>NW_027507900.1:0-740996 GCF_037356315.1 Lithobates pipiens
AATAACGGTGGAGGAAGGACGGAGGGATAACGGTGGAGGAAGGATGGAGGAATAACGGTGGAGGAAGGACGGAGGGATAACGGTGGAGGAAGGACAGAGGGATAACGGTGGAGGAAGGACGGAGGGATAACGGTGGAGGAAGGACGGAGGGATCGGCCTCATTATAACCGTCCAGCATGTGTTGCAGGGACTATGAGGACTGGATGGGATATAAGTCCTTCATGTGACACGCTACATGTGGGTGACATGTGACACGCTACATGTGGGTGACATGTGACACGCTACATGTGGGTGACATGTGACTTTGGGGGATTCTTCTGGGAGGGGGAGGGGTCTCGGGTCGGAGGTTGTCTGGCAGATCTCGGGAGATAATAGGTTTCTAGTTGTGGGCGGTAATTGTGCGGTCACAGGCAGTCGCCTCATTAGCACGGAATCAGCGTTCCTGTGAGCAGTTTATTGATGAGAAGGAGACGGATATAATGATATCAGACGTCTTGGCCGCTCTTTTTCCGCCCCCGCGCTCACTTCTCCCGTCTTTACCTTGAGAAATGTTAATTGGCCTCCAGAGCGGTTTGTGGTTGATAAACATTCATGAATGAATCAGCCGCGGCCGGTGTTCTGCCTAATAGAGTCCGCCTATCAAATGCTGTCCGCTCCGTACTGCGCATGCGCAGTACGGAGCAGACGAAGCTTCGGAAAAACTCCGAAGCTGAACGGCGCCTGCGCCGTGAGTGGAGGTGGTAGCCCCACTATCCAAGTGGACATAGGGTTGAGAATTTTAGAGGGCCGCTCGGCTCTTTTTTATTCTAACTCGGAGTGTGCCCTCGGGGAGAGTGCCCTCGGGGGGGGTTCCCTCGGGGAGTGCGCCCTCGGGGAGAGCGCCCTCGGGGAGTGTTCCCTCGGGGAGCGTGCCCTCGGGGAGAGCGCACTCGGGGAGTGTTCCCTCGGGGAGAGTGCCCTCGGGGAGCGTGCCCTCGGGGAGAGCGCCCTCGGGGAGTGTTCCCTCGGGGAGAGCGCCCTCGGGGAGTGTTCCCTCGGGGAGAGCGCCCTCGGGGATAATGGAGAGGGAAGGACGGAGGGATAACGGAGGAGGAAGGATGGAGGGATAACGGAGGAGGAAGGACGGAGGGATAATGGAGGGGGAAGGACGGAGGGATAATGGAGGGGGAAGGACAGAGGGATAATGGAGGGGAAAGGAAGGAGGGATAACGGTGGGGGAAGGACGGAGGGATAACGGTGGGGGAAGGACGGAGGGATAATGGAGGGGAAAGGAAGGAGGGATAACGGTGGGGGAAGGACGGAGGGATAACGGTGGAGGAAGGACGGAGGGATAATGGAGGGGGAAGGACGGAGGGATAACGGTGGAGGAAGGACGGAGGGATAATGGAGGGGGAAGGACAGAGGGATAATGGAGGGGAAAGGAAGGAGGGATAACGGTGGGGGAAGGACGGAGGGATAACGGTGGAGGAAGGACGGAGGGATAATGGAGGGGGAAGGACGGAGGGATAACGGTGGAGGAAGGACGGAGGGATAACGGTGGAGGAAGGAAGGAGGGATAACGGTGGGGGAAGGACGGAGGGATAACGGTGGGGGAAGGACGGAGGGATAATGGAGGGGGAAGGACGGAGGGATAACGGTGGAGGAAGGACGGAGGGATAACGGTGGGGGAAGGACGGAGGGATAATGGAGGGGGAAGGACGGAGGGATAACGGTGGGGGAAGGATGGAGGGATAATGGAGGGGGAAGGATGGAGTGATAACGGTGGGGGAAGGACGGAGGGATAATGGAGGGGGAAGGACGGAGGGATAACAGTGGAGGAAGGACGGAGGGATAACGGTGGGGGAAGGACGGAGGGATAACGGTGGAGGAAGGACGGAGGGATAACGGTGGAGGAAGGACAGAGGGATAACGGTGGGGGAAGGACGGAGGGATAACGGTGGAGGAAGGACGGAGGAATAACGGTGGGGGAAGGACGGAGGGATAACGGTGGAGGAAGGACGGAGGAATAACGGTGGAGGAAGGACGGAGGAATAACGGTGGAGGAAGGACGGAGGGATAACGGTGGAGGAAGGATGGAGGAATAACGGTGGAGGAAGGACGGAGGGATAACGGTGGAGGAAGGACAGAGGGATAACGGTGGAGGAAGGACGGAGGGATAACGGTGGAGGAAGGACGGAGGGATCGGCCTCATTATAACCGTCCAGCATGTGTTGCAGGGACTATGAGGACTGGATGGGATATAAGTCCTTCATGTGACACGCTACATGTGGGTGACATGTGACACGCTACATGTGGGTGACATGTGACACGCTACATGTGGGTGACATGTGACTTTGGGGGATTCTTCTGGGAGGGGGAGGGGTCTCGGGTCGGAGGTTGTCTGGCAGATCTCGGGAGATAATAGGTTTCTAGTTGTGGGCGGTAATTGTGCGGTCACAGGCAGTCGCCTCATTAGCATGGAATCAGCGTTCCTGTGAGCAGTTTATTGATGAGAAGGAGACGGATATAATGATATCAGACGTCTTGGCCGCTCTTTTTCCGCCCCCGCGCTCACTTCTCCCGTCTTTACCTTGAGAAATGTTAATTGGCCTCCAGAGCGGTTTGTGGTTGATAAACATTCATGAATGAATCAGCCGCGGCCGGTGTTCTGCCTAATAGAGTCCGCCTATCAAATGCTGTCCGCTCCGTACTGCGCATGCGCAGTACGGAGCAGACGAAGCTTCGGAAAAACTCCGAAGCTGAACGGCGCCTGCGCCGTGAGTGGAGGTGGTAGCCCCACTATCCAAGTGGACATAGGGTTGAGAATTTTAGAGGGCCGCTCGGCTCTTTTTTATTCTAACTCGGAGTGTGCCCTCGGGGAGAGTGCCCTCGGGGAGTGTTCCCTCGGGGAGAGTGCCCTCGGGGAGTGTTCCCTCGGGGAGAGTGCCCTCGGGGGGGTTCCCTCGGGGAGTGCGCCCTCGGGGAGAGCGCCCTCGGGGAGTGCGCCCTCGGGGAGAGCGCCCTCGGGGAGTGTTCCCTCGGGGAGCGTGCCCTCTGGGAGAGCGCACTCGGGGAGTGTTCCCTCGGGGAGAGTGCCCTCGGGGAGCGTGCCCTCGGGGAGAGCGCCCTCGGGGAGTGTTCCCTCGGGGAGAGCGCCCTCGGGGAGTGTTCCCTCGGGGAGAGCGCCCTCGGGGAGCGTGCCCTCGGGGAGAGCGCCCTCGGGGAGTGTGCCCTCGGGGAGCGTGCCCTCGGGGAGTGTTCCATCGGGGAGAGCGCCCTCGGGGAGTGTTCCCTCGGGGAGAGTGCCCTCGGGGAGCGTGCCCTCGGGGAGCGTTCCCTCGGGGAGCGTGCCCTCGGGGAGCGTGCCCTCGGGGAGCGTTCCCTCGGGGAGAGTGCCCTCGGGGAGCGTGCCCTCGGGGAGCGTGCCCTCGGGGAGAGCGCCCTCGGGGAGCGTTCCCTCGGGGAGAGCGCCCTCGGGGAGTGTGCCCTCGGGGAGAGCGCCCTCGGGGAGTGTTCCCTCGGGGAGAGCGCCCTCGGGGAGAGCGCCCTCGGGGAGCGCGCCCTCGGGGAGCGCTCCCTCGGGGAGCGCTCCCTCGGGGAGGGTGCCCTCGGGGAGCGCGCCCTCGGGGAGCACGCCCTCGGGGAGAGCGCCCTCGGGGGGAGCGCCCTCGGGGAGCGCGCCCTCGGGGAGAGCGCCCTCGGGGAGCGTGCCCTCGGGGAGCGTTCCCTCGGGGAGAGTGCCCTCGGGGAGCGTTCCCTCGGGGAGAGTGCCCTCGGGGGGGTTCCCTCGGGGAGTGTGCCCTCGGGGAGAGTGCCCTCGGGGAGTGTTCCCTCGGGGAGAGTGCCCTCGGGGGGGGTTCCCTCGGGGAGTGTTCCCTCGGGGAGAGTGCCCTCGGGGGGGGTTCCCTCGGGGGGGGTTCCCTCGGGGGGGGTTCCCTCGGGGGGGGTTCCCTCGGGGAGAGTGCCCTCGGGGAGTGTTTCCTCAGGGAGAGTGCCCTCGGGGAGAGCGCCCTCGGGGAGTGCGCCCTCGGGGAGAGCGCCCTCGGGGAGAGCGCCCTCGGGGAGAGCGCCCTCGGGGAGTGTTCCCTCGGGGAGTGTGCCCTCGGGGAGAGTGCCCTCGGGGAGAGCGCCCTCGGGGAGTGTTCCCTCGGGGAGTGTGCCCTCGGGGAGAGCGCCCTCGGGGAGTATTCCCTCGGGGAGTGTGCCCTCGGGGAGAGCGCCCTCGGGGAGTGTTCCCTCGGGGAGCGTGCCCTCGGGGAGAGCGCCCTCGGGGAGAGTGCCCTCGGGGAGTGTGCCCTCGGGGAGAGTGCCCTCGGGGAGCGTGCCCTCGGGGAGAGCGCCCTCGGGGAGTGTTCCCTCGGGGAGAGCGCCCTCGGGGAGTGTTCCCTCGGGGAGAGTGCCCTCGGGGGGGTTCCCTCGGGGAGTGTGCCCTCGGGGAGAGTGCCCTCGGGGAGTGTTCCCTCGGGGAGAGTGCCCTCGGGGGGGGTTCCCTCGGGGAGTGTTCCCTCGGGGAGAGTGCCCTCGGGGGGGTTCCCTCGGGGAGTGTGCCCTCGGGGAGAGTGCCCTCGGGGAGAGTGCCCTCGGGGGGGGTTCCCTCGGGGAGAGTGCCCTCGGGGAGTGTTCCCTCGGGTTGAGTGCCCTCGGGGGGGTTCCCTCGGGGAGTGCGCCCTCGGGGAGAGCGCCCTCGGGGAGTGCGCCCTCGGGGAGAGCGCCCTCGGGGAGAGCGCCCTCGGGGAGTGTTCCCTCGGGGAGTGTGCCCTCGGGGAGAGTGCCCTCGGGGAGAGCGCCCTCGGGGAGTGTTCCCTCGGGGAGTGTGCCCTCGGGGAGAGCGCCCTCGGGGAGTATTCCCTCGGGGAGTGTGCCCTCGGGGAGAGCGCCCTCGGGGAGTGTTCCCTCGGGGAGCGTGCCCTCGGGGAGCGTTCCCTCGGGGAGCGTGCCCTCGGGGAGAGTGCCCTCGGGGAGCGTGCCCTCGGGGAGAGCGCCCTCGGGGAGAGCGCCCTCGGGGAGTGTGCCCTCGGGGAGCGTGCCCTCGGGGAGCGTTCCCTCGGGGAGCGTTCCCTCGGGGAGAGCGCCCTCGGGGAGTGTTCCCTCGGGGAGAGCGCCCTCGGGGAGTGTTCCCTCGGGGAGAGCGCCCTCGGGGAGCGTGCCCTCGGGGAGCGTGCCCTCGGGGAGCGTTCCCTCGGGGAGAGTGCCCTCGGGGAGCGTGCCCTCGGGGAGCGTTCCCTCGGGGAGAGCGCCCTCGGGGAGTGTTCCCTCGGGGAGAGCGCCCTCGGGGAGAGCGCCCTCGGGGAGCGCGCCCTCGGGGAGCGCTCCCTCGGGGAGCGCTCCCTCGGGGAGAGTGCCCTCGGGGAGCGCGCCCTCGGGGAGCGCGCCCTCGGGGAGAGCGCCCTCGGGGAGAGCGCCCTCGGGGAGCGTTCCCTCGAGGAGAGTGCCCTCGGGGGGGTTCCCTCGGGGAGCGTGCCCTCGGGGAGAGTGCCCTCGGGGAGCGTGCCCTCGGGGAGCGTTCCCTCGGGGAGAGTGCCCTCGGGGAGCGTTCCCTCGGGGAGAGTGCCCTCGGGGGGGTTCCCTCGGGGAGTGTGCCCTCGGGGAGAGTCCCCTCGGGGAGTGTTCCCTCGGGGAGAGTGCCCTCGGGGGGGGTTCCCTCGGGGAGTGTTCCCTCGGGGAGAGTGCCCTCGGGGGGGGTTCCCTCGGGGGGGGTTCCCTCGGGGAGAGTGCCCTCGGGGAGTGTTTCCTCGGGGAGAGTGCCCTCGGGGGGGTTCCCTCGGGGAGTGCGCCCTCGGGGAGAGCGCCCTCGGGGAGTGCGCCCTCGGGGAGAGCGCCCTCGGGGAGAGCGCCCTCGGGGAGAGCGCCCTCGGGGAGAGCGCCCTCGGGGAGTGTTCCCTCGGGGAGTGTGCCCTCGGGGAGAGTGCCCTCGGGGAGAGCGCCCTCGGGGAGTGTTCCCTCGGGGAGTGTGCCCTCGGGGAGAGCGCCCTCGGGGAGTGTTCCCTCGGGGAGCGTGCCCTCGGGGAGAGCGCCCTCGGGGAGCGTTCCCTCGGGGAGCGTGCCCTCGGGGAGAGTGCCCTCGGGGAGCGTGCCCTCGGGGAGAGCGCCCTCGGGGAGCGTTCCCTCGGGGAGAGCGCCCTCGGGGAGCGTTCCCTCGGGGAGAGTGCCCTCGGGGGGGTTCCCTCTGGGAGTGTGCCCTCGGGGAGAGTGCCCTCGGGGAGTGTTCCCTCGGGGAGAGTGCCCTCGGGGGGGGTTCCCTCGGGGAGAGTGCCCTTGGGGGGGTTCCCTCGGGGAGTGTGCCCTCGGGGAGAGTGCCCTCGGGGAGAGTGCCCTCGGGGAGAGTGCCCTCGGGGGGGGTTCCCTCGGGGAGAGTGCCCTCGGGGAGTGTTCCCTCGGGTTGAGTGCCCTCGGGGGGGTTCCCTCGGGGAGTGCGCCCTCGGGGAGAGCGCCCTCGGGGAGTGCACCCTCGGGGAGAGCGCCCTCGGGGAGAGCGCCCTCGGGGAGTGTTCCCTCGGGGAGTGTGCCCTCGGGGAGAGTGCCCTCGGGGAGAGCGCCCTCGGGGAGTGTTCCCTCGGGGAGTGTGCCCTCGGGGAGAGCGCCCTCGGGGAGTGTTCCCTCGGGGAGCGTGCCCTCGGGGAGCGTTCCCTCGGGGAGCGTGCCCTCGGGGAGAGCGCCCTCGGGGAGCGTGCCCTCGGGGAGAGCGCCCTCGGGGAGAGCGCCCTCGGGGAGAGCGCCCTCGGGGAGCGTGCCCTCGGGGAGCGTGCCCTCGGGGAGCGTTCCCTCGGGGAACGCGCCCTCGGGGAGCGAACCCTCGGGGAGAGCGCCCTCGGGGAGGGCGCCCTCGGGGAGTGCGCCCTCGGGGAGTGCGCCCTCGGGGAGAGTGCCCTCGGGGAGTGCGCCCTCGGGGAGAGTGCCCTCGGGGAGTGTTCCCTCAGGGAGAGTGCCCTCGGGGGGGTTCCCTCGGGGAGCGTGCCCTCGGGGAGAGTGCCCTCGGGGAGCGTGCCCTCGGGGAGCGTTCCCTCGGGGAGAGTGCCCTCGGGGAGCGTTCCCTCGGGGAGAGTGCCCTCGGGGAGTGTTCCCTCGGGGAGAGTACCCTCGGGGGGGGGTTCCCTCGGGGAGTGTTCCCTCGGGGAGAGTGCCCTCGGGGGGGTTCCCTCGGGGAGTGTGCCCTCGGGGAGAGTGCCCTCGGGGAGAGTGCCCTCGGGGAGAGTGCCCTCGGGGGGGGTTCCCTCGGGGAGAGTGCCCTCGGGGGGGGGTTCCCTCGGGGAGAGTGCCCTCGGGGAGTGTTCCCTCGGGGAGAGTGCCCTCGGGGGGGTTCCCTCGGGGAGAGTGCCCTCGGGGAGAGTGCCCTCGGGGAGTGTGCCCTCGGGGAGAGTGCCCTCGGGGAGTGTTCCCTCGGGGAGAGTGCCCTCGGGGAGTGTTCCCTCGGGGAGTGTGCCCTCGGGGAGAGTGCCCTCGGGGAGTGTTCCCTCGGGGAGAGCGCCCTCGGGGAGAGCGCCCTCGGGGAGCGCGCCCTCGGGGAGAGCGCCCTCGGGGAGAGCGCCCTCGGGGACCGCGCCTTCGGGGAGAGCGCCCTCGGGGAGCGCGCCCTCGGGGAGAGCGCCCTCGGGGAGAGCGCCCTCGGGGAGCGCGCCCTCGGGGAGAGCGCCCTCGGGGAGCGCGCCCTCGGGGAGAGCGCCCTCGAGGAGCGCGCCCTCGGGGAGAGCGCCCTCGGGGAGCGCGCCTTCGGGGAGCGCTCCCTCGGGGAGCGTGCCCTCGGGGAGAGTGCCCTCGGGGAGCGTTCCCTCGGGGAGAGTGCCCTCGGGGGGGTTCCCTCGGGGAGTGTGCCCTCGGGGAGAGTGCCCTCGGGGAGAGTGCCCTCGGGGAGTGTTCCCTCGGGCAGAGTGCCCTCGGGGGGGTTCCCTCGGGGAGTGTGCCCTCGGGGAGAGTGCCCTCGGGGAGTGCGCCCTCAGGGAGAGTGCCCTCGGGGAGAGTGCCCTCGGGGAGTGCGTCCTCGGGGAGCGTGCCCTCGGGGAGAGTGCCCTGGCTGGGCAGAGCTATAGAAAGGGGCATTGTGAGAGACCAATACACTAATGGGGGCACCTTGAATATACTCGGTGATGGAAAGTGAATATTGGAGACATAATAAGGGACACCGACTCTGAGGTGCCTCGGAGGAGAGAGAGGGGGAAGGGAAGGTGCTTGCAGATGATGTGCCGGCGTTGTGTCAGACGCCATGATAGGGAATAAATGTTCATGTTTACAATAAATGACGTTTCATGTGGGGACTTTCCCTTATTATGGAATATTGAGGCCTACGGCTCGGAGTGACACAATCTGGTGACGGCTTCATCTATTGGAGGAGACGTGAGGCCTTGTACAGTTTGATGCCGACACACAACCAATCACAAGCCTCCTTACACATATTGAATAGCCCACCTCAGGGGCAAGTGAGGGGGGTATATTCCTCCATCGGACCACAGACGGAGGGACTTGTGGAGAATACATTGTGGATATAATGAGGCGGAATAATAATCTCTATGCAGTGAAGGGACATGATGGGGACTGTGTGTTCTCTACTATTACTGGTGGGATTTTCTTTCTAGGCTCCACCCCCCTTTCTTATTGGTCACTTTAAAATGTGTCAGAGAATTGCAGGACCATAGTGACATACCAGATCCAACCACAAGGGGCAGAGTGACGGTAATATTATATGTATAGTAATACAGGGGAGTCGTACCACGGCGAGAGGAGTCGCGGGATGGTGGGAGGAGTCACAGGATGATGAGGGGAGGAGTCACGGAATGATGGGAGGAGTCGCGGGATGGTGGGAGGAGTCACATAATGGTGGGAGGAGCCACTGGATGATGAGGGGAAGAGTCACGGAATGATGGGAGGAGTCGCGGGATGGTGGGAGGAGTCACATAATGGTGGGAGGAGCCACTGGATGATGAGGGGAAGAGTCACGTGATGGTGGGAGGAGCCACTGGATGATGAGGGGAGGAGTCATGGGATAGTGGGAGGAGTCAACGGGACGATGGAGGGAGGAGTCACACAATGGTGGGAGGAGCCACGGGGTAGTGGGAGGAGTCACACCATGGCAGCGGGGGGAGTCACACGATAGAGGGTGGAGTCAGAGATGGTGGGAGGAGCCACGGAATGTTAGGGTGAGTTACGGGATGGTGGGAGGAGCTACGGGATGGTGGGAGGAGTCACGGGATGGTGGGAGGAGTCCCTGCATGGTGGGAGGAGTCGCGGGATGGTGGGAGGAGTCACATGGTGGTGGGAGGAGTTACACGATGGTGGGTGGAGCCACACAATGGTGGGAGGGGCCACAGAATGTTGAGGGGAGGAGTCATGGGATGGTGGGAGGAGTCCCGCGATAGTCACTGGATGGTGGGAGGAGCCACGGGATGGTGGGTGAAGCCACACAATGGTGGGAGGAGCCAACAGGGCGATGGTGGGAGGAGCCACGGGATGGTGGGAGGAGACACGGGATGATGAGGGGAGGAGTCACGGGATGATGGGAGGAGTCGCGGGATGGTGGGAGGAGTCACATAATGGTGGGAGGAGCCACTGGGTGATGAGGGGAGGAGTCACGAGATGATGGGAGGAGTCGCGTGATGGTGGGAGGGGCCACTTGATGATGAGGGAGGAGTCATGTGATAGTGGGAGGAGTCACATAATGGTGGGAGGAGCCACAGGATGATGAGGGGAGGAGTCATGGGATGGTGGGAGGAGTCACGGGATGGTGGGAGGAGTCACACGATGGCGGGTGGAGCCACAGAATGTGGGAGGAGCCACGCAATGGTGGGAGGAGCCACGGGGTGGTGGGAGGAGTCACACCATGGCGGCGGGGGGAGTCACACGATAGAGGGTGGAGTCAGAGATGGTGGGAGGAGCCACGGAATGTTGGGGTGAGTTACGGGATGGTGGGAGGAGCCACTGGATGGTGGGAGGAGTCACCGGATGGTGGGAGGAGTCATGCGATGGTGGGAGGAGTCAGTGGATGGTGGGAGGAACCACGTGATGGTGGGAGGAGTCCCGCGATAGTCACTGGATGGTGGGAGGGGTCACACGATGGTGGGAGGAGACAGGAGATGGTGGGAGGAGTCACTGGATGGCGGGAGGAGTCCAGGAGGGTGGGAGGAGTCACACAATGGTGGGAGGAGTCTCACGATAGTCACTGGATGGTGGGAGGGGTCACACGATGGTGGGAGGAGCCACGGATGGTGGGAGGAGTCACGGGATGGTGGGATGAGCCACGGGATGGTGGGAGGAGTCACATTATGGTGGGTGGAGCCACACGATGGTGGGAGGAGCCACAGGATGATGAGGGGAGGAGTCATGAGATGGTGGGAGGAGTCACGGGATGGTGGGAGGAGTCACACGATGGTGGGTGGAGCCACACAATGGTGGGAGGAGCCAACGGGGCTATGGAGGGAGGAGTCACACGATGGTGGGAGGAGTCACAACATGGCGGCGGGGGAGTCACGCGATAGAGGGTGGAGACAGGAGATGGTGGGAGGAGCCACGGGATGGTGGGAGGAGTCACGGGATGGTGGGAGGAGCCACGGGATGATGAGGGGAGGGGTCACGGGATGTGGGAGGAGACACGCGGTGGTGGCAGGAGTCACACAGTGGGAGGAGACAGGAGATGGTGGGAGGAGTCATAGGAGGGTGGGAGGAGTCAGTGGATGGTGGGTGGAGTCACACAATGGTGGGAGGAGCCAACGGGACGATGGAGGGAGGAGTCACACGATGGTGGGAGGAGTCACAACATGGCGGCGGGGGAGTCACGCGATAGAGGGTGGAGACAGGAGATGGTGGGTGGAGTCAGTGATGGTGGGAGGAGTCATGGGATGGTGGGAGGAGCCACTGGATGATGAGGGGAGGAGTCACGGGATGGTGGGAGGAGCCACTGGATGGTGGGAGGAGCCGCTGGATGATGAGGGGAGGGGTCACGAGATGTGGGAGGAGACACGCGGTGGTGGCAGGAGTCACACAGTGGGAGGAGACAGGAGATGGTGGGAGGAGTCATAGGAGGGTGGGAGGAGTCAGTGGATGGTGGGTGGAGTCACACAATGGTGGGAGGAGCCAACGGGACGATGGATGGAGGAGTCACACGATGGTGGGAGGAGCCACTGGATGGTGGGAGGAGCCACGGGATGAAGGGAGGAGTCACGGGATGGTGGGAGGAGCCACGCGATGGTGGGAGGAGTCACACGATGGTGGGAGGAGTCACGAGATGGTGGGAGGAGTCACGAGATGGTGGGAGGAGTCACATGATGGTGGGAGGAACCACTGGATGATGAGGGGAGGAGTCACGGGATGGTGGGAGGAGTCAAGGGATGGTGGGAGGAGTCACGGGATGGTGGGAGGAGCCAACGGGCTATGGAGGGAGGAGTAACACGGTGGTGGGAGGAGCCACGGGATGTAGGGAGGAGTCACGCGATAGAGGGTGGAGACAGGAGATGGTGGGTGGAGTCAGTGATGGTGGGAGGAGTCACGGGATGGTGGGAGTAGTCACATGATAGTGAGAGGAGCCACTGGATGATGGTGGGAGGAGTCAGGGGATGGTGGGAGGAGTCACGGGATGGTGGGAGGAGCCACACGATGGTGGGAGAAGCCACGGGATGATGAGGGGAGGAGTCACACCATGGCGGGGGAGTCACGCGATAGAGGGAGGAGACAGGAGATGGTGGGTGGAGTCACTTGATGGTGGGAGAAGCCACGGGATGGTGGGAGGAGTCCCACGATAGTCACACGATGGTGGGAGGAGCCACCGAAGGTGGGAGGGGTCACGGGATGGTGGGAGGAGCCACATGATGGTGGGAGGAGCCACGGGATGATGGGGGGAGGAGTCACACCATGGCGGGGAGTCACACGATGGTGGGAGGAGTTACGGGATGGTGGGTGGAGCCACACAATGGTGGGAGGAGCCAACGGGGCGATGGAGGGAGGAGTCACACGATGGTGGGAGGAGCCACGGGATGATGAGGGGAGGAGTCACACCATGGCGGGGGAGTCACGCGATAGAGGGAGGAGACAGGAGATGGTGGGTGGAGTCACTTGATCGTGGGAGGAGCCACGGGATGGTGGGGTGAGTTTTGGGATGTGGGAGGAGCCACGGGATGGTGGGAGGAGCCACTGGGTGGTGGGAGGAGCCACTGGATGACGAGGGGAGGAGTCACTGGATGGTGGGAGGAGTCACGTGATGGTGGGAGGAGTCACGGGGTAACGGGAGGAGTCACAGCAGTCACACAATGGTGAGAGGAGTCACTGGATGGTGGGAGGAGTTGCACAATGGTGGGAGGAGTCACGGGATGGTGGGAGGAGTCACACAGTGGGAGGATTCACTGGATGGCAGGAGGAGTCACAGGAGGGTGGGAGGAGTCACACAATGGTAGGAGGAGTCCCGCGATAGTCACTGGATGGTGGGAGGGGGCCACGGATGGTGGGAGGAGTCCGTGGATGGTGGGAGGAGTCACTGGGTGGTGGGAGGAGTCACTTTATGATGGGAGGAGTAACACAGTGGGAGGAGACAAGAGATGGTGGGGGGAGTCACACGATGGTGGGAGGAGCCAGAGGATGATGAGGGGAGGAATCATGGGATGGTGGGAGGAGTCACACAATGGTGGGTGGAGCCACGGGATGGTGGGAGGAGTCACATGATGGTGGGAGGAGCCACTGGATGATGAGGGGAGGGGTCATGGGATGGTGGGAGGAGCCACTGGATGATGAGGGGAGGCGTTAATTGATGGTGGGAGGAGTCGCAGGATGGTGGGAGGAGCCACGGATGGTGGGAGAAGTCAGTGGATGGTGGGAGGAGTAACACAGTGGGAGGAGACAAGAGATGGT
Source organism: Lithobates pipiens (assembly GCF_037356315.1). Lineage (NCBI taxonomy): Eukaryota > Metazoa > Chordata > Amphibia > Anura > Ranidae > Lithobates > Lithobates pipiens. The sequence continues at coordinate 12,802 of NW_027507900.1, forward strand.
GGGGGGAGTCACACGATGGTGGGAGGAGCCACAGGATGATGAGGGGGAGGAGTCACAGGATTGTGGGAGGAGTCACGGGATGGTGGGAGGAGCCACTGAATGGTGGGAGGAGCCACTGGATGATGAGGGGAGGGGTCACGGGATGGTGGGAGGAGCTGATGGATGATGAGGGGAGGAGTCACTGGATGGTGGGAGGAGTCAGGGGGCGGGAGGAGTCACAGCAGTCACACGATGGCGGGAGGAGCCACGGGATGATGAGGGGGAGTCGCACAATGGTGGGAGGAGCCACTGGATGGTGGGAGCAGTCGCACGATGGTGGGAGGAGTCACGAGATGGTGGGTGGAGTCACACGATGGTGGGTGGAGTCACAGGATGGTGGGAGGAGTCACATGAGGGTGGGAGGAGTCCGTGGGTGGTGGGAGGAGCCACGTGATTGTGGGAGGAGTCACAGGAGGGTGGGAGGAGTCAGTGGATGGCGGGAGGAGTCAGTGGATGGTGGGAGGAGTCAGGGGAGGGTGGGAGGAGTCATGTAATACCATTGAAGGCGGTGCCCTTCCATTTGATTGCACTGGGGTGTGAGATGTCTATTGGAGGAGAGAGAAGAGGGGTGGGGCCTGTGGTTGATTAGAATCATTCACCATCTACAGCGATCAATTCTATAATACACCCCAGACACTCCCACTGGGAGGGGCGTCTCTGTCTCTGTAGGGGTAGATCTGTCAGGGGGCGATTGGTGACTTCATAGGGGAGAGTCCGGGGCAGAGGAACCGCATCCCCTCCCCCCTCTAATAATACAGACTATGAAAATAGGTATCCCCTCCCCCCTCTAATAATGCAGTATGTGTATAAATGGGGGTTAGGGAGATTAGATTGTAAGCTCCTTGGGGGACTGATCATTATCACACGGCCTACCTGTTGGATTGGCTCTGCAGACTCCTCTTCTCCGTTGCCGATACCTGCAGCTTTCCTGCCAATCCCCTGGACAGATTTGTTGGTGGAGGGGGTCCTCTGGGCTTGTACGGCCCCCTGTGGAGACCCCAATTACACAGTGAGACCCTTTATCTCCATAGTAACAGGGAGACCCCAATTACACAGGAGGAGGGGGGGTAGGGTCACCACCTTTTCTTCAAGTCAAACCCGAACAATTTAGCGGCACACAGAAAAGTTTTAGTTTATTGTGTAAACTATTCATATATTTTGCAATTAAATAACATTTCTAATCATATGAAGTTAATAAGAAGAGTCCCTCTTTACATCAGAGTCCACAGAGTTCCCCTTTTACATCTGAACTTGCAGAGTTCTCTTTCACTGTAAGAGTCTGCAGACTCTGATATAAGGGAGAACTCTGGGGACTCTGACATAAGGGATGCTCTCGGAACTCTGATGTAAAGGGGAAATCTGATGTAAGGGATGCTCTGAGAACCCTGATTTACCTTGGTGTACTCACTCAGAGGCAGGAGAGAGAAGGAGGGAGACTTCAGTCACAGACAGGGATGGATGGTGAGCTCACTCACCCCTTGGCAGTCAGCACCTCTCATCCAGATGTATCTGAGGCTGCTGGACTTCGAATTTCTGGCCCCCAATTTCCTTTCGTGAGGCACAGCACCAGGGATTGAAGTGTAGACAGACAGGGTTTGGAGGAAGAGGAGCAGATCAAGCCCTCTCTCCTTTCCTGTCTGGGTGGGGGGAGGGCTAATTGTTAGTGTTGGCTTTGGGCAATATGAAAAAGAGAGTATAACAGACACTCTTGGCTTACACAACTGCAGCCAGCAACCCTGCTGGGAAGCCATAGTCTGGTCTGAATAATGTGTCCGGGTTGCAGGTGGTCTGAAACCCGAACACATGAATCCAAACCCGAACTTTTCCAGGTGAATCCCGGACAGGTGGCAACCCTAAGTGAGACCCTTTATCTCCATAGCAACAGGGAGACCCCAATTACACAGTGAGACCCTTTATCTCCATAGCAACAGTGATACCCCCCATAACCCAGAAATTGCGGGGATCCCCCCTCTAAGAAAATGTGCCCCTCCCCCTCTCCCCCAATCTCAGCCATCTGCACATTCCTGTAATGCGCACAGAAACGGCCGGCGGGTGTCACGGCTGTCTGCCGCGGTATCGTTCTAACGAGGCCTCCCTGCCCCCCCCCCCCCCACCGGCCAAGTCCGCCCCTACCTCCTGGCTGGCGGGTTCAGCAGCGGCTGCCAGCTCCACCTCCACGGCGATCCTTTACCAGTCCGGCCCACTCACCCTGCCAGCTTGGGGACACTGACCGGGGACATTCCCTCCCATCCTCCCACGCACAAATCAGGCAAATGAGGCGGCTGCGAGGCCCCTGGGAGCGCGAGGCCTTAGGCAAACGCCTTTTGTGCCTAATTAGAGAGCCTCTGCCTTCACTGACATCATCCCATTGGTGGGTGTTTGTAGAGTCGGGGTACACCGTTCTTATTTATTGGGAACACTGTGTACTCATTTCCCCTTTTAATTCTCAGAATTTCCCGTCAGAGGAAGAAGGTGAGGGCACCAAATCCAGAGAGCGGGTTGTCTGTCCTTCCCCTTGAAATGGTTTCTGCTTTCGGTATCATTTCACATTGATGTCATCTTTGGATTTGGTGCCACCCCCACCATCTGTTCACTGCTGTACTAACATCAAATTAGTAGAACGTCTTTCACAAATGTAACTTTCTCTTTTCATGTACTAACATCACACGTTTGGCCTGATTGTTCTATATACAATATATACAGCAGCTATTCTCAGCTAGGGTTGCTCCAGAGGTTGCCTGGACTTTCTTGAGCTGTGGTTGGTTGACCTCCCATCTGATAGTGTTTGCATAGTTTTGGGTCCAGTGCCACTTCACACGGCCATCAGCATGACGCCAACGATCTTTAAGGCGGTCTGTAAATGTGGCATTCTGACCACCAGTGTAGGAAGGACATTCTTTCCACTGACCACCAGTGTAGGAAGGACATTCTTTCCACTGACCACCAGTGTAGGAAGGACTTTCTTTCCACTGACCACCAGTGTAGGAAGGACATTCTTTCCACTGACCACCAGTGTAGGAAGGACTTTACACTGACCACCAGTGTAGGAAGGACATTCCTTTCACTGACCACCAGTGTAGGAAGGACTTTCTTTCCACTGACCACCAGTGTAGGAAGGACATTCTTTCCACTGACCACCAGTGTAGGAAGGACTTTCTTTCCACTGACCACCAGTGTAGGAAGGACTTTCTTTCCACTGACCACCAGTGTAGGAAGGACTTTCTTTCCACTGACCACCAGTGTAGGAAGGACTTTCCACTGACCACCAGTGTAGGAAGGACATTCTTTCCAATGATCATATATGTAAGGAGTCACCCTTCCCACTGACTCCTATGAAAATTATTTCAAGGGTTCCCCTGGTGTAAAAGGGTCGATAAAGGTTGATATAGGATGTCGGCATATAAAAAGGCCAGACCAGGCAGCTGATCGGTGTCAGAAACCATGAACCAGACCGAGACAGAAGTACAGTAAAATCACACTTGCTTATTAATAAAAATAAAAAGGTAAATAGAGTAAGCATAGCCAGAGTCCAGTAACCGGATTGGGTAGTCAGCCAAGCCAGAGTCCAGTAACCGGATTGGGTAGTCAGCCAAGCCAGAGTCCAGTAACCGGATTGGGTAGTCAGCCAAGCCAGAGTCCAGTAACCGGATTGGGTAGTCAGCCAGGCCAGAAGTCAGGGATGCAAGTAGAGGGACATTAAGCAGGATAAGGAGCCAGAAGGGATGTCAGCAAAGCCAGTCTTTAAACAGAACCACAGGAGATGGTTTCTTGTGATGTGACCAAGGCGAAGGCAGGAATGAAGAGACCTGCAGATCTTTAACCACTTGACCACGGGGCACTTAAACACCCTTAATAACCAGATCAATTTTCAGCTTTCGGTGCTCTCACATTTTGAATGACAATTACTCAGTCATGCAACACTGGACCTATATGAAATTTTTGTCCTTTTTTTCACACAAATAGAGCTTTCTTCTGGTGGTATTTAATCACTGCTCGTTTTTTATTTTTTGTGCTATAAAAGAAAAAAAATCGAAAATTCTGTAAAAAAATGAATTTTTCTTTGTTTCTGTTATAAAATTTAGCAGATTAGTAATTTTTTCTTCATAAATTTTGGCCACAATTTATACCACTACATATCTTTGGTAAAAATAAGTACAAATTGGTGGATATTATTTGGTCTTTGTGAAAGTTATAGAGTCCACAAGCTGTGGGGCCAATATCTGAAAATTGATCACACCTGAAGTACTGACGGCCTATTTCCATTCTTGAGACCCCAAAATGTTAGAAAATTACAAATACCCCCCAAATAACCCCTTTTTGGAAAGAAGACATTCCAAGGTATTTAGTAAGAGGCATGATGAGTTTTTTGAAGTTGTCATTTTTTCCCACAATTCTTTGCAAAATCAAGATTTTTTTTTTCCACAAAATTGTCATATTATCAGGTTATTTCTCACACACAGCATATGCATACCACAAATTACACCCCAAAACACATTCTGCTATTACTCCCGAGTACGGCGATACCACATGTGTGCACGGGCGGACTGACAACTCATGGGGCCCCCGGGCAACAGAAGATCATGGGGCCCCCTTGGTCTCCACACTCAAGCCAAACCTGCACAGGGAGACACTGGAGAGAGAACATACACACAGGGGGACACCAGAGGGAGAACGCACACACACAGGGGGGGGGACACTGGAGGGAGAATGCACACAGGACACTTACACAGCACACAGGGGGACATGCACACAGGACATGCACACAGCACACAGGGGGACATGCACACAGGACATGCACACAGCACACAGGGGGACATGCACACAGCACAGGGGGACATGCACACAGCACAGGGGGGCATACACACAGGGGGACACATGCACACAGCACAGGGGGACATGCACACAGCACAGGAGGACATACACACAGGGGGACACATGCACACAGCACAGGGGGACATGCACACAGGGGGACACATGCACACAGCACAGGGGGAAATGCACACAGCACAGGGGGACATGCACACAGGGGGACACATGCACACAGCACAGGGGGACATGCACACAGGGGGACACATGCACACAGCACAGGGGGACATGCACACAGCACAGGGGGACATGCACACAGGACATGCACACAGCACAGGGGGACATGCACACAGGGGGACACATGCACACAGCACAGGGGGACATGCACACAGCACAGGGGGACATGCACACAGGACATGCACACAGCACAGGGGGACATGCACACAGGACATGCACACAGCACAGGGGGACATGCACACAGGACATGCACACAGCACAGGGGGACATGCACACAGGGGGACACACACAGCACAGGAGGACATGCACACAGGAGGACACGCACACAGGACACTTACACAGCACAGGGGGACATGCACACATGGGGACACGCACACAGGACACTTACACAGCACAGGGGGACATGTACACAGGAGGACGTGCACACAGCACAGGGGGATATGCACACAGGAGGGACATGCACACAGGGGGACACATGCACACAGCACAGGGGGACATGCACACAGGGGGACACTCACACAGCACAGACGGACACGCACACAGGAGGACATGCACACAGCACAGGAGGACATGCACACAGGACACACACTTACACAGCACAGGACATGCACACAGGACACTTACACAGCACACAGGGGGACATGCACACAGCACAGGGGGACATGCACACAGGAGGGGCACGCACACAGGGGGACACATGCACACAGCACAGGGGGACATGCACACGGGGACACGCACACAGGGACACTCACACAGCACAGGCGGACACGCACACAGGAGGGACACGCACACAGGAGGACACGCACACAGCACAGGAGGACATGCACACAGGAGGACATGCAGACAGGGGGACACGCACACAGGGGGACACGCACACAGGGGGACACGCACACAGGACACACACTTACACAGCACAGGAGGACATGCACACAGAGGGACATGCACACAGGACATGCACACAGCACAGGGGGACATGCACATAGGGGGACATGCACACAGCACAGGAGGACATGCACACAGCACAGGGGGACATGCACACAGCACAGGGGGACATTCACACAGCACAGGGGGACATTCACACAGCACAGGGGGACATGCACACAGCACAGGGGGACATGCACACACAGGAGGGACATGCACACAGGGGGACACATGCACACAGCACAGGGGGACATGCACACAGGACATGCACACAGCACAGGGGGACATGCACACAGGGGGACACATGCACACAGCACAGGGGGACATGCACACAGCACAGGAGGACACGCACACAGGAGGACACGCACACAGGGGGACACGCACACAGGGGGACACGCACACAGGGGGACACGCACACAGGACACACACTTACACAGCACAGAACATGCACACAGGACACTTACACAGCACACAGGGGGACATGCACACAGGACACTTAAGCCCCATACACACGAGAGGACTTATGTCCGACAGACTTCCAAAGGAGTTCCGCCGGAGTTCCGCTGGAGTTCCGCCGGAGTTCTGACAGACTTTTCGGCCGAACGGACTTGGCCACACACGATCACACTAAACTCCGACGGATTCGAACGTGATGACGTACGACCCGACTCGAATAAGGAAGTTCATAGCCAGTAGCCAATAGCTGCCCTAGCGTCGGTTTTAGTCCGTCGGAGTAGCATACACACGAGCGGATTTTTCGAAGGGGACCGGGTCCGGCGGAGTTCCGTCGGGAAAATTTGAAGCATGCTTCATTTCTAAAGTCCGTCAGACTTTTGCGAAGCTAAAGTCCGTTGCAGCCCACACACGATCGGATAGTCTGACGGACTCGGTCTGACGGACTTTGGATGTTGAAAAGTCCGCTCGTGTGTACGGGGCTTTACACAGCACACAGGGGGACATGCACACAGCACAGGACATGCACACAGCACAGGACATGCACACAGGACACTTACACAGCACACAGGGGGAATCGCACACAGCACAGGACATGCACACGGGAGGACACGCACACAGCACAGGACATGCACACGGGAGGACATGCACACAGGACACTTACACAGCACAGGGGGACATGCACACAGGAGGACGTGCACACAGCACAGGGGGACATGCACACAGGGGGACACTCACACAGCACAGGAGGGACACTCACACAGGGGGACATGCACACAGGACACTTACACAGCACACAGGAGGACACGGACACGCACACAGGAGGACTTGCACACAGCACAGGGGGACATGCATACAGCACAGGGGGACATGCACACAGGACACACACTTACACAGCACAGGACATGCACACAGGACACTTACACAGCACACAGGGGGAATCGCACACAGCACAGGACATGCACACAGGGGGACATGCACACAGGAGGACACGCACACGGGAGGACATGCACACAGGGGGACATGCACACAGGAAACACACTCACACAGCACACAGGGGGACATGCACACAGGGGGACATGCACACAGCACAGGTGGACATGCACATAGGGGGACATGCACACAGCACAGGGGGACATGCACACAGCACAGGGGGGCATGCACACAGGACATGCACACAGCACAGGGGGACATGCACACAGCACAGGGGGACATGCACACAGCACAGGGGGACATGCACACAGGACACACACTTACACAGCACACAGGTGGACATGCACATAGGTGGACATGCACACAGGACATGCACACAGCACAGGGGGACATGCACACAGGACAGGGGGACATGCACACAGGACATGCACACAGCACAGGGGGACATGCACACAGGACATGCACACAGCACAGGGGGACATGCACACAGGACATGCACACAGCACAGGGGGACATGCACACAGGACATGCACACAGGACATGCACACAGCACAGGGGGACATGCACACAGGACATGCACACAGCACAGGGGGACATGCACACAGCACAGGGGGATATGCACACAGGACATGCACACAGCACAGGAGGACACGCACACAGGAGGACACGCACACAGGGGGACACGCACACAGGGGGACACGCACACAGGACACACACTTACACAGCACAGAACATGCACACAGGACACTTACACAGCACACAGGGGGACATGCACACAGGACACTTAAGCCCCATACACACGAGAGGACTTATGTCCGACAGACTTCCAAAGGAGTTCCGCCGGAGTTCCGCTGGAGTTCCGCCGGAGTTCTGACAGACTTTTCGGCCGAACGGACTTGGCCACACACGATCACACTAAACTCCGACGGATTCGAACGTGATGACGTACGACCCGACTCGAATAAGGAAGTTCATAGCCAGTAGCCAATAGCTGCCCTAGCGTCGGTTTTAGTCCGTCGGAGTAGCATACACACGAGCGGATTTTTCGAAGGGGACCGGGTCCGGCGGAGTTCCGTCGGGAAAATTTGAAGCATGCTTCATTTCTAAAGTCCGTCAGACTTTTGAGAAGCTAAAGTCCGTTGCAGCCCACACACGATCGGATAGTCTGACGGACTCGGTCTGACGGACTTTGGATGTTGAAAAGTCCGCTCGTGTGTACGGGGCTTTACACAGCACACAGGGGGACATGCACACAGCACAGGACATGCACACAGCACAGGACATGCACACAGGACACTTACACAGCACACAGGGGGAATCGCACACAGCACAGGACATGCACACGGGAGGACACGCACACAGCACAGGACATGCACACGGGAGGACATGCACACAGGACACTTACACAGCACAGGGGGACATGCACACAGGAGGACGTGCACACAGCACAGGGGGACATGCACACAGGGGGACACTCACACAGCACAGGAGGGACACTCACACAGGGGGACATGCACACAGGACACTTACACAGCACACAGGAGGACACGGACACGCACACAGGAGGACTTGCACACAGCACAGGGGGACATGCATACAGCACAGGGGGACATGCACACAGGACACACACTTACACAGCACAGGACATGCACACAGGACACTTACACAGCACACAGGGGGAATCGCACACAGCACAGGACATGCACACAGGGGGACATGCACACAGGAGGACACGCACACGGGAGGACATGCACACAGGGGGACATGCACACAGGAAACACACTCACACAGCACACAGGGGGACATGCACACAGGGGGACATGCACACAGCACAGGTGGACATGCACATAGGGGGACATGCACACAGCACAGGGGGACATGCACACAGCACAGGGGGGCATGCACACAGGACATGCACACAGCACAGGGGGACATGCACACAGCACAGGGGGACATGCACACAGCACAGGGGGACATGCACACAGGACACACACTTACACAGCACACAGGTGGACATGCACATAGGTGGACATGCACACAGGACATGCACACAGCACAGGGGGACATGCACACAGGACAGGGGGACATGCACACAGGACATGCACACAGCACAGGGGGACATGCACACAGGACATGCACACAGCACAGGGGGACATGCACACAGGACATGCACACAGCACAGGGGGACATGCACACAGGACATGCACACAGGACATGCACACAGCACAGGGGGACATGCACACAGGACATGCACACAGCACAGGGGGACATGCACACAGCACAGGGGGATATGCACACAGGACATGCACACAGCACAGGAGGACACGCACACAGGAGGACACGCACACAGGGGGACACGCACACAGGGGGACACGCACACAGGACACACACTTACACAGCACAGAACATGCACACAGGACACTTACACAGCACACAGGGGGACATGCACACAGGACACTTAAGCCCCATACACACGAGAGGACTTATGTCCGACAGACTTCCAAAGGAGTTCCGCCGGAGTTCCGCTGGAGTTCCGCCGGAGTTCTGACAGACTTTTCGGCCGAACGGACTTGGCCACACACGATCACACTAAACTCCGACGGATTCGAACGTGATGACGTACGACCCGACTCGAATAAGGAAGTTCATAGCCAGTAGCCAATAGCTGCCCTAGCGTCGGTTTTAGTCCGTCGGAGTAGCATACACACGAGCGGATTTTTCGAAGGGGACCGGGTCCGGCGGAGTTCCGTCGGGAAAATTTGAAGCATGCTTCATTTCTAAAGTCCGTCAGACTTTTGCGAAGCTAAAGTCCGTTGCAGCCCACACACGATCGGATAGTCTGACGGACTCGGTCTGACGGACTTTGGATGTTGAAAAGTCCGCTCGTGTGTACGGGGCTTTACACAGCACACAGGGGGACATGCACACAGCACAGGACATGCACACAGCACAGGACATGCACACAGGACACTTACACAGCACACAGGGGGAATCGCACACAGCACAGGACATGCACACGGGAGGACACGCACACAGCACAGGACATGCACACGGGAGGACATGCACACAGGACACTTACACAGCACAGGGGGACATGCACACAGGAGGACGTGCACACAGCACAGGGGGACATGCACACAGGGGGACACTCACACAGCACAGGAGGGACACTCACACAGGGGGACATGCACACAGGACACTTACACAGCACACAGGAGGACACGGACACGCACACAGGAGGACTTGCACACAGCACAGGGGGACATGCATACAGCACAGGGGGACATGCACACAGGACACACACTTACACAGCACAGGACATGCACACAGGACACTTACACAGCACACAGGGGGAATCGCACACAGCACAGGACATGCACACAGGGGGACATGCACACAGGAGGACACGCACACGGGAGGACATGCACACAGGGGGACATGCACACAGGAAACACACTCACACAGCACACAGGGGGACATGCACACAGGGGGACATGCACACAGCACAGGTGGACATGCACATAGGGGGACATGCACACAGCACAGGGGGACATGCACACAGCACAGGGGGGCATGCACACAGGACATGCACACAGCACAGGGGGACATGCACACAGCACAGGGGGACATGCACACAGCACAGGGGGACATGCACACAGGACACACACTTACACAGCACACAGGTGGACATGCACATAGGTGGACATGCACACAGGACATGCACACAGCACAGGGGGACATGCACACAGGACAGGGGGACATGCACACAGGACATGCACACAGCACAGGGGGACATGCACACAGGACATGCACACAGCACAGGGGGACATGCACACAGGACATGCACACAGCACAGGGGGACATGCACACAGGACATGCACACAGGACATGCACACAGCACAGGGGGACATGCACACAGGACATGCACACAGCACAGGGGGACATGCACACAGCACAGGGGGATATGCACACAGGACATGCACACAGCACAGGGGGACATGCACACAGGACATGCACACAGCACAGGGGGACATGCACACAGCACAGGGGGACATGCACACAGGACATGCACACAGCACAGGGGTACATGCACACAGCACAGGGGGACATGCACACAGGACATGCACACAGCACAGGGGGACATGCACACAGCACAGGGGGACATGCACACAGGACATGCACACAGCACAGGGGTACATGCACACAGCACAGGGGGACATGCACACAGGACATGCACACAGCACAGGGGGACATGCACACAGCACAGGGGGACATGCACACAGGACATGCACACAGCACAGGGGTACATGCACACAGCACAGGGGGACATGCACACAGGACATGCACACAGCACAGGAGGACATGCACACAGGACATGCACACAGCACAGGGGGACATGCACACAGGACATGCACACACCACAGGGGGACATGCACACAGCACAGGGGGACATGCACACAGGACATGCACACAGCACAGGGGGACATGCACACAGCACAGGGGGACATGCACACAGGACATGCACACAGCACAGGGGGACATGCACACAGCACAGGGGGACATGCACACAGGGACACACACACAGCACAGGACATGCACACAGGACACTTACACAGCACAGGGGGACATGCACACAGCACAGGGGTACATGCACACAGCACAGGGGGACATGCACACAGGACATGCACACAGCACAGGAGGACATGCACACAGCACAGGGGGACATGCACACAGCACAGGGGGACATGCACACAGGACATGCACACAGCACAGGGGGACATGCACACAGCACAGGGGGACATGCACACAGGACATGCACACAGCACAGGGGGACATGCACACAGCACAGGGGGACATGCACACAGCACAGGGGGACATGCACACAGGACATGCACACAGCACAGGGAGACATGCACACAGCACAGGGGGACATGCACACAGGACATGCACACAGCCAGGAGGACACTGTGGGGTGGAGGGACCCGGGGCCCATGCATCTGTCTGTACCCCCCCCCCCCCCAATCATGTGTGGCGGCCCCCTGGTGTCTCGGCTTCACTCACCGAGTCACTGGATGCTGAGCCTGAGTCCTGAGACACTTCTAACAGCGCGCTTCTCCCCGCCGGCCCCTCCACTCTTTTCGTCGGTCCCAGGTCAGGTGATGTCACGATGCATACAGTACAAGCACCTGGCCTGGGATGGACGGGGGAAGGAGGGGCCGGCGGGGATCAGCACACAGTTAGCATCTACATCGCGGCATGTAATTCAGCCGCTGTAAGTGGCCTCTCATATGGCCGAGTCCGGGCCCCTAATGTCTGCGGGCCCTCGGGTGGCGCCCGAGTGACCGACTGGTCAGTCCGCCCCTGCATGTGTGAGACTTTTACACAGTGTGGCCACATACAGAGGCCCAACATGCAGGGAGCGCCATCAGGCGTTCTGGAGCACCCAGGACAATTCTGACATTTCTCTCCTACATGTAAAAATCATCATTTATTTGCTAGAAAATTACATTGAATCCCAAAACAGTTTATATATATGTTTTTTTAGCAAAGACCCTGGAGAATACAATGGTGGTCGTTGCAACTTTTTGTCTCGCACGGTATTTGCGCAGCAATTTTTCGTTTGTGTTTTAAAAAAAAACACAGTAAAGTTAGCCCAATTTTTGCATAATGTGAAAGATGAAGTTACGCTGAGTAAATAGATACCTAACATGTCACTCTTTAAAATTGCACGCGCTCGTGGAATGGCGCCAAATGTCGCTACTTAAAAATCCCCATAGGCGACGCCTTAATTTTTTTGTTACTGGTTATATGTTTTGAGTTACAGAGGAGGTCTAGGGCTAGAATTATTGCTCTCGCTCTACGTTCGCAGCGATACCTCATATGTGTGGTTTGAACACCGTTTTCATATATGGGCGGGACTTACGTATGCGTTCGCTTCTGCATGTGAGCACATGGGGACAGGGGCGCTTTAAAAAAAAAAAAATATTGTTAATTTTACTTTATTTATTTTAGTTTGACATTTTTTTCCCCAAAAATAAATTTTTTGATCACTTTTACTCCTATTACAAGTAATGTAAACATCCCTTGTAATAGGAATATGGCATGACAGTTCCTCTTTACAGTGAGATATGGGGTCAATAAGACCCCACATCTCACCTCTAGGCTGGGAAGCCTGAAAAAAAAAAAGAGATTCTGGATTTGATCGTATTGGCGAGTCGGTAGAAGCACCGGAGGGCGGCGGGAGGGGGGGGGGATGTCTATGGCTGGGTATTGCAGGGTATCACCGACTATGGCTGGGTATCTCCGGGTATGGCAATTTATGCCAGGGTATTGCAGAGTATTGGCTGGAATTGTACTGCAGAGTATTGGAGGGTAGTGCAGAGTATTGGCGGGTGTTGCAGAGTATTGGCTGGTGTTGCAGAGTATTGGCGGGTGTTGCAGAGTAATGGCTGGCATTGCAGAGTATTTGCGGGTGTTGCAGAGTATTTTCGGGTACTGCAGAGTATTTGCGGGCATTGCAGAGTATTTGCGGGTGTTGCAGAGTATTTGAGGGTATTGCAGAGTATTGGCAGGGAATTGAGGGGTTAAATTTTGGTGAGCAGCGATGTGGGCACTGCTGAGACCGATCTCTTCCCCCTCTCTGTACCGATCAGTACAGAGAGGGGGAGGGAGGAACTGGCATCATAACATGACGCCGGTTTGTTTACAAGTGATCACTCCGTCATTTGACGCGATGAGCGGCCGTTTACCGTGATCCGTGATACAGGACCCGGCGGTCGCGGGTGCTCTGGAGTGCGTGCCCCAGGGGTCGCACGCGAGAGCGGAATTCTGGGAGGACGTCATATGACGGCCTCCCAGAGTTAAACAACCGCCCTGTAGCCGTCATTTGGCTATGGGCCGGTTGTTAAGTGGTTAAACAGGAATGCAGGAGATGGTTTCTTGTGATGTGACCAAGGCGAAGGCAGGAATGAAGAGACCTGCAGATCTTTAAGTAGGCGGGACTGACGAGCACATCCACAACAGCTGCTAAACTGTGGAGAGATATGAGAGCTGCCAATTATCTGACAGCTGAGCGGCCAGCTCAGAGAAGGAAGGGCTGACCAGCCCTGACAATCAGGCCCCAGACTACACTCCATGTGTGTATATATATATACAGTGGTGTGAAAAAGTGTTTGCCCCCTTCCTCATTTCCTGTTCCTTTGCATGTTTGTCACACTTAAGTGTTTCGGAACATCAAACCAATTTAAACAATAGTCAAGGACAACACAAGTAAACACAAAATGCAATTTGTAAATGAAGGTGTTTATTATTAAAGGTGAAAAAAAATCCAAACCATCATGGCCCTGTGTGAAAAAGTGATTGCCCCCCTTGTTAAAACATACTATAACTGTGGTTGTCCACACCTGAGTTCAATTTCTCTAGACACACCCAGGCCTGATTATTGCCACACCTGTTAACAATCAAGGCATCACTTAAATAGGAGCTGCTTGACACAGTAAGGTCCACCAGAAGATCCTTAAAAGCTACACATCATGCCGAGACCCAAAGAAATTCAGGAACAATTGAGAAAGAAAGTAATTGAGATCTATCAGTCTGGAAAGGGTCATAAAGCCATTTTCAAAGCTTTGGGAATCCAGCGAACCACAGTGAGAGCCATTATCCACAAATGGCGAAGACTTGGAACAGTGGTGAACCTTCCCAGGAGTGGCCGGCCGCCCAAAATTACCCCAAGAGCGCAGCGACGACTCATCCAAGAGGTCACAAAAGACCCCACAACAACGTCCAAGGAACTGCAGGCCTCACTTGCCTCAGTTAAGGTCAGCGTTCATGCCTCCACCATCAGGAAAAGACTGGGCAAAAATGGCCTGCATGGCAGAGTTCCAAGGAGAAAACCACTGCTGAGCAAAAAGAACATCAAAGCTCGTCTCAATTTCTCCACAACACATCTTGATGATCCCCAAGACTTTTGGGACAACATTCTGTGGACCGATGAGACAAAAGTGGAACTCTTTGGAAGGTGTGTGTCCAAGTATATCTGGCGTAGAAGGAACACTGCATTTCATAAAAAGAACATTATACCAACAGTAAAATATGGTGGTGGTAGTGTGATGGTCTGGGGCTGTTTTGCTGCTTCAGGACCTGGAAGACTTGCCGTGATAAAAGGAACTATGAATTCTGCTGTCTACCAAGAGATCCTGAAGGAGAATGTCCGACCATCTTTTCGTGTACTCAAGCTGAAACGAACTTGGGTTCTGCAGCAGGACAATGATCCTAAACACACCAGCAAGTCCACCACCGAATGGCTGAAGAAAAACAAAATGAAGACTTTGGAGTGACCTAGCCAAAGTCCTGACCTGAATCCTATTGAGATGTTGTGGTATGACCTTAAAAAGGCCGTTCATGCTCGAAAACCCTCTAATGTAACTGAATTAGGACAATTCTGCAAAGATGAGTGGGCCAAAATTCCTCCAGGACGCTGTAAAAGCCTCATTGCATGTTATCGCAAACGCTTGGTTGCAGTTGTTGCTGCTAAGGGTGGCCCAACCAGTTATTAGGTTTAGGGGGCAATCACTTTTTCACACAGGGCCATGATGGTTTGGATTTTTTTTCACCTTTAATAATAAACACCTTAATTTACAAATTGCATTTTGTGTTTACTTGTGTTGTCCTTGACTATTGTTTAAATTGGTTTGATGTTCCGAAACACTTAAGTGTGACAAACATGCAAAGGAACAGGAAATGAGGAAGGGGGCAAACACTTTTTCACACCACTGTATATATATATATATATATATATATATACAGCCTGTACCTGCAAACATTATACCTGCTGTCATAATATGACTCATTTACAGAGACTAGACTTGGGGTGTTTCCTATCGCTATCCCATGGCTGAAGGGTGGTGAATAGGGATGAGCCAAACACCCCCCGGTTCTGTTTGCACCAGAACTTGCAAACGGACCGATAGTTTGCACAAACTTTCAAACCCTGTTACAGTCTATGGGACTCGAACGTGAGAAATCAAAAGTGTGAATTTTAAAGGCTAATATGCAAGTTATTGTCCTAAAAAAGGGTTTGAGGACCCAGGTCCTGCCCCAGGGTACATGTATTAATGCAAAATTTTTAAAAACTGCTGTTTTTTCAGGAGCAGTGATTTTAATGATGCTTAAAGTGAAAAAATAAAAGTGAAACATTCCTTTAAATATCATGCCTGGGGGATGTCTATAGTATGCCTGTAAAGTGGCCTGTGTTTCCCGTGTTTAGAACTGTCCCTGCACAAAATGACATTTCTAAAGGAATAAAAGTCATTTAAAACTGTTTACGGCTTTAATGTAATGTCTGGTCCCGGCAATATGGATGAAAATCATTGAGAACAAAGGCATGGGTACCCCGCCCCCAAGCCCATTACCAGCCCCTTTGGGTCTTGTATGGACATTAAGGAGAACCGCACACCCAAATTATAAAAAGGAAAGGCGTGAGGCCCCCAGGCCCTATATACTCAGAACAGCAGTATACAGGCGGTCCAAACAAGACAGGGACTGTGTAGGTTTGTTATTAAGTAGAATCTGTTTGTAATTTTTAACTGGTACATTTTTAAAGTGTCGCTCCAGCCCAAAAATCTATTTTTAAGCTTTTTGGAAAACATAGGGAAAGGTTATCACCCCTGTATAATTTGTTTTGCTGTCTGTGCGCACCTGTTCAGAAGATTTCACCTCACTTTCTGTCCCAATGACAATTGGATTGTTAAAATTTGGGTTTTTTTGTGAAACAAGGAACTCTTACAGGAGAGAATTTCCCTTCCTAGGGGTAGATTTCCTCTCACTTCCTGTTGTCTCCTTCTGTTTGAAAGTAGGAGTTGTTTGTAAGTTGGATGTTTGAAAGTAGGGGCCTGCCCTATATACTCAAAATATAAACGCAAAAATGTGGGCCTTAGGTGTTGGTGTTGCCACAACACTGTAATCCCTCACAGTTACTCTGGGTGGGCGCAGGAACGGTCCCTGCTGTGAAATATTAGATCAAGAATTGTAATTACATGCCTCTGTTGAACAGGGGCAGAAAAATTGGGCCTTAGGCACTGGTGCCACAACACTGCAACCCCTTACAGATACTCTAGTTGGGGCGCAGGAATGAGCCCTGCTGCAAAGTATTGCATCAAAAATTGGCCTGTGACCAATTATGGCTCTCTTCGCTGACGGCGCTGTGATTGGCCAAAGCATGCGGGTCATCGTGCATGCTTGGCCAATCATCAGCCAGCAATACACTGCTATGACGCAGTGCATTATGGGCGGTGACACGCCGCTCTAATTTGGCACGAACGGACCATAATGTTCGATCTTCCTCTTGAAATCGAAGCTCATCCCTAGTGGTGAAGTATGGGGCAAGATTCCTCACCCTGCTGCCATTCCTCATTATATTTCTTAGAAAAAAGAAGAAAAAAAAACACATACAAAGACAATTAAGGTACGACCAATCTTTATTGGAGATAAATCTATAGATGGAAATGATTGTCGGGCTTCGGAGAACATCGGAGATCAGTGACGGTTGTCCTAGGACTCCTCAAAGGCAGGGCCTTTTTACACTAAGCCTAAACCTTAAGATGATTCAGAGGAAGGCGAAAACCCCCCCGGCCAGATGGGCTCCAAGGGGGGGAAAAATTCCTTCCTGACCCCCTAAGGCGATCGGATTGTCCCTGAATCATCAGTCTAGGGTGCCCAGTTCATCTCATATAGAGAAAAAAAACATACATAGAACCATACAGACCATATGTATTGCAGGTATGTATGCAATAAAACACACCTACCTGCTTGTTCACAATCATCTTTGGGGCTCATTCAGAATATATGCATTGAGCATCCGCACAGATCAGCGCCCCCACACTGATCAGTGCCTCCGCCCGCCGCACCGATTCCTTATGTTTTCTGTGCCCAGCCCCTACAGGAGGACTGGTGGTACCCCCTTATTGGTGGCCCTGGTGGTGGCATGTAGACATGCTGTGTATGATGGTATGCATGGTGCTATATACGCAGGTATGCATGCAATAAAACACACTTGCATGCTTGTTTACAATCATCTTTGGGGATCATTCAGAATATATGCATTGAGCATCCGCACAGATCAGTGCCTCCCCCACTGATCAGTGCATCCGCCCGCCGCACCGATTCCTCATGTTTTCTGTGCCCAGCCCCCTACAGGAGAACCAGTGGTACCACCTTATTGGTGGCCCTGATGGTGGTATGTATAGTGGTATGTTTGGTACTAGGTGGGCATGCTGAGTATGGTGGTATGTATGGCCCTATGTATACATTCTATGTATGGTTCTATGTATGGTGTAGGGAGATCATTGCCAGTGTGCCACAATTATCTCACTCAGTACTGCTTGTGTTACCGTCTCACAGCAGGCAACTCTCTTTTGATGTTAAATACCCTTGGATTGTGGTAACGAGGCTCTGCCCTCTCATAGTAGCGAGGAGGCTCTGCCCTTGGATGGTGGGGACCAAGCTCTGCCCTTGGATGGTGGGCACCAGGCTCTCTGTTTTTCACTACCCTCGGATGATGGCAATGAGGCTCAGCCCTCAAATGTTGATGACGGGGCTCTCTGATGTCATTGCTTCTTGGATGGTGATGAGGAGGCCCTCTGTTAATGTCATTGCCCCTCGGTTGGTGGTGACGAGGCAGCCGCCACCAGTGTAGGGACCTGTGTTGGTACAGCCGTACCTGGTCCCTAGGAGGGTTCCTCAAGCTTTTGGTTGAGTCTTCTTCTGGGAACAGCAAATTGACTTGTTTGTCCAGCCACATTGATAGTTGGGGATTCAGAAGCTGCAGAAAGGGAAATAGAGGGCTGATGGGAAGACCTTCCGGTTACTGAAGTGGCAGCCGCCACCATTGTAGAAATCTGTGTTGGTACAGCCGTACCTGGTGCTCTCTTGAAGATAGGTGCTGATGAGAATCTTTCAAGAGAGTGATGACGTAGTGAACTCCGGTGATGATGACTTGAAGATCTTCTCTGTCATGTTCACTAGCAAGTCATCCTCATCTCCTAGATTAAAATTTCTTCCAGCGCTTTGGTCATCTTCACTCCCAAAAACGCTGCACCCCTTCCATTTAAATGCAATCCATCACTGCTATAAAAACGGTGACCGAATGTAAAGTCAACCCAGTTCGTCATGAAGCCAAAGCCCTCCTTCCTGCAATAGTTTCTCAGCCAGTAGTTAAGATCTCTAAGCTCCTGCTGCCTCTCTGGTGTGGCTCGAGGTTCAGGCAATATTTCTGAAAATACTGCCTTGGCTCTCCTTTTCTTCAATATAGCCGCTAAGTCCCTGAAATCATTTTTTAAGGCGCCCCATCTTCCTCTAACTTTGTCGTTCGTACCAATATGTATCATGACAGCGGGGTTCCTCCCAGCCCCATTCAATAATCCGTCCATGCAATCTACAATGTTCCGAACCCGGGCGCCCGGTAAACAACATACTGTTTTGCGATAAGGGGATTGGTGACAGATTGCCTTCTGTATCCTTCCAATAATTGAATCCCCTACCACTAGTATGTGTCTATCCTGTCTTGTAAGATTGCTCCCATGTTCACTGGAGACGTTCCCTTGGCATTTTGGTGGATTCTCTGTGTGAACGTCACATGCTGGTGGATTTTTCATGTGAATGTCGCACTCTGGTGGAGTGGACACATGTAGGTCAAAGTCTGGTGGAGTGGCCACGTCCGCGGCGCACTCTGGTGGAGTGGCCACGTCCGCGGCGCACTCTGGTGGAGTGGCCACGTCCGCGGCGCACTCTGGTGGAGTGGCCACGTCCGCGGCGCACTCTGGTGGAGTGGCCACGTCCGCGGCGCACTCTGGTGGAGTGGCCACGTCTTGGGCGCACTCTGGTGGAGTGGCCACGTCCGGGGCGCACTCTGGTGGAGTGGCCATGAATTGGTCGCACTCTGGTGGAGTGGCCACGTCCGCGGCGCACTCTGGTGGAGTGGCCACGTCCGGGTCGCACTCTGGTGGAGTGGCCACGTCCGGGTCGCACTCTGGTGGAGTGGCCACGTCTTGGGCACACTCTGGTGGAGTGGCCACGTCTTGGGCACACTCTGGTGGAGTGGCCACGTCCGGGGCGCACTCTGGTGGAGTGGCCACGTCCGGGGCGCACTCTGGTGGAGTGGCCATGAATTGGTCGCACTCCGGTGGAGTGGCCACGTCCGGGTCGCACTCCGGTGGAGCGGCCACGTCCGGGTCGCACTCCGGTGGAGCGACCACGTCCGGGTCGCACTCCGGTGGAGCGGCCACGTCCGGGTCGCACTCCGGTGGAGCGGCCACGTCCGGGTCGCACTCCGGTGGAGCGGCCACGTCCGGGTCGCACTCCGGTGGAGCGGACACGTCCGGGTCGCACTCCGGTGGAGTGGACACGTCCGGGTCGCACTCTGGTGTGCAGTCAATACCGCTTACACCTACAATAAAAAAAGAGAGGAATTAGATTTAGCACCTTCACCTACATTTCATATATTTTTCTTTGTAGAACATCAAATTATGGAGAGAAGAGATGAAAACGCTGGTGCCAGAGACCATGAATAAACTCTACAGGACAGGGACACAAGGAGGACTAATGTTGGCCTTTGTATAAAAATGCTGGTTGCCTGCCACTCATCCCGACCCAGTGGCTGGCAATAATGGCATGAAAAGTCAGAGGGGCTGGTTGTACCCAGCCCATAATCCGCCTGCCCATACATGGTTAGAATCTTGGCTGGTCCTTGCTTAGCCGGGTGAGATTGGAAGTGTCTATGGCCGGCTTTAGGAGCGCAGACACTTCTAATGACAGCACTTGGGGTAAAGGCATAGTGCATATTAAAATGCTGATGGATAATGAATTAGTGCGGTTTTATTTGTGTTGGTTTTGTCCGTCTGTCTGGCCTTGTTTACAAGGGTGATGAAGCCCATATAACATGAACGGGACGTTTCTACAACATCTGCATCTTCCAGGTGCTGCATGCAGGCAGTCCATTGACAATGAGTAGAACGCACAGCTGCACGCACGCAGCCACTTCTCCTAATATGACATGCACTGTCTGCATTCAGGGCCATTCGCCCACACCCAGGACCGCTGCTAGAAATCAGCTTACATGACTGGGCCCCCTACCACCTATAAGAGCCAGGGCCTGAGCCTGCGCCCCCCCACATCACATTCAGCCAGCAGAGGAAAAGGAGGTGGTGTGCTCTGTGAAGAAATGAGGGGGTGACAACATTTTCCTAACAGTGTAAGGGGCATAAAACCTGCACAGCACACAGCCATCTCATATGTGTAGAAAATGCTGTCATGTTTAACCCCTTGCTTACCGGCCACTTAAACCCCCCTCCCCCTCCTATCCACACCAATCCTCAGCTTTCAGCGCTGTCGCACTTTGAGTGACAATTACACGGTCATACAACACTGTACCCAAATGACATTTGTATCATTTGTTCCCCCAAATAGAGATTTCCTTTGGTGGTATTTCATCTCCTCAGCGGTTTTTATTTTTTTAAATATAAAAAGACCGAATTAAAAACATATTCTTTTACATTTTTGTTAAATGTTATAACGGGTAATTTTTGTCTGTCATTGATGTACGCTGACGAGGTGGCACTGATGGGCACCGATGGGTGGCAGTGATGGGCACTGATCAGTTACACTGATAGGCAGCACTTCTAGGTGTCAATGATTAGCACCACTGGTGGGCATTGATGGGTGGCACTGGTGGGCATTGATAGGTGGCACTGGTGGGCATCGATAGGTGGCACTTTTGGGCATTGATAGGTGGCACTTTTGGGCATTGATAGGTGGCACTGGTGGGCATTGATAGGTGGCACTTTTGGGCATTGATAGGTGGCACTTTTGGGCATTGATAGGTGGCACTGGTGGGCATTGATAGGTGGCACTGGTAGGCACTGATGGATGGCAGTGATGGGCACTGATCAGTTACACTGATAGGCAGCACTTCTAGGTGTCAATGATTAGCACCACTGGTGGGCATTGATGGGTGGCACTGGTGGGCATTGATGGGTGGCACTGGTGGGCATCGATAGGTGGCACTTTTGGGCATTAATGGGTGGCACTGGTGGGCATTGATAGGTGGCACTGGTGGGCATCGATAGGTGGCACTGGTGGGCATTGATAGGTGGCACTTGACATTAGGTGGCACTGGTGGGCATCGATAGGTGGCACTGGTGGGCATCAATAGGTGGCACTGGTGGGCATTGATAGGTGGCACTGGTGGGCATTGATAGGTGGCACTGGTGGGCACTGTTACTCTATAAATGAGGCATAATCGCCTCTTCCTTTTCAGGGTCGATGTCCCTTTAAGATGAGCCGGTGATCGGCTTTGTTCTTCTCCTGTCAGCAGAGGAGAAAAAAACGATCACTGAGCTTTTGTTTACATCATGTGATGAGCCGTCATTGGCTGATAACTGATCACATGGTAAGGGATCGGGATTGGCCCCGTACTCGGATCGGTGGTCACCCGAGTCTCAGTGACTCGGTGATCACGGCGCCCTCCGCAGGGAGCGTGCACAGGGGGATGTCATATGACGGCCTCCCGGGAATTCACGTCCGCGCTGTGCCCGTCATTTGCCCATAGCGCGGATGTCAGGGGGTTAAACAGGTGGTGAGGAGGCAAAATAACACCTTCTTGCCTCCTGTCAAATGCCCTCTGAAGAGCGACCTGAATGTGGATTGCTGTTCAGAGGGCACAACATGTTTAAATGAGCCCTAAGGCAGTTCAGACAATCCCTTATTTTTTGTCCATTCAGTAGGGAACAGGAGGGACTATTTCATGTTTTCTTTGGGGCACTGCTAAGTAATCTTCTGGTTTTCAACAAGTACAAAATCCCGGGGAGACGGTGCCAATAAGAGATCTATAACCATCCATCTGCGTGTGTATGGACCTCCCAGTAGTGTGCAGACGTGGATTGTTGGGGATGAAAACAAAAGATTGACATACATGACTACAGAGGTGCAATCACAAAGAGACCATCAAAGAGACAGCGGGGGAGGGATCTGGGTCCCATGTGGGATGGTCGGATGGTCATGGGGGGGGCGGCATTATCTGCACTGCCCATGGGGGGGCGGCATTGTCCGCACTGCCCATGGAGGGAGCGGCATTGTCCGCACTGCCCATGGGGGGCGGCATTGTCCGCACTGCCCATGGGGGGGCGGCATTGTCCGCACTGCCCATGGGGGGGCGGCATTGTCCGCACTGTCCATGAGGGGCGGCATTATCCGCACTGCCCATGGGGGTCGGCATTATCCGCACTGCCCATGGGGGGGCGGCATTGTCCGCACTGTCCATGGGGGGGGGCGGCATTGTCCGCACTGTCCATGGGGGGGGGCGGCATTGTCCGCACTGCCCATGGGGGGCGGCGTTATCCGCACTGCCCATGGAGGGAGCGGCATTGTCCGCACTGCCCATGGAGGGAGTGGCATTGTCCGCACTGTCCATGGAGGGAGCGGCATTGTCCGCACTGCCCATGGGGGGCGAGCCGGCGGCATTATCTGCACTGCCCATGGGGGGCGGCATTATCCGCACTGCCCATGGGGAGTTGGCATTGGGGGGCACTGAACCAATTGGCACCTTTGTTTTGTTTTTTGTGGGTTTACATCCACTTTAAATATTGCTTATAAATGTGTGTTTATTAGGATTGTACAATAAGTACAGCTTCCCCCCCAGGCCCCAAAAAACTGCACTAATCTACCCCCAATAGTGGAAATGCCTCTGATCAGGCTCCACTGCCTGTCTCAACTACCACCAAAAGTGAATGCTACCACCCTGGGTATGGGGTGAGTGTGGGCAGAAGAGCTTCCCCCCAAGTTTCATCTGCCCTCACTCCCCAACACCCAGCGTACTGGTGCTTCTCTAAGGCCCCACCAAACTGCACTTATCTACCCCCCCCCAAGGGGGGCAATGCCTCTGATCAGGCTCCACTGCCTGTCTCAACTACCACCAAAAGTGAATGCTACAACCCTGGGTATGGGGTGAGTGTGGGCAGTTGAGCTTCCCCCCAAGTTTCATCTGCCCTCACTCCCCAACACCCAGCGTACTGGTGCTTCCCCCCCAGGCCCCAAAAAACTGCACTCATCTACCACCAAGTGGTGGAAATGCCTCTGATCAGGCTCCGCTGCCTGTCTCAACTACCACCAAAAGTGAATGCTACCACCCTGGGTATAGGGTGAGTGTGGGCAGAAGAGCTTCCCCCCAAGTTTCATCTGCCCTCACTCCCCAACACCCAGCATGTTGGTGCTTCCCCCCCAGGCCCCAAAAAACTGCACTCATCTACCACCAAGTGGTGGAAATGCCTCTGATCAGGCTCCACTGCCTGTCTCAACTACCACCAAAAGTGAATGCTACCACCCTGGGTATGGGGTGAGTGTGGGCAGTTGAGCTTCCCCCCAAGTTTCATCTGCCCTCACTCCCCAACACCCAGCATGTTGGTGCTTCCCTCAGGCCCCACCAAACTGCACTAATCTACCACCAAGAGTGCAAATGCCTCTGATCAGGCTCCACTGCCTGTCTCAACTACCACCAAAAGTGAATGCTACCACCCTGGGTATGGGGTGAGTGTGGGCAGAAGAGCTTCCCCCCAAGTTTCATCTGCCCTCACTCCCCAACACCCAGCATGTTGGTGCTTCCCCCCCAGGCCCCAAAAAACTGCACTAATCTACCCCCAAGAGTGCAAATGCCTCTGATCAGGCTCCACTGCCTGTCTCAACTACCACCAAAAGTGAATGCTACCACCCTGGGTATGGGGTGAGTGTGGGCAGTTGAGCTTCCCCCCAAGTTTCATCTGCCCTCACTCCCCAACACCCAGCGTACTGGTGCTTCCCCCCCAGGCCCCAAAAAACTGCACTCATCTACCACTAAGTGGTGGAAATGCCTCTGATCAGGCTCCGCTGCCTGTCTCAACTACCACCAAAAGTGAATGCTACCACCCTGGGTATAGGGTGAGTGTGGGCAGAAGAGCTTCCCCCCAAGTTTCATCTGCCCTCACTCCCCAACACCCAGCATGTTGGTGCTTCCCCCCCAGGCCCCAAAAAACTGCACTCATCTACCACCAAGTGGTGGAAATGCCTCTGATCAGGCTCCACTGCCTGTCTCAACTACCACCAAAAGTGAATGCTACCACCCTGGGTATGGGGTGAGTGTGGGCAGTTGAGCTTCCCCCCAAGTTTCATCTGCCCTCACTCCCCAACACCCAGCATGTTGGTGCTTCCCTCAGGCCCCACCAAACTGCACTAATCTACCCCAAGAGTGGCAATGCCTCTGATCAGGCTCCACTACACCCACTCAACTACCACCAAAAGTGAATGCTACCACCCTGGGTAGGGGGTGAGTGTGGGCAGAAGAGCTTCCCCCCAAGTTTCATCTGCCCTCACTCCCCAACACCCAGCATACTGGTGCTTCTCTAAGGCCCCACCAAACTGCACTTATCTACCCCAAGGGTGGAAATGCTTCTTCTTAGGCTCCGCTGCACCCATTCATCTACCCCCAAGGGTGGCAGTGCCTCTTACTGCATAGTGTTTTATACATTTGCAATTTAGTCTCTTCTGTGTGATTTTTTATTTGATATTTTAATAAAATGTCATAACTTAATTATATTTGTCGGTGTGGTTTTGTTACATTTCTATAGAACTGTTTCTTTAGGGTTTTTTTTATGTGAACAGAGGGGGATGGGTATTCCGTTTTGTTTTTTTGAAAACCTGATCGCTGGCTGATTGACAAATAAAAGCGATCATCTATGGCCAACGTTGGGGACTTTAGCAGCACATAGATTGTGTCATTTTCTCTCCTTCTACAATGGGGGGGACAGAAAGAAACTTGCTTGATTCCCCCCATCAACACAGAGGGGGAAATCCCTCCCATAGTGATATTGTGTTCCGCCAGCGGGGAGCTTATCCCGCTAGCAGAACAGAATGATCACTGCTGGCAGCCATAGCCACTGGCTGCGATCGCATGAAAGAAATCCAGCAGGCTGGGTGTGCTGAAGTCGATGGATTTCAGTACAACCAGCCTGCCCGTGGATGGATTGAATCTCAGCCCTGTCCCTGTTGAAGCAGTCGAGGTTCAATCCTTCTGTGGCCGGTTTTAGATGGTAAGTTCCGAGAGGGCTGATATGAATGTACAATATAAATGTGTAAATTGTCGGCATTATAGATATACATGTGATAAATAAAATACATTTATGTTTTAGGGAAATCACGTAAATTGGAAGGTTGTGACTGGATCTCTTTATAGGATATTTAGTGAAAGCAATAAAGAGTAACAATCCTATGTAGGGACAAACCTGCAACTAAACATATATATAGAGTTAGGGCCGCACTTCACAGAGAAGCCTTGGGGGGGCGCTGCACCTTCCACATAGATTTGGAAATGAGAGCAACAAAAGTCTCCTCTGAATTATTAGACGTGACAATTCGTTTTTGTTTTATTGCTGGATAGTTGGTAAATCTGCTTGGAAATTCTTTTCCTGTATTGTGCAATCTCCTTCCACGTGCAACCATAAAAAGACAGAGCGGGCGCCCAGGCCTAGTGCCTCACCCTAAAACCATCGCTTTATTCATAGAAAAAGTGGTAATTATTATACTCACAAGGTGACAAATGTATCAATCACATCACATAGTAACACCGTCATCCAATCCACATTGCCTCACATTAGGGATGAGCGGAACACCCCCGGATCGCATCGCATCAGAACTTGGGTACAGACAGAACATTTGTGTGAACACCAGTGAAGTCTATGGGACACGATATATGCAAGTTATTGCCATAAAAAGTGTTTGGGGACCCGGGTCCTGCCCCAGGGGACATGGATCAATGCAAAAAAACGTTTTTAAAATGGCCGTTTTTTGTTTTTTTTTAGGAGCAGTGATTCTAATAATGCTTAAAGTGAAACAATAAAAATTAAATATTCCTTTAAATATCATTCCTTAAGGGTTCCCTTAGTCTGCCTGTAAAGTAGCGCATTTTCCCCATGTTTAGAACAGTACCGCAGCAAAATGACATTTCTAAAGGAAACAATGTCATTCAAAATTGCTCGAGGCTGTAATGTATTGCCAGATCCCAGCAATATACATAAAAATCATTGATAAAAACAGCGCGGGTTCCCCCCTCCTTACATCCGGTGTCCCCATCAGTCCTTCTTACATCCGGTGTCCCCATCAGTCCTCCTAACATCTGGTGTCTCCATCAGTCCTTCTTACATCCGGTGTCCCCATCAGTCCTCCTAACATCTGGTGTCCCCATCAGTCCTTCTTACATCCGGTGTCCCCATCAGTCCTCCTAACATCCGGTGTCCCCATCAGTCCTCCTAACATCCGGTGTCCCCATCAGTCCTTAAATCCGGTGTCCTCATCAGTCCTCCGAACATCTGGTGTCCCCATCAGTCCTCCTAACATCTGGTGTCCCCATCAGTCCTTCTTACATCCGGTGTCCCCATCAGTCCTCCTAACATCTGGTGTCCCCATCAGTCCTCCTAACATCTGGTGTCCCCATCAGTCCTCCTAACATCTGGTGTCCCCATCAGTCCTCCTAACATCTGGTGTCCCCATCAGTCCTTCTTACATCCGGTTTCCCCATCAGTCCTCCTAACATCCGGTGTCCCCATCAGTCCTTCTTACAACCGGTGTCCCCATCAGTCCTCCTAACATCCGGTGTCCCCATCAGTCCTCCTAACATCCGGTGTCCCCATCAGTCCTTCTTACATCCGGTGTCCCCATCAGTCCTCCTAACATCTGGTGTCCCCATCAGTCCTCCTAACATCTGGTGTCCCCATCAGTCCTTCTTACATCCGGTGTCCCCATCAGTCCTCCTAAAATCTGGCGTTCCCATCAGTCCTCCTAACATCTGGTGTTCCCATCAGTCCTCCTTACATCCGGTGTCCCCATCAGTCCTCCTAACATCTGGTGTCCCCATCAGTCCTCCTAAAATCTGGCGTTCCCATCAGTCCTCCTAACATCTGGTGTCCCCATCAGTCCTCCTTACATCTGGTGTTCCCATCAGTCCTCCTTACATCCGGTGTCCCCATCAGTCCTCCTAACATCTGGTGTCCCCATCAGTCCTCCTAAAATCTGGCGTTCCCATCAGTCCTCCTAACATCTGGTGTCCCCATCAGTCCTCCTTACATCTGGTGTTCCCATCAGTCCTCCTTACATCTGGTGTTCCCATCAGTCCTCCTTACATCTGGTGTCTCCATCAGTCCTCCTAACATCTGGTGTCCCCATCAGTCCTCCTTACATCCGGTGTCCCCATCAGTCCTCCTTACATCTGGTGTTCCCATCAGTCCTCCTTACATCTGGTGTCCCCATTAGTCCTCCTTACATCTGGTGTCCCCATCGGTCCTCCTAACATCTGGTGTCCCCATCAGTCCTCCTAACATCTGGTGTCTCCATCAGGCCTCCTAACATCTGGTGTCCCCATCAGTCCTTACATCTGGTGTCTCCATCAGTCCTCCTAACATCTGGTGTCCCCATCAGTCCTTACATCTGGTGTCCCCATCAGTCCTAACATCTGGTGTCCCCATCAGTCCTTCTTACATCCGGTGTCCCCATCAGTCCTCCTAACATCCGGTGTCCCCATCAGTCCTCCTAACATCCGGTGTCCCCATCAGTCCTTCTTACATCCGGTGTCCCCATCAGTCCTCCTAACATCTGGTGTCCCCATCAGTCCTCCTAACATCTGGTGTCCCCATCAGTCCTTCTTACATCCGGTGTCCCCATCAGTCCTCCTAACATCTGGTGTCCCCATCAGTCCTTCTTACATCCGGTTTCCCCATCAGTCCTCCTAACATCCGGTGTCCCCATCAGTCCTTCTTACATCCGGTGTCCCCATCAGTCCTCCTAACATCCGGTGTCCCCATCAGTCCTCCTAACATCCGGTGTCCCCATCAGTCCTTCTTACATCCGGTGTCCCCATCAGTCCTCCTAACATCTGGTGTCCCCATCAGTCCTCCTAACATCTGGTGTCCCCATCAGTCCTCCTAACATCTGGTGTCCCCATCAGTCCTCCTAACATCTGGTGTTCCCATCAGTCCTCCTTACATCTGGTGTCCCCATTAGTCCTCCTTACATCTGGTGTCCCCATCAGTCCTCCTAACATCTGGTGTCCCCATCAGTCCTTCTTACATCCGGTGTCCCCATCAGTCCTTCTTACATCCGGTGTCCCCATCAGTCCTCCTAACATCTGGTGTCCCCATCAGTCCTCCTAACATCTGGTGTCCCCATCAGTCCTCCTAACATCTGGTGTCCCCATCAGTCCTCCTAAAATCTGGCGTTCCCATCAGTCCTCCTTACATCTGGTGTCCCCATTAGTCCTCCTTACATCTGGTGTCCCCATCAGTCCTCCTAACATCTGGTGTCTCCATCAGGCCTCCTAACATCTGGTGTCCCCATCAGTCCTTACATCTGGTGTCTCCATCAGTCCTCCTAACATCTGGTGTCCCCATCAGTCCTTACATCTGGTGTCCCCATCAGTCCTAACATCTGGTATCCCCATCAGTCCTTCTTACATCTGGTGTCCCCATCAGTCCTCCTAACATCCGGTGTCCCCATCAGTCCTCCTAACATCCGGTGTCCCCATCAGTCCTTCTTACATCCGGTGTCCCCATCAGTCCTCCTAACATCTGGTGTCCCCATCAGTCCTCCTAACATCTGGTGTCCCCATCAGTCCTTCTTACATCCGGTGTCCCCATCAGTCCTCCTAACATCTGGTGTCCCCATCAGTCCTCCTAACATCTGGTGTCCCCATCAGTCCTTCTTACATCCGGTGTCCCCATCAGTCCTCCTTACATCTGGTGTCCCCATCAGTCCTCCTAACATCCGGTGTCCCCATCAGTCCTTCTTACATCCGGTGTCCCCATCAGTCCTCCTAACATCTGGTGTCCCCATCAGTCCTCCTAACATCTGGCGTCCCCATCAGTCCTCCTAACATCTGGTGTCCCCATCAGTCCTCCTAACATCTGGTGTTCCCATCAGTCCTCCTTACATCTGGTGTCCCCATTAGTCCTCCTTACATCTGGTGTCCCCATCAGTCCTCCTAACATCTGGTGTCCCCATCAGTCCTTCTTACATCCGGTGTCCCCATCAGTCCTCCTAACATCTGGTGTCCCCATCAGTCCTCCTAACATCTGGTGTCCCCATCAGTCCTTCTTACATCCGGTGTCCCCATCAGTCCTCCTAAAATCTGGCGTTCCCATCAGTCCTCCTAACATCTGGTGTTCCCATCAGTCCTCCTTACATCCGGTGTCCCCATCAGTCCTCCTAACATCCGGTGTCCCCATCAGTCCTCCTTACATCCGGTGTCCCCATCAGTCCTTCTTACATCCGGTGTCCCCATCAGTCCTCCTAACATCTGGTGTTCCCATCAGTCCTCCTTACATCCGGTGTCCCCATCAGTCCTTCTTACATCCGGTGTCCCCATCAGTCCTCCTAACATCTGGTGTCCCCATCAGTCCTCCTAACATCTGGTGTCCCCATCAGTCCTCCTAAAATCTGGCGTTCCCATCAGTCCTCCTAACATCTGGTGTCCCCATCAGTCCTCCTTACATCTGGTGTTCCCATCAGTCCTCCTTACATCTGGTGTCCCCATTAGTCCTCCTTACATCTGGTGTTCCCATCAGTCCTCCTAACATCTGGTGTCCCCATTAGTCCTCCTTACATCTGGTGTTCCCATCAGGCCTCCTAACATCTGGTGTCCCCATTAGTCCTCCTTACATCTGGTGTCCCCATCGGTCCTCCTAACATCTGGTGTCCCCATCAGTCCTCCTAACATCTGGTGTCTCCATCAGTCCTCCTTACATCTGGTGTCCCCATCGGTCCTCCCAACATCTGGTGTCCCCATCAGTCCTCCTAACATCTGGTGTCTCCATCAGTCCTCCTTACATCTGGTGTCCCCATCAGTCCTTACATCTGGTGTCCCCATCAGTCCTAACATCTGGTGTCCCCATCAGTCCTCCTAACATCCGGTGTCCCCATCAGTCCTCCTAACATCCGGTGTCCCCATCAGTCCTTCTTACATCCGGTGTCCCCATCAGTCCTCCTAACATCTGGTGTCCCCATCAGTCCTCCTAACATCTGGTGTCCCCATCAGTCCTTCTTACATCCGGTTTCCCCATCAGTCCTCCTAACATCCGGTGTCCCCATCAGTCCTCCTAACATCCGGTGTCCCCATCAGTCCTTCTTACATCCGGTGTCCCCATCAGTCCTTCTTACATCCGGTGTCCCCATCAGTCCTCCTAACATCTGGTGTCCCCATCAGTCCTTCTTACATCCGGTGTCCCCATCAGTCCTCCTAACATCCGGTGTCCCCATCAGTCCTCCTAACATCCGGTGTCCCCATCAGTCCTCCTAACATCCGGTGTCCCCATCAGTCCTTCTTACATCCGGTGTCCCCATCAGTCCTCCTTACATCTGGTGTCCCCATCAGTCCTCCTAACATCCGGTGTCCCCATCAGTCCTTCTTACATCCGGTGTCCCCATCAGTCCTCCTAACATCTGGTGTCCCCATCAGTCCTCCTAACATCTGGTGTCTCCATCAGGCCTCCTAACATCTGGTGTCTCCATCAGTCCTCCTAACATCTGGTGTCCCCATCAGTCCTTACATCTGGTGTCCCCATCAGTCCTAACATCTGGTGTCCCCATCAGTCCTTCTTACATCCGGTGTCCCCATCAGTCCTCCTAACATCCGGTGTCCCCATCAGTCCTCCTAACATCCGGTGTCCCCATCAGTCCTTCTTACATCCGGTGTCCCCATCAGTCCTCCTAACATCTGGTGTCCCCATCAGTCCTCCTAACATCTGGTGTTCCCATCAGTCCTCCTTACATCTGGTGTCCCCATTAGTCCTCCTTACATCTGGTGTCCCCATCAGTCCTCCTTACATCTGGTGTTCCCATCAGTCCTCCTTACATCTGGTGTCCCCATCGGTCCTCCTAACATCTGGTGTCCCCATCAGTCCTCCTAACATCCGGTGTCCCCATCAGTTCTCCTTACATCTGGTGTCCCCATCAGTCCTCCTGACATCTGGTGTCCCCATCAGTTCTCCTTACATCTGGTGTCCCCATCAGTCCTCCTAACATCTTGTGTCCCCATCAGTCCTCCTAAAATCTGGCGTTCCCATCAGTCCTCCTAACATCTGGTGTTCCCATCAGTCCTCCTAACATCTGGTGTCCCCATCAGTCCTCCTTACATCTGGTGTCCCCATCAGTCCTCCTAAAATCTGGCGTTCCCATCAGTCCTCCTAACATCCGGTGTCCCCATCAGTCCTCCTAACATCCGGTGTCCCCATCAGTTCTCCTTACATCTGGTGTCCCCATCAGTCCTCCTTACATCTGGTGTCCCCATCAGTCCTCCTAAAATCTGGCGTTCCCATCAGTCCTCCTAAAATCTGGCGTTCCCATCAGTCCTCCTTACATCTGGTGTCCCCATCAGTCCTCCTTACATCTGGTGTCCCCATCAGTCCTCCTTACATCTGGTGTCCCCATCAGTCCTTCTTACATCTGGTGTCTCCATCAGTCCTCCTAACATCTGGTGTCCCCATCAGTCCTCCTAACATCCGGTGTCCCCATCAGTTCTCCTAACATCTGGTGTCCCCATCAGTCCTCCTAACATCTGGTGTCCCCATCAGTCCTTACATCTGGTGTCCCCATCAGTCCTCCTAACATCTGGTGTCCCCATCAGTCCTCCTAACATCTGGTGTCCCCATCATTCCTCCTAACATCTGGTGTCCCCATCAGTCCTCCTAACATCTGGTGTCCCCATCAGTCCTCCTAACATCTGGTGTCCCCATCAGTCCTCCTAACATCCGGTGTCTCCATCAGTCCTCCTAACATCCGGTGTCCCCATCAGTCCTCCTAACATCTGGTGTCCCCATCAGTCCTCCTAACATCTGGTGTCTCCATCAGTCCTCCTCCTAACATCTGGTGTCCCCATCAGTCCTCCTAACATCTGGTGTCCCCATCATTCCTCCTAACATCTGGTGTCCCCATCAGTCCTCCTAACATCTGGTGTCCCCATCAGTCCTCCTAACATCTGGTGTCCCCATCAGTCCTCCTAACATCTGGTGTCCCCATCAGTCCTCCTAACATCTGGTGTCCCCATCAGTCCTCCTAACATCTGGTGTCTCCATCAGTCCTCAGAACATCTGGTGTCCCCATCAGTCCTCCTAACATCTGGTGTCCCCATCAGTCCTCCTAACATCTGGTGTCCCCATCAGTCCTCAGAACATCTGGTGTCCCCATCAGTCCTCCTAACATCTGGTGTCCCCATCAGTCCTCCTAACATCTGGTGTCCCCATCATTCCTCCTAACATCTGGTGTCCCCATCAGTCCTCCTAACATCTGGTGTCCCCATCAGTCCTCCTAACATCTGGTGTCCCCATCAGTCCTCCTAACATCCGGTGTCCCCATCAGTCCTCCTAACATCTGGTGTCCCCATCAGTCCTCCTTACATCTGGTGTCCCCATCATTCCTCCTAACATCTGGTGTCCCCATCAGTCCTCCTAACATCTGGTGTCCCCATCATTCCTCCTAACATCTGGTGTCCCCATCAGTCCTCCTAACATCTGGTGTCCCCATCAGTCCTCCTAACATCTGGTGTCCCCATCAGTCCTCCTAACATCTGGTGTCCCCATCAGTCCTCCTAACATCTGGTGTCCCCATCAGTCCTCCTAACATCTGGTGTCCCCATCAGTCCTCCTAACATCTGGTGTCCCCATCAGTCCTCCTAACATCCGGTGTCTCCATCAGTCCTCGTAACATCCGGTGTCCCCATCAGTCCTCCTAACATCCGGTGTCCCCATCAGTCCTCCTAACATCTGGTGTCCCCATCAGTCCTCCTAACATCTGGTGTCTCCATCAGTCCTCGTAACATCCGGTGTCCCCATCAGTCCTCCTAACATCCGGTGTCCCCATCAGTCCTCCTAACATCTGGTGTCCCCATCAGTCCTCCTAACATCCGGTGTCCCCATCAGTCCTCCTAACATCTGGTGTCCCCATCAGTCCTCCTAACATCTGGTGTCTCCATCAGTCCTCGTAACATCTGGTGTCCCCATCAGTCCTCCTAACATCCGGTGTCTCCATCAGTCCTCGTAACATCCGGTGTCCCCATCAGTCCTCCTAACATCTGGTGTCCCCATCAGTCCTCCTAACATCTGGTGTCTCCATCAGTCCTCGTAACATCTGGTGTCCCCATCAGTCCTCCTTACATCTGGTGTCCCCATCAGTCCTCCTAACATCTGGTGTCCCCATCAGTCCTCCTAACATCCGGTGTCCCCATCAGTCCTCCTTACATCTGGTGTCCCCATCTGTCCTCCTTACATCTGGTGTCCCCATCAGTCCTCCTAACATCTGGTGTCCCCATCAGTCCTCCTAACATCCGGTGTCTCCATCAGTCCTCGTAACATCCGGTGTCCCCATCAGTCCTCCTTACATCTGGTGTCCCCATCAGTCCTCCTAAAATCTGGCGTTCCCATCAGTCCTCCTAAAATCTGGCGTTCCCATCAGTCCTCCTTACATCTGGTGTCCCCATCAGTCCTTCTTACATCTGGTGTCTCCATCAGTCCTCCTAACATCTGGTGTCCCCATCAGTCCTCCTAACATCCGGTGTCCCCATCAGTTCTCCTAACATCTGGTGTCCCCATCAGTCCTCCTAACATCTGGTGTCCCCATCATTCCTCCTAACATCTGGTGTCCCCATCAGTCCTTACATCTGGTGTCCCCATCAGTCCTCCTAACATCTGGTGTCCCCATCATTCCTCCTAACATCTGGTGTCCCCATCAGTCCTCCTAACATCTGGTGTCCCCATCAGTCCTCCTAACATCTGGTGTCCCCATCAGTCCTCCTAACATCCGGTGTCTCCATCAGTCCTCCTAACATCCGGTGTCCCCATCAGTCCTCCTAACATCTGGTGTCCCCATCAGTCCTCCTAACATCTGGTGTCTCCATCAGTCCTCCTCCTAACATCTGGTGTCCCCATCAGTCCTCCTAACATCTGGTGTCCCCATCATTCCTCCTAACATCTGGTGTCCCCATCAGTCCTCCTAACATCTGGTGTCCCCATCAGTCCTCCTAACATCTGGTGTCCCCATCAGTCCTCCTAACATCTGGTGTCCCCATCAGTCCTCCTAACATCTGGTGTCCCCATCAGTCCTCCTAACATCTGGTGTCTCCATCAGTCCTCAGAACATCTGGTGTCCCCATCAGTCCTCCTAACATCTGGTGTCCCCATCAGTCCTCCTAACATCTGGTGTCCCCATCAGTCCTCAGAACATCTGGTGTCCCCATCAGTCCTCCTAACATCTGGTGTCCCCATCAGTCCTCCTAACATCTGGTGTCCCCATCATTCCTCCTAACATCTGGTGTCCCCATCAGTCCTCCTAACATCTGGTGTCCCCATCAGTCCTCCTAACATCTGGTGTCCCCATCAGTCCTCCTAACATCCGGTGTCCCCATCAGTCCTCCTAACATCTGGTGTCCCCATCAGTCCTCCT
Organism: Lithobates pipiens; assembly: GCF_037356315.1. Classification (NCBI taxonomy): domain Eukaryota; kingdom Metazoa; phylum Chordata; class Amphibia; order Anura; family Ranidae; genus Lithobates; species Lithobates pipiens. Next base: position 48,688 of record NW_027507900.1, read on the forward strand.
TACATCTGGTGTCCCCATCATTCCTCCTAACATCTGGTGTCCCCATCAGTCCTCCTAACATCTGGTGTCCCCATCAGTCCTCCTAACATCTGGTGTCCCCATCATTCCTCCTAACATCTGGTGTCCCCATCAGTCCTCCTAACATCTGGTGTCCCCATCAGTCCTCCTAACATCTGGTGTCCCCATCAGTCCTCCTAACATCCGGTGTCCCCATCAGTCCTCCTAACATCTGGTGTCCCCATCAGTCCTCCTTACATCTGGTGTCCCCATCATTCCTCCTAACATCTGGTGTCCCCATCAGTCCTCCTAACATCTGGTGTCCCCATCATTCCTCCTAACATCTGGTGTCCCCATCAGTCCTCCTAACATCTGGTGTCCCCATCAGTCCTCCTAACATCTGGTGTCCCCATCAGTCCTCCTAACATCTGGTGTCCCCATCAGTCCTCCTAACATCTGGTGTCCCCATCAGTCCTCCTAACATCTGGTGTCCCCATCAGTCCTCCTAACATCTGGTGTCCCCATCAGTCCTCCTAACATCCGGTGTCTCCATCAGTCCTCGTAACATCCGGTGTCCCCATCAGTCCTCCTAACATCCGGTGTCCCCATCAGTCCTCCTAACATCTGGTGTCCCCATCAGTCCTCCTAACATCTGGTGTCTCCATCAGTCCTCGTAACATCCGGTGTCCCCATCAGTCCTCCTAACATCCGGTGTCCCCATCAGTCCTCCTAACATCTGGTGTCCCCATCAGTCCTCCTAACATCCGGTGTCCCCATCAGTCCTCCTAACATCTGGTGTCCCCATCAGTCCTCCTAACATCCGGTGTCCCCATCAGTCCTCCTAACATCTGGTGTCTCCATCAGTCCTCGTAACATCTGGTGTCCCCATCAGTCCTCCTAACATCCGGTGTCTCCATCAGTCCTCGTAACATCCGGTGTCCCCATCAGTCCTCCTAACATCTGGTGTCCCCATCAGTCCTCCTAACATCTGGTGTCTCCATCAGTCCTCGTAACATCTGGTGTCCCCATCAGTCCTCCTTACATCTGGTGTCCCCATCAGTCCTCCTAACATCTGGTGTCCCCATCAGTCCTCCTTACATCTGGTGTCCCCATCAGTCCTCCTAACATCCGGTGTCTCCATCAGTCCTCGTAACATCCGGTGTCCCCATCAGTCCTCCTAACATCTGGTGTCCCCATCAGTCCTCCTAACATCTGGTGTCTCCATCAGTCCTCGTAACATCTGGTGTCCCCATCAGTCCTCCTTACATCTGGTGTCCCCATCAGTCCTCCTAACATCCGGTGTCCCCATCAGTCCTCCTTACATCTGGTGTCCCCATCTGTCCTCCTTACATCTGGTGTCCCCATCAGTCCTCCTAACATCTGGTGTCCCCATCAGTCCTCCTAACATCCGGTGTCTCCATCAGTCCTCGTAACATCCGGTGTCCCCATCAGTCCGTCTACGGACCTTCCTTTATCTAGATACACCACGTCTACGGGCCTTCCTTTATCTAGATACACCACATCTACGGACCTTCCTTTATCTAGATACACCACGTCTACGGGCCTTCCCTTATCTAGATACACCACGTCTACGGGCCTTCCTTTATCTAGATACACCACGTCTACGGGCCTTCCTTTATCTAGATACACCACGTCTACGGGCCTTCCCTTATCTAGATACACCACATCTACGGACCTTCCTTTATCTAGATACACCACGTCTACGGGCCTTCCTTTATCTAGATACACCACATCTACGGGCCTTCCTTTATCTAGATACACCACATCTACGGGCCTTCCTTTATCCAGATACACCACATCTACGGGCCTTCCTTTATCTAGATACACCACATCTACGGGCCTTCCTTTATGCAGATACACCACGTCTACGGGCCTTCCTTTATCTAGATACACCACGTCTACGGGCCTTCCTTTATCCAGATACACCACGTCTACAGGCCTTCCTTTATCTAGATACACCTCGTCTACGGACCTTCCTTTATCTAGATACACCACGTCTACAGGCCTTCCTTTATCTAGATACACCTCGTCTACGGACCTTCCTTTATCCAGATACACCACGTCTACGGGCCTTCCTTTATCTAGATACACCACGTCTACGGGCCTTCCTTTATCTAGATACACCACGTCTACAGGCCTCCCTTTATCTAGATACACCACGTCTACAGGCCTTCCTTTATCTAGATACACCTCGTCTACGGACCTTCCTTTATCTAGATACACCACGTCTACAGGCCTTCCTTTATCTAGATACACCTCGTCTACGGACCTTCCTTTATCCAGATACACCACGTCTACGGGCCTTCCTTTATCTAGATACACCACGTCTACGGGCCTTCCTTTATCTAGATACACCACGTCTACAGGCCTCCCTTTATCTAGATACACCACGTCTACAGGCCTTCCTTTATCTAGATACACCTCGTCTACGGACCTTCCTTTATCTAGATACACCACGTCTACAGGCCTTCCTTTATCTAGATACACCTCGTCTACGGACCTTCCTTTATCCAGATACACCACGTCTACAGGCCTTCCTTTATCTAGATACACCACGTCTACGGGCCTCCCTTTATCTAGATACACCACGTCTACGGGCCTCCCTTTATCTAGATACACCTCGTCTACGGACCTTCCTTTATCCAGATACACCACGTCTACAGGCCTTCCTTTATCTAGATACACCACGTCTACGGGCCTCCCTTTATCTAGATACACCACGTCTACGGGCCTCCCTTTATCTAGATACACCACGTCTACGGGCCTTCCTTTATCTAGATACACCTCGTCTACGGACCTTCCTTTATCCAGATACACCACGTCTACGGGCCTTCCTTTATCTAGATACACCACGTCTACGGGCCTCCCTTTATCTAGATACACCACGTCTACGGGCCTTCCTTTATCTAGATACACCACATCTACGGGCCTTCCTTTATCTAGATACACCACGTCTACGGGCCTTCCTTTATCTAGATACACCTCGTCTACGGACCTTCCTTTATCCAGATACATCACGTCTACGGGCCTTCCTTTATCTAGATACACCACGTCTACAGGCCTTCCTTTATCCAGATACACCACGTCTACGGGCCTTCCTTTATCTAGATACACCACGTCTACAGGCCTTCCTTTATCTAGATACACCTCGTCTACGGACCTTCCTTTATCCAGATACACCACGTCTACAGGCCTTCCTTTATCTAGATACACCTCGTCTACGGACCTTCCTTTATCTAGATACACCACGTCTACAGGCCTTCCTTTATCTAGATACACCTCGTCTACGGGCCTTCCTTTATCCAGATACACCACGTCTACGGGCCTTCCTTTATCTAGATACACCTCGTCTACGGGCCTTCCTTTATCCAGATACACCACGTCTACAGGCCTTCCTTTATCTAGATACACCTCGTCTACAGGCCTTCCTTTATCTAGATACACCTCGTCTACGGACCTTCCTTTATCCAGATACACCACGTATACGGGCCTTCCTTTATCTAGATACACCACGTCTACGGACCTTCCTTTATCCAGATACACCACGTCTACAGGCCTTCCTTTATCTAGATACACCTCGTCTACGGACCTTCCTTTATCCAGATACACCACGTCTACGGGCCTTCCTTTATCTAGATACACCACGTCTACGGGCCTTCCTTTATCTAGATACACCACGTCTACGGGCCTCCCTTTATCTAGATACACCACGTCTACGGGCCTTCCTGTCCCCATCAGTCCTCCTAACATCTGGTGTCCCCATCAGTCCTCCTAACATCTGGTGTCCCCATCAGTCCTCCTAACATCTGGTGTCCCCATCAGTCCTCCTAACATCCGGTGTCTCCATCAGTCCTCGTAACATCCGGTGTCCCCATCAGTCCTCCTAACATCCGGTGTCCCCATCAGTCCTCCTAACATCTGGTGTCCCCATCAGTCCTCCTAACATCTGGTGTCTCCATCAGTCCTCGTAACATCCGGTGTCCCCATCAGTCCTCCTAACATCCGGTGTCCCCATCAGTCCTCCTAACATCTGGTGTCCCCATCAGTCCTCCTAACATCCGGTGTCCCCATCAGTCCTCCTAACATCTGGTGTCCCCATCAGTCCTCCTAACATCTGGTGTCTCCATCAGTCCTCGTAACATCTGGTGTCCCCATCAGTCCTCCTAACATCCGGTGTCTCCATCAGTCCTCGTAACATCCGGTGTCCCCATCAGTCCTCCTAACATCTGGTGTCCCCATCAGTCCTCCTAACATCTGGTGTCTCCATCAGTCCTCGTAACATCTGGTGTCCCCATCAGTCCTCCTTACATCTGGTGTCCCCATCAGTCCTCCTAACATCTGGTGTCCCCATCAGTCCTCCTAACATCCGGTGTCCCCATCAGTCCTCCTTACATCTGGTGTCCCCATCTGTCCTCCTTACATCTGGTGTCCCCATCAGTCCTCCTAACATCTGGTGTCCCCATCAGTCCTCCTAACATCCGGTGTCTCCATCAGTCCTCGTAACATCCGGTGTCCCCATCAGTCCTCCTTACATCTGGTGTCCCCATCAGTCCTCCTAAAATCTGGCGTTCCCATCAGTCCTCCTAAAATCTGGCGTTCCCATCAGTCCTCCTTACATCTGGTGTCCCCATCAGTCCTTCTTACATCTGGTGTCTCCATCAGTCCTCCTAACATCTGGTGTCCCCATCAGTCCTCCTAACATCCGGTGTCCCCATCAGTTCTCCTAACATCTGGTGTCCCCATCAGTCCTCCTAACATCTGGTGTCCCCATCATTCCTCCTAACATCTGGTGTCCCCATCAGTCCTTACATCTGGTGTCCCCATCAGTCCTCCTAACATCTGGTGTCCCCATCATTCCTCCTAACATCTGGTGTCCCCATCAGTCCTCCTAACATCTGGTGTCCCCATCAGTCCTCCTAACATCTGGTGTCCCCATCAGTCCTCCTAACATCCGGTGTCTCCATCAGTCCTCCTAACATCCGGTGTCCCCATCAGTCCTCCTAACATCTGGTGTCCCCATCAGTCCTCCTAACATCTGGTGTCTCCATCAGTCCTCCTCCTAACATCTGGTGTCCCCATCAGTCCTCCTAACATCTGGTGTCCCCATCATTCCTCCTAACATCTGGTGTCCCCATCAGTCCTCCTAACATCTGGTGTCCCCATCAGTCCTCCTAACATCTGGTGTCCCCATCAGTCCTCCTAACATCTGGTGTCCCCATCAGTCCTCCTAACATCTGGTGTCCCCATCAGTCCTCCTAACATCTGGTGTCTCCATCAGTCCTCAGAACATCTGGTGTCCCCATCAGTCCTCCTAACATCTGGTGTCCCCATCAGTCCTCCTAACATCTGGTGTCCCCATCAGTCCTCAGAACATCTGGTGTCCCCATCAGTCCTCCTAACATCTGGTGTCCCCATCAGTCCTCCTAACATCTGGTGTCCCCATCATTCCTCCTAACATCTGGTGTCCCCATCAGTCCTCCTAACATCTGGTGTCCCCATCAGTCCTCCTAACATCTGGTGTCCCCATCAGTCCTCCTAACATCCGGTGTCCCCATCAGTCCTCCTAACATCTGGTGTCCCCATCAGTCCTCCTTACATCTGGTGTCCCCATCATTCCTCCTAACATCTGGTGTCCCCATCAGTCCTCCTAACATCTGGTGTCCCCATCAGTCCTCCTAACATCTGGTGTCCCCATCATTCCTCCTAACATCTGGTGTCCCCATCAGTCCTCCTAACATCTGGTGTCCCCATCAGTCCTCCTAACATCTGGTGTCCCCATCAGTCCTCCTAACATCCGGTGTCCCCATCAGTCCTCCTAACATCTGGTGTCCCCATCAGTCCTCCTTACATCTGGTGTCCCCATCATTCCTCCTAACATCTGGTGTCCCCATCAGTCCTCCTAACATCTGGTGTCCCCATCATTCCTCCTAACATCTGGTGTCCCCATCAGTCCTCCTAACATCTGGTGTCCCCATCAGTCCTCCTAACATCTGGTGTCCCCATCAGTCCTCCTAACATCTGGTGTCCCCATCAGTCCTCCTAACATCTGGTGTCCCCATCAGTCCTCCTAACATCTGGTGTCCCCATCAGTCCTCCTAACATCTGGTGTCCCCATCAGTCCTCCTAACATCCGGTGTCTCCATCAGTCCTCGTAACATCCGGTGTCCCCATCAGTCCTCCTAACATCCGGTGTCCCCATCAGTCCTCCTAACATCTGGTGTCCCCATCAGTCCTCCTAACATCTGGTGTCTCCATCAGTCCTCGTAACATCCGGTGTCCCCATCAGTCCTCCTAACATCCGGTGTCCCCATCAGTCCTCCTAACATCTGGTGTCCCCATCAGTCCTCCTAACATCCGGTGTCCCCATCAGTCCTCCTAACATCTGGTGTCCCCATCAGTCCTCCTAACATCCGGTGTCCCCATCAGTCCTCCTAACATCTGGTGTCTCCATCAGTCCTCGTAACATCTGGTGTCCCCATCAGTCCTCCTAACATCCGGTGTCTCCATCAGTCCTCGTAACATCCGGTGTCCCCATCAGTCCTCCTAACATCTGGTGTCCCCATCAGTCCTCCTAACATCTGGTGTCTCCATCAGTCCTCGTAACATCTGGTGTCCCCATCAGTCCTCCTTACATCTGGTGTCCCCATCAGACACCACATCTACGGGCCTTCCTTTATCTAGATACACCTCGTCTACGGACCTTCCTTTATCCAGATACACCACGTCTACGGGCCTTCCTTTATCTAGATACACCTCGTCTACGGACCTTCCTTTATCCAGATACACCACGTCTACGGCCCTTCCTTTATCTAGATACACCACGTCTACAGGCCTTCCTTTATCCAGATACACCACGTCTACGGGCCTTCCTTTATCTAGATACACCACGTCTACAGGCCTTCCTTTATCTAGATACACCTCGTCTACGGACCTTCCTTTATCCAGATACACCACGTCTACGGGCCTTCCTTTATCTAGATACACCACGTCTACGGGCCTCCCTTTATCTAGATACACCACGTCTACGGGCCTTCCTTTATCTAGATACACCACATCTACGGGCCTTCCTTTAGCTAGATACACCTCGTCTACGGACCTTCCTTTATCCAGATACACCACGTCTACGGGCCTTCCTTTATCTAGATACACCTCGTCTACGGACCTTCCTTTATCCAGATACACCACGTCTACAGGCCTTCCTTTATCCAGATACACCATGTCTACGGGCCTTCCTTTATCCAGATACACCACATCTACGGGCCTTCCTTTATCTAGATACACCACGTCTACAGGCCTTCCTTTATCTAGATACACCTCGTCTACGGACCTTCCTTTATCCAGATACACCACGTCTACAGGCCTTCCTTTATCTAGATACACCTCGTCTACGGACCTTCCTTTATCCAGATACACCACGTCTACGGGCCTTCCTTTATCTAGATACACCACGTCTACGGGCCTTCCTTTATCTAGATACACCACGTCTACGGGCCTTCCTTTATCTAGATACACCACGTCTACGGGCCTTCCTTTATCTAGATACACCACGTCTACGGGCCTTCCTTTATCTAGATACACCACGTCTACGGGCCTTCCTTTATCTAGATACACCACGTCTACGTACCTTCCTTTATCTAGATACACCACGTCTACGGGCCTTCCTTTATCTAGATACACCACGTCTACGGGCCTTCCTTTATCTAGATACACCACGTCTACGGGCCTTCCTTTATCTAGATACACCACGTCTACGGGCCTTCCTTTATCTAGATACACCACGTCTACGGGCCTTCCTTTATCTAGATACACCACGTCTACGGGCCTTCCTTTATCTAGATACACCACGTCTACGGGCCTTCCTTTATCTAGTGTGACATTGGGGGAAGTTTAACTCAGTGGTAGATGCCTTTTCAGTAAGTTCACATCGAACAGGAACTTTTGTTTAAGGGCATGGTAGCCCACTTTTATTAAAAAGGAACAACATAAAGTTCATACATGCACTTGGTTGCCCACACAGGGGTTCTTCTGCCAAAAAAACAATACATGAAAAATGCCAAGCCACCTGGCTCTCTTCAGCAGCACTGCCACCTAGGCTTTACAATTCAGCCCTCTTGGCCTTATAACAGGGTTCCCGCACAACTACTGCACCTCTTTTCAGTTTCCTTGCTGCTCAGGCCTTCCCCTTCAGGCTCTCATTTGTCTCAGATGCGCACAGCTTTAACACACACAGTGTCTATCTAGACAGCAGCCCCTCACTGCTCTGATCCTCAGACTTGGGTCTCTGGCTTTCTCTAGTGCACTCTCTGCACTCTCTGCACTCTCTGCACTCTCTGCACTCTCTGCACTCCTGGAGACCTCCTGTCTCTCTGGGTGGAGCCCAGAACCCTAATCCTGACTCTGCTATAAGCCCAGCACCCACCTGCTCAATCAACCAGCCAGACTCCTGGCTGTTCCAAAAACCCGGTCACAGGATTGGAGATTCCATCCCACCCATAACACTACGGAATCTCCGGGCTCCAGGTCCCAAATTGGATTTTACAAACTTTGGAGGAAACTGATAAAACAGATTCCCCCACATTAAATACTCCTGGAGCCCCTCAACCTGCCTATTTGAGAACCCTGGGCGACAATTACTAGGACAGGGAACTGTACTGTCACAATATATATATATAATTTGTATAACCACTCAAAGTCCGGCAATGTACTGGTATATATCGCTGGGGCTGAAGTGCTGAACACAAGAGCTAACACTCAGTCTGTTTTTCAGATGGAGAAGTGTTGGGAGAAGAGGACTTGCAGCTCGTTGTCGGGGACGGTAAGAACTTGTATGATGGGAGTACTTTATGCTGCTATCAGGGGATGGGATTGTAATTCTGCAGCTGCTGTCATGGCACATCCTTGGTCATGGCAATCGTCATCCGATGGTTCTCATCTCTTTATAGAGAGCAGGGAATTGTAGGCTCTTGTTTATTTTCTGGACCCGATTTCCCTGATTCTCCTGATTTTAATGGACCCCTCTGTCTGTCCTTCCCTCCCGCACAGGTGATGGTCACCTTCCACGATGTGGGCGCCTGCTTCGAGGAAGAGCACTGGGAGCTTATGGAGCAATGGCAGCAGGATCTGTAGCGGGACGCCATGAAGGAGATTCACTCTGCTTTGCACAATCTGGGTGAGTGAGGGGGCACGAGGGCATGGGATGGTGGGGGGTGGGAAATGTAGAGGAGGGAGAATACAACCTCACACGTACAATGGTTTCTGAAGAGCATTTGGCAGACAGTGGAGAGGTATTTCATCACCTGCTTGCCATCTGCTTGAACCCCTTGGACTCTGTAAATGCATTGTTATGCTACGCCCGCTGAAAGCGATAGGGGGGGGTATACCTTCTGTTGCAAAATAGATATTTGCCAGCACACCGCGGATCGACGCAAAGTAGCGCCCAAACGGATCGTTTATTGCATGATCACAACACAAGGAGAGTGCAACATTTCGGAGTCACGCAGGACCCCTTCGTCAGACATGTGATCATCACGTGCCTCCGAAAAACATGGGTGATGTCTGTATCATGTGATCTGGCTAGCTCTGAGGACAAGAAACGGTTTTCTCTCCAGCATAAAAGACACAACTGAGCACATGCAAGTTGGCTGGCTTTCCCCAGATAGACATTGCAAGGAGGAGGGGGAGGATCTATGCATACAGGATCAAACAGCCCTTTTTTACACAATGTAGAGGATTAACCCTTTACGTTCCACAGTGAGTATAACAAGCATGCTATGACGTGTATATACAGACCGATTTTACTGTTGTGGGTTTAGTAATACTTTCACGGCTGTGTGTTGAGTTATTTTGAGGGGACAGCGAATTGACACCGTTATACAAGCTGTACACTCACTTCTTTACATTGTAGCCAAGTGTCATTTCTTCAGTGTTGTCACATGAAAAGAAAGAATAAAATATTTACAAACATGTGAGGGGTGCACTCACTTTTGTCATAATGTAGATTGTGTTCTCCCTGCCCCCCCCAGGGTACCGGATCCTCAACCCGTATCTCCTGGTGAAGATCGAGAAACACAGAGAACGTTTCCGGAAAAACCACAGCCAATCAACAAGTGAGCTCTGCCCCCCTCACTGTGACATAGTTCTGTGTTTTGGTCAGTCCTTACACTTTCTTTCACCAGCTTGTGTTTTTTAAAGAGCTAGTTCACCCCCCCAACAAAGAAAATTGTGTACACACACCTTTTGACAGGAAGTCTGTGATCTTCTGCATAGTCTAGGACTGTATATGGAGATGGGCACTATCTGTCTCTTTGTGTCCCTTTTACTGATACTGGCTTAGGCCCCTTTCACACTGGTGCGGGAGCGGTTTTAACCCCCGCTAGTGGCCGAAAAAAAGGGTTATAACCACCCGCAAATTGCCGCTGCAGCGCTTTCAATGGGCAGGAGGGGTGAAGGAGGGGTGTATACACCCCTCCTTCACCGCTCCAAAGATGCTGCTTGCAGGAGTATTTTTAACGTCCTGCCAATGCACCGCTGCAGTGTGAAGCCCCCGGGGTTTTCACACTGGAGACACAGAAGAGGCTGTTTCAGGGCGCTTTGCAGGCACTATTTTTAGTACTGTAATGCCTGCAAAGCGCCCCCCGGGGGGAAAGGGGCCTTACTCATAGAAGGACTTCTGTAAGGACATTTAGGGACAGAGCAGTGAAAGGTTAGAGCCTCTGCCTGGTTTTATTTCTTTTATTCCTTCCTCTACTGGCACCTTATTTATCAGGGTGGGGAAAGTTATCACTAGGGTAATATTTCCAGTCGTGTATTGAGACTGGTATTTTCCTCTCATTGGACAGTGATGGCAGATGGTGGAGTTTGGCCATCATATCAGGAAAACTCACACCCTAGTAATAAAGTGACAGTAAATCAGGGTCATAAGCCCCATACACACTATCAGATTTTCTGCTGGATTTTATTTATTTTCCTTTAGATTTACCAAAACCATATAATAAGGTCAAACCTGTAGGAGTTTCAGTGTGTATGCAACCAGGCAGGCCCTTGTACTATATGGTTTTGGTAAATCTGAAGACAAAAATCAGCAGAAAATCTGATAGTCTGTATGGATATAGAAGGGGGACTTTCTGACTAATCACATGCGGTCATATAGGACAGTGTTTCTCAACTCCAGTCCTCAAGGCGCCCCAACAGGTCATGTTTTCAGGCTTTCCAATATTTTTCACAGCTGATTTGATCAGTTTCACTGCCTTAGTAATTACCACAGCTGGTTCATTTGAGGGAAATGCTGAAAACATGACCTGTTGGGGCGCCTTGAGGAGTTTAGTTGAGAAACGCTGATATAGGCGACCAGACAACACCCCCCCCTTTCCAAATCCCTACTACTTGTGTAAAGTCTAAGGCACAGCTGGAGGGGACTATAAGCATGCCATGGCAAATATAATGCAGCTTGTCAAGTCAAAGGGGCTGCTCTGCAACTGCAAGCCCAACGTCTGGCTCGTGTTTGCAGTGCGCAGTAAATTGCAGCAAAATGCAACCACGCATCCGGGAGGCAGTCCTATGTGGTTCTGGCCAGCCTCTGATCCACCACATATTGCTTTTTCAGAGAGACGGCCGCTAGCCTTTGGCCAGATGTTTTACTTTTGTTTGTTTACAATTGAGTAAAGTTATATTTAAAAAAACAAAGAAAAAAAAACCCCTTTTAATAGCAAACATGTCAAACGTGCCTGCTTTGTGCACTGAGGTCCTCCTCTTCTCGGGTCCCCCGCTGGCATGCCTCCTCTTCTCTAAATGAAGTGCCTGCTATGGGGGGGATATGTGTGTGTGTGTGTAGGCGCTCGCTCGCTCCTGAGCCCCACTCTGTATGTCTATTAAACACACAGAACAGTGCTCGGCCCCGCCCCCTCCTCATTGCTACTTGAGCTGTGAATGGCTGACAGCAGCGGGAGCCGTTCGGGAGGCAGAAACCCTGCAGAGCAGCCGCTCTCATGCATATCGCTGGATCATGGTCAGGCAAATGTTAGGGAGGGTTATAGGGAAGTTGTATACTGAAGGTGTACACTCAAAGAGACTTAAGGCTGTAATTGGTGCTAAAAGCTGTGAATACTTATTTACATGGGATTTTCTCCCTACGTCTTTCAGGACGGCACCTGGAGAGAGCGCAGCTCCACCCACTTTCCCAGGAAACACTGCAGTCAGTTTTTCTTTAAAGACCGGACGCTTCCACCATGGCCTCAGTTGTAGTGTTTCCTCCGACATGGTGGAAGCGCTGCAGGGGTGTGTATAGTTTATATAGGGTTTATAGTTCTTATGTGGTGAAACTTTGTGTATTATAGGGCCCATTCCTATAATATTATTTTTTTTTATTATTTTTTTTTGTAATTCAACTGGATGGACTTGTGCCTTTTTTTTAAATTTTTTTTTATTTATTTTTTTCAACCTATGTATTAAGTTTTTATAGTGTAGAGCTCATACCATATTTGGACCCATTCCAGAGACTGGGCATCACACTCTAGTTGACTGAATTGGTATCGGATTCCAGTTTATACTGTGGAGCTCACACTCTATTTGGACCTGTGCTAGAAACTGGACATCACACTGTACAGTAGCTGACTGAATTGGTATCGGTTTCTATTTGATACCATGGAGCTTACACCCTATTTGGACCCATTCCAGCAGCTGGACATATAACTGTCGCTGACCGAATTGGTATCGGATTCCCGTTTATACTGTGGAGCTCACACTCTATTTGGACCCATTCCAGAAATTGGACATCACACTGGAGCTGACTGAATTGGTACCAGTTTAGAATGTGGAGCTCACACACTATATGGACCTATTCTAAAAACTGGACATAACATGTATTTGAATTGGTATCAGATTCCAGTTTATAATGTAGAGCTCACACTCTATTTGGACCTGTGCTAGAAACTGGACATCACACTGTAGATGACTGAATTGGTTTTGGATTAATTTATACTGTAGAGCTCTCAGCTCACACTCCAACATTCCAGAAACGGACTGAATTGGTATTGGTTTCAAGTTGATACTGTGGAGCTCACACTCTATTTGGACTCATTGCAGAAACTGGACATCACACTGTAGCTGACTGAATTGGTATCAGATTCCAGTTTATACTGTGGAGCTCACACTCTATTTGGACCTATTCTAGAAACTGGACATCACACTGTAGCTGACTGAATTGGTATTGGATTCCAGTGTATACTGTGGAGCTCACACTCTATTTGGACTCATTCCAGAAACTGGACATCACACTGTAGCTGACTCCCCTACAATTTTGCATGGTTTTTAATATGTATTTGTTTCCTTAGAGAGGTCGGAGAGGCTCAGGAACTGGCCACCAGAGACCATTCTCGGAGGCGGAAAGGTATTGCTCGCCAAATCAAACCTGTTGCTGCACTGCATGACTTTGACCAGAACAAACAGACTGAGCCCAAAGAGAACGAGGTACCGTGTGTCTTCTCTGATTGTGAGGTCAGCTTCTCCGGGGTACAGCGTTCCTTCCCCTTGGAAGAAATTTGTCCCTACTTGTCACCAGTGAAGGGTTTCAGGGAAGACGCCCCCATCGGTTTCCAGGAGCGAGGACAGGCGTTTATTCTGTGCAGTGTGTGCAGCAAGACCTTCTGCAATAACTCCAGCTTCCAGGTCCATATGCAGAGCCACACAGGAGAACGGCCTTTTAAATGTACGGACTGTGACAAAAGCTTCATCCGCAGCTCTCACCTGAAGATTCACCTGCGTACCCACACTGGAGAGCGCCCCTACAAGTGCACCGTGTGCGAGAAGAGCTTCCATGACAACTCCAGCTATGCCCGCCACCAGCGCATTCATACAGGAGAGAAACCTTACCAGTGCTCCATCTGCGGGAAATACTTCCGCAAAAAGTCCAACCTGAAGGACCACTACAGGACGCACACTGGGGAACGCCCCTACAAGTGTCAGCACTGTGACAAGAGTTTCCACCAGAGGAACCATCATGCTGACAGCTGCTGAGCGTTCTGCAAACTTTGTTGGGGGTGGGATGAGAACACCCACCTTTCTCCATCATCGAAAGGCTCAGGATTTTTGGAGGCCTTCATTCTTCTCCCCCCAAAGGGTCATGTTTCCAGCCCCTGAGGATTCTGGGATGAAGAGTTTGATTCAACCCTCCAAACACCTTTCCAGCTGTTGAGTAGCTTCTTTAGGAAGAGGTTTCCTGTCCGCTCCCTTTAACAGGTTATATTTTCGGTCTCTGAGGATTCTGGGAACTCTTGGGGAGAAATCTCTTCTCCATCTCCTCCTAGGCCTTGTTTCTAAATGTTTGGGCGGTGCGGGTGAAAAACCTGAAAATACGACACAAAAGAAAAGAGGGAGAGTGACTTCTAAATGTAGCAACAGTTGGCCACTCACATGTGCCTCTTCATGATGAAACCACTGGCACCTGTATCCTGTGCCCATCTCCTTGCTGATGGTATTGGTGCAGCAGACCTGGTACCGGCGCCTGACTGGCCTCTCTACTATCTCCGGAACCACACTGGAATGCAGTGGTCCATTGGGCAGGAAGTAACGTCACAGTGACGTGGCTTTACAAAAAGAAGTGTGCGTACTCTGAAACACGTAGCCATGCTCTGCTATCCTCCCACCATGACATCACTTCCACCCCGATGGACCACTGCGTTCCAGCGGGGTTCCGGAGATAGTAGAAAGACCAGCTCTGCTACACCAATACCACCATCAGGGAGACGGATACAGGATACAGATGCCAGTGGTTTTCTTATGAAGCGCGTGTCTTTTATGCACACATGTGAGTAGCCAATTGTTTTTAACCAATTGCTACACTCAAAATGCGTTCTCCCTCTTTTTTCTTTTTTTTTCTTTTGTGTCACATCTACAGAGTCTGTTTCTAACACTCGAGTCAGCCGCCATAACTGTGGCCGGTATTTTTGGGGCTATTCCACCAGAGACATTATGATTGGACGTTTATCTTTATTTTAATTACCATTATTCTTTGGCTGGGGGTACCTACCTGCCTGAGTGTGCCATGCACTTGTCTTGTTTTATGCAGGTGAAAAAGTGTCCACCCTGTCCCTGGCAGGCCGTATGACTGGTCATAATGGGCTTCAAAAGAGTGAGTGATCTCCATAGAACCTGATAGATGTCACCGGTCAACAGCCAGTACTAGGCAGTGATTACAAATACCAGTCACATTGGATGTTCTCTGGTGGCTTCCATTGCCCAACTCTTGAAAAGGGTGTTAATCTGAGGCAAGAGGTATGGGATGGTACCGATTCTCAGAGCTGGGCGGCGGTGGCTACCTATAGGGGTTAACCAAAACTTCAAAGAGCAAAATTATGACCCTGGGGAGTGTAGGTCTTTTTATTGACCACTGTGGGGTTGATTAAAGGCAAATGTGCACTCTGCAAAGTGCAATTGCTCCAAGGTTTAGTAGATGAGGTGAAGCTTCCCTTTTGCAAAGAAAAATTAAACAAATACAGCATTTTTGCTTGCACATGATTGGATGATGGAAGTCGGCAGAGCGTCCCCCTCATTTACTAAGCTCTGGAGCAACTGCATAGTAGTAAATCTCCTCCCCAGAGTTCAGGTATCATTCAGGTGATGCGGGAATGAGCCATACACAGCTCAAGAATAAACCAGCCGGGTAGAGCAGAGTATGCAGAGAACAGGCTGTATAGCGAATGAGAAGATTTATACAGCCAGGCCATTACTAAATAAGAGGCAGATCGAGGCTTCTGCAATGCTGGAATGCCAGGGGGCCCTTTTTGGCCTGATGGAGGTTATAGACTTGAAGATAGAATCATATTTATATAGCATTGTCTAGGAGTGTGCACTTTGTCTATTGGGGTGTCTTGTGTTCTTCAAAATATCTGGGTTCAGGGTTCCCAGCACAGTCACCCCAATGTCCATAGTAGCTTGCGCCTCTAAGATGCTAAGTGCCCCCTTGTGGGTTTATTTTGTGCAATACAATTAGTCTGTTCTGAGCAATAATCATTGAACATAAGCTACATTCTCACAGGTGATTCTATTTAACACACATAAAAGAGTTTACTAAGCACTTGCCTGTAGTGGGCTGGTGATTAAAGTGTGTTACCCTTAAAATTGATCATTTAACGTGGTAAGAAAGGCTTAAGGTTTTATACCTTCATGCATTCTATGCCTAAAGGTAAAAAAAAGTCTCTGTGCAGCTCCCCCCTCAGCCGACCTTAATACTTACATGAGCCCCATTGCAATCCAGCGATGTGGGGTCTCCACTTCCTCGTTGGCTGTCAATCACAGCCAGTTAGCCAATGAGAAGAGAGAGGGGTGTGGCCGAGCCTCAGCTCTGTTTGTGAATGGAATCGCAGAGCAGCGGCTCAAGAGCAAGCCTGCCTGGGTGCCCCATAGCAAGCTGCTTGCTCTGGAGGCACTCGGCAGAAGGGAGCGGGCCAGGAGCCAAGAAGAGAGTCGTGAAGAGGACGATTGACGCTGATCTGTGCAAAATCACTGCATAGAGCAGGTACGTACAACATGTTTGTTATTTCAAGAAAATGCCTTTAATATAGAAATTTTTTTTTTGCTTAACCACTTGCCGCCCGGCCCAATAACATATTGACGGGGGCAAAGTGGTTTCATAATCCTGATCGGACGTCATATGACGTGATCAGGATTATGAGCCACTGCGCGCCCCCGGGGGCGCGCATCGCGGCAATCGTTGTTGCGGGGTGTCAGTCTGAAGAGTCTCCGACGTGATCAGCCGTGTCCAAGCCCACCTGTGCCACCTATCCGTGCCACATATCAGTGTCCATCAATGCCACCTCATCAGTGCCACTTCATTGGTGCCACCTCATTGGTGCCCATCAGTGCCGCCTTATCATTGCCCATCAGTGTATCCCCATCAGTGAAGGAGAAAACTTACTTATTTGCAAAGTTTTGAAACTGAAACAAAAAAAAAACATTTTTTTTTTCAAAATTTTCGGGATTTTTTTATTTGTTTAGCAAAAAATAAAAACCACAGAGGTGATCAAATACCACCAAAAGAAAGCTCTATTTGTGGGAAAAAAATGATTAAAATTTCATTTGGGTACCGTGTAGCATGACCGCGCAATTGTCATTCAAAGTGCAACAGCGCTGAAAGCTGAAAATTGGTCTGGGCAGGAAGGTGTTTAAGTGCCCCCCCCCGGTATTGAAGTGGTTAATAAAGAAACATAAAAATGTTCATTCTTTGTGCTGTTTCACTTTTATTCTAGTTTACCGATCAGAATTACAGGATACTGTCCCAACGCATGGCCTGCCTGTAGTTCTGTAATCAGTTTGCTGCCATGCACCTTTCCCATCCCTGTTCATGGCCAACGCCCTTTGGACAGAAATCCACGGGAAAGTTTGTATGAAGTCCGATCGTGTACACTAAGCAGTCATGAAATTGAGCCCAGGTTCACACTGATGTGCGTTAGAAATTGTTCGAGTTCAGCTGAATCTGCACAGTTTCAAACCGGTGTTCTGTCCAAAAATGTCCGCCTATCGAATAGTGTCCGCTGTGTACTGCGCAGGCGCAGTGCGGAGCACAAGGAGATTCGGAAAATCTCCAAAGATGAATGGCACCTGTGCCGTGAGTCCAGGTGCAAGCCCCGCCGTCCACGTGGACATAGGGCTGCACATATTAGAGGGCCGCTCACCACGCTTCGGGCACGGCCTCGCTTTGCTCGGCTCTTTTTATTCTAACTCTATGTCCACTTGGATGGTGGGGCGTGAACCTGGACTCACAGCGGAGGCGCCATTCATGTTCGGAATCTGCTTTAATATTTGTCAGATGGAGCAGTAGCCCGTAATAGGTGGCCAGTGGGAGGAGGAACAGTGCCCCATCACTGGTGGCCAGTGGGAGGAGGAACAGTGCCCCATCACTGGTGGCCAGTGGGAGGAGGAACAGTGTCCCATCACTGGTGGCCAGTGGGAGGAGCAACAGTGTCCCATCACTGGTGGCCAGTGGGAGGAAGAACGGTGTCCCATCACTGGTGGCCAGTGGGAGGAGGAACAGTGTCCCATCACTGGTGGCCAGTGGGAGGAGGAACAGTGTCCCATCACTGGTGGCCAGCGGGAGGAGGAACAGTGTCCCATCACTGGTGGCCAGCGGGAGGAGGAACAGTGTCCCATCACTGGTGGCCAGCGGGAGGAGGAACAGTGTCCCATCACTGGTGGCCAGTGGGAGGAGGAACAGTGTCCCATCACTGGTGGCCAGCGGGAGGAGGAACAGTGCCCCATCACTGGTGGCCAGTGGGAGGAGGAACAGTGTCCCATCACTGGTGGCCAGTGGGAGGAGGAACAGTGTCCCATCACTGGTGGCCAGCGGGAGGAGGAACAGTGTCCCATCACTGGTGGCCAGTGGGAGGAGGAACAGTGTCCCATCACTGGTGGCCAGTAGGAGGAGGAACGGTGTCCCATCATTGGTGGCCAGTGGGAGGAGGAACAGTGTCCCATCACTGGTGGCCAGTGGGAGGAGCAACAGTGTCCCATCACTGGTGGCCAGTGGGAGGAAGAACGGTGTCCCATCACTGGTGGCCAGTGGGAGGAGGAACAGTGCCCCAAGTACTAGATATAAGCTACCAGAGGGCCACAGTTTGAAGACCACTACTCTAGAGTTTCTGCAGAATGTTGTATGCATCCGATAGGCAGGAGTTCTGTGTTGATGGAAATGTCTTGTGAAGAGAGAATGACCAGATTGGTGTGAACTATCAGAAAAGTACAGTAAATAATCGCTACACATGGGGTGATCAGAACCTCATCTCAGTATGTACAATACATGAAATAACTGAAGCTGGTTCTGAAAGAAAAACCACCTTCCCCAGTACTAGTATAATGTGCCTAATAAACTGCTTAAAGAGGACCTTCCCATACCCATAATGCGGGGGCTGCCCATATGAAAATCCAACAGATTTCCTGAAGGGCTCTGCCTGGCCTATAGAACCCCATTTCCCGTGAGATCCATACACACACACACACACACACACATATATATATACACACACACACACACACACACACATATATATATATACACACACACACACACACACACACACACATATATATATATATACACACACACACACACACACACACACACACACACATATATATATATATACACACACACACACACACACACACACATATATATATATACACACACACATACACATATACATTTTTTTAAATTGTATTTTAGTGTAAATATGAGATGTGAGGTCTTTTTGACCCCAGATCTCATTAAAGAGATCCTGTCTTTTTTTTTCTATTACCAGGGATGTTTACATTCCTTGTAATAGGAATAAAAGTGGCAATAATTTATTTTTTAAAAACAAGTGTAAAAGGTAAAATAAGAAAATTCTTTTTTTTTTTTCCGCAGAAGCGAGCGCATACGTGATCAGCGCCTGCATATAAAAACAGCGTTCAAACCACACATGTGAGGTATCGCCACGATTGTTAGAGGAAGACCAATAATTCCAGGCCTAGACCTTCTCTGTATCTCAAAACATGCAACCTGTAGAATATTTTTATTTTTTTAAACGTCGCCTTTCCACGAGCGGGTGCAATTTTGAAGCAACATTATTTTGTGTGTGTGTATTTTTTCCCCAAAAAAGAAGTGTGCGTTTGTAAGACCACTGCGCAAATACCGCGTGACACAAAGTATTGCAACAACCAGCATTTTATTCTCTAGGGTGTTCAAAAAAATAAATAAAAATGTATAACGTTTGGAGGTTCCAACTAATTTTCTACCAAAATAAAAAAAAACAAAAAAAAAAAAAGCAGTTTTTAAGTTGTAAACAATACTCAGAAAGAGGCTCAGTCCTTAAGTGGTTAAAGTGTTCTTCTAGCCAAAATGTGTTTTAGTTTTAGGTGGAGCAGGGAAAAGGGTAAATGGTTTGCCTTTATGTCCACAGATCTATTGTCAGTAGTTACATCAGACCAACCAAAGATGGCGGCTGAGCTCACAAATGATATTGCTGGAGGGGAAACTTGTCTGTTTTCAACCTCACCTACTATGTCATTTACCATTTAGGGCAGTGTTTCTCAACTCCACTCCTCAAGGCACCCCCAACATGTCTCGTTTTCAGACTATTATTTTGCACAGGTGATTTGATCAGTTTCAATGCCTTAGTAATTGCCACAGCCGTTTCATCTGAGGGAAATCCCAAAAACATGACCTGCTGGGGCATCTTAAGGACTGCAGTTAAGAACTGCTTTAGGGCACAGAGGTACACTGAAAAAAATAAACACACTTTTGGTGCATTTTCCAACATGCTCCTGTAAAATACAGGCATATCACTCAAAGTGCACCAAAAACGGCATTCCCCATTGACTTCAATGAGAAGGTGCGTTTTTTTGTGCACTTTTGAAACAGGGCTTGAATAATACTTTTTTTTTTGCATTTTACATTTGTTTTTTGTGGGACACACACACACACACACACACACACACACACACACACACGAGCATTTTTTTTATTTTATTTTTTTTAAATAAAAGTTAGATTAACTTCACACAGAAACATTGACAAGCTTGGAAAGTGTTTTAATAATTGACATCTACAAAACATGAATATAAAACAAGACAAACAGGAAAGAGGGAATATAAGGACAATGAAAGAGCCAACAGACAGTTTAAACCAGGGGTGTCCAAACTTTTTTCAAAGAGGGCCAGATTCGATGAAGTGAACATGTGTGAGGGCCGACCATTTTGCCTGACATTCTTTGAACCATTAAAATTCGGTCATTCGAGCACTCATACCTGGCCCAACAAAAATTCTCGTGCCTTTGTCGCGCTCGTTTGCCTGACACACAGACGAATGCTCTGTTCTTTGGGGGTACCGTTAAGTCTTAATGGTACCCCACACATTGGAAACATGGGGTGCTTTTGGTGCAGCGCAATTAAAAAAAAAAAAAAAGCTCTGGGACTTCTTTCCCTGCATTTTTGTGGGTATGGAAGCCCATTGAAATGCATGGGCTGCCCTACACACAGCATGCAGCCATGCAGATGTGAACCAAGGGCTTATTGGAGGGGCAGTAAAACTACATGGTTAAGCTGTTTTTACCACCCCCAACTTCTCCCCCTTTAGCTGCAGAGGGAGCAGCTGGGGGTGTACACATGCTGTGGCTGCAGCTGGAGGTATGCTCAGGGTGAATGGGCCTGCACTGCAACTACCCCGCAACTGTGTAGACTGCACAGTTGCGGTATAGTGATGCTACATTTACGGGCTTAAAACAGGTGGTGAGGAGGCAACATAATGCCTCTTTACCACCTTTCAAATGCCTCTGAAAAGCGATCTGTATATGGATTGCTTTTCAGAGGAGCAGCAATCCTGGCTGCTATCACACACACAAGCACCACAAAAGCAGTTCTGATGGTACAAGAATGGGGGGGGGGGGGGGGGTCTGGATTAAAAGTAACACACATGCATACACATACACACAGACATACACACATACAGACACATGCATACACATACAGACACATGCATATACTTACATACATACAGACACATGCACACACACACATACAGACACATGCACACACATACATACATACAGACATACACGCACATACAGACATACATACACACACACACACACACACACACACATACATGCACACAGATACATACAGACACACATGCTGCACACACATACAAACACACATACATGCACACACATACAGACAGACATACACGCACATACATACAGACACACATGCACATACGCATACATACAGACATACATGGACACACACACACATGCAATCATACATGCACAGACACACACACACATGCACATACAGACACACATACACACACACATACATACATACATACATACAGACAGACATGCACACACACACACATATATAGACACACATGCACACACATGCACAGACACACATACATACAGACACACATACATACAGACACACATACATACAGACACACATACATACAGACACACATGCACACACACACACACATACACACATACATACAGACACACATGCACACACATGCATACAGACAGACATGCACACACATACATACATACAGACATGCACACACATACATACATACAGACATGCACACACATACATACATACAGACATGCACACACACACACATACAGACAGACATGCACACACACAGACAGACAGACATGCACACATATACATACAGACACACATGCACACATACAGACACACATACATACAGACACACATGCACACACACACATACACACACACACATACACACATACATACAGACACACATGCACACACATGCATACAGACAGACATGCACACACATACATACATACAGACATGCACACACATACATACATACAGACATGCACACACATACATACATACAGACATGCACACACACACACATACAGACAGACATGCACACACACAGACAGACAGACATGCACACACACAGACAGACAGACATGCACACATATACATACAGACACACATGCACACATACAGACACACATGTACACACATACATACAGACACACATGCACACACACACACACATACACATAAATAAAGCCTTTTTAAAACGAATCTAGCTTGTAGTACAGTACCTTTCCATTCCATTTCCTCATTCAGCCGGGTACTGCACTGTAGGGGGAAGCAGAGAGCACAGCACACTCCTCTGCACTTTACTTTCACTTTTGAAGCCGACGGAGCTTCACAGTGCCGGGGATCGGCTCATTTGACAGCCCTGATCCCGCAGCACACCAGGCGGGCCGTTCAAAACCGGACTGCGGGCCGCGATTGGCCCGCGGGCCGGACTTTGGACATGCCTGGTTTAAACTCTTGTACTGGACATCAGTTTTAAAAAGGCACATTGACTGTAATGTTTACCTGTTATAGCATGAGGCTGTAATATATTCTCCAACCTGAAGGTGGCACTATGCCATAACTTCAGGCTGGTGTTTCATCAGATATGGCGACCTGCCAGAAAGTGTAACGGAAGTGATGTTCCGTCGCTGCCATCTTGCTACACCTCGCACTCGTCCAATGTAAGGATGAAGTGAGAAGGAGATAAGCGAAAATCTGGTTACACCCACCAGAGTTTTGCATTTTACACTTTTTAATAGTAAACTGAGTTTATATAAGTGATACACAGTACTTATAACTATGTGTGAATGTTTACATGTTGAGTTTTAAAAGCAGCAAACTTCTGACAGATTGACAAACCTGCAAGATCAGCACGCATGCCGCAGCTTTTACAGTTCAACATGACATCGGTAAGTCGAAGTTGTATGTACTGCATTTCACTATATAAAGTCAGTTTACTGTTAAAAAAAAAAAAAAAACACGTGTAAAATGTAAAACTCTGGTGGGTGTAACAAGATGTCCGCTTACCCTTTCTCACAGTATCCTTACCGTGGAGGTGTACGGGGTGTAACAAGATGTCCGCTTACCCTTTCTCACAGTATCCTTACTGTGGAGGTGTACGGGGTGTAACAAGATGTCCCCTTACCCCCTTCTCACTGTATCCTTACTGTGGAGGTGTACGGGGTGTAACAAGATGTCCGCTTACCCCCTTCTCACTGTATCCTCACTGTGGAGGTGTACGGGGTGGAACAAGATGTCCCCTTACCCCCTTCTCACTGTATCCTTACTGTGGAGGTGTACGGGGTGTAACAAGATGTCCCCTTACCCGTTCTCACTGTATCCTGACCGTGGAGGAGTACGGGGTGTAACAAGATGTCCCCTTACCCCTTCTCACTGTATCCTTACTGTGGAGGTGTACGGGGTGTAACAAGATGTCCCCTTACCCCTTCTCACTGTATCCTTACCGTGGAGGAGTACGGGGTGTAACAAGATGTCTGCTTTCCCCCTTCTCACCGTATCCTCACTAGGGACAAGTGCGGGGTGTAGCAAGATGGCGGCGACGAAACGTCACTTGCGTTACACTTTGACGGTTCGCCTAATCTGACAAAACACCAGCAGGAACCTACTAAAGACTAATCATCTTCTGCTATGAGCTCCAGGCAGCCATCTTGGAGAGGACAGCAGGCCGTGCCTACAAGCAAACTCCCTCCAGCTTTTTTCTTTAATACTTCTAGTAGGGCAGGAGGAACAGGTTCTATGCTATGCAAAGGCCCAAAAAGTATCTTCCTTGGTCTGAGCAGCCAATCAATGTCTCAGATTTACAAAGAAATCCCAACCATGGCTCAGAACTAGAAGTATCTGGCATACAGCAGCCTGGTAGGACCTTAGGGCAGCTTACATAAGTCAATAGGTACTTGAGGGCTGTTTGCTGCAGTTATGTGTAGAGAACTGCAAAGGGGTTGCTGGAGGTAAAGTGGGAAGTAAACTCTCCATTTACACTTTCCCCCCATATGAAAGTGCACCTTGTATCACGTTTAGGTTTTGTACAAATCAAACCCTACCTCCAGCACCCAAACACCCTTGTAATACCTGGTTGCCACAGTTATTCTAAAATAAAAGCTGGGCTGGGCATGTGCCTTATAGGATGTGACCATGATGGATGGGGGCAGCAGAAGTGTCTTCAGGAAGACTCCAAAAGGTGGCACCATCATTGGCTAGAGGTAGGTTTGTGTGCCTCAGTGCTATATACAGCAAGGCCAGCAATACTTTCACATTGGAATGACATACATGATGTCAGGGACCTGCTACGTGGGACATAACTGCTGAGTTTACTTCTAGCCTCATATGGCAGCATTAGTACCTCTGATGAAGAGCAGAGCTCACCATTGCTCTAATCTACCATTCTAGAAAACATTACAGCAACACAAAGCTGCCTTCTCATAGTTAAAAACATTAAAACCATTCCAACAGAAACCTTTAAACAGAATTCTAAATGACTACTTGACCCCCTGCGCTTCCAAGGCCTCCACAATTGGAGGTGCAGAAGGCCGTTCCTTGGGGTTCTCGCTGGTGCACACGAAGAACAATTCAATCACCTTCTGGTAGGACTCATCCAGCTTGTCCATGTTAAGTGCCGGTCTCGTGCCCAAAGCTTCGTAATAAGCGCCCTCATCAAAGTCATCCATGAAGGATTCCTCTGGACAGAGAATGGAGATGAACAGTTATTGATTACAGACGGCACAATCAGAATCAGAATTTAAAGTCTACCACATAGCCCTACTTGATGGGAGTTTAAAGAAAAAGAAAATCATCTTCCTCCCATCACACAGCTGTAAAATGCCAGCTCCTCGGACCAGTACAAACTAGCATTTGACATTCGAATCAAGAGCTTCGTTGTCCATTAGACAGAAGAAGATGTGACACATTTAGGGGCCTGAAATCCAAGGAGCTCCATGGGGACACAGGGATTGATTTTAAGAATAATACTAAGCACTGCCGCAGAATTGTAGAGGATTTGGTGGATATGAAAAGGGGCCATTAACCACCTCAATACTCAAGACCAAATATTGTAAAACAAACAAAAAATAAATAAAAAGTCTGTTTCTGTTAGAAAATTTTGTAAAGAAGTCATTTTTCTCCTGCACCGATGGGGCACAGATGAGGCGGCACCGATGGGGTACAGATGAGGTGGCACCGATGGGGTACAGATGGGGCACAGATGAGGCGGCACCGATGGGGCACAGATGAGGCGACACCGATGGGGCACAGATGAGGGGGCACCGATGGGGTACAGATGGGGCACAGATGAGGCGGCACCGATGGGGCACAGATGAGGCGGCACCGATGGGGTACAGATGGGGCACAGATGAGGCGGCACCGATGGGGTACAGATGGGGCGGCACCGATGATATGTACAGGTCTCCCCTGTGAGGAAATGCTGCTGATCGGCTCTCTCCTCCCACTCTTTCAGTGAGAGAGTCAAGCAGATAACTGCCATTTCCTTGTTTACATATGATTGGACACAGCTGATCACATGGGTAAAGAGCCGATGTTTCTTTACTGAGATCGGAGACGCGCCCAGAACAAGAGACAATCGGTGACAGCCCCTCAGGGAAGCACGGGGAGAGGCTTGTTTACACAGACCTCTCCTCCTCCTTCAGCTCTGTGACCCGATCGCGGGACACCAGCGGCGATCGGGTCCGCTGGTCCCGCGGCCACAGATCACAGGACCGGGTCGGGAGCCAGGCGCGCGCTCCCGACCCACGGCTGGGCACTTAAAGAATCACGTACCGGTACGTGATTGTGCCCAGCCGTGCCATTCTGCCGACGTATATATTGGCGCGAGGCGGTCCTTAAGTGGTTAAAGCAGGGCTGATCCTCCACTCCTCCCCATAGCTAGACACCAGTCCCAGCTGCTTCTGTAAATTCTACATAAATGATTAGCCCTTACTTACATTGGCCACAGCCAGAAATACTAGGGGGCCGAGAAACTTGCTTTGAACCTTAAAATTATGTTTTTCAATAAACAAAAAACCACAGACTTTAGAAGAACATGTTATACTACTTAACTGCACAGAGCGGCCCTGAGACAGTAAAGCCTGGAAAAGGCAGCTGCCTCTCCACAGGTCATGCAATCTTCTGGGACCTGTGACGTTTCCCAGAAAATCGCAGGGGGGAGGGGTGAGAACTTCTGCCCAAGCAGAAGTGGGTGCAGGAACCTGTTGAAACTAGGTAATGGGGGGTGGTAAAAGCAGTACATCCCTTTTGGGCGGAGCTCCGATTTAAGGCTGGGTTCACACGGTTTGTGGAGCGCCCCTGTTCTCCGTTTTTTATGGGGGGGGGGGGCAGAATTTTGCCTCAATTCAGACCTGAAAACAGCCAAAGACACACCGGACCCTTCTGCAGTGCACTCTGTAGCCGCCCCGGAGATGTGTGAAGCGGCTCCAATGACAGCCGGTCACACTCTCCCGTCATGTGAAATGGATGCGGGGAAACCCTCATCCAATTCCCACAAGTGTGAACCCGGCCTTCACTTCCGATATGTAGTCACCAATATGCAGGACTTACCTGTCCTAGATTTGCTGACTAGTAACACGTCCTACTTTGTCATCTATTTTGGAACATTCTCCCCCTCCCCCCACCTTTATTCTCCGACAAAACAAGATGATGAATGCTGAGCTGACCTTTTCATCAGGTAAACGCTGACACGGGTTCCATAAGCAAACTTCTGCATGAATGGTGAAGCTGGGATGGCGAACGTTGGTGATGGACACATCTGTGAATAAAAGAGGATTGGCTTCATTAGCTTGGAGGATGTACGTTGTGTTTCAAGGTTTCTCCCAGCAACACTGGGAGAGAATTAGGGCTGCAACTAACCATTATTTTCACCATCCATTAGTTGGCCGATTAATCGCTTAATAACCTTAAAAAAAAAATGTGGATCAAATTGACGTTCATTTTCAACCACAGTGAGGGGAAAATGTAGAAATAACAGAAAAGGTCTTAGTGGAAGGAATTTTCAGACAGTGGATGTGGTTTTCATTCAGATACTACCTTCATTTTAAAAACAAGTGAAAATTTCAAACAAAATTCTTTCATTCAGCGAATGTAGAAAGATTTTTAGTCTGAATATTCTCATCTGAAAATTGATCGGTGTGGTCAGCACAAGGCTCGGTACACACCTATGCAGTTTGCTTTTGATCTGTTTCTGCAGTGCCTTTTGCTGTGCGTTTTGATTTTTGCGCACGTGATTTTTCTGCAATTTGTATTTTTACATTTTTTTTGGGCACACAAATTGCTGCAAAAACACATGACACGCTTTTCTGCAGCTTCTCCATTGAAGTATATTGAACCAATAAAGCATTATTTTGCGTTTAAAAGTCCCCGCCCCTTTCAGATGTGAACGTGTCCCATAGGAAACCATGGAAATGAACTGCAGTGCATTTCTGCAAAAAGCACCAAAAACGCATAGATGTGAACCGGGTCTAACGCGTTTAGTAACATAATGGGGTTACAAAACTAAAAAACTAAAATGAGCCCTTTATAGTAGAAAAAGCCGATAATCACTACTGAAAGGGGTTCATTTTTTACTTTAGAACAGTGACAGGAATATTTATAGTAGCGATTATTTGCTATCTTTGTATTATAAAGGGCTCATTTTAGGTTTTTTTAACCCATTAGGTTACCGGCCGATTCATCGATTATGAAAATAGGAATCGATTCATTTCATAATGGATTAGTTGTTTCAGCCCTAGAGAGACTATTGTGATTAGGGTTGACACCTGTCCAGGATTCACCCGGACAGTTCGGGTTTGGAATCATGTGTCCGGGTTTCAGACTGTCTGAGACCCAGACACATTATTTAAACTGTACTATGGCCTCCCAGCTGGGTTGCTGGCTGCAGTTGTCTAAGCTGAGAGTGTCTGTAACACTCTCTTTCACACAGCCCAAAGCCAGCACTAACAATTCCCTCTTCCCCAACAAAACACACACAGACAGGAGAGGAGAGAGGGCTCAATCTGCACCTCTTCCCCCCACCCCCTACTCCTCTTTGTCTGCCCACATTCCAATGCCTGGTGCTGTGCCTCAGAAAAAGGAAAGTGGGGGCCGAAAATTTGAAGCCCAGCAGCCTCAGATACATTTGGATGAGAGGTGCTGACTTCCAAAGGGTGAGTGAGCTCACCATCCCTGCGTGTCTGAAGTCTACCCCTTCTCTCTCCTGCCTCTGAGAGAGTACACTAAGGTAAATCAGGGTTCTCTCCATACATCAGTGTTCTCAGTGTCCCCCCTTAAATCAGGGTTCCCAGAGCATCCCTTATGTTAGAGTCCCCAGAATTCTCCCTTACATCAGAGTCTGCAGAGTCCCCCCTTAGAGTGAAAGGGAACTCTGTGAGTTCAGATATAAAAGGGGGACTCCGTGGACTCTGACGTAAAGGGGGACTCTTGTTATTAACTTCATATGATTAGAAATATTATTTAATACCAAAATATATCTATAGTTTATACTATAATAAAAATTGGTGTGCACCGATCAAGTGTTTGGGTTTGACGTGAAGAAAAGGTGACAACCCTAATTGTGATCATGGGAGGAATCGGGCCGCAGCACCTCAGAAATCAGCCAGAAGAGGCGAGACAATGTTATGTGAGCAGCACAGACCTCTCCAATCCCGGGGCGGGAGATCACACTGACAGCACAAAGCTTACACTATATACCTCTATACTGCTCAGTCCCAAACATCCAGACTGCAAAACTACATCAGATGCCTGTTTTTACCGCCCCCCGCCCAACTCACCATCTGAAAGGTCTCTTTCATGAGTAGTTCTTCCCGTTATTACCAGTTCATAATTACAGACCTTCCCAGCTGCTTGCTCTGGGGGGCACCTGAGCAGGGCTCCATCCCAAGTTATTGCTCGGTGTGCCCAGTCACAGAGTGCAGCTCAGCCCCCCCCCCTCCTCTCATTATCTCAGATTGACAGTATACAGAGCCAATGAATGAGAAGAGACCCGGGAGAGCCACTGACCTCCTGCACATTACTGGCTCAGGTAAGTATAAGGAGGGGGCTGCTGCACCCAGGTGCTTTTTACAACCACTTTAACCGCTTCAGCCCCGAAAGATTTTACCCCCCCTCCTGACCAGAGAACTTTTTGCAATTCAGCACTGCGTCGCTTTAACTGACCATTATGCAGTTGGGTGACGTAGCATCCAAAAATAAATAAATGCCCCCCCCCCACCACAAATAGAGCTTTCTTTTGGAGGTATTTAATCGCCTCTTCATTTTTTCTTTTTTGCGTTATAAACAAAAAAAGCGACAATTTTGAAAACAAAAAATAAAACAAAGCAATGTTTTTTTTACTTTTTGCTATAATAAATATCCCCCAAAGATATATAAAAAATATTTTTTCCCCAGTTTAGGCCGACATGTATTCTACATATTTTTGTAGAAAAAAAAAAAAAATCAATAAGTGTATATTGATTGGTTTACGCAAAAGGTAAAGCGTCTACAAAATAGGGATAGTTATGGCATATTTATTATTTTATTATTTTTACTAGTAATGCCGGCGACTTGCAACTTTTACCGGGACGGCAACATGGCGGACACGTCGGACAATTTTGACACATTTTTTGGGACTATTGGCATTTATACAGCGATCAATGCTATAAATATGCATCAATTACTGTAAACATGTCACTGGCAGGGAAGGGGTTAACACTAGGGGGCGATCAAGGGGTTAATGCGTCCTCTACTACATGTTCTAACTGAAGGGGGGGAGGGGACTGTGTAGGGGAGATGACAGATGGCTCTTCATACTCTGTGTGAACAGATGATCTGTCTCTTCTCCCCTCAGATAAGAAACACACAGATCGCTGTTCTCCGGGTGATGGCATCGGTTTCATGGACGAGCACGCGCGCCCCTAGTGGCTGAATATGGAAGCAACGTAACATGACGGCGATTCGCAGAGCCGCGTTTCCGCAGTACAACCGCGGCGGCTGGTCGGCAAGCCGTTAACTACTTTCCACCGGCGCTATAGAAAGACTGTTACAGCGCGGCCTTCCGGTGGTGGGAGGGAGACCACAGATGTCCTCCCGTGATGGTGCCGCTCACGTGCCCCCTGCGGCGCGCTCTCCAATCATCGAGTTCTTCCCACTCAGCTGATCACAGAACAGGGTAAAGAGCCAATCGCTGCGGCACTTTATCACATGATCAGCTCTCAGCCAACAGCTGATCACAGAAGTAAACAGAAGCCGATTATCTGCTTTTTTATTCTCACAATCAGCGGAAGGAGAAAATAAAGCAGCCAGTAACCAGCTTCTGTTACAGGGACATCGGTCCCAATATGTGCCCATCAGTGCCGCTAGTCTGTGCCCCCTACCCGTGCCTCATCAGTGTCACCTACCAGTGCCACTAAAGTGTGCCCCCTACCCGTGCCTCATCAGTGTCACCTACCAGTGCCACTAAAGTGTGCCCCCTACCCGTGCCTCATCAGTGTCACCTACCAGTGCCACTAAAGTGTGCCCCCTACCCGTGCCTCATCAGTGTCACCTACCAGTGCCGCTAGTCTGTGCCCCCTACCCGTGCCTCATCAGTGTCACCTACCAGTGCCACTAAAGTGTGCCCCCTACCCGTGCCTCATCAGTGTCACCTACCAGTGCCACTAAAGTATGCCCCCTACCCGTGCCTCATCAGTGTCACCTACCAGTGTCACTAAAGTGTGCCCCCTACCCGTGCCTCATCAGTGTCACCTACCAGTGTCACTAAAGTGTGCCCCCTACCCGTGCCTCATCAGTGTCACCTACCAGTGCCACTAAAGTGTGCCCCCTACCCGTGCCTCATCAGTGTCACCTACCAGTGCCACTAAAGTGTGCCCCCTACCCGTGCCTCATCAGTGTCACCTACCAGTGTCACTAAAGTGTGCCCCCTACCCGTGCCTCATCATTGTCACCTACCAGTGCCACTAAAGTGTAACCCCCTACCCGTGCCTCATCAGTGTCACCTACCAGTGCCACTAAAGTGTGCCCCCTACCAACATCCCATCCCCTAACATCCCATCAATACTCCTCCAGACTACACCCCTCCTCCTCCGAGAAATACACCCCACCTCATCAAAGAGCACCGACACCTGAAGAGCGACAGAGAACCTCCCATCAATACTCCTCATTACACCCCTCCCCCTCCGAGAAATACACCCCCACCTCATCGAAGAGCACCGACACATGAAGAGCGACAGAGAACCTCCCATCAATACTCCTCATCACCTCACCTTACACCCCTCCCCCTCACCTGACACCCCTCCCTCTCACACTGCCCCTCCCCCTCTGTATAGCTGAGTAGAGTTGGGGTCCCTCCTGGGATGATGGGGGATGGTAGTAGAGCTCAGCCTATGATTGGTCCTCTGTGTGTGTTGGGGGAGGGGGACCCTCTATAGTGGACACTCCCCCTCCCCCTCGATACTTCGGGGTCTAACCTGGCGAGAGATGATCATGACTACCAGACACTGTGCGTTTCAATCCCTGCCCCGCCCCTTCCGCTACCGGCCCCACCTTCCTTGCTGGTCACTTGTCCCGCCGCTGATTGGACGCCTCCATATTAGTAAACAGAGAGGAGGAATGAGGGGTGGGGCTGTGTCTCTTATCTCCTCCCCCTGCAGTGTACGGTTACCACGGAGATGAGTGCGAGGAGGGTGGAGCCTGTGTGATAGGGGAGGAGCTGAGAGACAAAGGGTGGAGAGTGAAGATTTCATACAAGAGAATCGGGCGGACTGACCGCTGCAGAGCTGGCTCCGGTGTTCCGTCAGATTCCGCGACCCCTCAGAATTAGTAACGGAAGTGACGATCCGTCGTCGCCATCTTGCTACACCAGGCACTCCTCCACTGTGAGGATAGACCGAGAAGGGGGGGGGGGAAGGCGGACATCTTGTTACACCCACCAGAGTTTTGCATTTTACACTTTTTATAAAACACAAAATCGGAGGTTATATGGTGAAATCCCACGGACTGAACTCAGAGTTTTCTGTCACATTAGCAAACGTGTGAGGTGGGCAGGTTTGCCGCGGCTTTTAAAATGTAACATCCAAACATTCCGATTTCTAAATACTCTATTTATGCATCAAACTCCGGTGGGTGTAACAAGATGTCCGCCTTCTCAGTGTATGCTTACTATAGAGGAGTGCGGGGTATAGTAAGATGGCTGCGACTGAACGTCACTTCCGTTATCAATTGTGATTGGTTAGTAGAGCGCGGTACGGATCTTCACACGGCGGGCGGCCCCGGGGAGCAGCATGAGGCTCATCACCCCTCCCCCCCTCATGGAGAAATAATTGGTGTGTAATAATGATAAAATAAAAGAAATGAAAAGATTTGATGTGCGGAGAGGATTTCTAAGGCTCCATTCACAATGTTATCATAAGAATAGAGATCTTTATTTCAGCCATGGGACTGTAAGGGTTAAATCTCATTCACAATAACATGTTCTTCCAGGAGCCGTATATCCCTATTACATCCGTATACTGGCTCCTTTAAGAAAAATCGTCAGTTAATTTTTCAAAAAAAAAAAAAAAAAAAGTCACATGACTGCACTGTGATTTCATTGGCTGAGCCAAAGTCACTGTGATTGGCTGAGCCAAAGTCACTGTGATTGGCTGAGCCAAAGTCACTGTGATTGGCTGAGCCAAAGTCACTGTGATTGGCTGAGCCAAAGTCGCTGTGATTTCATTGGCTGAGTCCCCCTATATATTCAGACGCTGGGGCAGAATTCATCAGAAGTTGACTGTCCACTGACAAGTGAGGTTGGCTTTTATCTCTCCTGAGAGATACCTTGTGATATTATTGGATTTGATTTCGGTCAATTCAATTTCATTGCAATATTTGTTGTCATACATTTAAAGCGAGTTTCTTTATTCTTAATAATGAACCGATTTAAATGTAATCAGATTGTTTCTCTGAAAAACATCAAAGAGAAACCCAGCAAAGGAAGGGCCATGGTAGGAGGTGTCAGTGACCAGCCTGCAGATACCCCAACCAAAAAGCCCTCCAAGCTGAAGAGGACCCGAGCGTTTGTGCGCGGCTGTTTCAGAGCCGTCGTTCGATGTTTCGGTTCCGGCTGTAAAGCCAATAGACATCACCGGGATACAGACACTGAGATTGGTAAGTGTTTTTATTCAAAGAATTTTTTTTTTTTTATAAATTTTTTTTTTTTTTTTTTTCCAAAAAAAATTTTTTTTTCACTTTTTTTTTTCAAAGTATATTATTTTCTTCATATTTTTTTTTTTCAAAAAAAATTTTTTTTTTTTTCAAAAAAATTTTTTTTTTTTTTCAAAAAAAATTTTTTTTTTCAAAGAAATTTTTTTTTCAAAAAAATGTTTTGGGGTCACATTCCCATAGGTACAAATGTTTTTTTAATATTTTTTAAATCAAGTCCTTTTTTATGACATTTTTTAGTTACAATCAACACAAGACATACACCAGGGCTCCACAAACCCCAGGCGCCAGGTCACCAATGCCACCAGAAATCACAACCTGGCGCCTAAGCTGCCACCAGCCCACTCACTATCACTATTAACAATGACTGACCCCCTCCCCCCTCCTCCACACTCTGCGGCTGCGCACTGTGTGTGACACTGACAAGCAAAGCAGAGATCCCTATCCCCAAGCTTCAATGTTCAGTGTCCTCATCCCTATCCCCGAGCTTCAATGTTCAGTGTCCTCATCCCTATCCCCGAGCTTCAATGTTCAGTGTCCTCATCCCTATCCCCGAGCTTCAATGTTCAGTGTCCTCATCCTTATCCCCCTGCTTCAATGTTCAGTGTCCTCATCCCTATCCCCGAGCTTCAATGTTCAGTGTCCTCATCCCTATCCCCGAGCTTCAATGTTCAGTGTCCTCATCCTTATCCCCGAGCTTCAATGTTCAGTGGCCTCATCCCTATCCCCGAGCTTCAATGTTCAGTGTCCTCATCCCTATCCCCGAGCTTCAATGTTCAGTGTCCTCATCCTTATCCCGAGCTTCAATGTTCAGTGTCCTCATCCCTATCCCCGAGCTTCAATGTTCAGTGTCCTCATCCCTATCCCTGAGCTTCAATGTTCAGTGGCCTCATCCCTATCCCCGAGCTTCAATGTTCAGTGTCCTCATCCCTATCCCCGAGCTTCAATGTTCAGTGTCCTCATCCTTATCCCCCTGCTTCAATGTTCAGTGTCCTCATCCCTATCCCCGAGCTTCAATGTTCAGTGTCCTCATCCCTATCCCCGAGCTTCAATGTTCAGTGTCCTCATCCTTATCCCCGAGCTTCAATGTTCAGTGGCCTCATCCCTATCCCCGAGCTTCAATGTTCAGTGTCCTCATCCCTATCCCCGAGCTTCAATGTTCAGTGTCCTCATCCCTATCCCCGAGCTTCAATGTTCAGTGTCCTCATCCTTATCCCCGAGCTTCAATGTTCAGTGGCCTCATCCCTATCCCCGAGCTTCAATGTTCAGTGTCCTCATCCCTATCCCCGAGCTTCAATGTTCAGTGTCCTCATCCCTATCCCCGAGCTTCAATGTTCAGTGTCCTCATCCCTATCCCCGAGCTTCAATGTTCAGTGTCCTCATCCTTATCCCCCTGCTTCAATGTTCAGTGTCCTCATCCCTATCCCCGAGCTTCAATGTTCAGTGTCCTCATCCCTATCCCCGAGCTTCAATGTTCAGTGTCCTCATCCTTATCCCCGAGCTTCAATGTTCAGTGGCCTCATCCCTATCCCCGAGCTTCAATGTTCAGTGTCCTCATCCCTATCCCCGAGCTTCAATGTTCAGTGTCCTCATCCTTATCCCGAGCTTCAATGTTCAGTGTCCTCATCCCTATCCCCGAGCTTCAATGTTCAGTGTCCTCATCCCTATCCCTGAGCTTCAATGTTCAGTGGCCTCATCCCTATCCCCGAGCTTCAATGTTCAGTGTCCTCATCCCTATCCCCGAGCTTCAATGTTCAGTGTCCTCATCCTTATCCCCCTGCTTCAATGTTCAGTGTCCTCATCCCTATCCCCGAGCTTCAATGTTCAGTGTCCTCATCCCTATCCCCGAGCTTCAATGTTCAGTGTCCTCATCCTTATCCCCGAGCTTCAATGTTCAGTGGCCTCATCCCTATCCCCGAGCTTCAATGTTCAGTGTCCTCATCCCTATCCCCGAGCTTCAATGTTCAGTGTCCTCATCCTTATCCCCGAGCTTCAATGTTCAGTGGCCTCATCCCTATCCCCGAGCTTCAATGTTCAGTGTCCTCATCCTTATCCCCGAGCTTCAATGTTCAGTGTCCTCATCCCTATCCCCCTGCTTCAATGTTCAGTGTCCTCATCCCTATCCCCGAGCTTCAATGTTCAGTGTCCTCATCCCTATCCCCGAGCTTCAATGTTCAGGGAGCAAAATATGACACTACACCGCCTCTCTGTTACTTGTCAGCTTCACACCCCGGCCGAGTCCCGCCCATTCCGACATTAAAGCGGGAGTCCGCCATTTTTTTTTTTAAAAGCCAGCAGCTACAAATACTGCAGCTGCTGACTTTTAAAACAATGACACTTACCCGCCCAGCGCGCCCGCGATGTCGGCACCCGAAGCTGATCTCTCGATCGTCTCTCGGGTGCTGCCGCTGCCATCTTGGGTATGGGAACCAGGAAGTGGAGCCTTTTGGCTTCATTTCCCGGTTCCCTACTGCGCATGCGCGAGTCGCGCTGCGCAATAAGGATGGTCCCCGCTGTCTCTGGGATCCGTGTGTTTCCCAGCAGGCAGCGGGGGACCTTCGGAAAGGGGTGTAGCTTCTGCAGAATCTACGCCGGAAGTGGGTGCAGATACCTGTACTGTACAGGTACCTGCACCCCCCTCCCCCCTGAAAGGTGCCAATTGTGGCGCCGGAGGGGGGGAGGGTTCCAATGAGCGGAAGGTGCACTTTAGGGTGGAGCTCCGCTTTAAGCTCAATTCTGACAGCTCCTCTGTTACATTTCAGTAATAGAGAGCTCAGTGTAAAACCTGCCAGTGCCACCTGCCAGCGCCAACCAGTGGCATCTGCCAGTGCCAACGAGTGGCATCTGCCAGTGCCAACGAGTGCCATCGCCAATCAGTGTCACCTTCTAGTGCCAACCAGTGCCACCGCCAATCAATACCACCTGCATCCACCAACCAGTGCCACCGCCAATCAGTGCCACCTACCAGTTCCAAACCAGTGTCACCTGCCAATGCCAACCAGTATCACCTGCCAATGCCATCTGGCAGTTCCACGTGCCTGCCAGTGCCATCTGCCACCGCCAATCAGTGCCACCTGCCACTGCCAATCAGTGCCACCTGACAGTGCCACCACCAATCAGTGGCAACTAGTGCCACCGCCAACCAGTGCCACCTGCCAACACCAACCAGTGCCACCACCAATCAGTGCCATCTGCCAGTGACAACTAGTGCCACCGCCAACCAGGGCCACCTGCCATCACCAACCAGGGCCACCTGCCACTTCCAAACCAGTGCCACCTGCCAATCAGTGCCAGTGCCAATAGTGCCACCTGCCAGTGCCAATAGTGCCACCTGCCAGTGCCAAACCAGTGTCACCTGCCAATGCCATCTGGCAGTTCCACGTACCTGCCAGTGCCAGCCAGTTCCATCTGTTGCCAGCCTTACTCTCTTTCTGGTCAGCCCATAACCCTGATGTAACAGCGTTTCAATGGAGTTATTGACTGGGTGCTCCATTGTGAGTTAGGGATAGGGGGTGAAAATGAGTGGCCTTACCCCGGGAGCTGACAATCCATACCACTCTAAAAAAACAAAAACTGGCTCCTAAATTCAAAGCAAATTTGTCAACCCCTGACATACACACAACCCATGTACTTATTGTACAATCCTAATAAACACACATTTATAAGCAATATTTAAAGTGGTTGTAAACCCACAAAAAACAAAACAAAGGTGCCAATTGGTTCAGTGCCCCCCAGTGCCCCCCCCATGGGCAGTGCAGACAATGCCACCCCCCATGGGAAGTGCGGACAATGCCGCTCCCCCATGGGCAGTGCGGACAATGCCGCTCCCCCATGGGCAGTGCGGACAATGCCCCTCCCCCCATGGGCAGTGCGGACAATGCCGCTCCCCCCATGGGCAGTGCGGACAATGCCGCTCCCCCCATGGGCAGTGCGGATAATGCCGCCCCCCATGACCATCCCACATGGGACCTAGATCCCTCCCCCGCTTTCTCTTTGATGGCCTCATTGTGATTGCACCTCTGTAGTCATGTATGTCAATCTTTTGTTTTCATCCCCAACAATCCACGTCTGCACACTACTGGGAGGTCCATACACACGCAGATGGACGGTTATAGATCTCTTATTGGCACCGTCTCCCCGGGATTTTGTACTTGTTGAAAACCAGAAGATTACTTAGCAGTGCCCCAAAGAAAACATGAAATAGTCCCTCCTGTTCCCTACTGAATGGACAAAGAATAACGGATTGTATGAACTGCCTTAGGGCTCATTTAAACATGTTGTGCCCTCTGAACAGCAATCCACATTCAAGTCGCTCTTCAGAGGGCATTTGACAGGAGGCAAGAAGGTGTTATATTGCCTCCTCACCACCTGTTTAACCCCCTGACATCCGCGCTGTGGGCAAATGACGGGCACAGCGCGGATGTGAATTCCCGGGAGGCCGTCATATGACATCCCCCTGTGCACGCTCCCTGCGGAGGGCGCCGTGATCACAGAGTCACTGAGACTCGGAAGACCACCGATCCGAGTACGGGGCCAATCCCGACCCCTTATCATGTGATCAGTTATCAGCCAATTACGGCTCATTACATGATGTAAACAAAAGCTCAGTGATCGTTTTTTTTTCTCCTCTGCTGACAGGAGAAGAACAAAGCCGATCACCGGCTCATCTTAAAGGGACATCGACCCTGAAAAGGAAGAGGCGATTATGCCTCATTTATAGAGTAACAGTGCCCACCAGTGCCACCTATCAATGCCCATCAGTGCCACCTATCAATGCCCACCAAGCCCACCCAGCCAAGCGCCCACACCCAGGACCCAGCGGTCCTGGGTGTGGGCGAATGGCCCTGAATGCAAACAGTGCATGTCATATTAGGAGAAGTGGCTGCGTGCGTGCAGCTGTGCGTTCTACTCATTGTCAATGGACTGCCTGCATGCAGCACCTGGAAGATACAGATGTTGTAGAAACGTCCCATTCATGTTATATGGGCCTCATCACCCTTGTAAACAAGGCCAGACAGACGGACAAAACCAACACAAATAAAACCGCACTAATTCATTATCCATCAGCATTTTAATATGCACTATGCCTTTACCCCAAGTGCTGTCATTAGAAGTGTCTGCGCTCCTAAAGCCGGCCATAGACACTTCCAATCTCACCCGGCTAAGCAAGGACCAGCCAAGATTCTAACCATGTATGGGCAGGCTGATTACGGGCTGGGTACTACCAGCCCCTCTGACTTTTCATGCCATTATTGCCAACCAGTGGGTCGGGATGAGTGGCAGGAAACCAGCATTTTTATACAAAGTACAACATTAGTCCTCCTTGTGTCCCTGTCCTGTAGAGTTTATTCATGGTCTCTGGCACCAGCGTTTTCATCTCTTCTCTCCATAATTTGATGTTCTACAAAGAAAAATATATGAAATGTAGGTGAAGGTGCTAAATCTAATTCCTCTCTTTTTTTATTGTAGGTGTACGCGGTATTGACTGCACACCACAGTGCAACCCGGACGTGTCCACTCCACCGGAGTGCGACCAGGACGTGTCCACTCCACCGGAGTGCGACCAGGACGTGTCCACTCCACCGGAGTGCGACCAGGACGTGTCCACTCCACCGGAGTGCGACCAGGACGTGTCCACTCCACCGGAGTGCGACCCGGACGTGTCCACTCCACCGGAGTGCGACCAGGACGTGTCCACTCCACCGGAGTGCGACCAGGACGTGTCCACTCCACCGGAGTGCGACCCGGACGGGTCCACTCCACCGGAGTGCGACCAGGACGTGTCCACTCCACCGGAGTGCGACCAGGGCGTGTCCACTCCACCGGAGTGCGACCAGGGCGTGTCCACTCCACCGGAGTGCGACCAGGACGGGTCCACTCCACCGGAGTGCGACCAGGACGTGTCCACTCCACCGGAGTGCGACCAGGACCTGGCCACTCCACCGGAGTGCGACCAGGACCTGGCCACTCCACCGGAGTGCGACCAGGACGTGTCCACTCCACCGGAGTGCGACCAGGACGTGTCCACTCCACCGGAGTGCGACCAGGACGTGTCCACTCCACCGGAGTGCGACCAGGACGTGTCCACTCCACCGGAGTGCGACCAGGACCTGGCCACTCCACCGGAGTGCGACCAGGACGTGTCCACTCCACCGGAGTGCGACCAGGACGTGTCCACTCCACCGGAGTGCGACCAGGACGTGTCCACTCCACCGGAGTGCGACCAGGACGTGTCCACTCCACCGGAGTGCGACCAGGACGTGTCCACTCCACCGGAGTGCGACCCGGACGTGTCCACTCCACCGGAGTGCGACCAGGACGTGTCCACTCCACCGGAGTGCGACCAGGACCTGTCCACTCCACCGGAGTGCGACCAGGACCTGTCCACTCCACCGGAGTGCGACCAGGACCTGTCCACTCCACCGGAGTGCGACCAGGACGTGTCCACTCCACCGGAGTGCGACCAGGACCTGGCCACTCCACCGGAGTGCGACCAGGACGTGTCCACTCCACCGGAGTGCGACCAGGACGTGTCCACTCCACCGGAGTGCGACCAGGACGTGTCCACTCCACCGGAGTGCGACCAGGACCTGTCCACTCCACCGGAGTGCGACCAGGACCTGTCCACTCCACCGGAGTGCGACCAGGACGTGTCCACTCCACCGGAGTGCGACCCGGACGTGTCCACTCCACCGGAGTGCGACCAGGACGTGTCCACTCCACCGGAGTGCGACCAGGACCTGTCCACTCCACCGGAGTGCGACCAGGACCTGTCCACTCCACCGGAGTGCGACCAGGACCTGTCCACTCCACCGGAGTGCGACCAGGATGTGTCCACTCCACCGGAGTGCGACCAGGACCTGGCCACTCCACCGGAGTGCGACCAGGACCTGGCCACTCCACCGGAGTGCGACCAGGACCTGTCCACTCCACCGGAGTGCGACCAGGACCTGTCCACTCCACCGGAGTGCGACCAGGACGTGTCCACTCCACCGGAGTGCGACCAGGACCTGGCCACTCCACCGGAGTGCGACCAGGACCTGGCCACTCCACCGGAGTGCGACCAGGACGTGTCCACTCCACCGGAGTGCGACCAGGACGTGTCCACTCCACCGGAGTGCGACCAGGACCTGTCCACTCCACCGGAGTGCGACCAGGACCTGTCCACTCCACCGGAGTGCGACCAGGATGTGGCCACTCCACCGGAGTGCGACCAGGACGTGGCCACTCCACCGGAGTGCGACCAAGGCGTGGCCACTCCACCGGAGTGCGACCAAGGCGTGGCCACTCCACCGGAGTGCGACCAAGGCGTGGCCACTCCACCGGAGTGCGACCAAGGCGTGGCCCCTCCACCGGAGTGCGACCAAGGCGTGGCCCCTCCACCGGAGTGCGACCAAGACGTGGCCCCTCCACCGGAGTGCGACCAAGACGTGGCCCCTCCACCAGAGTGCGACCAAGACGTGGCCCCTCCACCAGAGTGCGACCAAGACGTGGCTACTCCACCAGAGTGCGACCTAGACAATCCATCCATCCGCAGCACACATGATGAGATCGCCTCACAAGTACCATCCAGCGTGGTCACCAAGGACCAGTCATGTGTACTCTCCTTTGAACACATGACCTGTTATGGAGTCCTTGGAAAGGGGGCCAGTTCGCAGGTGATCTTGGCCTCTCATCCCGCCATTGACCAGAAGCTGGCGGTTAAACTTGTGAAAAAGACAGAATTTATTCATTATGAAGACGATAGTGATATGGTTTTCTTAGAACGTGACGTGCTGAAAGTAGCCAGGGAGTGTCCATTTATTACACATCTGTTTGGAACGTTCCAGACAAAGGTAAGTCTTTTCACCTTCCAATTTCTTTACCAGACCAGACAGAAGTAGCATTGCAATAAGAACAGTCCAGTAATGGCGGCCTACTTAGTTCCTCTGTCCGGTTTTCCTAAATTAAGTGTGTCTGTCTATTCCTCCACAAAATGAAATCCTGCATGTCTATAATGTAAACTTTATCTCTTGTGTTCACACAGAATCATCTCGCCTTTGTCCTGGAATGTGTGACCAGAGGGGATCTCCATTGTGCCATGGCAGTAGCTCCATTTCCTGGGGGCACCATAAGGTAAGATCAATGAACGGGTCACTCTGGAGTCGGGGGTGACTGACCACAGCCAGTGATGTAGTCAGCCCCTTCACCTGAGCCTCGTCCATCCAAACCCCTATGTATTACAGGGGGAAGTCATTTCATCTTTAGATTTCATTACTCTGTGATGATTTGTGATGCTAATTCCTCTATCTCTTTCCCCCATCAGATACTTCATAGCAGAAATGATCTGTGGTCTGCAGTTTCTGCATTCTAGGGAGATCATCCACAGAGACCTCAAGCCTGCAAATATTCTTTTGGATAACGTTGGACACATCAAAATAGCCGATTTCGGCTTGGCACGTATGGGCGTCACGGAGTCCAGCAGGATTCAAGGACAATCGGGAACACCAGGGTACTTGTCGCCAGAGGTAAGATACTTGCTTTCCACCTGATATTAGACCTAATTGTAATATTTGTTATAATGGGATATAGAGATAAGCTAAAGGGAGGTCATTTTTCACTAAATTAAGAATTTCTTTACTGGTGACCTGGTTGGTTTCAGTGGGTTTCCAGGCTGGAACAATATTCCAGGGGTATTTGTCCCCATTGGTTTGTATTGGTGACCATTGTCATTGAGAAAGAAAGTTAGAGTTTTAGATATTTCCCCAGAACACGAGGGGAGGAGAAACCTTCAACGGGCACACCTGTTCTGGTGAAATTTACCTCAATTTGGAAGATTTCAGCCAATTTCCTTTTGTGTCTCTGTGAGACCTAAAGCCCCACCTCCAATATTCACAAGCTCCGCCTTGGTTTGAGGTCTTTTGAGCACAATTTTAGGAGTCCTGGGAGGATTCATAGATCCCATATATCAGCATTGAGTCGTCTCCGTCCTCTACCCAACAATCAGCTCATCCTTCTTTTTCTCTTTATGTTTCTACAGGCCCTTCAAAACATTCCATACTTCGGAGCGGCTGATTATTTCTCTCTGGGAATAATCGTGTATAAGATGGCTTTCGGCAGACATCCATTTCTGACCGGCAGGGAGTCCGCAGAGGAAGAAGTGAAGATCGTGACCACAAGGGAACCGCATTATCCAGATAGCATGAACCCGTATCTCCGTGACGTCATAGAGATGGTAAGTATACATAGAAATTTTACACCTTTTAAGTGACAATGTTCTTTCCCTGTTGCATACATTATATCTTATTAGGATTTTATTAAACATGGTTCCACCTTCTTACCATCACATATCGATGGAGGTCATAGCTGTACTTTCAGCAAGCTGACTGCTTAATGGAAGGATCTGCCTTCCCCTGTCATAAGGAAAGAAGCAGCCCTTTTTAATTTACGGTCCGGGTGGTTCCATTGGATAGTGATGGGGCCAATCGCACACATTGAATTCAATTTCTGGGGACATTCCGTGCACAGACAACATATAGAACTCCCCTGGGACTGCCAGAGTCATAAGAAAAATCATGGCAGGTGCAGATTTCATAGAAATCTCTTTTTTAATACATTCCTAATTCACATTTAATTGCAAAATATCTGATGTTTCTTTCCTTTAATAACTATTCTGAACTAATATGACACAAATAAGGCCCCATGCTACCATCCAATCCAATCAGGATGTAGTAGCAGGTCAGAAGGCAAAATAATAGAGAGAATCAGAATCAAATATTACATTGTTCATAGATTGTTCATGTTATTCCAGTGTATCTTATTATATTTTGTTCCTTTTTACAGTTCCTATGTAAAGACCAAGAGCTGCGGATGAGTCTAGTAAGAGACATCAGAGAACACCCCTACTTCAGCAAGGTGGACTGGAAGGAGCTAGAGAAAGGGAACTCACGCCCACCATTTCCAAATCGACATGTAAGTATACGGGAGGAGTCCCAGCACAATGGGGGGATTTCTAGGGATTATTTCCCTATCGATCAGAAACATTGACAAAATACTTTTTTCTCTTTCCAGATGCATGAGGAAGACCTGGGGGAAGGAATTCCAGGGGATGCTTTCATTAAAAATGAAGACTTTGGGAGAGATGAGGTTCCACACCGGCAGGAGAGATTTGAGGGCTTCTCCTACCTGAGCGAGAATGTGAATTGCAGCCAGTGGCCTAATACTCACCACTGGAAAACCAGTATCAACCCAGAGCCTCGTCGCCACCATCCGAGGGGCAATAACATTAACACAGAGCCTCGTCAGCACCATCCAAGGGGCAATGACATTAACAGAGGGCCTCGTCAGCACCATCCAAGGGGCAATGACATTAACAGAGGGCCTCGTCAGCACCATCCAAGGGGCAATGACATTAACAGAGGGCCTCATCAGCACCATCCAAGGTGCAATGACATTAACAGAGGGCCTCATCAGCACCATCCAAGGTGCAATGACATTAACAGAGGGCCTCGTCAGCCCCATTTGAAGGAAGAGCCTCGTCAGCACCATCCAAGGGGCAATGACATTAACAGAGGGCCTCGTCAGCCCCATTTGAAGGAAGAGCCTCGTCAGCACCATCCAAGGGGCAATGACATTAACAGAGGGCCTCCTCATCACCATTTGAAGGAAGAGCCTCGTCGGCACCATCCAAGGGGCAATGACATTAACAGAGGGCCTCATCAGCCCCATTTGAAGGAAGAGCCTCGTCACCACCAACCGAGGGGCAATGACATTAACAGAGGGCCTCGTCAGCCCCATTTGAAGGAAGAGCCTCGTCACCACCAACCGAGGGGCAATGACATTAACAGAGGGCCTCGTCAGCCCCATTTGAAGGAAGAGCCTCGTCAGCACCATCCAAGGGGCAATGACATTAACAGAGGGCCTCGTCAGCCCCATTTGAAGGAAG
The DNA here is from genome assembly GCF_037356315.1 of Lithobates pipiens. Classification (NCBI taxonomy): domain Eukaryota; kingdom Metazoa; phylum Chordata; class Amphibia; order Anura; family Ranidae; genus Lithobates; species Lithobates pipiens. Next base: position 93,206 of record NW_027507900.1, read on the forward strand.
AGCCTCGTCACCACCATCCAAGGGGCAATGACATTAACAGAGGGCCTTGTCAGCCCCATTTGATGGAAGAGCCTCGTCACCACCAACCGAGGGGCAATGACATTAACAGAGGGCCACGTCAGCAACATTTGAAGGAAGAGCCTCGTCACCACCATCCGAGGGGCAATGACATTAATAGAGGGCCTCCTCATCACCATTTGAAGGAAGAGCCTCGTCACCACCAACCGAGGGTATTTGACCTCAAAAGAGATTTGCCTGCTGTGAGACGGTAACACAAGCAGTACTGAGTGAGATAATTGTGGCACACTGGCAATGATCTCCCTACACCATACATAGAACCATACATAGAATGTATACATAGGGCCATACATACCACCATACTCAGCATGCCTACCTAGTACCAAACATACCACCATCGGGGCCACCAATAAGGGGGTACCACTGGTTCTCCTGTAGGGGCTGGGCACAGAAAACATGAGGAATCGGTGCGGCGGGCGGATGCACTGATCAGTGGGGGAGGCACTGATCTGTGCGGATGCTCAATGCATATATTCTGAATGATCCCCAAAGATGATTGTAAACAAGCATGCAAGTGTGTTTTATTGCATACATACCTGCGTATATAGCACCATGCATACCATCATACACAGCATGTCTACATACCACCACCAGGGCCACCAATAAGGGGGTACCACCAGTCCTCCTGTAGGGGGCTGGGCACAGAAAACATAAGGAATCGGTGCGGCGGGCGGAGGCACTGATCAGTGTGGGGGCGCTGATCTGTGCGGATGCTCAATGCATATATTCTGAATGAGCCCCAAAGATGATTGTGAACAAGCAGGTAGGTGTGTTTTATTGCATACATACCTGCAATACATATGTTCTGTATGGTTCTATGTATGGTTTTTTTCTCTATATGAGATGAACTGGGCACCCTAGACTGATGATTCAGGGACAATCCGATCGCCTTAGGGGGTCAGGAAGGAATTTTTCCCCCCCTTGGAGCCCATCTGGCCGGGGGGGTTTTCGCCTTCCTCTGAATCATCTTAAGGTTTAGGCTTAGTGTAAAAAGGCCCTGCCTTTGAGGAGTCCTAGGTCAACCGTCACTGTTCTCCGAAGCCCGACAATCATTTCCATCTATAGATTTATCTCCAATAAAGATTGGTCGCACCTTAATTGTCTTTGTATGTGTTTTTTTTCTTCTTTTTTCTAAGAAATATAATGAGGAATGGCAGCAGGGTGAGGAATCTTGCCCCATACTTCACCACTAGGGATGAGCTTCGATTTCAAGAGGAAGATCGAACATTATGGTCCGTTGGTGCCAAATTAGAGCGGCGTGTCACGGCCCATAATGCACTGCGTCATAGCAGTGCATTGCTGGCTGATGATTGGCCAAGCATGCACGATGACCCGCATGCTTTGGCCACTCACAGCGGCGTCAGCGAAGAGAGCCATAATTGGTCACAGGCCAATTTTTGATGCAATACTTTGCAGCAGGGCTCATTCCTGTGCCCCAACTAGAGTAACTGTAAGGGGTTGCAGTGTTGTGGCACCAGTGCCTAAGGCCCAATTTTTCTGCCCCTGTTCAGGGGCATGTAATTACAATTCTTGATCTAATATTTCACAGCAGGGCCCGTTCCTGCGCCCACCCAGAGTAACTGTGAGGGATTACAGTGTTGTGGCAACACCAACACCTAAGGCCCACATTTTTGCGTTTATATTTTGAGTATATAGAGCAGGCCCCTACTTTCAAACATCCAACTTACAAACAACTCCTACTTTCAAACAGAAGGAGACAACAGGAAGTGAGAGGAAATCTACCCCTAGGAAGGGAAATTCTCTCCTGTAAGAGTTCCTTGTTTCACAAAAAAACCCAAATTTTAACAATCCAATTGTCATTGGGACAGAAAGTGAGGTGAAATCTTCTGAACAGGTGCGCACAGACAGCAAAACAAATTATACAGGGGTGATAACCCTTCCCTATGTTTTCCAAAAAGCTTAAAAATAGATTTTTTGGCTGGAGCTACACTTTAAAAATGTACCAGTTAAAAATTACAAACAGATTCTACTTAATAACAAACCTACACAGTCCCTGTCTTGTTTGGACCGCCTGTATACTGCTGTTCTGAGTATATAGGGCCTGGGGGCCTCAGGCCTTTCCTTTTTATAATTTGGGTGTGCGGTTCTCCTTAATGTCCATACAAGACCCAAAGGGGCTGGTAATGGGCTTGGGGGCGGGGTACCCATGCCTTTGTTCTCAATGATTTTCATCCATATTGCCGGGACCAGACATTACATTAAAGCCGCAAGCAGTTTTAAATGACTTTTATTCCTTTAGAAATGTCATTTTGTGCAGGGACATACCAGTCCACTCCACACCCCTCATGTACATACCTCCCACCTCCATACACTCCACACCCCTCATGTACATACCTCCCACCTCCATTCACTCCACACCCCTCTCATGTACATACCTCCCACCTCCATACACTCCACACCCCTCTCATGTACATACCTCCCACCTCCATACACTCCACACCCCTCATATACATACCTCCCACCTCCATACACTCCACACCCCTCATGTACATACCTCCCACCTCCATACACTCCACACCCCTCATGTACATACCTCCCACCTCCATACACTCCACACCCCTCATATACATACCTCCCACCTCCATACACTCCACACCCCTCATGTACATACCTCCCACCTCCATACACTCCACACCCCTCTCATGTACATACCTCCCATCTCCATACACTCCACACCCCTCTCATGTACATACCTTCCACCTCCATACACTCCACACCCCTCGTGTACATACCTCCCACCTCCATACACTCCGCACCTCTCATGTACATACCTCCCACCTCCGTACACTCCGCACCCCTCATGTACATACCTCCTACCTCCATACACTCCGCACCCATCTCATGTACATACCTCCCACCTCCATACACTCCACACCCCTCATGTACATATCTCCCACCTCCATACACTGCACACCCCTCATGTACATACCTCCCACCTCCATACACTCCACACCCCTCTCATGTACATACCTCCTACCTCCATACACTCCACACCCCTCATGTACATACCTCCGACCTCCATACACTCCACACCCCTCATGTACATACCTCCCACCTCCATACACTCCGCACCTCTCATGTACATACCTCCCACCTCCGTACACTCCGCACCCCTCATGTACATACCTCCCACCTCCATACACCCCACACCCCCCATAATTACTAATTAGAAAAATTTTATGACAGAAACAAATTTTTTTAATTTATAGCACAAAAATAAAAACCCCACTAGTGATTAAATACCACCAAAAGAAAGGTCTATTTGTGTGGAAAAAAGGACGCAAGTTTCATATGGGTAGAGTGTTGTATGAGTAATTGTCATTCAAACTGTGAGAGCGCTGAAAGCTGAAAATTGGTGTGTACAGGAAGGGGGTGTAAGTGCCTGGTATTGAGGTGGGTAGCAGCGGGTAAAATAAGTATAGAACACCTCACCATTTTTCTAGGTAAATATACAGTATGTGACAAAAGTAAGTACACCCCTCAGTCACATTTCTTCTTCTTCTAAAATGTAAAGTAGTGAGTGTACAGCTTGTATAACAGTGTACATTTCCTGTCCCCTCCAAATAACTCAACACACAGCCATTAATGTCTTTGTGCGCTGGTCCAAACCAATTGGTGGAGGGGGGATTATGGAGTGGGGGGAGGGGGGATTATGGAGTGGGGGGATTATGGTGTCGGAGGGGGGAGGGGGGATTATGGTGTCGGAGGGGAGATTATGGAGTTGGGGGAGGGGAGATTATGGAGTGGGGGGAGGGGAGATTATGGAGTGGGGGAGGGGAGATTATGGTGTCAGAGGGGAGATTATGGAGTTGGGGAGGGGAGATTATGGAGTGGGGGGAGGGGAGATTATGATGTCAGAGGGTGGCCTAGAGTATGGGTAGAATGGAGGGTGACCTGTAACTATGTGGGGTATCAGCAGATACTGGGGGGTGACTTGTAGCAAAGACATTGTTAGTAGGTTAGGCTTTACCTCCTAGCGGGGCAGCTGTTTAGTGCTGATCCTCAGAGCTTCCAGTGGTGTGTTGGCCTTGGAGATGTTGATGGTGAGCGGTCTTCTCTGAGCCCCGGATTCTGCCTTGCAGGACACTCCTCTTCTCCATTACTCTGAGCTCTTCCCCCTTCACTGGCTGGACCCTTTTATTCCGTCCTTCCACCAACAACTATCTGTACCCGAAACAAGATGGAAGACAAAGAAAGAACACAAACGTCAGCCAATCACATCCACATTGTAAGTAATAGAACCACCTTACATCAGGTGCCGCCATAAGAGTGCCCCTTACATCAGGTGCCCCCAACAGAGTGCCCCTTACATCAAGTGCCCCATAACAGTGCCCCTTACATCAGGTGCCCTCCATGGCGTGGCTCCTCCCAACATCCACTGACTCCTCCCACTGTGTGACTCCTCCCACCATCCAGTGACTCCTCCCACCACCCACTGACTCCTCCCATCGTGTGACTCCACCCACCATTGTGTGACTCCTCCCACCATCTCCTGTCTCCTCCCACCATCCAGTGACTCCTCCCTCCATCGCATAGCTCCTCACACTATCCCGTAACGCCTCCCACCATCATGTGACTCCTCCCACCATCCACTGACTCCTCTCATCGCGTGGCTCCTCCCACCATCCACTGACTCCTCCCACCATCATGTGGCTCCTCCCACCACCCAGTGACTCCTCCCACCATCAACTGACTCCTCCCACTGCGTGACTCCTCCCACCACCCCGTGGCTCCTCCCACCATCCACTGACTGCTGTCATCATCGTGTGACTCCTCCCACCACCCTGTGACTCCTCCCACCATCAACTGACTCCTCCCACCACCAACTGACTCCTCCCACATCCCGTGACTTCTCCCACGACTCCTTCCACCATCCACTGAATCCTCCCATCACATGGCTCCTCCCACCATCCAGTGACTCCTCTCACCATCCACTGACTCCTCCCACCACCAACTGACTCCTCCCACCACTGTGTGGCTCCTCCCACATCCTGTGACATCTTCCAGTGTGTGACTCCACCCACGACTCCTCCGACCATCCCGTGACTCCTCTCACCATCCACTGAATCCTCCCATCACGTGGCTCCTCCCACCATCCCGTGACTCCTCTCACCATCCACTGACCCCTCCTATCACGTGACTCCTCCAACCATCCCCTGACTCCTCCCAACATCGCGTGGCTCCTCCCAACATCGCGTGGCTCCTCACACAAACCTGTGGCTCCTCCCACCATCCACTGACTCCTCCCACCATCCCGTGACTCCTCCCACCATCCCCTGGTCATCCCACCATCCCCTGTCTCCTCCTCCCATCGCGTGGCTCCTCACACAATCCTGAATGAATGAATGAATGAAATACTTATATAGCGCACAATGCGAACTGAATCGCCTCTAGGCTGCTGTGGCTCCTCCCACCATACCGTGACTCCTCCCACCATACCGTGACTCCTCCCACCATCTCCTGTCTTCTCCCACCAACCTGTGACCCCTCCCACCGTCTCCTCCCACCAACCCGTGACCCCTCCCACCATCAATGGACTCCTCCCATCTTGTGGCCCTCCCACCATTCACTGACTCCTCCCAATATCCCGTTACCCCTCCCACCATTGCGTGGCTTCTCCTACCATCCCATGACTCCTCCCACCATCCCGTGACTCCCCCACTATCAACGGACTCCTCCCACCATCGTGTGGCTCCTCCCACCATCGTGTGGCTCCTCCCACCATCGAGGGACTCCTCCCACATCCCGTGACTCCTCCCACCATCCACTGACTCCCCCCACCCTCCCGTGACTCCTCCTCCTCCCCGTGGTGTGATTCTCCCCACCCTCCCGTGACTCCTCCTCCCCGTGGTGTGACTCCCCGTGGTGTGACTCCCCCCAGCCGTGGTGTGGCTCCTCCCCCCGTAGTATGGCTCCTCCCCCCGTAGTGTGACCCCCCCGCGGGGTGACCCCTCCCCAGCCGCGGGGTGACTCTCCCCAGCCGCGGGGTGACTCTCCCCAGCCGCGGGGTGACTCCACCCAGCCGCGGTGTGGCTCCTCCCGCCGCGGTGTGACTCCTCCCCCCGTGGTGTGACTCCTCCCCCGTGGTGTGGCTCCTCCCCCCACGGTGTGGCTCCTCCCGCTGCGGTGTGACTTCTCCCCCCGTGGTGTGACTCCTCCCCCCGTGGTGTGACTCCTCTATCAGGCATTACTAGATGGCAGACTGTGGGAGGAGTCTCAGCTGTCACAGCATTTAGGAGCCTTTTCTTCCACCAATCGTCACTCAGTATTCCTCACAGAGCTGACAGCGGGAGGGAGGACTGTTGTGGATGGAGGGCGGGAGCTGCCCAAGGTTATCAAGCAAGTGATTGGTTGCTAGGACCGCCCTTCATCCAAGCAGCCAATCACTATCTTGCAGCTCCCACCCTCCATCCAGACCCCCCCACCCCCGCCTTCCTGCCCAGCACAATTTGCAGCTTTCATGGCGGTCGCACTTTGAGTGACAATTACACGGTCATACAAAACTCTACACATTTTATTCACACAAATAGAACTTTCTCTTGGTGATAATTAATCACCGTTGGGCGGGGTTTTATCTTTTCTAAAATAATAAAAAAACTAAAAAAGACCGCCCCTTTTTTTATATATTTTATTTCCTTGTTTACATGGGATCAGCTGTGATTGGACACAGCCAATCACATGGGTGAAGAGCCTAAACTGGGCGTGGTCATATGACATGGCTCCGCTCTGCTGTCATTGGTCTATATGGCAGGTGGGAGGCGGTTAGTAGTGTGGTGGGGGGTGGGGGAGGGTTTGAGGACTGTGATGTGCAGTGGAGAAGGAGGAGCTCAGATCTGTGATATCGGGTAGCTCCGCCCATTCATTTTATTGGTCATCATTACCTGCGAGAAACAGAGAAAGGCGTCCCTGATTTTTACTTTTTTATGGCGCCGAGCCAGACGGCGCTGCGGTGATATGCGGTTTGGTTCACTCGAAATGCGCCCCGGATGCCGACATGACCTTCAGAGTTTTACTGACCTGTCCAATAATACCCCTATTCAATGTTATTGGGCCCATCCCACCATCTTGTGACTCCTCCCACTATCCTACAACGCCTCCTCCTGTCATGTGACTATATCTTCTGTGCTGACCTGTACCCTTCACAAGGGAATCGGGGGGCTTCAGTCACCAAAACTGCAGTGTTTATCCTCCATGACACGTCACAGGAAGCCCCTCCATGGTTATCAGAGGACAGAATGACTGATAAAGGAAGGTCCGTAGACGTGGTGTATCTAGATAAAGGAAGGTCCGTAGACGTGGTGTATCTAGATAAAGGAAGGCCCTTAGACGTGGTGTATCTAGATAAAGGAAGGCCCGTAGACGTGGTGTATCTAGATAAAGGAAGGCTCGTAGACGTGGTGTATCTAGATAAAGGAAGGCCCGTAGACGTGGTGTATCTAGATAAAGGAAGGCTCGTAGACGTGGTGTATCTAGATAAAGGAAGGCCCGTAGACGTGGTGTATCTAGATAAAGGAAGGCCCGTAGACGTGGTGTATCTAGATAAAGGAAGGTCCGTAGACGTGGTGTATCTAGATAAAGGAAGGCCCGTAGACGTGGTGTATCTAGATAAAGGAAGGCCCGTAGACGTGGTGTATCTAGATAAAGGAAGGCCCGTAGACGTGGTGTATCTAGATAAAGGAAGGCCCGTAGACGTGGTGTATCTAGATAAAGGAAGGCCCGTAGACGTGGTGTATCTAGATAAAGGAAGGCCCGTAGACGTGGTGTATCTAGATAAAGGAAGGCCCGTAGACGTGGTGTATCTAGATAAAGGAAGGCCCGTAGACGTGGTGTATCTAGATAAAGGAATGCCCGTAGACGTGGTGTATCTGGATAAAGGAAGGCTCGTAGACGTGGTGTATCTAGATAAAGGAAGGCCCGTAGACGTGGTGTATCTAGATAAAGGAAGGCCCGTAGATGTGGTGTATCTGGATAAAGGAAGGCCCGTAGACGTGGTGTATCTGGATAAAGGAAGCCTCGTAGACGTGGTGTATCTGGATAAAGGAAGGCCCGTAGACGTGGTGTATCTAGATAAAGGAAGGCCCGTAGACGTGGTGTATCTAGATAAAGGAAGGCCCGTAGACGTGGTGTATCTAGATAAAGGAAGGCCCGTAGACGTGGTGTATCTAGATAAAGGAAGGCCCGTAGACGTGGTGTATCTAGATAAAGGAAGGCCCGTAGACGTGGTGTATCTAGATAAAGGAAGGCCCGTAGACGTGGTGTATCTAGATAAAGGAAGGCCCGTAGACGTGGTGTATCTAGATAAAGGAAGGCCCGTAGATGTGGTGTATCTAGATAAAGGAAGGCCCGTAGACGTGGTGTATCTAGATAAAGGAAGGCCCGTAGACGTGGTGTATCTAGATAAAGGAAGGCCCGTAGACGTGGTGTATCTAGATAAAGGAAGGCCCGTAGACGTGGTGTATCTAGATAAAGGAAGGCCCGTAGACGTGGTGTATCTAGATAAAGGAAGGCCCATAGATGTGGTGTATCTAGTGTGGCAGCACGCAGGTAAAGTCACCTGGTTGTATCCAGGATGGGAAATATGTGTGTCCTAGATTCAGGCTTTATGCAGACTTGTACAACTAGAGGGGAAGAGTTAATGAGCCCAGCTGAAGTAAGTGGGCTCATTAAGACCTCTACAAAAACCCCAGCATGCTTAGGGAGATGCTCCATCCTGGAACCAGTTTTGTGTTTGTAAAGACTGGGGAGTGTGACACCTGTTCTGTGCGGTGAGGTAACGCCTGTGTGGCAAACCTCTACAACAGAGACAGAGACAGGGACTGGTGCTGCACAAGGCTGCACTCAGTTGTTAGACAGGGAATCCATGTGTGTAATTAGAGGTCAAGCTGACCAGGATTTATTTTCATGTTTTATTTTTGTTTGGCTGTTATATGTTTCACTGCATGTAGCATAAATAAACCGCATCTTTTGTTTTTTTGCACCTACAACGCTGTCTGCTGTGCCTGACTTTGTGTTGTGAACCCATCCAGGGGGTCACACACACCCGCTGCCGAGCTAACCCCCTCACAGTTGGTGGAGAATTTTGGCATTTTTTTTTTTAAGGCCAGCATGGAGGAGATACTGAGACAGCTGGCTCTAGCAAATGCAAATCAGCAGCAAACAAATGCGGCTTTACAAAAGAGCCTTGCAGCCCAGCAGAAAGCTCACCTGCAGAGTCTGGAAGCTCAGCAACAAGCCCAGCAGCGATCTGAACCCCGCTTCATAGACCTGTTGCAGAAGCAAGAGCAGAGTTTTCGACAGCAAATAGAGACATTAATACAGCAACGTCCGCAGACCAATGAGGCAAGTGGTTACAATAATACCGCATCCTTTGGTGTGAGCCGTTTACTGACAAAAATGACGGGAGAGGATGATCCGGAGGTGTTTTTGACCACATTTGAAAGGACTGCTGAAAGGGAAAAGTGGCCTAAGGAGCAATGGGCTGGACTGGTGGCCCCTCTGTTAACTGGGGAATCGCAGAAAGCTTATTATGACCTAGAGCCTGACCAAGCAAAAGACTATGTGGTGCTAAAAGCAGAAATATTGGCACGGCTGGGTGTCACCCTGGCCGTCCGGGCTCAGCGTGTGCATAATTGGACTTTTCAGGTTGGAAAACCCCCCAGGTCTCAAATGTATGATCTCATTCACCTGAGCAGATAGTGGCTGCAGCCAGAGACTTTGACCGCACCAAACATTGTGGAACGTGTTGTTATGGATCGTTTCCTGAGAGCTCTTCCTACTGCCATCCAAAGATGGGTAAGCCATGGAGACCCAGAAAATGCCGATAAACTTGTGGATCTGGTTGAGAGGTACTTGGCTACAGAGAACCTGACCACCTCTTCCAGGGACTCACGGACTTTCCATCCTAAGACCAGATCATCCCCAGTGGCGGGTAAGATGACTCCAAGGGGTGAGGGTGGAGAGCGTGAGAGGGTGGGAGTTCTACCTAAGGTCTGGCGGGAGCAGCCCAGGAAGCCCATGCTGCAAGAGACAGCGAAAAAGATTACCGTATATACTCGAGTATAGGCCGACCCGAATATAAGCCGAGGCCCCCAATTTACCCCCAAAAAAACTGGCAAACTTATTGACTCGTGTATAAGCCGAGGGTGAGATATGCCTGTCCATCCCTGTGTGTGTGTCCGTCCCTGTGTGTCCGTCCATCCCTGTGTGTGTGTGTGTCCATCCATCCATCCATCCCTGTGTGTGTGTGTGTCCATCCATCCATCCATCCCTGTGTGTGTGTGTGTCCATCCATCCATCCATCCCTGTGTGTGTGTGTCTCCATCCATCCATCCCTGTGTGTGTGTGTCTCCATCCATCCATCCATCCCTGTGTGTGTGTGTCTCCATCCATCCATCCATCCCTGTGTGTGTGTGTCTCCATCCATCCATCCCTGTGTGTGTGTGTCCATGTGTGTGTGTCCGTGTGTGTCCGTGTGTGTGTGTGTGTGTGTGTGTGTGTCCAGCCTACCTGTGTCCCGAGCCTCCGTCCCGTGCCTTGCCTCCTTGCCTCCGTCCCGTGCCGTGCCTTGCCTCCTTGCCTCCGTCCCGTGCCGTGCCTTGCCTCCTTGCCTCCGTCCCGTGTCGTGTCGTGCCTTGCCTCCGTCCCGTCCCGTGCCGTGCCTTGCCTTGCCTCCGTCCCGTGCCTTGCCAGGATCGCCTCGGCGGCCATTCTAAAATTCAAAAGCCCCGCCTCCGCCTCCGCCTGTGATAGGCGGAACACTGAATTTCCCAGCAGCCTGTGTTCCGCCTATCACCGATATCGTCTCATCCTCGTACTACGGACGAGGATGAGACGATGTCCGTGATAGGCGGAACACAGGCTGCTGGGAAATTCAGTGTTCCGCCTATCACAGGCGGAGGCGGAGAAGGAGGCGCGGCTTTCAAATTGTAGTATGTCCGCCGTCTGTCTGCTCGATACGCTGATCGAGCAGTCAGACGGCGATGACTCGAGTATAAGCCGAGGGGGGCACTTTCAGCCTCAAAAAAGAGGCTGAAAATCTCGGCTTATACTCGAGTATATACGGTATTTGCTACCGCTGCCGGCAAGAGGGACATATTGCAGCCAATTGCCCCGTTGTGGATGAGCCTATGCAATGTGACTTGATAAGGGAGAGACGTCAGTCGATGTTTGCGACAGTTGCATGCACTGCCATTCGGGGACCTGAGAAACATTTATGTAAAATGTGTATTAATGGTAGACCTGTTGATGTGTTGCTGCATTCAGGTAGCCTGGTAACATTGATAAAAGCTGAATTAGTTACTACAGAGGTCTCTGGGAAGAACAAGGTGGCTGTTATTTGTGTGCATGGGGACCCCCGAGAGTATCCTGTAACTTCAGTGTTTTTTGAGACCCCAAAGGTAACCTCTCTCATGAGGTGGGGTTAGTGTCTCACTTAACACATGATGCTATTGTGGGAAGGGATTTTCCAAAATTCTGGGAACTCTGGGATTGTCCTGAGCCCCCCACTGGTGCCCCTATAGACCAGGAAGATGACCAGAATTCCTCTGGGAGTGGTGAGGACTCTCCTGAATTTCCCTTGTCGGTATTGGCGGGGGAAACTCGAGAAACTGGGGAGGAATCAACATCCTCAGATGAAAACATGCCGTCTGTGGAGTTTTCGGATCTTGAGGTTCACAGGGAAAATTTTGCCACAGAACAGTTAAAAGACCCCACCCTAATAAAGGCACGGGAAAATGTGGTGAAAATAGATGGCGAGTTAGTGAACCCAGATAAGACTTGCCCTTATCCTTACTTCACTATGGAAAGGGACCTGCTGTATCGAGTGGCTCAAAGGGCAGAAGAAACCATTGAGCAACTTGTAGTGCCCAAACCTTACAGGAAGTTGGTGTTAGAATTGGCCCATGGGCACATTCTGGGAGGTCATCTGGGGAATGAGAAAACCAGAGAGAGGGTACTGCAGAGATTCTATTGGCCTGGGGTCATGAAGGAAATAGAAAATTATTGTTCCTCCTGCCCTGTGTGTCAGAAGTCGGCACCTATGCCACATTTCCGTAACCCGCTGGTACCTCTTCCTATCACTGAGGTCCCCTTTGAGAGGATAGCAATGGATTTGGTAGGTCCGATAATGAAGTCCGCTAGGGGGCATCAGTACATTTTGGTTATATTGGACTATGCCACCCGTTATCCGGAAGCAATTCCTCTCCGAAATACCTCGGCCAAAACCATAGCCAAAGAGCTATCTCTTGTTTTTAGCCGCGTGGGTATTTGTAAGGAACTGCTTACGGACCAAGGTACACCCTTTATGTCCCGGGTAATGAAAGAACTATGCAAGTTGTACAAAGTGACACAATTGCGTACATCTGTGTATCACCCCCAAACAGATGGGTTGGTTGAAAGATTCAACAAAACCCTAAAACAAATGTTAACCACTTGGGTACCGCGCTATTGCCGAATGACGGCATTAGCGCGGACCTAGATTTCCAGGACTACGTCTATTGACGTCGTCCTGGTTACGAGCGGCCTGCGCGCCCCCTGAGGGGCGCGCGCGGCGCGCTCTGTGATCGGCGAGTCCGTGAGACTCGCCTGATCACCGATCCGTGTAAGGGGTCGATCCCGACCCCTTATCACGTGATCAGCTGTCAGCCAATGACAGCTGATCATGTGATAGAACGGAGCCGGTAATCGGCTATTATTCCTCCTCGCGCTGACAGCGCGAGGAGAAAAAAAAAAAGCCGATCACCGGCGGCCGTGATCGGGACATCAGTCCCGATCACGGCCAGCAATGAAAGGCACCACATGCCACCTGCCAGTGCCCACCTGCCTCCCGCAGTGCCATCCTGAAATATAACAAAGTAAAAGTAAGTGCCCCCCGTCTGTGCCCATAATGCCCACAGTGCCACCCCACAGTGCCACCCACAGTGCCACCCCACAGTGCCACCCCACAGTGCCACCCACAGTGCCACCCACAGTGCCACCCACAGTGCCACCCAATCTGCCTCAAAGGTGCTGCACCCCAGTGCCGCCCATCAGTGCCCAGCAGTGCCGCCCATCAGTGCCCAGCAGTGCCGCCCATCAGTGCCCAGCAGTGCCACCTATCAGAGCCACCTATCAGTGCCACCTATCAGTGCCCATCAGTCCCATCTATCTGTGGTACCTATCAGTGCCCATCCGTGCCACTTATCCGTGCCACCCATCCGTGTCATCTTATCTGTGCCCATCTTTGCCCATCAGTGCCGCCTTATCTGTGCCCATCGGTGCCGCCTTATCTGTGCCTATTAGTGCCGCCTTAACTATGCCTATCAGTGCCCACAAGTGCAGCCTATCAGTGCCCACCAATGCAGCCTATCAGTGCCCACCAATGCAGCCCATCAGTGCCCACCAATGCAGCCTATCAGTGCCGCCTCATCAGCGCACTTCAATGAAGGAGAAAAATGACCCGTTTGCAAAATTTTATAACAAACTATTAAAACATGATTTTTTTTTTTTTTTTTTTTTGCATCTTTTTTTGTTTGTTTAGCAAAAAATAAAACTCCGAGCTGTAACTAAATACCACCAAAAGAAAGCTCTATTTGTGGGAAAAAAATGATAGAAATTTCATTTGGGTACAGTGTTGTATGACCGCGCAATTGTCATTCAAAGTGCATCAGCGCTGAAAGCTGAAAATTGGTCTGGGACTGAGGGGGGTTTAAGTGCCCAGTAAGCAAGTGGTTAAAGAAGGTGGTGGATAGAGATGGAAAGAATTGGGACTGTCTAATACCCTATCTGATGTTTGCCATTAGGGAGGTACCCCAATCCTCTACGGGTTTCTCACCCTTCGAGTTGCTCTATGGGAGACACCCAAGAGGGCTGCTGGATATCGCCAAGGAAACTTGGGAAAATGAGAGTTCTCCTCACAGGAGTGTGATTGAGCATGTCGCCCTGATGCAGGATAGAATCGCACAGGTAATGCCAATTGTAAAGGAACATTTGACCCAAGCGCAGTTAGCACAGCAGAGAGTGTACAACCGTGGGGCCAAGACCCGTACTTTTTCCCCGGGGGATAGGGTCTTGGTGCTAGTCCCTACGGTTGAAAGCAAATTTCTGGCCAAATGGCAAGGTCCATATGAAGTAATTGAAAAAATTAGTGAGGTGAACTACAGGGTTAGACAGCCAGGAAGGCGAAAGCCGGAGCAGATCTATCACGTCAATCTGCTGAAAGCCTGGAGGGATAGGGAATCCCTAGTCGCAGAGACTTGGTCACAAGCCCAGCCTGATTGCTTAGTTCCTGAGGATGGAATAGCAGTCACCTTATCGAAACCCCAACAACAGGAGGTTAAAGAGTTTGTACTTTGTAACAAAGAGATTTTCTCTTAGCTGCCAGGACAAACATCTGGCGTAGAGCATGACATTATCACCCCGCCAGGAGAAAGGGTAAAACTAAAACCTTATAGAATACCAGAGGCCCGACGGGAGGCAATACATGGGGAGGTTCAAAGGATGCTGGAATTGGGTGTGATAGAGGAGTCCCAGAGTGACTGGTCCAGTCCTATCGTACTAGTGCCCAAACCTGATGGGAGCTGGCGGTTTTGTTTCGACAATTGAATAAAGTTACAAAATTTGACACCTACCCCATGCCACGTATAGATGAGTTGATTGACCGGCTGGGAACAGCCCGATATATGACAACTCTTGATCTCACCAAAGGGTATTGGCAAATTCCCCTGGCCGAGTCGGCCAAGGAGAAAACTGCGTTTGTAACCCCAGATGGGGCATTCCAATATAAGAGAATGCCGTTTGGGTTACAGAATGCACCGGCAACATTCCAGCGGAAAATGGATAAGATTCTGAGGCCCCATCAGAAATATGCTGCAGCTTACCTGGATGATGTGATTATCCATAGCACAGACTGGGTCTCACATTTGCCAAAAGTACAAGCAGTCCTAGACTCTATCCGGGAAGCTGGGTTTACGGCCAATCCAAAGAAGTGTACCATTGGACAGGAGGAGGCCAAATATCTTGGGTACACTATTGGGAGGGGGGTGATAAAACCCCAAGTCAATAAAGTCGAGGCCATACAGAGTTGGCCACGTCCCAACAGCAAGAAACAGGTACGAGCCTTTCTGGGAATCGCTGGCTATTATCGACGATTCATTCCCCATTTTACTTCTCAGGCTGTGCCCCTCACCAACCTGACAAAAGGGAAAGAGTCGGTCATGGTTAAATGGTCCCCAGAGGCTGAAGAAGCATTTCAGTCCTTAAAAACAGCCTTATGTAGCCAGCCAGTGTTGTACTCACCAGACTTCTCTAAGGACTTTGTGGTACAAACTGATGCATCAGACGTTGGGTTAGGAGCAGTGTTATCCCAGGTCTGGAACGGGGAAGAGCACCCAGTCATTTACCTCAGCAGGAAGTTGAAGTCCCATGAGGTAAATTACTCCACGATTGAGAAGGAATGTTTAGCAGTGAAGTGGGCTCTAGATTCCCTTCGGTACTATCTGCTAGGTAGGCACTTTGACCTGGTGACTGATCACGCTCCTTTAAAGTGGATGGCTCAGAACAAGGAGACCAATAGAAGGGTAAATAGGTGGTTCCTGGTCCTACAGGAATTTAACTTTACAGTTAAGCATCGCCCTGGTGTTAAAATGGGGAATGTGGATGCTTTGTCTCGGATACATGCGTGTCTGGCTGCTTGTGTTACAACCCCAAGGTTGAAACAAGAGGGGGGGGGTATGTGGCAGCACGCAGGTAAAATCACCTGGTTGTATTCAGGATGGGAAATATGTGTGTCCTAGATTCAAGCTTTATGCAGACTTTTACAATTAGAGGGGAAGAGTTAATGAGCCCAGCTGTAGTAAGTGGGCTCATTAAGGCCTCTACAAAAAACCCCAGCATGCTTAGGGAGATGCTCCATCCTGGAACCAGTTTTGTGTGTATAGACTGGGGAGTCTGAGATCTGTTCTGTGCGGTGAGTTAACGCCTGTGTGGCAAACCCCTACAATAGAGACAGAGACTGGGGCAGCACAAGGCTGCACCCAGTTGTTAGACAGGGAGTCTACGTGTGTAGTTAGAGGTCAAACTGACCAGGATTTATTTTCTTGTTTTATTTTGTTTGGCTGTTATATGTATCACTGCATGTAGCCTAAATAAACCGGATCTTTTGTTTTTTTGCACCTACACCGCTGTCTGCTGTGTCTGACTTTGTGTTGTGAACCCATCCAGGGGGTCACACACACCCGCTACCGAGCTAACCCCCTAACACAAGATGTCCGCTTACCCCTTCTCACTGTATCCTTACCGTGGAGGTGTACGGGGTGTAACAAGATGTCCGCTTACCCCTTCTCACTGTATCCTTACTGTGGAGGTGTACGGGGTGTAACAAGATGTCCCCTTACCCCCTTCTCACTGTATCCTTACTGTGGAGGTGTACGGGGTGTAACAAGATGTCCGCTTACCCCTTCTCACTGTATCCTTACTGTGGAGGTGTACGGGGTGTAACAAGATGTCCGCTTACCCCTTCTCACTGTATCCTTACTGTGGAGGTGTACGGGGTGTAACAAGATGTCCGCTTACCCCTTCTCACTGTATCCTTACTGTGGAGGTGTACGGGGTGTAACAAGATGTCCGCTTACCCCTTCTCACTGTATCCTTACTGTGGAGGTGTACGGGGTGTAACAAGATGTCCCCTTACCCCCTTCTCACTGTATCCTTACTGTGGAGGTGTACGGGGTGTAACAAGATGTCCCCTTACCCCCTTCTCACTGTATCCTTACTGTGGAGGTGTACGGGGTGTAACAAGATGTCCGCTTACCCCTTCTCACTGTATCCTTACTGTGGAGGTGTACAGGGTGTAACAAGATGTCCGCTTACCCCTTCTCACTGTATCCTTACTGTGGAGGTGTACGGGGTGTAACAAGATGTCCCCTTACCCCCTTCTCACTGTATCCTTACCGTGGAGGTGTACGGGGTGTAACAAGATGTCCGCTTACCCCTTCTCACTGTATCCTTACTGTGGAGGTGTACGGGGTGTAACAAGATGTCCGCTTACCCCTTCTCACTGTATCCTTACTGTGGAGGTGTACGGGGTGTAACAAGATGTCCGCTTACCCCTTCTCACTGTATCCTTACTGTGGAGGTGTACGGGGTGTAACAAGATGTCCCCTTACCCCCTTCTCACTGTATCCTTACCGTGGAGGTGTACGGGGTGTAACAAGATGTCTGCTTTCCCCCTTCTCACTGTATCCTTACTGTGGAGGTGTACGGGGTGTAATAAGATGTCCCCTTACCCCCTTCTCACTGTATCCTTACCGTGGAGGTGTACAGGGTGTAACAAGATGTCCGCTTACCCCTTCTCACTGTATCCTTACCGTGGAGGTGTACAGGGTGTAACAAGATGTCCGCTTACCCCTTCTCACTGTATCCTTACTGTGGAGGTGTACAGGGTGTAACAAGATGTCCCCTTACCCCCTTCTCACTGTATCCTTACCGTGGAGGTGTACAGGGTGTAACAAGATGTCCGCTTACCCCTTCTCACTGTATCCTTACCGTGGAGGTGTACGGGGTGTAACAAGATGTCCGCTTACCCCTTCTCACTGTATCCTTACTGTGGAGGTGTACAGGGTGTAACAAGATGTCCGCTTACCCCCTTCTCACAGCATCCTCACTGTGGAGGTGTACGGGGTGTAACAAGATGTCCCATTACCCCCTTCTCACAGTATCCTTACTGTGGAGGTGTACGGGGTGTAACAAGATGTCCGCTTACCCCTTCTCACTGTATCCTTACTGTGGAGGTGTACGGGGTGTAACAAGATGTCCGCTTACCCCCTTCTCACTGTATCCTTACCGTGGAGGTGTACAGGGTGTAACAAGATGTCCGCTTACCCCTTCTCACTGTATCCTTACCGTGGAGGTGTACGGGGTGTAACAAGATGTCCGCTTACCCCCTTCTCACTGTATCCTTACTGTGGAGGTGTACGGGGTGTAACAAGGTGTCCGCTTACCCCTTCTCACTGTATCCTTACCGTGGAGGTGTACGGGGTGTAACAAGATGTCCGCTTACCCCCTTCTCACAGTATCCTCACTGTGGAGGTGTACGGGGTGTAACAAGATGTCCCCTTACCCCCTTCCCACTGTATCCCTACTGTGGAGGTGTACAGGGTGTAACAAGATGTCCCCTTACCCCCTTCTCACTGTATCCTTACTGTGGAGGTGTACGGGGTGTAACAAGATGTCCCCTTACCCCCTTCTCACTGTATCCTTACTGTGGAGGTGTACAGGGTGTAACAAGATGTCCGCTAACCCCCTTCTCACAGTATCCTCACTGTGGAGGTGTACAGGGTGTAACAAGATGTCCCCTTACCCCCTTCTCACTGTATCCCTACTGTGGAGGTGTACGGGGTGTAACAAGATGTCCCCTTACCCCTTCTCACTGTATCCTTACTGTGGAGGTGTACGGGGTGTAACAAGATGTCCGCTTACCCTTTCTCACAGTATCCTTACCGTGGAGGTGTACGGGGTGTAACAAGATGTCCGCTTACCCCCTTCTCACTGTATCCTTACCGTGGAGGTGTACGGGGTGTAACAAGATGTCCGCTTACCCCCTTCTCACTGTATCCTTACTGTGGAGGTGTACGGGGTGTAACAAGATGTCCCCTTACCCCCTTCTCACAGTATCCTTACTGTGGAGGTGTACGGAGTGTAACAAGATGTCCCCTTACCCCCTTCTCACTGTATCCTTACTGTGGAGGTGTACAGGGTGTAACAAGATGTCCGCTTACCCTTTCTCACAGTATCCTTACCGTGGAGGTGTACAGGGTGTAACAAGATGTCCCCTTACCCCCTTCTCACTGTATCCTTACCGTGGAGGTGTACGGGGTGTAACAAGATGTCCCCTTACCCCCTTCTCACTGTATCCTTACCGTGGAGGTGTACGGGGTATAACAAGATGTCCCCTTACCCCCTTCTCACTGTATCCTTACCGTGGAGGTGTACAGGGTGTAACAAGATGTCCCCTTACCCCCTTCTCACTGTATCCTTACTGTGGAGGTGAACGGGGTGTAACAAGATGTCCCCTTACCCCTTCTCACTGTATCCTACCGTGGAGGTGTACGGGGTGTAGCAAGATGTCCGCTTACAGCTTCTCACTGTATCCTTACTGTGGAGGTGTACAGGGTGTAACAAGATGTCCGCTAACCCCCTTCTCACAGTATCCTCACTGTGGAGGTGTACAGGGTGTAACAAGATGTCCCCTTACCCCCTTCTCACTGTATCCCTACTGTGGAGGTGTACGGGGTGTAACAAGATGTCCCCTTACCCCTTCTCACTGTATCCTTACTGTGGAGGTGTACGGGGTGTAACAAGATGTCCCATTACCCCCTTCTCACAGTATCCTTACTGTGGAGGTGTACGGGGTGTAACAAGATGTCCGCTTACCCCTTCTCACTGTATCCTTACCGTGGAGGTGTACAGGGTGTAACAAGATGTCCCCTTACCCCCTTCTCACTGTATCCTTACTGTGGAGGTGTACGGGGTGTAACAAGATGTCCGCTTACCCCCTTCTCACTGTATCCTTACTGTGGAGGTGTACGGGGTGTAACAAGATGTCCGCTTACCCCCTTCTCACTGTATCCTTACCGTGGAGGTGTACGGGGTGTAACAAGATGTCCGCTTACCCCCTTCTCACTGTATCCTTACTGTGGAGGTGTACGGGGTGTAACAAGATGTCCCCTTACCCCCTTCTCACAGTATCCTTACTGTGGAGGTGTACGGAGTGTAACAAGATGTCCGCTTACCCCCTTCTCACTGTATCCTTACTGTGGAGGTGTACAGGGTGTAACAAGATGTCCGCTTACCCTTTCTCACAGTATCCTTACCGTGGAGGTGTACAGGGTGTAACAAGATGTCCCCTTACCCCCTTCTCACTGTATCCTTACCGTGGAGGTGTACGGGGTGTAACAAGATGTCCCCTTACCCCCTTCTCACTGTATCCTTACCGTGGAGGTGTACGGGGTGTAACAAGATGTCCCCTTACCCCCTTCTCACTGTATCCTTACCGTGGAGGTGTACAGGGTGTAACAAGATGTCCCCTTACCCCCTTCTCACTGTATCCTTACTGTGGAGGTGAACGGGGTGTAACAAGATGTCCCCTTACCCCTTCTCACTGTATCCTACCGTGGAGGTGTACGGGGTGTAGCAAGATGTCCGCTTACAGCTTCTCACTGTATCCTTACTGTGGAGGTGTACGGGGTGTAACAAGATGTCCGCTTACCCCCTTCTCACTGTATCCTTACTGTGGAGGTGTACGGGGTGTAACAAGATGTCCCCTTACCCCCTTCTCACTGTATCCTTACTGTGGAGGTGTACGGGGTGTAACAAGATGTCCGCTTACCCCTTCTCACTGTATCCTTACTGTGGAGGTGTACGGGGTGTAACAAGATGTCCCCTTACCCCCTTCTCACTGTATCCTTACTGTGGAGGAGTACGGGGTGTAACAAGATGTCCCCTTACCCCCTTCTCACAGTATCCTTACCGTGGAGGTGTACAGGGTGTAACAAGATGTCCCCTTACCCCCTTCTCACTGTATCCTTACTGTGGAGGTGTACGGGGTGTAACAAGATGTCCCCTTACCCCCTTCTCACTGTATCCTTACTGTGGAGGAGTACGGGGTGTAACAAGATGTCCCCTTACCCCCTTCTCACTGTATCCTTACTGTGGAGGTGTACGGGGTGTAACAAGATGTCCCCTTACCCCTTCTCACTGTATCCTGACCGTGGAGGAGTACGGGGTGTAACAAGATGTCCCCTTACCCCCTTCTCACTGTATCCTTACTGTGGAGGTGTACGGGGTGTAACAAGATGTCCGCTTACCCCTTCTCACTGTATCCTGACCGTGGAGGAGTACGGGGTGTAACAAGATGTCCCCTTACCCCCTTCTCACTGTATCCTTACCGTGGAGGTGTACAGGGTGTAACAAGATGTCCCCTTACCCCCTTCTCACTGTATCCTTACTGTGGAGGTGTACGGGGTGTAACAAGATGTCCCCTTACCCCTTCTCACTGTATCCTGACCGTGGAGGAGTACGGGGTGTAACAAGATGTCCCCTTACCCCCTTCTCACTGTATCCTTACTGTGGAGGTGTACGGGGTGTAACAAGATGTCCGCTTACCCCTTCTCACTGTATCCTTACTGTGGAGGTGTACAGGGTGTAACAAGATGTCCCCTTACCCCTTCTCACTGTAACCTTACTGTGGAGGTGAACGGGGTGTAACAAGATGTCCCCTTACCCCTTCTCACTGTATCCTACCGTGGAGGTGTCCGGGGTGTAACAAGATGTCCGCTTACCCCTTCTCACTGTATCCTTGCTGTGGAGGTGTACGGGGTGTAACAAGATGTCCGCTTACCCCTTCTCACTGTATCCTTACTGTGGAGGTGTACAGGGTGTAACAAGATGTCCCCTTACCCTTTCTCACAGTATCTTTACCGTGGAGGTGTACAGGGTGTAACAAGATGTCCCCTTACCCCCTTCTCACTGTATCCTTACCGTGGAGGTGTACAGGGTGTAACAAGATGTCCCCTTACCCCCTTCTCACAGTATCCTTACTGTGGAGGTGTACGGGGTGTAACAAGATGTCCCCTTACCCCCTTCTCACTGTATCCTTACTGTGGAGGTGTACGGGGTGTAACAAGATGTCCCCTTACCCCCTTCTCACTGTGTCCTTACTGTGGAGGTGTACGGGGTGTAACAAGATGTCCCCTTACCCCCTTCTCACTGTATCCTTACTGTGGAGGTGTACGGGGTGTAAAAAGATATCCCCTTACCCCCTTCTCACTGTATCCTTACTGTGGAGGTGTACGGGGTGTAACAAGATGTCCGCTTACCCCTTCTCACTGTATGCTTACTGTGGAGGTGTACGGGGTGTAACAAGATGTCCCCTTACCCCCTTCTCACTGTATCCTTACTGTGGAGGTGTACAGGGTGTAACAAGATGTCCGCTTACCCCTTCTCACTGTATCCTTACTGTGGAGGTGTACGGGGTGTAACAAGATGTCCCCTTACCCCCTTCTCACTGTATCCTTACTGTGGAGGTGTACGGGGTGTAACAAGATGTCCCCTTACCCCCTTCTCCCTGTATCCTTACTGTGGAGGTGTACGGGGTGTAACAAGATATCCCCTTACCCCCTTCTCACTGTATCCTTACTGTGGAGGTGTACAGGGTGTAACAAGATGTCCCCTTACCCCCTTCTCACTGTATCCTTACTGTGGAGGTGTACGGGGTGTAACAAGATGTCCCCTTACCCCCTTCTCACAGTATCCTTACTGTGGAGGTGTACGGGGTGTAACAAGATGTCCGCTTACCCCTTCTCACTGTATCCTTACTGTGGAGGTGTACGGGGTGTAACAAGATGTCCCCTTACCCCCTTCTCACTGTATCCTTACTGTGGAGGTGTACGGGGTGTAACAAGATGTCCCCTTACCCCCTTCTCACTGTATCCTTACTGTGGAGGTGTACGGGGTGTAACAAGATGTCCGCTTACCCCTTCTCACTGTATCCTTACTGTGGAGGTGTACGGGGTGTAACAAGATATCCCCTTACCCCCTTCTCACTGTATCCTTACTGTGGAGGTGTACGGGGTGTAACAAGATGTCCCCTTACCCCCTTCTCACTGTATCCTTACTGTGGAGGTGTACGGGGTGTAACAAGATGTCCCCTTACCCCCTTCTCACAGTATCCTTACTGTGGAGGTGTACGGGGTGTAACAAGATGTCCGCTTACCCCTTCTCACTGTATCCTTACTGTGGAGGTGTACGGGGTGTAACAAGATGTCCCCTTACCCCCTTCTCACTGTATCCTTACTGTGGAGGTGTACGGGGTGTAACAAGATGTCCCCTTACCCCCTTCTCACTGTATCCTTACTGTGGAGGTGTACGGGGTGTAACAAGATGTCCCCTTACCCCCTTCTCACTGTATCCTTACTGTGGAGGTGTACGGGGTGTAACAAGATGTCCGCTTACCCCTTCTCACTGTATCCTTACCGTGCAGGTGTACGGGGTGTAACAAGATGTCCGCTTACCCCCTTCTCACAGTATCCTCACTGTGGAGGTGTACGGGGTGTAACAAGATGTCCCCTTACCCCCTTCTCACTGTATCCCTACTGTGGAGGTGTACAGGGTGTAACAAGATGTCCCCTTACCCCCTTCTCACTGTATCCTTACTGTGGAGGTGTACGGGGTGTAACAAGATGTCCCCTTACCCCCTTCTCACTGTATCCTTACTGTGTAGGTGTACAGGGTGTAACAAGATGTCCGCTAACCCCCTTCTCACAGTATCCTCACTGTGGAGGTGTACGGGGTGTAACAAGATGTCCCCTTACCCCCTTCTCAAGATGTCCCCTTACCCCCTTCTCACAGTATCCTTACTGTGGAGGTGTATGGGGTGTAACAAGATGTCCGCTTACCCCTTCTCACTGTATCCTTACTGTGGAGGTGTACGGGGTGTAACAAGATGTCCGCTTACCCCCTTCTCACAGTATCCTCACTGTGGAGGTGTACGGGGTGTAACAAGATGTCCCCTTACCCCCTTCTCACTGTATCCTTACTGTGGAGGTGTAAGGGGTGTAACAAGATGTCCGCTTACCCCTTCTCACTGTATCTGTCACGATCGCCCTAACGTCTCGACTAGACATAGAAACCTTACCCGCCGGAGCCTGTCGTGGAGAGTCCGTCGTTCCCCGTCAACGCGCGTCAGAGCTAACGAACGCACTCGCGTCAACACGAACGCGCGTACGCGCACACGTAGGTCACGAACGGGTGCACGTCTACGTGCGAGGGCGCGCTGACCCGTCGTACGTTCGCTTGGCGCCCTGAAGCCTTCTTTAGTCACTGGCTCCCTTCCATCTGTGCTGTCCAGTCTACAGCGTGTCCGTGATCCGTGCTGCTTGTATCCTTAACCTGTTATCTGATTTCTGACATCCGGCTTGTTCCTTGACTCTGATTGATTGCTGCCTGCCTACGACCTCTGCCTGTTTGACCACGTCTCCTGCCTCATCCCTTGGTACCTTGCTGATCGTCTCCTGCTGACCCGGCCTGTATCTGATTCCGCTGCTCCTGCTACCCATCTGAGTTCCTGCTTTACGGAACATCTGCTCACAGCCAGTTCCCGCACTTGTGCCTGCCAGCGACAGTCAAGTACCATCCGCTACACCAGCCTGTTACCTGTGCCCAGCTGACCTCCCGGACTAATACCGCCTACCAGGCACTTGTGCCCTCTGGACTGTTGAATACCTGTCTCCACCTTCAGGAGTTCAATAGCCAGGGGATACGAGGGGCCGCTCCCTGCACTCCAGGCTCGACCATCAGGTACGTGACAGTACTGGACAGCCATGTCCGAGCCTGCGCAGGGAGCCTCCCCCATGGATGAACTCTGCCACCATCTGGCCGGCCTTACACAGGCAGTTAAGAATCTACAAGAGGGCTACGGCAGACTGGAGGAACAAATCCAGGCGCTATCTGCCTCTGCACCAGCGGCTCCTGGGGCCCATGCCCCGCCGTCAGTTGTAATGCTGCCACCGGAACCCAGGGTCCCAACCCCGGAACGGTTCACAGGAGACCGGAGCAAGTTCAGGGCATTCCGCAACTCCTGCGAACTCTACTTCGCCCTACAGCCCAGAACTTTCTCCCTTGAGGCAACGAAGGTGGGGTTCGTCATCTCCCTATTAAGCAATGAACCCCAGGCCTGGGCTCACCGACTGTTGGAACAGAAGGATCCGTCCCTAGACTCCATGGACACCTTCTTCCGGGCCATGTCCAGGCTTTATGAGGATCCCCAGCTAGCCGCCACTGCCGAAGCAGCCCTACATGCCCTACAACAAGGACGCAGACCCGTAGAAGACTACGTCTCCGAATTCCGACGTTGGAGTGCAGACACGGACTGGAACAATGCGGCCCTGCGGTACCAGTTCCGCATGGGGCTTTCCGAGGCCCTGAAAGATGAGCTGGCACGAGTGGGTGTTCCTGAGACCTTGGAGGCCCTGATTGACACTGTTATCCAGATTGATAGGCGTTTGAGGGAGCGCCGCCAAGAACGATCCACCACGTCTTCCCGTCCGGTTTGGATGTTACCACGGGTGCCTAGTCACCCACCTCCGCCTGTTCCAGTTGCATCCACATCGGACGCTCCGGAGCCTATGCAGCTGGGGCTACTACGCCCGTCCCTGACCCCGGAAGAACGCCAGCGTCGTCGGGTCAATAATCTATGCCTATACTGCGGGGAACCAGGGCACTTTGTTCGTTCCTGCCCGGCGAAGATGCGTAAGTGCCTCCGTGTTCCACCTGTCTCGTCTCCTATGTTGCCAGATAACATCTCCCATCTAGCTGTTCCTGTTCTCTTGCAGCTCCCAGGAAGGACTATATCAACCCACGCGGTAATTGATTCCGGGGCATGCAGTGGCTTTATTGACTCATCTTTCGCCCGAATGAACAGGATCCCTCTTAGACCACGAGAAAAGGGGCTTTCGGTATACTTGGCTGACGGGTCTACTCTGGAATCTGGGCCAGTAATTCAGGAGACCAGTCCTCTACCCGCCATCATCGCCGGGTCCCACCAAGAACTCCTCTGCCTGGATGTCATCCAGTCTCCCCTGTTCCCCATCATCCTAGGCATGCCTTGGCTGAGGGCACACAATCCGCACATCAACTGGGCCACCGGAGTAATCAAGTTCCCCTCTGACTACTGCCACCAGCATTGTTGTCCGACTCCCAATGGTGATTCGTCAGTCCTTCTCTGTCTGGATGCGGATGAAGAAACCCGACAGGCTGTACCCGAGCAATACCATGCGTTCCTCGATGTTTTCAGCAAGAAGGGCGCAGAGACTCTCCCTCCTCATAGGCCTTATGATTGCCCTATTGAACTGCTCCCGGGGGCAGAAATTCCGTTCGGAAGGATCTTCCCACTGTCCGAATCCGAATTAAGTACTCTAAAGACCTACCTGGACGATAATCTTAGAAAAGGGTTCATCCGACCTTCCACCTCCCCAGCTGGCGCTGGGATCTTCTTTGTCGAGAAGAAGGATCAATCCTTACGTCCGTGTGTGGACTATCGGGCACTAAATAAAATCACAGTTAAAAACCGCTACCCTCTGCCATTAGTACCTGAGCTTTTCCAGAGACTGGGTTCCGCTAGACTCTTTACCAAGCTGGATCTTCGGGGGGCTTACAACCTCGTCCGTATCAGAAAAGGCGATGAGTGGAAAACAGCTTTTCGTACCCGCTTCGGGCACTATGAATATTTAGTGATGCCTTTCGGGTTATGTAACGCCCCGGCTACGTTCCAGCATTTTGTGAACGACATCTTCAGAGACTATTTAGATTTGTTTGTTATCATTTATTTGGATGATATACTAATCTTTTCCTCCACTTTAGTCACCCACAGAGAACATGTCAAGAAGGTCCTGACTCGCCTCCGCTCTCACGGCCTGTATGCCAAGCCAGAAAAATGCGTTTTCGAGAAGGAAAGTATCCAGTTCCTTGGTCTGATTATCTCGATTCGAGGGGTCGAGATGGATCCCCAGAAGATAACCGCAATCCAGGACTGGCCTGCCCCATCCGATAGAAAAGGAGTTCAGCGGTTTGTGGGCTTCGCGAATTTCTATCGCAAATTTATAAAGGGATTCTCCTCCATCATCGCCCCCATTACCGGGCTAACCAAGCTGGGCACCAAGTTCCGCTGGACACCTGAGGCACAAGAGGCCTTCGAAGCCCTGAAAAAGCTATTCGTTTCAGCTTCGATTCTGAAACACCCTGATCCTACCCTGCCGTACACCCTTGAGGTTGACGCTTCGGAGGTGGCAGTCGGAGCTGTGCTGTCCCAGAGGCAGGGACCTAAGTCCGTGCTCCACCCTGTTGCGTTCTTCTCCCGCAAACTATCCGAAGCCGAGAGAAACTATGACGTGGGCGACCGTGAGCTACTGGCAATTAAGTCGGCACTGGAGGAGTGGCGCTATCTGTTAGAAGGGGCTATCCACCCAATCCTGATCTATACAGATCACAAAAACCTTGAATATCTGAAGACAGCTAAAAGGTTGAAGCCTCGTCAAGCCAGGTGGGCACTCTTTTTCTCACGGTTCGTATTCCACATAACCTTCCGCCCCGGATCCAAAAACACGAAGCCAGATGCTTTATCTCGCATGTTTAGCCAGCCGGAAGATCCACCTCTCAGTGACACCATCCTTCCTGCTGGAAACTTCCTCTTACTCCAAGGAGATGTGGTCTCCCAAGTTAAACAGGCTTCCAGAGGCGCCTCACCTCCACCCGGTATCCCGCTGTCCTCCAGCGATGATCTTATGTGGCATGGGAACAGGATCTTCGTCCCCCAGACAGCTCGGACCTTAGTTCTGGCTTCCTGTCATGACCATCCCATGGCTGGCCACTTTGGAACGTTCAAGACATTAGAATTACTTAGGCGTAACTTCTGGTGGCCGAAGATGAAGAACGACTGCAAGAGTTACGTACAGACCTGCACGACCTGCATTCGGAGTAAGGGCAACAAGTCCAGAGCCTGGGGCTTACTAAAACCTCTACCTGTCCCTGATAGACCATGGAGAATGATCTCCATGGATTTTATCGTCGAACTCCCCCCTTCGGAGAACCATACAGCGATCTTCGTCGTAGTCGACAGGTTCACGAAGATGGCTCATTTCTTGCCCATGAAGGGCACTCCCTCTGCCGCGGAGACAGCTAACGTCTTCATTAAGGAAGTTATAAGGCTTCATGGCATCCCCACCAATATCACGTCTGACAGGGGGGTGCAGTTCACATCTCGATTTTGGAAGGCACTCTGCGCAACTCTGAAGATCGAACTCTGCATGTCCTCGGCCTACCACCCGCAGACCAACGGTCAGACCGAGAGGACGAATCAGACCTTAGAGCAGTACCTGCGTTGCTTCTCGTCCTTCTCACAAGACGATTGGGTCTCCCTGCTACCTATGGCCGAGTTCGCCTACAATAATTCCGTCCATTCAGCCACCAAACAGTCCCCTTTTTATGCAAATCTCGGGTACCATCCGTTGTTCTTGTCTGGCGATCTTCCTGAATGTCCGGTGCCAGCGCTTCAGAAGAGACTCACTTTCTTTAAAGAGAATAATAAACTCTTACAGGAAACCTTGACTAAGTCGCAGGAACATAATAAGAAAGTCTTTGACAGAAGAAGAAGAGGGGAGCTGGATCTCAAGACCGGGGATAGGGTTTGGCTGTCCACCTTAAATCTCAAGTTAACCTGTCCCTCCAAGAAATTGGGTCCAAAATTCCTGGGTCCCTTCCCGATCAAAAGGAAGCTAAATGATGTGGCATTTGAGTTGGAACTCCCCAAGTCTTTCCGAATTCACCCGGTGTTCCACGTATCGCTCCTCAAGCCTGCAGTTGAGGACCCTTTCTCTGACAGGACTTCCTGCCCTCCGGAACCGGTGTTGGTCGATGGAGAGATCGAGTTCGAAGTTGAGGCCATCATGGACTGTAGGAGAAGAGGAAACCAGGTCCAATTCTTAGTTAAATGGAAGGGCTACGGACCCGAGGAAAATTCCTGGGAGCCAGAGGCTAATATTCATGCCAAGAGACTTATCCGCGCCTTCAAGAACTCTCACCCGAACAAGTGGGCTCGGTTGGGCATCCGGGGGCTGCCCCTTGGGGGGGGGCAATGTCACGATCGCCCTAACGTCTCGACTAGACATAGAAACCTTACCCGCCGGAGCCTGTCGTGGAGAGTCCGTCGTTCCCCGTCAACGCGCGTCAGAGCTAACGAACGCACTCGCGTCAACACGAACGCGCGTACGCGCACACGTAGGTCACGAACGGGTGCACGTCTACGTGCGAGGGCGCGCTGACCCGTCGTACGTTCGCTTGGCGCCCTGAAGCCTTCTTTAGTCACTGGCTCCCTTCCATCTGTGCTGTCCAGTCTACAGCGTGTCCGTGATCCGTGCTGCTTGTATCCTTAACCTGTTATCTGATTTCTGACATCCGGCTTGTTCCTTGACTCTGATTGATTGCTGCCTGCCTACGACCTCTGCCTGTTTGACCACGTCTCCTGCCTCATCCCTTGGTACCTTGCTGATCGTCTCCTGCTGACCCGGCCTGTATCTGATTCCGCTGCTCCTGCTACCCATCTGAGTTCCTGCTTTACGGAACATCTGCTCACAGCCAGTTCCCGCACTTGTGCCTGCCAGCGACAGTCAAGTACCATCCGCTACACCAGCCTGTTACCTGTGCCCAGCTGACCTCCCGGACTAATACCGCCTACCAGGCACTTGTGCCCTCTGGACTGTTGAATACCTGTCTCCACCTTCAGGAGTTCAATAGCCAGGGGATACGAGGGGCCGCTCCCTGCACTCCAGGCTCGACCATCAGGTACGTGACAGTATCCTTACTGTGGAGGTGTACGGGGTGTAACAAGATGTCCGCTTACCCCTTCTCACTGTATCCTTACCGTGGAGGTGTACGGGGTGTAACAAGATGTCCGCTTACCCCTTCTCACTGTATCCTTACTGTGGAGGTGTACGGGGTGTAACAAGATGTCCGCTTACCCCCTTCTCACTGTATCCTTACTGTGGAGGTGTACGGGGTGTAACAAGATGTCCCCTTACCCCCTTCTCACTGTATCCTTACTGTGGAGGTGTACGGAGTGTAAGGCGGCGTACACACGGGCGGACTGTCTGCCGAAACTAAGTTCGTCAAACAGTCCGCGCAACTTTTGAAATGAACGGACTCGCCCACACACGAGGGAACAGTCCGCTCATTTCGAGCGCGTGTGCAGGTAGGCGGGGCCCGCGACGGAGACGTCGCGGGCTCCGCCGCCTGGAATGGACTTAAAGGGGAACCCCAACGCTGAAAAAAATCGGCGTGGGGGTCCCCCCAAAGTCCACAACAGACCCTTGTCCGAGCACGCTACACGGCCGGCCAGGAAAGGGGGGCGAGCGAGCGCGCCCCACCCTCCCGAGCCGTACCAGGCCGCGTGCCCTCAACATGGGGGGTGCCTTGGGGAAGGGGGGGCCGCGCGGCCCCCCCACCCCAAAGCACCTTGTCTCCATGTTGATGAGGACAAGGGCCTCTTCCCGACAACCCTGGCCGTTGGTTGTCGGGGTCTGCGGGCGGGGGGCTTATCGGAATTCGGGAGCCCCCTTTAATAAGGGGGCCCCCGGATACCGGCCCCCCACCCTATGTGAATGAGTATGGGGTACAATGTACCCCTACCCATTCACCTGTAAAATAAAAGTACCCAAAAAAAAACACAACACACGAGATAAAATATTTTACTGCACAGCTCCGGGGATCTTCTGTCTTCGGGGGTCTTCTCGCCGGACTCCTCCGCTATCTTCTTGTAGCTCTTTTGCTAGCGGAGGAGTCCGGCTTTCTTCCTCCCCGCCGCCGGCCTCTTCTCCCGACTTCGGGGGTCTTGTCCCCCTCTTCGGTTCTTCTGCCGGGCCACCGCGCCTTCTTATAGCTCTTTTACAGGCGGTGGCCCGGTCTTCTGTCGCCGCTGTCGCCTTCCGGTCGCCTTCCGTTCTTCTTCTTGTTCTTCTTCTTCTTCTCCAGGAGATGTTGACACGTCGCTCTCTCCGGCCGGAATGCCAGAGCCGCGCTGCGCGGCCACTTATATAGTGACAATGGGGCGGTGTCACATGGCTTTATGTCACATGGGTTGGTCACATGGGTTGATGTCACATGGGTTGATGTCACATGGGGACTATGACATCGTAAGGGGGCGGGGTCACCATGTGACCAACCCATGTGACATATACCATGTGACACCGCCCCATTGTCACTATATAAGTGGCCGCGCAGCGCGGCTCTGGCATTCCGGCCGGAGAGAGCGACGTGTCAACATCTCCTGGAGAAGAAGAAGAAGAAGAAGAAGAAGAACGGAAGGCGACCGGAAGGCGACAGAAGACCGGGCCACCGCCTGTAAAAGAGCTATAAGAAGGCGCGGTGGCCCGGCAGAAGAACCGAAGAGGGGGACAAGACCCCCGAAGTCGGGAGAAGAGGCCGGCGGCGGGGAGGAAGAAAGCCGGGCTCCTCCGCTAGCAAAAGAGCTACAAGAAGATAGCGGAGGAGTCCGGCGAGAAGACCCCCGAAGACGGAAGACCCCCGGAGCTGTGCAATAAAATATTTTATCTCGTGTGTTGTGTTTTTTTTTGGGTACTTTTATTTTACAGGTGAATGGGTAGGGGTACATTGTACCCCATACTCATTCACATAGGGTGGGGGGCCGGTATCCGGGGGCCCCCTTATTAAAGGGGGCTCCCGGATTCCGATAAGCCCCCCGCACGCAGACCCCGACAACCAACGGCCAGGGTTGTCGGGAAGAGGCCCTTGTCCTCATCAACATGGGGACAAGGTGCTTTGGGATGGGGGGGCCGCGCGGCCTCCCCTTCCCCATGGCACCCCCCATGTTGAGGGCACGCGGCCTGGTACGGCTCGGGAGGGTGGGGCGCGCTCGCTCGCCCCCCTTTCCTGGCCGGCCGGGTAGCGTGCTCGGACAAGGGTCTGTTGTGGACTTTGGGGGGACCCCCACGCTGATTTTTTTCGGCGTTGGGGTTCCCCTTTAAGTCCATTCCAGGCGGCGGGGCCCGCGACGTCTCCTTCGCGGTCCCCGCCTACCTGGAGACGCGCTCGAAATGAGCGGACTTTCCTCCGAGCGGGAACAGTTTGCTCATTTCGAAAGTGGCCTACACACGGGCGGACTGTCCGCTCAAACTAAGTTTCAGCGGACAGTTTTTCGGAATTTCCGAAAAACTTTGTTCGTCAAACTGTCCGCTGAAACTGTCCGCTGAAGCCCCACACACGAGCGGACTGTCCGCTGAAACACTGTTCAGCGGACAAAGTTGAGCGAACAGTCCGCCCGTGTGTACGCGGCCTTACAATATGTCCCCTTACCCCCTTCTCACTGTATCCTTACTGTGGAGGTGTACGGGGTGTAACAAGATGTCCCCTTACCCCCTTCTCACTGTATCCTTACTGTGGAGGTGTACGGGGTGTAACAAGATGTCCCCTTACCCCTTCTCACGGTATCCTGACCGTGGAGGAGTACAGGGTGTAACAAGATGTCCGCTTACCCCTTCTCACTGTATCCTTACTGTGGAGGTGTACGGGGTGTAACAAGATGTCCCCTTACCCCCTTCTCACTGTATCCTTACTGTGGAGGTGTACGGGGTGTAACAAGATGTCCCCTTACCCCCTTCTCACTGTATCCTTACTGTGGAGGTGTACGGGGTGTAACAAGATGTCCCCTTACCCCTTCTCACTGTATCCTGACCGTGGAGGAGTACGGGGTGTAACAAGATGTCCGCTTACCCCTTCTCACTGTATCCTTACTGTGGAGGTGTACGGGGTGTAACAAGATGTCCGCTTACCCCCTTCTCACTGTATCCTTACTGTGGAGGTGTACGGGGTGTAACAAGATGTCCCCTTACCCCCTTCTCACTGTATCATTACTGTGGAGGTGTACAGGGTGTAACAAGATGTCCGCTAACTCCCTTCTCACAGTATCCTCACTGTGGAGGTGTACGGGGTGTAACAAGATGTCCCCTTACCCCCTTCTCACTGTATCCCTACTGTGGAGGTGTACGGGGTGTAACAAGATGTCCCCTTACCCCCTTCTCACTGTATCCTTACTGTGGAGGTGTACAGGGTGTAACAAGATGTCCCCTTACCCCCTTCTCACTGTATCCTTACTGTGGAGGTGTACGGGGTGTAACAAGATGTCCGCTTACCCCTTCTCACTGTATCCTTACTGTGGAGGTGTGCAGGGTGTAACAAGATGTCCCCTTACCCCCTTCTCACAGTATCCTTACTGTGGAGGTGTACGGAGTGTAACAAGATGTCCCCTTACCCCCTTCTCACTGTATCCTTACCGTGGAGGTGTACAGGGTGGAACAAGATGTCCCCTTACCCCCTTCTCACTGTATCCTTACTGTGGAGGTGTACGGGGTGTAACAAGATGTCCCCTTACCCCCTTCTCACTGTATCCTTACCGTGGAGGAGTACGGGGTGTAACAAGATGTCCCCTTACCCCTTCTCACTGTATTCTGACCGTGGAGGAGTACGGGGTGTAACAAGATGTCCCCTTACCCCTTCTCACTGTATCCTGACCGTGGAGGAGTACGGGGTGTAACAAGATGTCCGCTTACCCCTTCTCACTGTATCCTTACTGTGGAGGTGTACGGGGTGTAACAAGATGTCCCCTTACCCCCTTCTCACTGTATCCTTACCGTGGAGGTGTACAGGGTGTAACAAGATGTCCCCTTACCCCCTTCTCACTGTATCCTTACTGTGGAGGTGAACGGGGTGTAACAAGATGTCCCCTTACCCCTTCTCACTGTATCCTTACTGTGGAGGTGTACAGGGTGTAACAAGATGTCCCCTTACCCCCTTCTCACTGTATCCTTACTGTGGAGGTGTACGGGGTGTAACAAGATGTCCCCTTACCCCTTCTCACTGTTTCCTGACCGTGGAGGAGTACGGGGTGTAACAAGATGTCCACTTACCCCTTCTCACTGTATCCTTACCGTGGAGGTGTACGGGGTGTAACAAGATGTCCGCTTACCCCTTCTCACTGTATCCTTACTGTGGAGGTGTACGGGGTGTAACAAGATGTCCGCTTACCCCTTCTCACTGTATCCTTACTGTGGAGGTGTACAGGGTGTAACAAGATGTCCGCTTACCCCCTTATCACTGTATCCTTACTGTGGAGGTGTACGGGGTGTAACAAGATGTCCGCTCACCCCTTCTCACTGTATCCTTACTGTGGAGGTGTACAGGGTGTAACAAGATGTCCGCTTACCCCCTTCTTACAGTATCCTGACCGTGGAGGAGTACGGGTGTAACAAGATGTCCACTTACCCCTTCTCACTGTATCCTTACCGTGGAGGTGTACGGGGTGTAACAAGATGTCCCCTTACCCCCTTCTCACTGTATCCTTACTGTGGAGGTGAACGGGGTGTAACAAGATGTCCCCTTACCCCTTCTCACTGTATCCTTACTGTGGAGGTGTACAGGGTGTAACAAGATGTCCGCTTACCCCCTTCTCACTGTATCCTGACCGTGGAGGAGTACGGGGTGTAACAAGATGTCCACTTACCCCTTCTCACTGTATCCTTACCGTGGAGGTGTACGGGGTGTAACAAGATGTCCGCTTACGCCTTCTCACTGTATCCTTACTGTGGAGGTGTACGGGGTGTAACAAGATGTCCGCTTACCCCTTCTCACTGTATCCTTACTGTGGAGGTGTACAGGGTGTAACAAGATGTCCCCTTACCCCCTTCTCACAGTATCCTTACCGTGGAGGTGTACAGGGTGTAACAAGATGTCCGCTTACCCCCTTCTCACTGTATCCTTACTGTGGAGGTGTACAGGGTGTAACAAGATGTCCGCTTACCCCTTCTCACTGTATCCTTACTGTGGAGGTGTACGGAGTGTAACAAGATGTCCCCTTACCCCCTTCTCACAGTATCCTTACCGTGGAGGTGTACAGGGTGTAACAAGATGTCCCCTTACCCCCTTCTCACAGTATCCTTACCGTGGAGGTGTACAGGGTGTAACAAGATGTCCCCTTACCCCCTTCTCACAGTATCCTTACCGTGGAGGTGTACAGGGTGTAACAAGATGTCCCCTTACCCCCTTCTCACTGTATCCTTACTGTGGAGGTGTACGGGGTGTAACAAGATGTCCCCTTACCCCCTTCTCACTGTATCCTTACTGTGGAGGTGTACGGGGTGTAACAAGATGTCCCCTTACCCGTTCTCACTGTATCCTGACCGTGGAGGAGTACGGGGTGTAACAAGATGTCCCCTTACCCCCTTCTCACTGTATCCTTACTGTGGAGGTGTACGGGGTGTAACAAGATGTCCGCTTACCCCCTTCTCACTGTATCCTTACTGTGGAGGTGTACGGGGTGTAACAAGATGTCCCCTTACCCCTTCTCACTGTGTCCTTACCGTGGAGGAGTACGGGGTGTAACAAGATGTCTGCTTTCCCCCTTCTCACCGTATCCTCACTAGGGACAAGTGCGGGGTGTAGCAAGATGGCGGCGACGAAACGTCACTTGCGTTACACTTTGACGGTTCGCCTAATCTGACAAAACACCAGCAGGAACCTACTAAAGACTAATCATCTTCTGCTATGAGCTCCAGGCAGCCATCTTGGAGAGGACAGCAGGCCGTGCCTACAAGCAAACTCCCTCCAGCTTTTTTCTTTAATACTTCTAGTAGGGCAGGAGGAACAGGTTCTATGCTATGCAAAGGCCCAAAAAGTATCTTCCTTGGTCTGAGCAGCCAATCAATGTCTCAGATTTACAAAGAAATCCCAACCATGGCTCAGAACTAGAAGTATCTGGCATACAGCAGCCTGGTAGGACCTTAGGGCAGCTTACATAAGTCAATAGGTACTTGAGGGCTGTTTGCTGCAGTTATGTGTAGAGAACTGCAAAGGGGTTGCTGGAGGTAAAGTGGGAAGTAAACTCTCCATTTACACTTTCCCCCCATATGAAAGTGCACCTTGTATCACGTTTAGGTTTTGTACAAATCAAACCCTACCTCCAGCACCCAAACACCCTTGTAATACCTGGTTGCCACAGTTATTCTAAAATAAAAGCTGGGCTGGGCATGTGCCTTATAGGATGTGACCATGATGGATGGGGGCAGCAGAAGTGTCTTCAGGAAGACTCCAAAAGGTGGCACCATCATTGGCTAGAGGTAGGTTTGTGTGCCTCAGTGCTATATACAGCAAGGCCAGCAATACTTTCACATTGGAATGACATACATGATGTCAGGGACCTGCTACGTGGGACATAACTGCTGAGTTTACTTCTAGCCTCATATGGCAGCATTAGTACCTCTGATGAAGAGCAGAGCTCACCATTGCTCTAATCTACCATTCTAGAAAACATTACAGCAACACAAAGCTGCCTTCTCATAGTTAAAAACATTAAAACCATTCCAACAGAAACCTTTAAACAGAATTCTAAATGACTACTTGACCCCCTGCGCTTCCAAGGCCTCCACAATTGGAGGTGCAGAAGGCCGTTCCTTGGGGTTCTCGCTGGTGCACACGAAGAACAATTCAATCACCTTCTGGTAGGACTCATCCAGCTTGTCCATGTTAAGTGCCGGTCTCGTGCCCAAAGCTTCGTAATAAGCGCCCTCATCAAAGTCATCCATGAAGGATTCCTCTGGACAGAGAATGGAGATGAACAGTTATTGATTACAGACGGCACAATCAGAATCAGAATTTAAAGTCTACCACATAGCCCTACTTGATGGGAGTTTAAAGAAAAAGAAAATCATCTTCCTCCCATCACACAGCTGTAAAATGCCAGCTCCTCGGACCAGTACAAACTAGCATTTGACATTCGAATCAAGAGCTTCGTTGTCCATTAGACAGAAGAAGATGTGACACATTTAGGGGCCTGAAATCCAAGGAGCTCCATGGGGACACAGGGATTGATTTTAAGAATAATACTAAGCACTGCCGCAGAATTGTAGAGGATTTGGTGGATATGAAAAGGGGCCATTAACCACCTCAATACTCAAGACCAAATATTGTAAAACAAACAAAAAATAAATAAAAAGTCTGTTTCTGTTAGAAAATTTTGTAAAGAAGTCATTTTTCTCCTGCACCGATGGGGCACAGATGAGGCGGCACCGATGGGGTACAGATGAGGTGGCACCGATGGGGTACAGATGGGGCACAGATGAGGCGGCACCGATGGGGCACAGATGAGGCGACACCGATGGGGCACAGATGAGGGGGCACCGATGGGGCACAGATGAGGCGGCACCGATGGGGTACAGATGGGGCACAGATGAGGCGGCACCGATGGGGTACAGATGGGGCGGCACCGATGATATGTACAGGTCTCCCCTGTGAGGAAATGCTGCTGATCGGCTCTCTCCTCCCACTCTTTCAGTGAGAGAGTCAAGCAGATAACTGCCATTTCCTTGTTTACATATGATTGGACACAGCTGATCACATGGGTAAAGAGCCGATGTTTCTTTACTGAGATCGGAGACGCGCCCAGAACAAGAGACGATCGGTGACAGCCCCTCAGGGAAGCACGGGGAGAGGCTTGTTTACACAGACCTCTCCTCCTCCTTCAGCTCTGTGACCCGATCGCGGGACACCAGCGGCGATCGGGTCCGCTGGTCCCGCGGCCACAGATCACAGGACCGGGTCGGGAGCCAGCCGCGCGCTCCCGACCCACGGCTGGGCACTTAAAGAATCACGTACCGGTACGTGATTGTGCCCAGCCGTGCCATTCTGCCGACGTATATATTGGCGCGAGGCGGTCCTTAAGTGGTTAAAGCAGGGCTGATCCTCCACTCCTCCCCATAGCTAGACACCAGTCCCAGCTGCTTCTGTAAATTCTACATAAATGATTAGCCCTTACTTACATTGGCCATAGCCAGAAATACTAGGGGGCCGAGAAACTTGCTTTGAACCTTAAAATTATGTTTTTCAATAAACAAAAAACCACAGACTTTAGAAGAACATGTTATACTACTTAACTGCACAGAGCGGCCCTGAGACAGTAAAGCCTGGAAAAGGCGGCTGCCTCTCCACAGGTCATGCAATCTTCTGGGACCTGTGACGTTTCCCAGAAAATCGCAGGGGGGAGGGGTGAGAACTTCTGCCCAAGCAGCAGTGGGTGCAGGAACCTGTTGAAACTAGGTAATGGGGGGTGGTAAAAGCAGTACATCCCTTTTGGGCGGAGCTCCGATTTAAGGCTGGGTTCACACGGTTTGTGGAGCGCCCCTGTTCTCCGTTTTTTATGGGGGGGGGGGGCAGAATTTTGCCTCAATTCAGACCTGAAAACAGCCAAAGACACACCGGACCCTTCTGCAGTGCGCTCTGTAGCCGCCCCGGAGATGTGTGAAGCGGCTCCAATGACAGCCGGTCACACTCTCCCGTCATGTGAAATGGATGCGGGGAAACCCTCATCCAATTCCCACAAGTGTGAACCCGGCCTTCACTTCCGATATGTAGTCACCAATATGCAGGACTTACCTGTCCTAGATTTGCTGACTAGTAACACGTCCTACTTTGTCATCTATTTTGGAACATTCTCCCCCTCCCCCCACCTTTATTCTCCGACAAAACAAGATGATGAATGCTGAGCTGACCTTTTCATCAGGTAAACGCTGACACGGGTTCCATAAGCAAACTTCTGCATGAATGGTGAAGCTGGGATGGCGAACGTTGGTGATGGACACATCTGTGAATAAAAGAGGATTGGCTTCATTAGCTTGGAGGATGTACGTTGTGTTTCAAGGTTTCTCCCAGCAACACTGGGAGAGAATTAGGGCTGCAACTAACCATTATTTTCACCATCCATTAGTTGGCCGATTAATCGCTTAATAACCTTAAAAAAAAAAAAGTGGATCAAATTGACGTTCATTTTCAACCACAGTGAGGGGAAAATGTAGAAATAACAGAAAAGGTCTTAGTGGAAGGAATTTTCAGACAGTGGATGTGGTTTTCATTCAGATATTACCTTCATTTTAAAAACAAGTGAAAATTTCAAACAAAATTCTTTCATTCAGCGAATGTAGAAAGATTTTTAGTCTGAATATTCTCATCTGAAAATTGATCGGTGTGGTCAGCACAAGGCTCGGTACACACCTATGCAGTTTGCTTTTGATCTGTTTCTGCAGTGCCTTTTGCTGTGCGTTTTGATTTTTGCGCACGTGATTTTTCTGCAATTTGTATTTTTACATTTTTTTTGGGCACACAAATTGCTGCAAAAACACATGACACGCTTTTCTGCAGCTTCTCCATTGAAGTATATTGAACCAATAAAGCATTATTTTGCGTTTAAAAGTCCCCGCCCCTTTCAGATGTGAACGTGTCCCATAGGAAACCATGGAAATGAACTGCAGTGCATTTCTGCAAAAAGCACCAAAAACGCATAGATGTGAACCGGGTCTAACGCGTTTAGTAACATAATGGGGTTACAAAACTAAAAAACTAAAATGAGCCCTTTATAGTAGAAAAAGCCGATAATCACTACTGAAAGGGGTTCATTTTTTACTTTAGAACAGTGACAGGAATATTTATAGTAGCGATTATTTGCTATCTTTGTATTATAAAGGGCTCATTTTAGGTTTTTTTAACCCATTAGGTTACCGGCCGATTCATCGATTATGAAAATAGGAATCGATTCATTTCATAATGGATTAGTTGTTTCAGCCCTAGAGAGACTATTGTGATTAGGGTTGCCACCTGTCCAGGATTCACCCGGACAGTTCGGGTTTGGAATCATGTATCCGGGTTTCAGACTGTCTGAGACCCGGACACATTATTTAAACTGTACTATGGCCTCCCAGCTGGGTTGCTGGCTGCAGTTGTCTAAGCTGAGAGTGTCTGTAACACTCTCTTTCACACAGCCCAAAGCCAGCACTAACAATTCCCTCTTCCCCAACAAAACACACACAGACAGGAGAGGAGAGAGGGCTCAATCTGCACCTCTTCCCCCCACCCCCTACTCCTCTTTGTCTGCCCACATTCCAATGCCTGGTGCTGTGCCTCAGAAAAAGGAAAGTGGGGGCCGAAAATTTGAAGCCCAGCAGCCTCAGATACATTTGGATGAGAGGTGCTGACTTCCAAAGGGTGAGTGAGCTCACCATCCCTCCGTGTCTGAAGTCTACCCCTTCTCTCTCCTGCCTCTGAGAGAGTACACTAAGGTAAATCAGGGTTCTCTCCATACATCAGTGTTCTCAGTGTCCCCCCTTAAATCAGGGTTCCCAGAGCATCCCTTATGTTAGAGTCCCCAGAATTTTCCCTTACATCAGAGTCTGCAGAGTCCCCCCTTAGAGTGAAAGGGAACTCTGTGAGTTCAGATATAAAGGGGGGACTCCGTGGACTCTGACGTAAAGGGGGACTCTTGTTATTAACTTCATATGATTAGAAATATTATTTAATACCAAAATATATCTATAGTTTATACTATAATAAAAATTGGTGTGCACCGATCAAGTGTTTGGGTTTGACGTGAAGAAAAGGTGACAACCCTAATTGTGATCATGGGAGGAATCGGGCCGCAGCACCTCAGAAATCAGCCAGAAGAGGCGAGACAATGTTATGTGAGCAGCACAGACCTCTCCAATCCCGGGGCGGGAGATCACACTGACAGCACAAAGCTTACACTATATACCTCTATACTGCTCAGTCCCAAACATCCAGACTGCAAAACTACATCAGATGCCTGTTTTTACCGCCCCCCGCCCAACTCACCATCTGAAAGGTCTATTTCATGAGTAGTTCTTCCCGTTATTACCAGTTCATAATTACAGACCTTCCCAGCTGCTTGCTCTGGGGGGCACCTGAGCAGGGCTCCATCCCAAGTTATTGCTCGGTGTGCCCAGTCACAGAGTGCAGCTCAGCCCCCCCCCCCTCTCATTATCTCAGATTGACAGTATACAGAGCCAATGAATGAGAAGAGACCCGGGAGAGCCACTGACCTCCTGCACATTACTGGCTCAGGTAAGTATAAGGAGGGGGCTGCTGCACCCAGGTGCTTTTTCTTTTTACAACCACTTTAACCGCTTCAGCCCCGAAAGATTTTACCCCCCCTCCTGACCAGAGAACTTTTTGCAATTCAGCACTGCGTCGCTTTAACTGACCATTATGCAGTTGGGTGACGTAGCATCCAAAAATAAATAAATAAATAAATGCCCCCCCCCCCCCCCCACCACAAATAGAGCTTTCTTTTGG
Organism: Lithobates pipiens; assembly: GCF_037356315.1. Classification (NCBI taxonomy): domain Eukaryota; kingdom Metazoa; phylum Chordata; class Amphibia; order Anura; family Ranidae; genus Lithobates; species Lithobates pipiens. The sequence goes on from NW_027507900.1 coordinate 134,030, forward strand.
AGGTATTTAATCGCCTCTTCATTTTTTCTTTTTTGCGTTATAAACAAAAAAAGCGACAATTTTGAAAACAAAAAATAAAACAAAGCAATGTTTTTTTTACTTTTTGCTATAATAAATATCCCCCAAAGATATATAAAAAATATTTTTTCCCCAGTTTAGGCCGACATGTATTCTACATATTTTTGTAGAAAAAAAAAAATCAATAAGTGTATATTGATTGGTTTACGCAAAAGGTAAAGCGTCTACAAAATAGGGATAGTTATGGCATATTTATTATTTTATTATTTTTACTAGTAATGCCGGCGACTTGCAACTTTTACCGGGACGGCAACATGGCGGACACGTCGGACAATTTTGACACATTTTTTGGGACTATTGGCATTTATACAGCGATCAATGCTATAAATATGCATCAATTACTGTAAACATGTCACTGGCAGGGAAGGGGTTAACACTAGGGGGCGATCAAGGGGTTAATGCGTCCTCTACTACATGTTCTAACTGAAGGGGGGGAGGGGACTGTGTAGGGGAGATGACAGATGGCTCTTCATACTCTGTGTGAACAGATGATCTGTCTCTTCTCCCCTCAGATAAGAAACACACAGATCGCTGTTCTCCGGGTGATGGCATCGGTTTCATGGACGAGCACGCGCGCCCCTAGTGGCTGAATATGGAAGCAACGTAACATGACGGCGATTCGCAGAGCCGCGTTTCCGCAGTACAACCGCGACGGCTGGTCGGCAAGCCGTTAACTACTTTCCACCGGCGCTATAGAAAGACTGTTACAGCGCGGCCTTCCGGTGGTGGGAGGGAGACCACAGATGTCCTCCCGTGATGGTGCCGCTCACGTGCCCCCTGCGGCGCGCTCTCCAATCATCGAGTTCTTCCCACTCAGCTGATCACAGAACAGGGTAAAGAGCCAATCGCTGCGGCACTTTATCACATGATCAGCTCTCAGCCAACAGCTGATCACAGAAGTAAACAGAAGCCGATTATCTGCTTTTTTATTCTCACAATCAGCGGAAGGAGAAAATAAAGCAGCCAGTAACCAGCTTCTGTTACAGGGACATCGGTCCCAATATGTGCCCATCAGTGCCGCTAGTCTGTGCCCCCTACCCGTGCCTCATCAGTGTCACCTACCAGTGCCACTAAAGTGTGCCCCCTACCCGTGCCTCATCAGTGTCACCTACCAGTGCCGCTAGTCTGTGCCCCCTACCCGTGCCTCATCAGTGTCACCTACCAGTGCCACTAAAGTGTGCCCCCTACCCGTGCCTCATCAGTGTCACCTACCAGTGCCACTAAAGTGTGCCCCCCTACCCGTGCCTCATCAGTGTCACCTACCAGTGCCACTAAAGTATGCCCCCTACCCGTGCCTCATCAGTGTCACCTACCAGTGTCACTAAAGTGTGCCCCCTACCCGTGCCTCATCAGTGTCACCTACCAGTGCCACTAAAGTGTGCCCCCTACCCGTGCCTCATCAGTGTCACCTACCAGTGCCACTAAAGTGTGCCCCCTACCCGTGCCTCATCAGTGTCACCTACCAGTGCCACTAAAGTGTGCCCCCTACCCGTGCCTCATCAGTGTCACCTACCAGTGCCACTAAAGTGTGCCCCCTACCAACATCCCATCCCCTAACATCCCATCAATACTCCTCATTACACCCCTCCTCCTCCGAGAAATTCACCCCACCTCATCGAAGAGCACCGACACCTGAAGAGCGACAGAGAACCTCCCATCAATACTCCTCATTACACCCCTCCCCCTCCGAGAAATACACCCCCACCTCATCGAAGAGCACCGACACATGAAGAGCGACAGAGAACCTCCCATCAATACTCCTCATCACCTCACCTTACACCCCTCCCCCTCACCTGACACCCCTCCCTCTCAAACTGCCCCTCCCCCTCTGTATAGCTGAGTAGAGTTGGGGTCCCTCCTGGGATGATGGGGGATGGTAGTAGAGCTCAGCCTATGATTGGTCCTCTGTGTGTGTTGGGGGAGGGGGACCCTCTATAGTGGACACTCCCCCTCCCCCTCGATACTTCGGGGTCTCACCTGGCGAGAGATGATCATGACTACCAGACACTGTGCATTTCAATCCCTGCCCCGCCCCTTCCGCTACCGGCCCCGCCTTCCTTGCTGGTCACTTGTCCCGCCGCTGATTGGACGCCTCCATATTAGTAAACAGAGAGGAGGAATGAGGGGTGGGGCTGTGTCTCTTATCTCCTCCCCCTGCAGTGTACGGTTACCACGGAGATGAGTGCGAGGAGGGTGGAGCCTGTGTGATAGGGGAGGAGCTGAGAGACAAAGGGTGGAGAGTGAAGATTTCATACAAGAGAATCGGGCGGACTGACCGCTGCAGCGCTGGCTCCGGTGTTCCGTCAGATTCCGCGACCCCTCAGAATTAGTAACGGAAGTGACGATCCGTCGTCGCCATCTTGCTACACCAGGCACTCCTCCACTGTGAGGATAGACCGAGAAGGGGGGGGGGAAGGCGGACATCTTGTTACACCCACCAGAGTTTTGCATTTTACACTTTTTATAAAACACAAATCGGAGGTTATATGGTGAAATCCCACGGACTGAACTCAGAGTTTTCTGTCACATTAGCAAACGTGTGAGGTGGGCAGGTTTGCCGCGGCTTTTAAAATGTAACATCCAAACATTCCGATTTCTAAATACTCTATTTATGCATCAAACTCCGGTGGGTGTAACAAGATGTCCGCCTTCTCAGTGTATGCTTACTATAGAGGAGTGCGGGGTATAGTAAGATGGCTGCGACTGAACGTCACTTCCGTTATCAATTGTGATTGGTTAGTAGAGCGCGGTACGGATCTTCACACGGCGGGCGGCCCCGGGGAGCAGCGTGAGGCTCATCACCCCTCCCCCCCTCATGGAGAAATAATTGGTGTGTAATAATGATAAAATAAAAGAAATGAAAAGATTTGATGTGCGGAGAGGATTTCTAAGGCTCCATTCACAATGTTATCATAAGAATAGAGATCTTTATTTCAGCCATGGGACTGTAAGGGTTAAATCTCATTCACAATAACATGTTCTTCCAGGAGCCGTATATCCCTATTACATCCGTATACTGGCTCCTTTAAGAAAAATCGTCAGTTAATTTTTCAAAAAAAAAAAAAAAAAAGTCACATGACTGCACTGTGATTTCATTGGCTGAGCCAAAGTCACTGTGATTGGCTGAGCCAAAGTCACTGTGATTGGCTGAGCCAAAGTCACTGTGATTGGCTGAGCCAAAGTCGCTGTGATTTCATTGGCTGAGTCCCCCTATATATTCAGACGCTGGGGCAGAATTCATCAGAAGTTGACTGTCCACTGACAAGTGAGGTTGGCTTTTATCTCTCCTGAGAGATACCTTGTGATATTATTGGATTTGATTTCGGTCAATTCAATTTCATTGCAATATTTGTTGTCATACATTTAAAGCGAGTTTCTTTATTCTTAATAATGAACCGATTTAAATGTAATCAGATTGTTTCTCTGAAAAACATCAAAGAGAAACCCAGCAAAGGAAGGGCCATGGTAGGAGGTGTCAGTGACCAGCCTGCAGATACCCCAACCAAAAAGCCCTCCAAGCTGAAGAGGACCCGAGCGTTTGTGCGCGGCTGTTTCAGAGCCGTCGTTCGATGTTTCGGTTCCGGCTGTAAAGCCAATAGACATCACCGGGATACAGACACTGAGATTGGTAAGTGTTTTTATTCAAAGATTTTTTTTTTTTTTATAAATTTTTTTTTTTTTTTTTTTTTTCAAAAAAAAATTTTTTTTTCACTTTTTTTTTTCAAAGTATATTATTTTCTTCATATTTTTTTTTTTCAAAAAACATTTTTTTTTTTTTCAAAAAATTTTTTTTTTTTTTTCCAAAAAAATTTTTTTTTTCAAAGAAATTTTTTTTTTCAAAAAAATGTTTTGGGGTCACATTCCCATAGGTACAAATGTTTTTTTAATATTTTTTAAATCAAGTCCTTTTTTATGACATTTTTTAGTTACAATCAACACAAGACATACACCAGGGCTCCACAAACCCCAGGCGCCAGGTCACCAATGCCACCAGAAATCACAACCTGGCGCCTAAGCTGCCACCAGCCCACTCACTATCACTATTAACAATGACTGACCCCCTCCCCCCTCCTCCACACTCTGCGGCTGCGCACTGTGTGTGACACTGACAAGCAAAGCAGAGATCCCTATCCCCAAGCTTCAATGTTCAGTGTCCTCATCCCTATCCCCGAGCTTCAATGTTCAGTGTCCTCATCCCTATCCCCGAGCTTCAATGTTCAGTGTCCTCATCCCTATCCCCAAGCTTCAATGTTCAGTGTCCTCATCCTTATCCCCCTGCTTCAATGTTCAGTGTCCTCATCCCTATCCCCGAGCTTCAATGTTCAGTGTCCTCATCCCTATCCCCGAGCTTCAATGTTCAGTGTCCTCATCCTTATCCCCGAGCTTCAATGTTCAGTGGCCTCATCCCTATCCCCGAGCTTCAATGTTCAGTGTCCTCATCCCTATCCCCGAGCTTCAATGTTCAGTGTCCTCATCCTTATCCCGAGCTTCAATGTTCAGTGTCCTCATCCCTATCCCCGAGCTTCAATGTTCAGTGGCCTCATCCCTATCCCCGAGCTTCAATGTTCAGTGTCCTCATCCTTATCCCCGAGCTTCAATGTTCAGTGTCCTCATCCCTATCCCCCTGCTTCAATGTTCAGTGTCCTCATCCCTATCCCCGAGCTTCAATGTTCAGTGTCCTCATCCCTATCCCCGAGCTTCAATGTTCAGGGAGCAAAATATGACACTACACCGCCTCTCTGTTACTTGTCAGCTTCACACCCCGGCCGAGTCCCGCCCATTCCGACATTAAAGCGGGAGTCCGCCATTTTTTTTTTAAAAAGCCAGCAGCTACAAATACTGCAGCTGCTGACTTTTAAAACAATGACACTTACCCGCCCAGCGCGCCCGCGATGTCGGCACCCGAAGCTGATCTCTCGATCGTCTCTCGGGTGCTGCCGCTGCCATCTTGGGTATGGGAACCAGGAAGTGGAGCCTTTTGGCTTCATTTCCCGGTTCCCTACTGCGCATGCGCGAGTCGCGCTGCGCAATAAGGATGGTCCCCGCTGTCTCTGGGATCCGTGTGTTTCCCAGCAGGCAGCGGGGGACCTTCGGAAAGGGGTGTAGCTTCTGCAGAATCTACGCCGGAAGTGGGTGCAGATACCTGTACTGTACAGGTACCTGCACCCCCCTCCCCCCTGAAAGGTGCCAATTGTGGCGCCGGAGGGGGGGAGGGTTCCAATGAGCGGAAGGTGCACTTTAGGGTGGAGCTCCGCTTTAAGCTCAATTCTGACAGCTCCTCTGTTACATTTCAGTAATAGAGAGCTCAGTGTAAAACCTGCCAGTGCCACCTGCCAGCGCCAACCAGTGGCATCTGCCAGTGCCAACGAGTGCCATCGCCAATCAGTGTCACCTGCTAGTGCCAACCAGTGCCACCGCCAATCAATACCACCTGCATCCACCAACCAGTGCCACCGCCAATCAGTGCCACCTACCAGTTCCAAACCAGTGTCACCTGCCAATGCCAACCAGTATCACCTGCCAATGCCATCTGGCAGTTCCACGTGCCTGCCAGTGCCACCTGCCACCGCCAATCAGTGCCACCTGCCACTGCCAATCAGTGCCACCTGACAGTGCCACCACCAATCAGTGGCAACTAGTGCCACCGCCAACCAGTGCCACCTGCCAACACCAACCAGTGCCACCACCAATCAGTGCCATCTGCCAGTGACAACTAGTGCCACCGCCAACCAGGGCCACCTGCCATCACCAACCAGGGCCACCTGCCACTTCCAAACCAGTGCCACCTGCCAATCAGTGCCAGTGCCAATAGTGCCACCTGCCAGTGCCAATAGTGCCACCTGCCAGTGCCAAACCAGTGTCACCTGCCAATGCCATCTGGCAGTTCCACGTACCTGCCAGTGCCAGCCAGTTCCATCTGTTGCCAGCCTTACTCTCTTTCTGGTCAGCCCATAACCCTGATGTAACAGCGTTTCAATGGAGTTATTGACTGGGTGCTCCATTGTGAGTTAGGGATAGGGGGTGAAAATGAGTGGCCTTACCCCGGGAGCTGACAATCCATACCACTCTAAAAAAACAAAAACTGGCTCCTAAATTCAAAGCAAATTTGTCAACCCCTGACATACACACAACCCATGTACTTATTGTACAATCCTAATAAACACACATTTATAAGCAATATTTAAAGTGGTTGTAAACCCACAAAAAACAAAACAAAGGTGCCAATTGGTTCAGTGCCCCCCAGTGCCCCCCCCATGGGCAGTGCAGACAATGCCACCCCCCATGGGCAGTGCGGACAATGCCGCTCCCCCATGGGCAGTGCGGACAATGCCGCTCCCCCATGGGCAGTGCGGACAATGCCCCTCCCCCCATGGGCAGTGCGGACAATGCCGCTCCCCCCATGGGCAGTGCGGACAATGCCGCTCCCCCCATGGGCAGTGCGGATAATGCCGCCCCCCATGACCATCCCACATGGGACCTAGATCCCTCCCCCGCTTTCTCTTTGATGGCCTCATTGTGATTGCACCTCTGTAGTCATGTATGTCAATCTTTTGTTTTCATCCCCAACAATCCACGTCTGCACACTACTGGGAGGTCCATACACACGCAGATGGACGGTTATAGATCTCTTATTGGCACCGTCTCCCCGGGATTTTGTACTTGTTGAAAACCAGAAGATTACTTAGCAGTGCCCCAAAGAAAACATGAAATAGTCCCTCCTGTTCCCTACTGAATGGACGGATTGTATGAACTGCCTTAGGGCTCATTTAAACATGTTGTGCCCTCTGAACAGCAATCCACATTCAAGTCGCTCTTCAGAGGGCATTTGACAGGAGGCAAGAAGGTGTTATATTGCCTCCTCACCACCTGTTTAACCCCCTGACATCCGCGCTGTGGGCAAATGACGGGCACAGCGCGGATGTGAATTCCCGGGAGGCCGTCATATGACATCCCCCTGTGCACGCTCCCTGCGGAGGGCGCCGTGATCACAGAGTCACTGAGACTCGGAAGACCACCGATCCGAGTACGGGGCCAATCCCGACCCCTTATCATGTGATCAGTTATCAGCCAATGACGGCTCATTACATGATGTAAACAAAAGCTCAGTGATCGTTTTTTTTTCTCCTCTGCTGACAGGAGAAGAACAAAGCCGATCACCGGCTCATCTTAAAGGGACATCGACCCTGAAAAGGAAGAGGCGATTATGCCTCATTTATAGAGTAACAGTGCCCACCAGTGCCACCTATCAATGCCCATCAGTGCCACCTATCAATGCCCACCAAGCCCACCCAGCCAAGTGCCCACACCCAGGACCCAGCGGTCCTGGGTGTGGGCGAATGGCCCTGAATGCAGACAGTGCATGTCATATTAGGAGAAGTGGCTGCGTGCGTGCAGCTGTGCGTTCTACTCATTGTCAATGGACTGCCTGCATGCAGCACCTGGAAGATACAGATGTTGTAGAAACGTCCCATTCATGTTATATGGGCCTCATCACCCTTGTAAACAAGGCCAGACAGACGGACAAAACCAACACAAATAAAACCGCACTAATTCATTATCCATCAGCATTTTAATATGCACTATGCCTTTACCCCAAGTGCTGTCATTAGAAGTGTCTGCGCTCCTAAAGCCGGCCATAGACACTTCCAATCTCACCCGACTAAGCAAGGACCAGCCAAGATTCTAACCATGTATGGGCAGGCTGATTACGGGCTGGGTACTACCAGCCCCTCTGACTTTTCATGCCATTATTGCCAACCAGTGGGTCGGGATGAGTGGCAGGAAACCAGCATTTTTATACAAAGTACAACATTAGTCCTCCTTGTGTCCCTGTCCTGTAGAGTTTATTCATGGTCTCTGGCACCAGCGTTTTCATCTCTTCTCTCCATAATTTGATGTTCTACAAAGAAAAATATATGAAATGTAGGTGAAGGTGCTAAATCTAATTCCTCTCTTTTTTTATTGTAGGTGTACGCGGTATTGACTGCACACCACAGTGCAACCCGGACGTGTCCACTCCACCGGAGTGCGACCAGGACGTGTCCACTCCACCGGAGTGCGACCAGGACGTGTCCACTCCACCGGAGTGCGACCAGGACGTGTCCACTCCACCGGAGTGTGACCAGGACGTGTCCACTCCACCGGAGTGCGACCCGGACGTGTCCACTCCACCGGAGTGCGACCAGGACGTGTCCACTCCACCGGAGTGCGACCCGGACGGGTCCACTCCACCGGAGTGCGACCAGGACGTGTCCACTCCACCGGAGTGCGACCAGGGCGTGTCCACTCCACCGGAGTGCGACCAGGACGGGTCCACTCCACCGGAGTGCGACCAGGACGTGTCCACTCCACCGGAGTGCGACCAGGACCTGGCCACTCCACCGGAGTGCGACCAGGACCTGGCCACTCCACCGGAGTGCGACCAGGACGTGTCCACTCCACCGGAGTGCGACCAGGACCTGGCCACTCCACCGGAGTGCGACCAGGACGTGTCCACTCCACCGGAGTGCGACCAGGACGTGTCCACTCCACCGGAGTGCGACCAGGACCTGGCCACTCCACCGGAGTGCGACCAGGACGTGTCCACTCCACCGGAGTGCGACCAGGACGTGTCCACTCCACCGGAGTGCGACCAGGACGTGTCCACTCCACCGGAGTGCGACCAGGACCTGGCCACTCCACCGGAGTGCGACCAGGACGTGTCCACTCCACCGGAGTGCGACCAGGACGTGTCCACTCCACCGGAGTGCGACCCGGACGTGTCCACTCCACCGGAGTGCGACCAGGACGTGTCCACTCCACCGGAGTGCGACCAGGACCTGTCCACTCCACCGGAGTGCGACCAGGACCTGTCCACTCCACCGGAGTGCGACCAGGACGTGTCCACTCCACCGGAGTGCGACCAGGACCTGGCCACTCCACCGGAGTGCGACCAGGACGTGTCCACTCCACCGGAGTGCGACCAGGACGTGTCCACTCCACCGGAGTGCGACCAGGACGTGTCCACTCCACCGGAGTGCGACCAGGACCTGTCCACTCCACCGGAGTGCGACCAGGACCTGTCCACTCCACCGGAGTGCGACCAGGACGTGGCCACTCCACCGGAGTGCGACCAGGACGTGGCCACTCCACCGGAGTGCGACCAAGGCGTGGCCACTCCACCGGAGTGCGACCAAGGCGTGGCCACTCCACCGGAGTGCGACCAAGGCGTGGCCACTCCACCGGAGTGCGACCAAGGCGTGGCCCCTCCACCGGAGTGCGACCAAGGCGTGGCCCCTCCACCGGAGTGCGACCAAGACGTGGCCCCTCCACCGGAGTGCGACCAAGACGTGGCCCCTCCACCAGAGTGCGACCAAGACGTGGCCCCTCCACCAGAGTGCGACCAAGACGTGGCTACTCCACCAGAGTGCGACCTAGACAATCCATCCATCCGCAGCACACATGATGAGATCGCCTCACAAGTACCATCCAGCGTGGTCACCAAGGACCAGTCATGTGTACTCTCCTTTGAACACATGACCTGTTATGGAGTCCTTGGAAAGGGGGCCAGTTCGCAGGTGATCTTGGCCTCTCATCCCGCCATTGACCAGAAGCTGGCGGTTAAACTTGTGAAAAAGACAGAATTTATTCATTATGAAGACGATAGTGATATGGTTTTCTTAGAACGTGACGTGCTGAAAGTAGCCAGGGAGTGTCCATTTATTACACATCTGTTTGGAACGTTCCAGACAAAGGTAAGTCTTTTCACCTTCCAATTTCTTTACCAGACCAGACAGAAGTAGCATTGCAATAAGAACAGTCCAGTAATGGCGGCCTACTTAGTTCCTCTGTCCGGTTTTCCTAAATTAAGTGTGTCTGTCTATTCCTCCACAAAATGAAATCCTGCATGTCTATAATGTAAACTTTATCTCTTGTGTTCACACAGAATCATCTCGCCTTTGTCCTGGAATGTGTGACCAGAGGGGATCTCCATAGTGCCATGGCAGTAGCTCCATTTCCTGGGGGCACCATAAGGTAAGATCAATGAACGGGTCACTCTGGAGTCGGGGGTGACTGACCACAGCCAGTGATGTAGTCAGCCCCTTCACCTGAGCCTCGTCCATCCAAACCCCTATGTATTACAGGGGGAAGTCATTTCATCTTTAGATTTCATTACTCTGTGATGATTTGTGATGCTAATTCCTCTATCTCTTTCCCCCATCAGATACTTCATAGCAGAAATGATCTGTGGTCTGCAGTTTCTGCATTCTAGGGAGATCATCCACAGAGACCTCAAGCCTGCAAATATTCTTTTGGATAACGTTGGACACATCAAAATAGCCGATTTCGGCTTGGCACGTATGGGCGTCACGGAGTCCAGCAGGATTCAAGGACAATCGGGAACACCAGGGTACTTGTCGCCAGAGGTAAGATACTTGCTTTCCACCTGATATTAGACCTAATTGTAATATTTGTTATAATGGGATATAGAGATAAACTAAAGGGAGGTAATTTTTCACTAAATTAAGAATTTCTTTACTGGTGACCTGGTTGGTTTCAGTGGGTTTCCAGGCTGGAACAATATTCCAGGGGTATTTGTCCCCATTGGTTTGTATTGGTGACCATTGTCATTGAGAAAGAAAGTTAGAGTTTTAGATCTTTCCCCAGAACACGAGGGGAGGAGAAACCTTCAACGGGCACACCTGTTCTGGTGAAATTTACCTCAATTTGGAAGATTTCAGCCAATTTCCTTTTGTGTCTCTGTGAGACCTAAAGCCCCACCTCCAATATTCACAAGCTCCGCCTTGGTTTGAGGTCTTTTGAGCACAATTTTAGGAGTCCTGGGAGGATTCATAGATCCCATATATCAGCATTGAGTCGTCTCCGTCCTCTACCCAACAATCAGCTCATCCTTCTTTTTCTCTTTATGTTTCTACAGGCCCTTCAAAACATTCCATACTTCGGAGCGGCTGATTATTTCTCTCTGGGAATAATCGTGTATAAGATGGCTTTCGGCAGACATCCATTTCTGACCGGCAGGGAGTCCGCAGAGGAAGAAGTGAAGATCGTGACCACAAGGGAACCGCATTATCCAGATAGCATGAACCCGTATCTCCGTGACGTCATAGAGATGGTAAGTATACATAGAAATTTTACACCTTTTAAGTGACAATGTTCTTTCCCTGTTGCATACATTATATCTTATTAGGATTTTATTAAACATGGTTCCACCTTCTTACCATCACATATCGATGGAGGTCATAGCTGTACTTTCAGCAAGCTGACTGCTTAATGGAAGGATCTGCCTTCCCCTGTCATAAGGAAAGAAGCAGCCCTTTTTAATTTACGGTCCGGGTGGTTCCATTGGATAGTGATGGGGCCAATCGCACACATTGAATTCAATTTCTGGGGACATTCCGTGCACAGACAACATATAGAACTCCCCTGGGACTGCCAGAGTCATAAGAAAAATCATGGCAGGTGCAGATTTCATAGAAATCTCTTTTTTAATACATTCCTAATTCACATTTAATTGCAAAATATCTGATGTTTCTTTCCTTTAATAACTATTCTGAACTAATATGACACAAATAAGGCCCCATGCTACCATCCAATCCAATCAGGATGTAGTAGCAGGTCAGAAGGCAAAATAATAGAGAGAATCAGAATCAAATATTACATTGTTCATAGATTGTTCATGTTATTCCAGTGTATCTTATTATATTTTGTTCCTTTTTACAGTTCCTATGTAAAGACCAAGAGCTGCGGATGAGTCTAGTAAGAGACATCAGAGAACACCCCTACTTCAGCAAGGTGGACTGGAAGGAGCTAGAGAAAGGGAACTCACGCCCACCATTTCCAAATCGACATGTAAGTATACGGGAGGAGTCCCAGCACAATGGGGGGATTTCTAGGGATTATTTCCCTATCGATCAGAAACATTGACAAAATACTTTTTTCTCTTTCCAGATGCATGAGGAAGACCTGGGGGAAGGAATTCCAGGGGATGCTTTCATTAAAAATGAAGACTTTGGGAGAGATGAGGTTCCACACCGGCAGGAGAGATTTGAGGGCTTCTCCTACCTGAGCGAGAATGTGAATTGCAGCCAGTGGCCTAATACTCACCACTGGAAAACCAGTATCAACCCAGAGCCTCGTCGCCACCATCCGAGGGGCAATAACATTAACACAGAGCCTCGTCAGCACCATCCAAGGGGCAATGACATTAACAGAGGGCCTCGTCAGCACCATCCAAGGGGCAATGACATTAACAGAGGGCCTCGTCAGCACCATCCAAGGGGCAATGACATTAACAGAGGGCCTCATCAGCACCATCCAAGGTGCAATGACATTAACAGAGGGCCTCGTCAGCCCCATTTGAAGGAAGAGCCTCGTCAGCACCATCCAAGGGGCAATGACATTAACAGAGGGCCTCGTCAGCCCCATTTGAAGGAAGAGCCTCGTCAGCACCATCCAAGGGGCAATGACATTAACAGAGGGCCTCCTCATCACCATTTGAAGGAAGAGCCTCGTCGGCACCATCCAAGGGGCAATGACATTAACAGAGGGCCTCATCAGCCCCATTTGAAGGAAGAGCCTCGTCACCACCAACCGAGGGGCAATGACATTAACAGAGGGCCTCGTCAGCCCCATTTGAAGGAAGAGCCTCGTCACCACCAACCGAGGGGCAATGACATTAACAGAGGGCCTCGTCAGCCCCATTTGAAGGAAGAGCCTCGTCAGCACCATCCAAGGGGCAATGACATTAACAGAGGGCCTCGTCAGCCCCATTTGAAGGAAGAGCCTCGTCACCACCATCCAAGGGGCAATGACATTAACAGAGGGCCTTGTCAGCCCCATTTGATGGAAGAGCCTCGTCACCACCAACCGAGGGGCAATGACATTAACAGAGGGCCACGTCAGCAACATTTGAAGGAAGAGCCTCGTCACCACCATCCGAGGGGCAATGACATTAATAGAGGGCCTCCTCATCACCATTTGAAGGAAGAGCCTCGTCACCACCAACCGAGGGTATTTGACCTCAAAAGAGATTTGCCTGCTGTGAGACGGTAACACAAGCAGTACTGAGTGAGATAATTGTGGCACACTGGCAATGATCTCCCTACACCATACATAGAACCATACATAGAATGTATACATAGGGCCATACATACCACCATACTCAGCATGCCTACCTAGTACCAAACATACCACCATCGGGGCCACCAATAAGGGGGTACCACTGGTTCTCCTGTAGGGGCTGGGCACAGAAAACATGAGGAATCGGTGCGGCGGGCGGATGCACTGATCAGTGGGGGAGGCACTGATCTGTGCGGATGCTCAATGCATATATTCTGAATGATCCCCAAAGATGATTGTAAACAAGCATGCAAGTGTGTTTTATTGCATACATACCTGCGTATATAGCACCATGCATACCATCATACACAGCATGTCTACATACCACCACCAGGGCCACCAATAAGGGGGTACCACCAGTCCTCCTGTAGGGGGCTGGGCACAGAAAACATAAGGAATCGGTGCGGCGGGCGGAGGCACTGATCAGTGTGGGGGCGCTGATCTGTGCGGATGCTCAATGCATATATTCTGAATGAGCCCCAAAGATGATTGTGAACAAGCAGGTAGGTGTGTTTTATTGCATACATACCTGCAATACATATGTTCTGTATGGTTCTATGTATGGTTTTTTTCTCTATATGAGATGAACTGGGCACCCTAGACTGATGATTCAGGGACAATCCGATCGCCTTAGGGGGTCAGGAAGGAATTTTTCCCCCCCTTGGAGCCCATCTGGCCGGGGGGGTTTTCGCCTTCCTCTGAATCATCTTAAGGTTTAGGCTTAGTGTAAAAAGGCCCTGCCTTTGAGGAGTCCTAGGTCAACCGTCACTGTTCTCCGAAGCCCGACAATCATTTCCATCTATAGATTTATCTCCAATAAAGATTGGTCGCACCTTAATTGTCTTTGTATGTGTTTTTTTTCTTCTTTTTTCTAAGAAATATAATGAGGAATGGCAGCAGGGTGAGGAATCTTGCCCCATACTTCACCACTAGGGATGAGCTTCGATTTCAAGAGGAAGATCGAACATTATGGTCCGTTGGTGCCAAATTAGAGCGGCGTGTCACGGCCCATAATGCACTGCGTCATAGCAGTGCATTGCTGGCTGATGATTGGCCAAGCATGCACGATGACCCGCATGCTTTGGCCACTCACAGCGGCGTCAGCGAAGAGAGCCATAATTGGTCACAGGCCAATTTTTGATGCAATACTTTGCAGCAGGGCTCATTCCTGTGCCCCAACTAGAGTAACTGTAAGGGGTTGCAGTGTTGTGGCACCAGTGCCTAAGGCCCAATTTTTCTGCCCCTGTTCAGGGGCATGTAATTACAATTCTTGATCTAATATTTCACAGCAGGGCCCGTTCCTGCGCCCACCCAGAGTAACTGTGAGGGATTACAGTGTTGTGGCAACACCAATACCTAAGGCCCACATTTTTGCGTTTATATTTTGAGTATATAGAGCAGGCCCCTACTTTCAAACATCCAACTTACAAACAACTCCTACTTTCAAACAGAAGGAGACAACAGGAAGTGAGAGGAAATCTACCCCTAGGAAGGGAAATTCTCTCCTGTAAGAGTTCCTTGTTTCACAAAAAAAACCAAATTTTAACAATCCAATTGTCATTGGGACAGAAAGTGAGGTGAAATCTTCTGAACAGGTGCGCACAGACAGCAAAACAAATTATACAGGGGTGATAACCCTTCCCTATGTTTTCCAAAAAGCTTAAAAATAGATTTTTTGGCTGGAGCTACACTTTAAAAATGTACCAGTTAAAAATTACAAACAGATTCTACTTAATAACAAACCTACACAGTCCCTGTCTTGTTTGGACCGCCTGTATACTGCTGTTCTGAGTATATAGGGCCTGGGGGCCTCAGGCCTTTCCTTTTTATAATTTGGGTGTGCGGTTCTCCTTAATGTCCATACAAGACCCAAAGGGGCTGGTAATGGGCTTGGGGGCGGGGTACCCATGCCTTTGTTCTCAATGATTTTCATCCATATTGCCGGGACCAGACATTACATTAAAGCCGCAAGCAGTTTTAAATGACTTTTATTCCTTTAGAAATGTCATTTTGTGCAGGGACATACCAGTCCACTCCACACCCCTCATGTACATACCTCCCACCTCCATACACTCCACACCCCTCATGTACATACCTCCCACCTCCATACACTCCACACCCCTCATGTACATACCTCCCACCTCCATACACTCCACACCCCTCATGTACATACCTCCCACCTCCATACACTCCACACCCCTCTCATGTACATACCTCCCACCTCCATACACTCCACACCCCTCTCATGTACATACCTCCCACCTCCATACACTCCACACCCCTCATATACATACCTCCCACCTCCATACACTCCACACCCCTCATGTACATACCTCCCACCTCCATACACTCCACACCCCTCATATACATACCTCCCACCTCCATACACTCCACACCCCTCATGTACATACCTCCCACCTCCATACACTCCACACCCCTCTCATGTACATACCTCCCATCTCCATACACTCCACACCCCTCTCATGTACATACCTTCCACCTCCATACACTCCACACCCCTCGTGTACATACCTCCCACCTCCATACACTCCGCACCTCTCATGTACATACCTCCCACCTCCGTACACTCCGCACCCCTCATGTACATACCTCCTACCTCCATACACTCCGCACCCATCTCATGTACATACCTCCCACCTCCATACACTCCACACCCCTCATGTACATATCTCCCACCTCCATACACTGCACACCCCTCATGTACATACCTCCCACCTCCATACACTCCACACCCCTCTCATGTACATACCTCCTACCTCCATACACTCCACACCCCTCATGTACATACCTCCGACCTCCATACACTCCACACCCCTCATGTACATACCTCCCACCTCCATACACTCCGCACCTCTCATGTACATACCTCCCACCTCCGTAAACTCCGCACCCCTCATGTACATACCTCCCACCTCCATACACCCCACACCCCCCATAATTACTAATTAGAAAAATTTTATGACAGAAACAAATTTTTTTAATTTATAGCACAAAAATAAAAACCCCACTAGTGATTAAATACCACCAAAAGAAAGGTCTATTTGTGTGGAAAAAAGGACGCAAGTTTCATATGGGTAGAGTGTTGTATGAGTAATTGTCATTCAAACTGTGAGAGCGCTGAAAGCTGAAAATTGGTGTGTACAGGAAGGGGGTGTAAGTGCCTGGTATTGAGGTGGGTAGCAGCGGGTAAAATAAGTATAGAACACCTCACCATTTTTCTAGGTAAATATACAGTATGTGACAAAAGTAAGTACACCCCTCAGTGACATTTCTTCTTCTTCTAAAATGTAAAGTAGTGAGTGTACAGCTTGTATAACAGTGTACATTTCCTGTCCCCTCCAAATAACTCAACACACAGCCATTAATGTCTTTGTGCGCTGGTCCAAACCAATTGGTGGAGGGGGGATTATGGAGTGGGGGGAGGGGGGATTATGGAGTGGGGGGATTATGGTGTCGGAGGGGGGAGGGGGGATTATGGTGTCGGAGGGGAGATTATGGAGTTGGGGGAGGGGAGATTATGGAGTGGGGGGAGGGGAGATTATGGAGTGGGGGAGGGGAGATTATGGTGTCAGAGGGGAGATTATGGAGTTGGGGAGGGGAGATTATGGAGTGGGGGGAGGGGAGATTATGATGTCAGAGGGGGGATTATGGAGTGGGGGGAGGAGAGATTATGGAGTGGGGGGAGGGGAGATTATGGTGTCAGAGGGGAGATTATGGAGTTGGGGGAGGGGAGATTATGGAGTGGGGGGAGGGGAGATTATGGAGTGGGGGGAGGGGAGATTATGGTGTCAGAGGGGGGATTATGGTGTCGGAGAGGGGATTATGGTGGGGGGGTTGCTTTTCAGAGGTTGGACTTGGCCCCTTAGTTCCAGTGAAGGGAACTCTTAAGGCGTCAGCATACCAAGACATTTTGGACAATTTCATGCTCCCAACTTTGTGGGAACAGTTTGGGGACGGCCTCTTCCTGTTCCAACATGATTGCTCACCAGTGCACAAAGCAAGGTCCATAAAGACATGGATGAGCGAGTTTGGAGTGGAGGTACTTGACTGGCCTGCACAGAGTCCTTACCTCAACCCCATAGAACACCTTTAGGATGAATTAGATCGGAGACTGCGAGGTAGGCCTTCTCGTCCAACATCAGTGCCTGAACTCACAAAAGTTCTTCTGGAAGAATGGTCAAACATTTCCATAGACACCCTCCTAAACCTTGTGGACGGCCTTTCCAGAAGAGGTGAACCTGTTATAGCTGCAAAGGGCAAACTCAATATTGAACCCTCCGGACGAAGACTGGGCTGCCATTAGAAATGATGGGGCACTGGAAAGCTGACCTGACAGCCCCCACCTATCCACAGACAGCTTCTGTTCCACCACCTGCTGACCCAATGGGAAGTGCTGCCTGTACCCCCTATTGATGGTCCTGATAACTGGTGATCTGTAGTATTTACAGACTGGGCCAGAGGGTGGCCTAGAGTATGGGTAGAATGGAGGGTGACCTGTAACTATGTGGGGTATCAGCAGATACTGGGGGGTGACTTGTAGCAAAGACATTGTTAGTAGGTTAGGCTTTACCTCCTAGCGGGGCAGCTGTTTAGTGCTGATCCTCAGAGCTTCCAGTGGTGTGTTGGCCTTGGAGATGTTGATGGTGAGCGGTCTTCTCTGAGCCCCGGATTCTGCCTTGCAGGACACTCCTCTTCTCCATTACTCTGAGCTCTTCCCCCTTCACTGGCTGGACCCTTTTATTCCGTCCTTCCACCAACAACTATCTGTACCCGAAACAAGATGGAAGACAAAGAAAGAACACAAACGTCAGCCAATCACATCCACATTGTAAGTAATAGAACCACCTTACATCAGGTGCCGCCATAAGAGTGCCCCTTACATCAGGTGCCCCCAACAGAGTGCCCCTTACATCAGGTGCCCCATAACAGTGCCCCTTACATCAGGTGCCCTCCATGGCGTGGCTCCTCCCAACATCCACTGACTCCTCCCACTGTGTGACTCCTCCCACCATCCAGTGACTCCTCCCACCACCCACTGACTCCTCCCATCGTGTGACTCCACCCACCATTGTGTGACTCCTCCCACCATCTCCTGTCTCCTCCCACCATCCAGTGACTCCTCCCTCCATCGCATAGCTCCTCACACTATCCCGTAACGCCTCCCACCATCATGTGACTCCTCCCACCATCCACTGACTCCTCTCATCGCGTGGCTCCTCCCACCACCCACTGACTCCTCCCACCATCATGTGGCTCCTCCCACCACCCAGTGACTCCTCCCACCATCAACTGACTCCTCCCACTGCGTGACTCCTCCCACCACCCGTGGCTCCTCCCACCATCCACTGACTGCTGTCATCATCGTGTGACTCCTCCCACCACCCTGTGACTCCTCCCACCATCAACTGACTCCTCCCACCACCAACTGACTCCTCCCACATCCCGTGACTTCTCCCACGACTCCTTCCACCATCCACTGAATCCTCCCATCACATGGCTCCTCCCACCATCCAGTGACTCCTCTCACCATCCACTGACTCCTCCCACCACCAACTGACTCCTCCCACCACTGTGTGGCTCCTCCCACATCCTGTGACATCTTCCAGTGTGTGACTCCACCCACGACTCCTCCCACGATCCCGTGACTCCTCTCACCATCCACTGAATCCTCCCATCACGTGGCTCCTCCCACCATCCCGTGACTCCTCTCACCATCCACTGACCCCTCCTATCACGTGACTCCTCCAACCATCCCCTGACTCCTCCCAACATCGCGTGGCTCCTCCCAACATCGCGTGGCTCCTCACACAAACCTGTGGCTCCTCCCACCATCCACTGACTCCTCCCACCATCCCGTGACTCCTCCCACCATCCCCTGGTCATCCCACCATCCCCTGTCTCCTCCTCCCATCGCGTGGCTCCTCACACAATCCTGAATGAATGAATGAATGAAATACTTATATAGCGCACAATGCGAACTGAATCGCCTCTAGGCTGCTGTGGCTCCTCCCACCATACCGTGACTCCTCCCACCATACCGTGACTCCTCCCACCATCTCCTGTCTTCTCCCACCAACCTGTGACCCCTCCCACCGTCTCCTCCCACCAACCCGTGACCCCTCCCACCATCAATGGACTCCTCCCATCTTGTGGCCCTCCCACCATTCACTGACTCCTCCCAATATCCCGTTACCCCTCCCACCATTGCGTGGCTTCTCCTACCATCCCATGACTCCTCCCACCATCCCGTGACTCCCCCACTATCAACGGACTCCTCCCACCATCGTGTGGCTCCTCCCACCATCGAGGGACTCCTCCCACATCCCGTGACTCCTCCCACCATCCACTGACTCCCCCCACCCTCCCGTGACTCCTCCTCCCCGTGGTGTGATTCTCCCCACCCTCCCGTGACTCCTCCTCCCCGTGGTGTGACTCCCCCCAGCCGTGGTGTGGCTCCTCCCCCCGTAGTATGGCTCCTCCCCCCGTAGTGTGACCCCCCCGCGGGGTGACCCCTCCCCAGCCGCGGGGTGACTCTCCCCAGCCGCGGGGTGACTCTCCCCAGCCGCGGGGTGACTCCACCCAGCCGCGGTGTGGCTCCTCCCGCCGCGGTGTGACTCCTCCCCCCGTGGTGTGACTCCTCCCCCGTGGTGTGGCTCCTCCCCCCACGGTGTGGCTCCTCCCGCTGCGGTGTGACTTCTCCCCCCGTGGTGTGACTCCTCCCCCCGTGGTGTGACTCCTCTATCAGGCATTACTAGATGGCAGACTGTGGGAGGAGTCTCAGCTGTCACAGCATTTAGGAGCCTTTTCTTCCACCAATCGTCACTCAGTATTCCTCACAGAGCTGACAGCGGGAGGGAGGACTGTTGTGGATGGAGGGCGGGAGCTGCCCAAGGTTATCAAGCAAGTGATTGGTTGCTAGGACCGCCCTTCATCCAAGCAGCCAATCACTATCTTGCAGCTCCCACCCTCCATCCAGACCCCCCCACCCCCGCCTTCCTGCCCAGCACAATTTGCAGCTTTCATGGCGGTCGCACTTTGAGTGACAATTACACGGTCATACAAAACTCTACACATTTTATTCACACAAATAGAACTTTCTCTTGGTGATAATTAATCACCGTTGGGCGGGGTTTTATCTTTTCTAAAATAATAAAAAAACTAAAAAAGACCGCCCCTTTTTTATATATTTTATTTCCTTGTTTACATGGGATCAGCTGTGATTGGACACAGCCAATCACATGGGTGAAGAGCCTAAACTGGGCGTGGTCATATGACATGGCTCCGCTCCGCTGTCATTGGTCTATATGGCAGGTGGGAGGCGGTTAGTAGTGTGGTGGGGGGTGGGGGAGGGTTTGAGGACTGTGATGTGCAGTGGAGAAGGAGGAGCTCAGATCTGTGATATCGGGTAGCTCCGCCCATTCATTTTATTGGTCATCATTACCTGCGAGAAACAGAGAAAGGCGTCCCTGATTTTTACTTTTTTATGGCGCCGAGCCAGACGGCGCTGCGGTGATATGCGGTTTGGTTCACTCGAAATGCGCCCCGGATGCCGACATGACCTTCAGAGTTTTACTGACCTGTCCAATAATACCCCTATTCAATGTTATTGGGCCCATCCCACCATCTTGTGACTCCTCCCACTATCCTACAACGCCTCCTCCTGTCATGTGACTATATCTTCTGTGCTGACCTGTACCCTTCACAAGGGAATCGGGGGGCTTCAGTCACCAAAACTGCAGTGTTTATCCTCCATGACACGTCACAGGAAGCCCCTCCATGGTTATCAGAGGACAGAATGACTGATAAAGGAAGGTCCGTAGACGTGGTGTATCTAGATAAAGGAAGGTCCGTAGACGTGGTGTATCTAGATAAAGGAAGGCCCTTAGACGTGGTGTATCTAGATAAAGGAAGGCCCGTAGACGTGGTGTATCTAGATAAAGGAAGGCTCGTAGACGTGGTGTATCTAGATAAAGGAAGGCCCGTAGACGTGGTGTATCTAGATAAAGGAAGGCTCGTAGACGTGGTGTATCTAGATAAAGGAAGGCCCGTAGACGTGGTGTATCTAGATAAAGGAAGGCCCGTAGACGTGGTGTATCTAGATAAAGGAAGGTCCGTAGACGTGGTGTATCTAGATAAAGGAAGGCCCGTAGACGTGGTGTATCTAGATAAAGGAAGGCCCGTAGACGTGGTGTATCTAGATAAAGGAAGGCCCGTAGACGTGGTGTATCTAGATAAAGGAAGGCCCGTAGACGTGGTGTATCTAGATAAAGGAAGGCCCGTAGACGTGGTGTATCTAGATAAAGGAAGGCCCGTAGACGTGGTGTATCTAGATAAAGGAAGGCCCGTAGACGTGGTGTATCTAGATAAAGGAAGGCCCGTAGACGTGGTGTATCTGGATAAAGGAAGGCCCGTAGACGTGGTGTATCTAGATAAAGGAAGGCCCGTAGACGTGGTGTATCTAGATAAAGGAAGGTCCGTAGACGTGGTGTATCTAGATAAAGGAAGGCCCGTAGACGTGGTGTATCTAGATAAAGGAAGGCCCGTAGACGTGGTGTATCTAGATAAAGGAAGGTCCGTAGACGTGGTGTATCTAGATAAAGGAAGGCCCGTAGACGTGGTGTATCTAGATAAAGGAAGGCCCGTAGACGTGGTGTATCTAGATAAAGGAAGGCCCGTAGACGTGGTGTATCTAGATAAAGGAAGGCCCGTAGACGTGGTGTATCTAGATAAAGGAAGGCCCGTAGACGTTGTGTATCTAGATAAAGGAAGGCCCGTAGACGTGGTGTATCTAGATAAAGGAAGGCCCGTAGACGTGGTGTATCTAGATAAAGGAAGGCCCGTAGACGTGGTGTATCTAGATAAAGGAAGGCCCGTAGACGTGGTGTATCTAGATAAAGGAAGGCCCGTAGACGTGGTGTATCTAGATAAAGGAAGGCCCATAGATGTGGTGTATCTAGTGTGGCAGCACGCAGGTAAAGTCACCTGGTTGTATCCAGGATGGGAAATATGTGTGTCCTAGATTCAGGCTTTATGCAGACTTGTACAACTAGAGGGGAAGAGTTAATGAGCCCAGCTGAAGTAAGTGGGCTCATTAAGACCTCTACAAAAACCCCAGCATGCTTAGGGAGATGCTCCATCCTGGAACCAGTTTTGTGTTTGTAAAGACTGGGGAGTGTGACACCTGTTCTGTGCGGTGAGGTAACGCCTGTGTGGCAAACCTCTACAACAGAGACAGAGACAGGGACTGGTGCTGCACAAGGCTGCACTCAGTTGTTAGACAGGGAATCCATGTGTGTAATTAGAGGTCAAGCTGACCAGGATTTATTTTCATGTTTTATTTTTGTTTGGCTGTTATATGTTTCACTGCATGTAGCATAAATAAACCGCATCTTTTGTTTTTTTGCACCTACAACGCTGTCTGCTGTGCCTGACTTTGTGTTGTGAACCCATCCAGGGGGTCACACACACCCGCTGCCGAGCTAACCCCCTCACAGTTGGTGGAGAATTTTGGCATTTTTTTTTTTAAGGCCAGCATGGAGGAGATACTGAGACAGCTGGCTCTAGCAAATGCAAATCAGCAGCAAACAAATGCGGCTTTACAAAAGAGCCTTGCAGCCCAGCAGAAAGCTCACCTGCAGAGTCTGGAAGCTCAGCAACAAGCCCAGCAGCGATCTGAACCCCGCTTCATAGACCTGTTGCAGAAGCAAGAGCAGAGTTTTCGACAGCAAATAGAGACATTAATACAGCAACGTCCGCAGACCAATGAGGCAAGTGGTTACAATAATACCGCATCCTTTGGTGTGAGCCGTTTACTGACAAAAATGACGGGAGAGGATGATCCGGAGGTGTTTTTGACCACATTTGAAAGGACTGCTGAAAGGGAAAAGTGGCCTAAGGAGCAATGGGCTGGACTGGTGGCCCCTCTGTTAACTGGGGAATCGCAGAAAGCTTATTATGACCTAGAGCCTGACCAAGCAAAAGACTATGTGGTGCTAAAAGCAGAAATATTGGCACGGCTGGGTGTCACCCTGGCCGTCCGGGCTCAGCGTGTGCATAATTGGACTTTTCAGGTTGGAAAACCCCCCAGGTCTCAAATGTATGATCTCATTCACCTGAGCAGATAGTGGCTGCAGCCAGAGACTTTGACCGCACCAAACATTGTGGAACGTGTTGTTATGGATCGTTTCCTGAGAGCTCTTCCTACTGCCATCCAAAGATGGGTAAGCCATGGAGACCCAGAAAATGCCGATAAACTTGTGGATCTGGTTGAGAGGTACTTGGCTACAGAGAACCTGACCACCTCTTCCAGGGACTCACGGACTTTCCATCCTAAGACCAGATCATCCCCAGTGGCGGGTAAGATGACTCCAAGGGGTGAGGGTGGAGAGCGTGAGAGGGTGGGAGTTCTACCTAAGGTCTGGCGGGAGCAGCCCAGGAAGCCCATGCTGCAAGAGACAGCGAAAAAGATTATTTGCTACCGCTGCCGGCAAGAGGGACATATTGCAGCCAATTGCCCCGTTGTGGATGAGCCTATGCAATGTGACTTGATAAGGGAGAGACGTCAGTCGCTGTTTGCGACAGTTGCATGCACTGCCATTCGGGGACCTGAGAAACATTTATGTAAAATGTGTATTAATGGTAGACATGTTGATGTGTTGCTGCATTCAGGTAGCCTGGTAACATTGATAAAAGCTGAATTAGTTACTACAGAGGTCTCTGGGAAGAACAAGGTGGCTGTTATTTGTGTGCATGGGGACCCCCGAGAGTATCCTGTAACTTCAGTGTTTTTTGAGACCCCCAAAGGTAACCTCTCTCATCAGGTGGGGTTAGTGTCTCACTTAACACATGATGCTATTGTAGGAAGGGATTTTCCAAAATTCTGGGAACTCTGGGATTGTCCTGAGCCCCCCACTGGTGCCCCTATAGACCAGGAAGATGACCAGAATTCCTCTGGGGGTGGTGAGGACTCTCCTGAATTTCCCTTGTCGGTATTGGCGGGGGAAACTCGAGAAACTGGGGAGGAATCAACATCCTCAGATGAAAACATGCCGTCTGTGGAGTTTTCGGATCTTGAGGTTCACAGGGAAAATTTTGCCACAGAACAGTTAAAAGACCCCACCCTAATAAAGGCACGGGAAAATGTGGTGAAAATAGATGGCGAGTTAGTGAACCCAGATAAGACTTGCCCTTATCCTTACTTCACTATGGAAAGGGACCTGCTGTATCGAGTGGCTCAAAGGGCAGAAGAAACCATTGAGCAACTTGTAGTGCCCAAACCTTACAGGAAGTTGGTGTTAGAATTGGCCCATGGGCACATTCTGGGAGGTCATCTGGGGAATGAGAAAACCAGAGAGAGGGTACTGCAGAGATTCTATTGGCCTGGGGTCATGAAGGAAATAGAAAATTATTGTTCCTCCTGCCCTGTGTGTCAGAAGTCGGCACCTATGCCACATTTCCGTAACCCGCTGGTACCTCTTCCTATCACTGAGGTCCCCTTTGAGAGGATAGCAATGGATTTGGTAGGTCCGATAATGAAGTCCGCTAGGGGGCATCAGTACATTTTGGTTATATTGGACTATGCCACCCGTTATCCGGAAGCAATTCCTCTCCGAAATACCTTGGCCAAAACCATAGCCAAAGAGCTATCTCTTGTTTTTAGCCGCGTGGGTATTTGTAAGGAACTGCTTACGGACCAAGGTACACCCTTTATGTCCCGGGTAATGAAAGAACTATGCAAGTTGTACAAAGTGACACAATTGCGTACATCTGTGTATCACCCCCAAACAGATGGGTTGGTTGAAAGATTCAACAAAACCCTAAAACAAATGTTAACCACTTGGGTACCGCGCTATTGCCGAATGACGGCATTAGCGCGGACCTAGATTTCCAGGACTACGTCTATTGACGTCGTCCTGGTTACGAGCGGCCTGCGCGCCCCCTGAGGGGCGCGCGCGGCGCGCTCTGTGATCGGCGAGTCCGTGAGACTCGCCTGATCACCGATCCGTGTAAGGGGTCGATCCCGACCCCTTATCACGTGATCAGCTGTCAGCCAATGACAGCTGATCATGTGATAGAACGGAGCCGGTAATCGGCTATTATTCCTCCTCGCGCTGACAGCGCGAGGAGAAAAAAAAAAAGCCGATCACCGGCGGCCGTGATCGGGACATCAGTCCCGATCACGGCCAGCAATGAAAGGCACCACATGCCACCTGCCAGTGCCCACCTGCCTCCCGCAGTGCCATCCTGAAATATAACAAAGTAAAAGTAAGTGCCCCCCGTCTGTGCCCATAATGCCCACAGTGCCACCCCACAGTGCCACCCACAGTGCCACCCCACAGTGCCACCCCACAGTGCCACCCACAGTGCCACCCACAGTGCCACCCAATCTGCCTCAAAGGTGCTGCACCCCAGTGCCGCCCATCAGTGCCCAGCAGTGCCGCCCATCAGTGCCCAGCAGTGCCGCCCATCAGTGCCCAGCAGTGCCACCTATCAGAGCCACCTATCAGTGCCACCTATCAGTGCCCATCAGTCCCATCTATCTGTGGTACCTATCAGTGCCCATCCGTGCCACTTATCCGTGCCACCCATCCGTGTCATCTTATCTGTGCCCATCTTTGCCCATCAGTGCCGCCTTATCTGTGCCCATCGGTGCCGCCTTATCTGTGCCTATTAGTGCCGCCTTAACTATGCCTATCAGTGCCCACAAGTGCAGCCTATCAGTGCCCACCAATGCAGCCTATCAGTGCCCACCAATGCAGCCCATCAGTGCCCACCAATGCAGCCTATCAGTGCCGCCTCATCAGCACACTTCAATGAAGGAGAAAAATGACCCGTTTGCAAAATTTTATAACAAACTATTAAAACATGATTTTTTTTTTTGCATCTTTTTTTGTTTGTTTAGCAAAAAATAAAACTCCGAGCTGTAACTAAATACCACCAAAAGAAAGCTCTATTTGTGGGAAAAAAATGATAGAAATTTCATTTGGGTACAGTGTTGTATGACCGCGCAATTGTCATTCAAAGTGCATCAGCGCTGAAAGCTGAAAATTGGTCTGGGACTGAGGGGGGTTTAAGTGCCCAGTAAGCAAGTGGTTAAAGAAGGTGGTGGATAGAGATGGAAAGAATTGGGACTGTCTAATACCCTATCTGATGTTTGCCATTAGGGAGGTACCCCAATCCTCTACGGGTTTCTCACCCTTCGAGTTGCTCTATGGGAGACACCCAAGAGGGCTGCTGGATATCGCCAAGGAAACTTGGGAAAATGAGAGTTCTCCTCACAGGAGTGTGATTGAGCATGTCGCCCTGATGCAGGATAGAATCGCACAGGTAATGCCAATTGTAAAGGAACATTTGACCCAAGCGCAGTTAGCACAGCAGAGAGTGTACAACCGTGGGGCCAAGACCCGTACTTTTTCCCCGGGGGATAGGGTCTTGGTGCTAGTCCCTACGGTTGAAAGCAAATTTCTGGCCAAATGGCAAGGTCCATATGAAGTAATTGAAAAAATTAGTGAGGTGAACTACAGGGTTAGACAGCCAGGAAGGCGAAAGCCGGAGCAGATCTATCACGTCAATCTGCTGAAAGCCTGGAGGGATAGGGAATCCCTAGTCGCAGAGACTTGGTCACAAGCCCAGCCTGATTGCTTAGTTCCTGAGGATGGAATAGCAGTCACCTTATCGAAAACCCCAACAACAGGAGGTTAAAGAGTTTGTACTTTGTAACAAAGAGATTTTCTCTTAGCTGCCAGGACAAACATCTGGCGTAGAGCATGACATTATCACCCCGCCAGGAGAAAGGGTAAAACTAAAACCTTATAGAATACCAGAGGCCCGACGGGAGGCAATACATGGGGAGGTTCAAAGGATGCTGGAATTGGGTGTGATAGAGGAGTCCCAGAGTGACTGGTCCAGTCCTATCGTACTAGTGCCCAAACCTGATGGGAGCTGGCGGTTTTGTTTCGACAATTGAATAAAGTTACAAAATTTGACACCTACCCCATGCCACGTATAGATGAGTTGATTGACCGGCTGGGAACAGCCCGATATATGACAACTCTTGATCTCACCAAAGGGTATTGGCAAATTCCCCTGGCCGAGTCGGCCAAGGAGAAAACTGCGTTTGTAACCCCAGATGGGGCATTCCAATATAAGAGAATGCCGTTTGGGTTACAGAATGCACCGGCAACATTCCAGCGGAAAATGGATAAGATTCTGAGGCCCCATCAGAAATATGCTGCAGCTTACCTGGATGATGTGATTATCCATAGCACAGACTGGGTCTCACATTTGCCAAAAGTACAAGCAGTCCTAGACTCTATCCGGGAAGCTGGGTTTACGGCCAATCCAAAGAAGTGTACCATTGGACAGGAGGAGGCCAAATATCTTGGGTACACTATTGGGAGGGGGGTGATAAAACCCCAAGTCAATAAAGTCGAGGCCATACAAAGTTGGCCACGTCCCAACAGCAAGAAACAGGTACGAGCCTTTCTGGGAATCGCTGGCTATTATCGACGATTCATTCCCCATTTTACTTCTCAGGCTGTGCCCCTCACCAACCTGACAAAAGGGAAAGAGTCGGTCATGGTTAAATGGTCCCCAGAGGCTGAAGAAGCATTTCAGTCCTTAAAAACAGCCTTATGTAGCCAGCCAGTGTTGTACTCACCAGACTTCTCTAAGGACTTTGTGGTACAAACTGATGCATCAGACGTTGGGTTAGGAGCAGTGTTATCCCAGGTCTGGAACGGGGAAGAGCACCCAGTCATTTACCTCAGCAGGAAGTTGAAGTCCCATGAGGTAAATTACTCCACGATTGAGAAGGAATGTTTAGCAGTGAAGTGGGCTCTAGATTCCCTTCGGTACTATCTGCTAGGTAGGCACTTTGACCTGGTGACTGATCACGCTCCTTTAAAGTGGATGGCTCAGAACAAGGAGACCAATAGAAGGGTAAATAGGTGGTTCCTGGTCCTACAGGAATTTAACTTTACAGTTAAGCATCGCCCTGGTGTTAAAATGGGGAATGTGGATGCTTTGTCTCGGATACATGCGTGTCTGGCTGCTTGTGTTACAACCCCAAGGTTGAAACAAGAGGGGGGGGGTATGTGGCAGCACGCAGGTAAAATCACCTGGTTGTATTCAGGATGGGAAATATGTGTGTCCTAGATTCAAGCTTTATGCAGACTTTTACAATTAGAGGGGAAGAGTTAATGAGCCCAGCTGTAGTAAGTGGGCTCATTAAGGCCTCTACAAAAAACCCCAGCATGCTTAGGGAGATGCTCCATCCTGGAACCAGTTTTGTGTGTATAGACTGGGGAGTCTGAGATCTGTTCTGTGCGGTGAGTTAACGCCTGTGTGGCAAACCCCTACAATAGAGACAGAGACTGGGGCAGCACAAGGCTGCACCCAGTTGTTAGACAGGGAGTCTACGTGTGTAGTTAGAGGTCAAACTGACCAGGATTTATTTTCTTGTTTTATTTTGTTTGGCTGTTATATGTATCACTGCATGTAGCCTAAATAAACCGGATCTTTTGTTTTTTTGCACCTACACCGCTGTCTGCTGTGTCTGACTTTGTGTTGTGAACCCATCCAGGGGGTCACACACACCCGCTACCGAGCTAACCCCCTAACACAAGATGTCCGCTTACCCCTTCTCACTGTATCCTTACCGTGGAGGTGTACGGGGTGTAACAAGATGTCCGCTTACCCCTTCTCACTGTATCCTTACTGTGGAGGTGTACGGGGTGTAACAAGATGTCCCCTTACCCCCTTCTCACTGTATCCTTACTGTGGAGGTGTACGGGGTGTAACAAGATGTCCGCTTACCCCTTCTCACTGTATCCTTACTGTGGAGGTGTACGGGGTGTAACAAGATGTCCGCTTACCCCTTCTCACTGTATCCTTACTGTGGAGGTGTACGGGGTGTAACAAGATGTCCGCTTACCCCTTCTCACTGTATCCTTACTGTGGAGGTGTACGGGGTGTAACAAGATGTCCCCTTACCCCCTTCTCACTGTATCCTTACTGTGGAGGTGTAGGGGTGTAACAAGATGTCCGCTTACCCCTTCTCACTGTATCCTTACTGTGGAGGTGTACGGGGTGTAACAAGATGTCCGCTTACCCCTTCTCACTGTATCCTTACTGTGGAGGTGTACGGGGTGTAACAAGATGTCCCCTTACCCCCTTCTCACTGTATCCTTACCGTGGAGGTGTACGGGGTGTAACAAGATGTCTGCTTTCCCCCTTCTCACTGTATCCTTACTGTGGAGGTGTACGGGGTGTAATAAGATGTCCCCTTACCCCCTTCTCACTGTATCCTTACCGTGGAGGTGTACAGGGTGTAACAAGATGTCCGCTTACCCCTTCTCACTGTATCCTTACCGTGGAGGTGTACAGGGTGTAACAAGATGTCCGCTTACCCCCTTCTCACTGTATCCTTACTGTGGAGGTGTACAGGGTGTAACAAGATGTCCCCTTACCCCCTTCTCACTGTATCCTTACCGTGGAGGTGTACAGGGTGTAACAAGATGTCCGCTTACCCCTTCTCACTGTATCCTTACCGTGGAGGTGTACGGGGTGTAACAAGATGTCCGCTTACCCCTTCTCACTGTATCCTTACTGTGGAGGTGTACAGGGTGTAACAAGATGTCCGCTTACCCCCTTCTCACAGCATCCTCACTGTGGAGGTGTACGGGGTGTAACAAGATGTCCCATTACCCCCTTCTCACAGTATCCTTACTGTGGAGGTGTACGGGGTGTAACAAGATGTCCGCTTACCCCTTCTCACTGTATCCTTACTGTGGAGGTGTACGGGGTGTAACAAGATGTCCGCTTACCCCCTTCTCACTGTATCCTTACCGTGGAGGTGTACAGGGTGTAACAAGATGTCCGCTTACCCCTTCTCACTGTATCCTTACCGTGGAGGTGTACGGGGTGTAACAAGATGTCCGCTTACCCCCTTCTCACTGTATCCTTACTGTGGAGGTGTACGGGGTGTAACAAGGTGTCCGCTTACCCCTTCTCACTGTATCCTTACCGTGGAGGTGTACGGGGTGTAACAAGATGTCCGCTTACCCCCTTCTCACAGTATCCTCACTGTGGAGGTGTACGGGGTGTAACAAGATGTCCCCTTACCCCCTTCCCACTGTATCCCTACTGTGGAGGTGTACAGGGTGTAACAAGATGTCCCCTTACCCCCTTCTCACTGTATCCTTACTGTGGAGGTGTACGGGGTGTAACAAGATGTCCCCTTACCCCCTTCTCACTGTATCCTTACTGTGGAGGTGTACAGGGTGTAACAAGATGTCCGCTAACCCCCTTCTCACAGTATCCTCACTGTGGAGGTGTACAGGGTGTAACAAGATGTCCCCTTACCCCCTTCTCACTGTATCCCTACTGTGGAGGTGTACGGGGTGTAACAAGATGTCCCCTTACCCCTTCTCACTGTATCCTTACTGTGGAGGTGTACGGGGTGTAACAAGATGTCCGCTTACCCTTTCTCACAGTATCCTTACCGTGGAGGTGTACGGGGTGTAACAAGATGTCCGCTTACCCCCTTCTCACTGTATCCTTACCGTGGAGGTGTACGGGGTGTAACAAGATGTCCGCTTACCCCCTTCTCACTGTATCCTTACTGTGGAGGTGTACGGGGTGTAACAAGATGTCCCCTTACCCCCTTCTCACAGTATCCTTACTGTGGAGGTGTACGGGGTGTAACAAGATGTCCCCTTACCCCCTTCTCACAGTATCCTTACTGTGGAGGTGTACGGGGTGTAACAAGATGTCCCCTTACCCCTTCTCACTGTATCCTTACTGTGGAGGTGTACGGGGTGTAACAAGATGTCCGCTTACCCTTTCTCACAGTATCCTTACCGTGGAGGTGTACGGGGTGTAACAAGATGTCCGCTTACCCCCTTCTCACTGTATCCTTACCGTGGAGGTGTACGGGGTGTAACAAGATGTCCGCTTACCCCCTTCTCACTGTATCCTTACTGTGGAGGTGTACGGGGTGTAACAAGATGTCCCCTTACCCCCTTCTCACAGTATCCTTACTGTGGAGGTGTACGGGGTGTAACAAGATGTCCCCTTACCCCCTTCTCACTGTATCCTTACTGTGGAGGTGTACGGGGTGTAACAAGATGTCCCCTTACCCCCTTCTCACTGTATCCTTACTGTGGAGGTGTACAGGGTGTAACAAGATGTCCCCTTACCCCCTTCTCACAGTATCCTTACTGTGGAGGTGTACGGGGTGTAACAAGATGTCCCCTTACCCCCTTCTCACTGTATCCTTACTGTGGAGGTGTACGGAGTGTAACAAGATGTCCGCTTACCCCCTTCTCACTGTATCCTTACTGTGGAGGTGTACAGGGTGTAACAAGATGTCCGCTTACCCTTTCTCACAGTATCCTTACCGTGGAGGTGTACAGGGTGTAACAAGATGTCCCCTTACCCCCTTCTCACTGTATCCTTACCGTGGAGGTGTACGGGGTGTAACAAGATGTCCCCTTACCCCCTTCTCACTGTATCCTTACCGTGGAGGTGTACGGGGTATAACAAGATGTCCCCTTACCCCCTTCTCACTGTATCCTTACCGTGGAGGTGTACAGGGTGTAACAAGATGTCCCCTTACCCCCTTCTCACTGTATCCTTACTGTGGAGGTGAACGGGGTGTAACAAGATGTCCCCTTACCCCTTCTCACTGTATCCTACCATGGAGGTGTACGGGGTGTAGCAAGATGTCCGCTTACAGCTTCTCACTGTATCCTTACTGTGGAGGTGTACAGGGTGTAACAAGATGTCCGCTAACCCCCTTCTCACAGTATCCTCACTGTGGAGGTGTACAGGGTGTAACAAGATGTCCCCTTACCCCCTTCTCACTGTATCCCTACTGTGGAGGTGTACGGGGTGTAACAAGATGTCCCCTTACCCCTTCTCACTGTATCCTTACTGTGGAGGTGTACGGGGTGTAACAAGATGTCCCCTTACCCCCTTCTCACTGTATCCTTACTGTGGAGGTGTACGGGGTGTAACAAGATGTCCCATTACCCCCTTCTCACAGTATCCTTACTGTGGAGGTGTACGGGGTGTAACAAGATGTCCGCTTACCCCTTCTCACTGTATCCTTACTGTGGAGGTGTACGGGGTGTAACAAGATGTCCGCTTACCCCTTCTCACTGTATCCTTACTGTGGAGGTGTACGGGGTGTAACAAGATGTCCGCTTACCCCCTTCTCACTGTATCCTTACCGTGGAGGTGTACGGGGTGTAACAAGATGTCCGCTTACCCCCTTCTCACTGTATCCTTACTGTGGAGGTGTACGGGGTGTAACAAGATGTCCCCTTACCCCCTTCTCACAGTATCCTTACTGTGGAGGTGTACGGAGTGTAACAAGATGTCCGCTTACCCCCTTCTCACTGTATCCTTACTGTGGAGGTGTACAGGGTGTAACAAGATGTCCGCTTACCCTTTCTCACAGTATCCTTACCGTGGAGGTGTACAGGGTGTAACAAGATGTCCCCTTACCCCCTTCTCACTGTATCCTTACCGTGGAGGTGTACGGGGTGTAACAAGATGTCCCCTTACCCCCTTCTCACTGTATCCTTACCGTGGAGGTGTACAGGGTGTAACAAGATGTCCCCTTACCCCCTTCTCACTGTATCCTTACTGTGGAGGTGAACGGGGTGTAACAAGATGTCCCCTTACCCCTTCTCACTGTATCCTACCGTGGAGGTGTACGGGGTGTAGCAAGATGTCCGCTTACAGCTTCTCACTGTATCCTTACTGTGGAGGTGTACGGGGTGTAACAAGATGTCCGCTTACCCCCTTCTCACTGTATCCTTACTGTGGAGGTGTACGGGGTGTAACAAGATGTCCCCTTACCCCCTTCTCACTGTATCCTTACTGTGGAGGTGTACGGGGTGTAACAAGATGTCCGCTTACCCCTTCTCACTGTATCCTTACTGTGGAGGTGTACGGGGTGTAACAAGATGTCCCCTTACCCCCTTCTCACTGTATCCTTACTGTGGAGGAGTACGGGGTGTAACAAGATGTCCCCTTACCCCCTTCTCACAGTATCCTTACCGTGGAGGTGTACAGGGTGTAACAAGATGTCCCCTTACCCCCTTCTCACTGTATCCTTACTGTGGAGGTGTACGGGGTGTAACAAGATGTCCCCTTACCCCCTTCTCACTGTATCCTTACTGTGGAGGTGTACAGGGTGTAACAAGATGTCCGCTTACCCCCTTCTCACAGTATCCTTACTGTGGAGGTGTACAGGGTGTAACAAGATGTCCCCTTACCCCCTTCTCACTGTATCCTTACCGTGGAGGTGTACGGGGTGTAACAAGATGTCCCCTTACCCCCTTCTCACTGTATCCTTACCGTGGAGGTGTACAGGGTGTAACAAGATGTCCCCTTACCCCCTTCTCACAGTATCCTTACTGTGGAGGTGTACAGGGTGTAACAAGATGTCCCCTTACCCCCTTCTCACAGTATCCTTACTGTGGAGGTGTACAGGGTGTAACAAGATGTCCCCTTACCCCCTTCTCACTGTATCCTTACTGTGGAGGTGAACGGGGTGTAACAAGATGTCCCCTTACCCCTTCTCACTGTATCCTACCGTGGAGGTGTACGGGGTGTAGCAAGATGTCCGCTTACAGCTTCTCACTGTATCCTTACTGTGGAGGTGTACGGGGTGTAACAAGATGTCCGCTTACCCCCTTCTCACTGTATCCTTACTGTGGAGGTGTACGGGGTGTAACAAGATGTCCCCTTACCCCCTTGTCACTGTATCCTTACTGTGGAGGTGTACGGGGTGTAACAAGATGTCCCCTTACCCCCTTCTCACTGTATCCTTACTGTGGAGGAGTACGGGGTGTAACAAGATGTCCCCTTACCCCCTTCTCACAGTATCCTTACCGTGGAGGTGTACAGGGTTTAACAAGATGTCCCCTTACCCCCTTCTCACTGTATCCTTACTGTGGAGGTGTACGGGGTGTAACAAGATGTCCCCTTACCCCCTTCTCACTGTATCCTTACTGTGGAGGTGTACAGGGTGTAACAAGATGTCCGCTTACCCCCTTCTCACAGTATCCTTACTGTGGAGGTGTACGGGGTGTAACAAGATGTCCCCTTACCCCCTTCTCACTTTATCCTTACTGTGGAGGAGTACGGGGTGTAACAAGATGTCCCCTTACCCCCTTCTCACAGTATCCTTACCGTGGAGGTGTACAGGGTGTAACAAGATGTCCCCTTACCCCCTTCTCACTGTATCCTTACTGTGGAGGTGTACGGGGTGTAACAAGATGTCCCCTTACCCGTTCTCACTGTATCCTGACCGTGGAGGAGTACGGGGTGTAACAAGATGTCCCCTTACCCCCTTCTCACTGTATCCTTACTGTGGAGGTGTACGGGGTGTAACAAGATGTCCGCTTACCCCCTTCTCACTGTATCCTTACTGTGGAGGTGTACGGGGTGTAACAAGATGTCCCCTTACCCCCTTCTCACTGTATCCTTACTGTGGAGGTGTACGGGGTGTAACAAGATGTCCGCTTACCCCTTCTCACTGTATCCTTACTGTGGAGGTGTACGGGGTGTAACAAGATGTCCCCTTACCCCCTTCTCACTGTATCCTTACTGTGGAGGAGTACGGGGTGTAACAAGATGTCCCCTTACCCCCTTCTCACAGTATCCTTACCGTGGAGGTGTACAGGGTGTAACAAGATGTCCCCTTACCCCCTTCTCACTGTATCCTTACTGTGGAGGTGTACGGGGTGTAACAAGATGTCCCCTTACCCCCTTCTCACTGTATCCTTACTGTGGAGGTGTACGGGGTGTAACAAGATGTCCGCTTACCCCTTCTCACTGTATCCTTACTGTGGAGGTGTACGGGGTGTAACAAGATGTCCGCTTACCCCTTCTCACTGTATCCTTACTGTGGAGGTGTACGGGGTGTAACAAGATGTCCGCTTACCCCCTTCTCACAGTATCCTTACTGTGGAGGTGTACGGGGTGTAACAAGATGTCCCCTTACCCCCTTCTCACTTTATCCTTACTGTGGAGGAGTACGGGGTGTAACAAGATGTCCCCTTACCCCCTTCTCACAGTATCCTTACCGTGGAGGTGTACAGGGTGTAACAAGATGTCCCCTTACCCCCTTCTCACTGTATCCTTACTGTGGAGGTGTACGGGGTGTAACAAGATGTCCGCTTACCCCCTTCTCACTGTATCCTTACTGTGGAGGTGTACGGGGTGTAACAAGATGTCCCCTTACCCCTTCTCACTGTATCCTTACCGTGGAGGAGTACGGGGTGTAACAAGATGTCTGCTTTCCCCCTTCTCACCGTATCCTCACTAGGGACAAGTGCGGGGTGTAGCAAGATGGCGGCGACGAAACGTCACTTGCGTTACACTTTGACGGTTCGCCTAATCTGACAAAACACCAGCAGGAACCTACTGAAGACTAATCATCTTCTGCTATGAGCTCCAGGCAGCCATCTTGGAGAGGACAGCAGGCCGTGCCTACAAGCAAACTCCCTCCAGCTTTTTTCTTTAATACTTCTAGTAGGGCAGGAGGAACAGGTTCTATGCTATGCAAAGGCCCAAAAAGTATCTTCCTTGGTCTGAGCAGCCAATCAATGTCTCAGATTTACAAAGAAATCCCAACCATGGCTCAGAACTAGAAGTATCTGGCATACAGCAGCCTGGTAGGACCTTAGGGCAGCTTACATAAGTCAATAGGTACTTGAGGGCTGTTTGCTGCAGTTATGTGTAGAGAACTGCAAAGGGGTTGCTGGAGGTAAAGTGGGAAGTAAACTCTCCATTTACACTTTCCCCCCATATGAAAGTGCACCTTGTATCACGTTTAGGTTTTGTACAAATCAAACCCTACCTCCAGCACCCAAACACCCTTGTAATACCTGGTTGCCACAGTTATTCTAAAATAAAAGCTGGGCTGGGCATGTGCCTTATAGGATGTGACCATGATGGATGGGGGCAGCAGAAGTGTCTTCAGGAAGACTCCAAAAGGTGGCACCATCATTGGCTAGAGGTAGGTTTGTGTGCCTCAGTGCTATATACAGCAAGGCCAGCAATACTTTCACATTGGAATGACATACATGATGTCAGCAGGGCCGCTGATAGGCCAGTACAACTGGCCCTGTTGTACTGGGCCCAGCCAGCAGGGGGGCCCGGGCAACCTAAACAGAGACCTTATTAATGTTAAAAAAAAAAAATCCAATTAATGTTAAAAAAAAAAAAAAATCCCCCAGCCACCTTGACTGACTCTCTCCCCCCCCACCCCTTGCCGTTCTTTTTACATTTTTTTTTAGGCCGATAGCTCAATAGGCAGGGGGAGGGACTATTTTCTCTATTTCGGAAACGGAAGAATGTCCTCTCTGCGCCCGCTCCTCATGCTGGCTCAAGTTCCGGCCAGCACGTCCTCTATATTGCCTTCCCTGGCGCGGAGTGATTCCTCCCCTTCTGCTATGTTCTTCGCTCGGCTAGAGAAAAAGCAGAGAGACGAGCGCCGAGCGGAAGAAAAAAAAGTAGCAGATCGATCTGGCATCTGACTGGAAACTTTTGTGGACACTCGTACTCCAGTCCAGACAGCCACCAGCAACAGGATCAAGGAAGAAGTGACTCCTGGGGCCCGGCTAACACAGAACACAGACAGGTGTGTGCTTGCTTGGGGGGGGGGGGGGGGGGGTGGATTCAAGATCTACTACTACTGCAGCAGCATCTTTACATTATGCCATTGGCAGCATGGGTGGCACTGTCTGCAGGTAGCACATGCGTTATGGGCAATAACGCATGCGGCATGGGTGGCACTGTTACAGCAGAATATGGCATTGGCATCATGGGTGGCACGGTCTCTGCAGGCAGCACATGCATTATGGGCCATAATGCATGTGCTGCCTGCAGAGACCGTGCCCCCCATGCCGCCAATGCCGTAATGTGCTGCAGACAGTGTCACCCATGCCGCCAATGCCATATTGTGCTGCAGACAGTGACACCCATGACGCTAATGTCATAACGCATGTGATGCCTGCAGAGACAGTGCCATCCATGCTGCCAATGGCATTATGTCAGCAAGTAGCACATGCGTTATGCCATTAGTGTCACGGCTGGCACTGTTTACAGCACGTTACAGCATTGGCGGCACTGTCTGCTGGTAGCACATGCTTTATGGCCCATAACGCATGTGCTGCCTGCAGAGACAGTGCCACCTGTGCCGCCAATGCCGTAATGTGCTACAGACAGTGTCACCCATGCCGCCAATGCCGTAATGTGCTACAGACAGTGCCAGCCATGCCTATCGCTTGTAGACAAACCTGCACTTTGTTTCAAGGCGGGGTCTGGGGAGGGGCTGGGACGGGGCGGGGCTGAAGGAGGGACCATGGGCGGGGCCAGGGGTGGAGCTGAAGGGGGCCCCGTCAGGTAGGCTGTGCGGGGCCCCATGATTTCTATCAGCGGCCCTGGATGTCAGGGACCTGCTACGTGGGACATAACTGCTGAGTTTACTTCTAGCCTCATATGGCAGCATTAGTACCTCTGATGAAGAGCAGAGCTCACCATTGCTCTAATCTACCATTCTAGAAAACATTACAGCAACACAAAGCTGCCTTCTCATAGTTAAAAACATTAAAACCATTCCAACAGAAACCTTTAAACAGAATTCTAAATGACTACTTGACCCCCTGCGCTTCCAAGGCCTCCACAATTGGAGGTGCAGAAGGCCGTTCCTTGGGGTTCTCGCTGGTGCACACGAAGAACAATTCAATCACCTTCTGGTAGGACTCATCCAGCTTGTCCATGTTAAGTGCCGGTCTCGTGCCCAAAGCTTCGTAATAAGCGCCCTCATCAAAGTCATCCATGAAGGATTCCTCTGGACAGAGAATGGAGATGAACAGTTATTGATTACAGACGGCACAATCAGAATCAGAATTTAAAGTCTACCACATACCCCTACTTTATGGGAGTTTAAAGAAAAAGAAAATCATCTTCCTCCCATCACACAGCTGTAAAATGCCAGCTCCTCGGACCAGTACAAACTAGCATTTGACATTCGAATCAAGAGCTTCGTTGTCCATTAGACAGAAGAAGATGTGACACATTTAGGGGCCTGAAATCCAAGGAGCTCCATGGGGACACAGGGATTGATTTTAAGAATAATACTAAGCACTGCCTCAGAATTGTAGAGGATTTGGTGGATATGAAAAGGGGCCATTAACCACCTCAATACTCAAGACCAAATATTGTAAAACAAACAAACAAAAAAAAGTCTGTTTCTGTTAGAAAATGTTGTAAAGAAGTCATTTTTCTCCTGCACCGATGGGGCACAGATGAGGCGGCACCGATGGGGTACAGATGAGGTGGCACCGATGGGGTACAGATGGGGCACAGATGAGGCGGCACCGATGGGGCACAGATGAGGCGACACCGATGGGGCACAGATGAGGGGGCACCGATGGGGTACAGATGGGGCACAGATGAGGCGGCACCGATGGGGTACAGATGGGGCGGCACCGATGATATGTACAGGTCTCCCCTGTGAGGAAATGCTGCTGATCGGCTCTCTCCTCCCACTCTTTCAGTGAGAGAGTCAAGCAGATAACTGCCATTTCCTTGTTTACATATGATTGGACACAGGTGATCACATGGGTAAAGAGCCGATGTTTCTTTACTGAGATCGGAGACGCGCCCAGAACAAGAGACGATCGGTGACAGCCCCTCAGGGAAGCACGGGGAGAGGCTTGTTTACACAGACCTCTCCTCCTTCTTCAGCTCTGTGACCCGATCGCGGGACACCAGCGGCGATCGGGTCCGCTGGTCCCGCGGCCACAGATCACAGGACCGGGTCGGGAGCCAGCCGCGCGCTCCCGACCCACGGCTGGGCACTTAAAGAATCACGTACCGGTACGTGATTGTGTCCAGCCGTGCCATTCTGCCGACGTATATATTGGCGCGAGGCGGTCCTTAAGTGGTTAAAGCAGGGCTGATCCTCCACTCCTCCCCATAGCTAGACACCAGTCCCAGCTGCTTCTGTAAATTCTACATAAATGATTAGCCCTTACTTACATTGGCCATAGCCAGAAATACTAGGGGGCCGAGAAACTTGCTTTGAACCTTAAAATTATGTTTTTCAATAAACAAAAAACCACAGACTTTAGAAGAACATGTTATACTACTTAACTGCACAGAGCGGCCCTGAGACAGTAAAGCCTGGAAAAGGCGGCTGCCTCTCCACAGGTCATGCAATCTTCTGGGACCTGTGACGTTTCCCAGAAAATCGCAGGGGGGAGGGGTGAGAACTTCTGCCCAAGCAGAAGTGGGTGCAGGAACCTGTTGAAACTAGGTAATGGGGGGTGGTAAAAGCAGTACATCCCTTTTGGGCGGAGCTCCGATTTAAGGCTGGGTTCACACGGTTTGTGGAGCGCCCCTGTTCTCCGTTTTTTATGGGGGGGGGGGGCAGAATTTTGCCTCAATTCAGACCTGAAAACAGCCAAAGACACACCGGACCCTTCTGCAGTGCGCTCTGTAGCCGCCCCGGAGATGTGTGAAGCGGCTCCAATGACAGCCGGTCACACTCTCCCGTCATGTGAAATGGATGCGGGGAAACCCTCATCCAATTCCCACAAGTGTGAACCCGGCCTTCACTTCCGATATGTAGTCACCAATATGCAGGACTTACCTGTCCTAGATTTGCTGACTAGTAACACGTCCTACTTTGTCATCTATTTTGGAACATTCTCCCCCTCCCCCCACCTTTATTCTCCGACAAAACAAGATGATGAATGCTGAGCTGACCTTTTCATCAGGTAAACGCTGACACGGGTTCCATAAGCAAACTTCTGCATGAATGGTGAAGCTGGGATGGCGAACGTTGGTGATGGACACATCTGTGAATAAAAGAGGATTGGCTTCATTAGCTTGGAGGATGTACGTTGTGTTTCAAGGTTTCTCCCAGCAACACTGGGAGAGAATTAGGGCTGCAACTAACCATTATTTTCACCATCCATTAGTTGGCCGATTAATCGCTTAATAACCTTAAAAAAAA
Organism: Lithobates pipiens; assembly: GCF_037356315.1. NCBI lineage: Eukaryota > Metazoa > Chordata > Amphibia > Anura > Ranidae > Lithobates > Lithobates pipiens. Next base: position 174,294 of record NW_027507900.1, read on the forward strand.
AAAAGTGGATCAAATTGACGTTCATTTTCAACCACAGTGAGGGGAAAATGTAGAAATAACAGAAAAGGTCTTAGTGGAAGGAATTTTCAGACAGTGGATGTGGTTTTCATTCAGATACTACCTTCATTTTAAAAACAAGTGAAAATTTCAAACAAAATTCTTTCATTCAGCGAATGTAGAAAGATTTTTAGTCTGAATATTCTCATCTGAAAATTGATCGGTGTGGTCAGCACAAGGCTCGGTACACACCTATGCAGTTTGCTTTTGATCTGTTTCTGCAGTGCCTTTTGCTGTGCGTTTTGATTTTTGCGCACGTGATTTTTCTGCAATTTGTATTTTTACATTTTTTTTGGGCACACAAATTGCTGCAAAAACACATGACACGCTTTTCTGCAGCTTCTCCATTGAAGTATATTGAACCAATAAAGCATTATTTTGCGTTTAAAAGTCCCCGCCCCTTTCAGATGTGAACGTGTCCCATAGGAAACCATGGAAATGAACTGCAGTGCATTTCTGCAAAAAGCACCAAAAACGCATAGATGTGAACCGGGTCTAACGCGTTTAGTAACATAATGGGGTTAAAAACTAAAAAACTAAAATGAGCCCTTTATAGTAGAAAAAGCCGATAATCACTACTGAAAGGGGTTCATTTTTTACTTTAGAACAGTGACAGGAATATTTATAGTAGCGATTATTTGCTATCTTTGTATTATAAAGGGCTCATTTTAGGTTTTTTTAACCCATTAGGTTACCGGCCGATTCATCGATTATGAAAATAGGAATCGATTCATTTCATAATGGATTAGTTGTTTCAGCCCTAGAGAGACTATTGTGATTAGGGTTGCCACCTGTCCAGGATTCACCCGGACAGTTCGGGTTTGGAATCATGTGTCCGGGTTTCAGACTGTCTGAGACCCAGACACATTATTTAAACTGTACTATGGCCTCCCAGCTGGGTTGCTGGCTGCAGTTGTCTAAGCTGAGAGTGTCTGTAACACTCTCTTTCACACAGCCCAAAGCCAGCACTAACAATTCCCTCTTCCCCAACAAAACACACACAGACAGGAGAGGAGAGAGGGCTCAATCTGCACCTCTTCCCCCCACCCCCTACTCCTCTTTGTCTGCCCACATTCCAATGCCTGGTGCTGTGCCTCAGAAAAAGGAAAGTGGGGGCCGAAAATTTGAAGCCCAGCAGCCTCAGATACATTTGGATGAGAGGTGCTGACTTCCAAAGGGTGAGTGAGCTCACCATCCCTCCGTGTCTGAAGTCTACCCCTTCTCTCTCCTGCCTCTGAGAGAGTACACTAAGGTAAATCAGGGTTCTCTCCATACATCAGTGTTCTCAGTGTCCCCCCTTAAATCAGGGTTCCCAGAGCATCCCTTATGTTAGAGTCCCCAGAATTCTCCCTTACATCAGAGTCTGCAGAGTCCCCCCTTAGAGTGAAAGGGAACTCTGTGAGTTCAGATATAAAAGGGGGACTCCGTGGACTCTGACGTAAAGGGGGACTCTTGTTATTAACTTCATATGATTAGAAATATTATTTAATACCAAAATATATCTATAGTTTATACTATAATAAAAATTGGTGTGCACCGATCAAGTGTTTGGGTTTGACGTGAAGAAAAGGTGACAACCCTAATTGTGATCATGGGAGGAATCGGGCCGCAGCACCTCAGAAATCAGCCAGAAGAGGCGAGACAATGTTATGTGAGCAGCACAGACCTCTCCAATCCCGGGGCGGGAGATCACACTGACAGCACAAAGCTTACACTATATACCTCTATACTGCTCAGTCCCAAACATCCAGACTGCAAAACTACATCAGATGCCTGTTTTTACCGCCCCCCGCCCAACTCACCATCTGAAAGATCTATTTCATGAGTAGTTCTTCCCGTTATTACCAGTTCATAATTACAGACCTTCCCAGCTGCTTGCTCTGGGGGGCACCTGAGCAGGGCTCCATCCCAAGTTATTGCTCGGTGTGCCCAGTCACAGAGTGCAGCTCAGCCCCCCCTCCTCTCATTATCTCAGATTGACAGTATACAGAGCCAATGAATGAGAAGAGACCCGGGAGAGCCACTGACCTCCTGCACATTACTGGCTCAGGTAAGTATAAGGAGGGGGCTGCTGCACCCAGGTGCTTTTTCTTTTTACAACCACTTTAACCGCTTCAGCCCCGAAAGATTTTACCCCCCCTCCTGACCAGAGAACTTTTTGCAATTCAGCACTGCGTCGCTTTAACTGACCATTATGCAGTTGGGTGACGTAGCATCCAAAAATAAATAAATGCCCCCCCCCCCACCACAAATAGAGCTTTCTTTTGGAGGTATTTAATCGCCTCTTCATTTTTTCTTTTTTGCGTTATAAACAAAAAAAGCGACAATTTTGAAAACAAAATATAAAACAAAGCAATGTTTTTTTTACTTTTTGCTATAATAAATATCCCCCAAAGATATATAAAAAATATTTTTTCCCCAGTTTAGGCCGACACGTATTCTACATATTTTTGTAGAAAAAAAAAAATCAATAAGTGTATATTGATTGGTTTACGCAAAAGGTAAAGCGTCTACAAAATAGGGATAGTTATGGCATATTTATTATTTTATTATTTTTACTAGTAATGCCGGCGACTTGCAACTTTTACCGGGACGGCAACATGGCGGACACGTCGGACAATTTTGACACATTTTTTGGGACTATTGGCATTTATACAGCGATCAATGCTATAAATATGCATCAATTACTGTAAACATGTCACTGGCAGGGAAGGGGTTAACACTAGGGGGCGATCAAGGGGTTAATGCGTTCTCTACTACATGTTCTAACTGAAGGGGGGGAGGGGACTGTGTAGGGGAGATGACAGATGGCTCTTCATACTCTGTGTGAACAGATGATCTGTCTCTTCTCCCCTCAGATAAGAAACACACAGATCGCTGTTCTCCGGGTGATGGCATCGGTTTCATGGACGAGCACGCGCGCCCCTAGTGGCTGAATATGGAAGCAACGTAACATGACGGCGATTCGCAGAGCCGCGTTTCCGCAGTACAACCGCGGCGGCTGGTCGGCAAGCCGTTAACTACTTTCCACCGGCGCTATAGAAAGACTGTTACAGCGCGGCCTTCCGGTGGTGGGAGGGAGACCACAGATGTCCTCCCGTGATGGTGCCGCTCACGTGCCCCCTGCGGCGCGCTCTCCAATCATCGAGTTCTTCCCACTCAGCTGATCACAGAACAGGGTAAAGAGCCAATCGCTGCGGCACTTTATCACATGATCAGCTCTCAGCCAACAGCTGATCACAGAAGTAAACAGAAGCCGATTATCTGCTTTTTTATTCTCACAATCAGCGGAAGGAGAAAATAAAGCAGCCAGTAACCAGCTTCTGTTACAGGGACATCGGTCCCAATATGTGCCCATCAGTGCCGCTAGTCTGTGCCCCCTACCCGTGCCTCATCAGTGTCACCTACCAGTGCCACTAAAGTGTGCCCCCTACCCGTGCCTCATCAGTGTCACCTACCAGTGCCACTAAAGTGTGCCCCCTACCCGTGCCTCATCAGTGTCACCTACCAGTGCCACTAAAGTGTGCCCCCTACCCGTGCCTCATCAGTGTCACCTACCAGTGCCACTAAAGTATGCCCCCTACCCGTGCCTCATCAGTGTCACCTACCAGTGCCACTAAAGTGTGCCCCCTACCCGTGCCTCATCAGTGTCACCTACCAGTGCCGCTAGTCTGTGCCCCCTACCCGTGCCTCATCAGTGTCACCTACCAGTGCCGCTAGTCTGTGCCCCCTACCCGTGCCTCATCAGTGTCACCTACCAGTGCCACTAAAGTGTGCCCCCTACCCGTGCCTCATCAGTGTCACCTACCAGTGCCACTAAAGTGTGCCCCCCTACCCGTGCCTCATCAGTGTCACCTACCAGTGCCACTAAAGTATGCCCCCTACCCGTGCCTCATCAGTGTCACCTACCAGTGTCACTAAAGTGTGCCCCCTACCCGTGCCTCATCAGTGTCACCTACCAGTGTCACTAAAGTGTGCCCCCTACCCGTGCCTCATCAGTGTCACCTACCAGTGCCACTAAAGTGTGCCCCCTACCCGTGCCTCATCAGTGTCACCTACCAGTGCCACTAAAGTGTGCCCCCTACCCGTGCCTCATCAGTGTCACCTACCAGTGCCACTAAAGTGTGCCCCCTACCCGTGCCTCATCAGTGTCACCTACCAGTGCCACTAAAGTGTGCCCCCTACCAACATCCCATCCCCTAACATCCCATCAATACTCCTCATTACACCCCTCCTCCTCCGAGAAATTCACCCCACCTCATCGAAGAGCACCGACACCTGAAGAGCGACAGAGAACCTCCCATCAATACTCCTCATTACACCCCTCCCCCTCCGAGAAATACACCCCCACCTCATCGAAGAGCACCGACACATGAAGAGCGACAGAGAACCTCCCATCAATACTCCTCATCACCTCACCTTACACCCCTCCCCCTCACCTGACACCCCTCCCTCTCAAACTGCCCCTCCCCCTCTGTATAGCTGAGTAGAGTTGGGGTCCCTCCTGGGATGATGGGGGATGGTAGTAGAGCTCAGCCTATGATTGGTCCTCTGTGTGTGTTGGGGGAGGGGGACCCTCTATAGTGGACACTCCCCCTCCCCCTCGATACTTCGGGGTCTCACCTGGCGAGAGATGATCATGACTACCAGACACTGTGCATTTCAATCCCTGCCCCGCCCCTTCCGCTACCGGCCCCGCCTTCCTTGCTGGTCACTTGTCCCGCCGCTGATTGGACGCCTCCATATTAGTAAACAGAGAGGAGGAATGAGGGGTGGGGCTGTGTCTCTTATCTCCTCCCCCTGCAGTGTACGGTTACCACGGAGATGAGTGCGAGGAGGGTGGAGCCTGTGTGATAGGGGAGGAGCTGAGAGACGAAGGGTCATACAAAATATCGGGCGGACTGACCGCTGCAGCGCTGGCTCCGGTGTTCCGTCAGATTCCGCGACCCCTCAGAATTAGTAACGGAAGTGACGATCCGTCGTCGCCATCTTGCTACACCAGGCACTCCTCCACTGTGAGGATAGACCGAGAAGGGGGGGGGGAAGGCGGACATCTTGTTACACCCACCAGAGTTTTGCATTTTACACTTTTTATAAAACACAAATCGGAGGTTATATGGTGAAATCCCACGGACTGAACTCAGAGTTTTCTGTCACATTAGCAAACGTGTGAGGTGGGCAGGTTTGCCGCGGCTTTTAAAATGTAACATCCAAACATTCCGATTTCTAAATACTCTATTTATGCATCAAACTCCGGTGGGTGTAACAAGATGTCCGCCTTCTCAGTGTATGCTTACTATAGAGGAGTGCGGGGTATAGTAAGATGGCTGCGACTGAACGTCACTTCCGTTATCAATTGTGATTGGTTAGTAGAGCGCGGTACGGATCTTCACACGGCGGGCGGCCCCGGGGAGCAGCGTGAGACTCATCACCCCTCCCCCCCTCATGGAGAAATAATTGGTGTGTAATAATGATAAAATAAAAGAAATGAAAAGATTTGATGTGCGGAGAGGATTTCTAAGGCTCCATTCACAATGTTATCATAAGAATAGAGATCTTTATTTCAGCCATGGGACTGTAAGGGTTAAATCTCATTCACAATAACATGTTCTTCCAGGAGCCGTATATCCCTATTACATCCGTATACTGGCTCCTTTAAGAAAAATCGTCAGTTAATTTTTCAAAAAAAAAAAAAAAAAAGTCACATGACTGCACTGTGATTTCATTGGCTGAGCCAAAGTCACTGTGATTGGCTGAGCCAAAGTCACTGTGATTGGCTGAGCCAAAGTCACTGTGATTGGCTGAGCCAAAGTCACTGTGATTGGCTGAGCCAAAGTCGCTGTGATTTCATTGGCTGAGTCCCCCTATATATTCAGACGCTGGGGCAGAATTCATCAGAAGTTGACTGTCCACTGACAAGTGAGGTTGGCTTTTATCTCTCCTGAGAGATACCTTGTGATATTATTGGATTTGATTTCGGTCAATTCAATTTCATTGCAATATTTGTTGTCATACATTTAAAGCGAGTTTCTTTATTCTTAATAATGAACCGATTTAAATGTAATCAGATTGTTTCTCTGAAAAACATCAAAGAGAAACCCAGCAAAGGAAGGGCCATGGTAGGAGGTGTCAGTGACCAGCCTGCAGATACCCCAACCAAAAAGCCCTCCAAGCTGAAGAGGACCCGAGCGTTTGTGCGCGGCTGTTTCAGAGCCGTCGTTCGATGTTTCGGTTCCGGCTGTAAAGCCAATAGACATCACCGGGATACAGACACTGAGATTGGTAAGTGTTTTTATTCAAAGATTTTTTTTTTTTTTATAAATTTTTTTTTTTTTTTTTTTTCAAAAAAAAATTTTTTTTTCACTTTTTTTTTTCAAAGTATATTATTTTCTTCATATTTTTTTTTTTTCAAAAAACATTTTTTTTTTTTTCAAAAAAATTTTTTTTTTTTTTCAAAAAAAATTTTTTTTTTCAAAGAAATTTTTTTTTTCAAAAAAATGTTTTGGGGTCACATTCCCATAGGTACAAATGTTTTTTTAATATTTTTTAAATCAAGTCCTTTTTTATGACATTTTTTAGTTACAATCAACACAAGACATACACCAGGGCTCCACAAACCCCAGGCGCCAGGTCACCAATGCCACCAGAAATCACAACCTGGCGCCTAAGCTGCCACCAGCCCACTCACTATCACTATTAACAATGACTGACCCCCTCCCCCCTCCTCCACACTCTGCGGCTGCGCACTGTGTGTGACACTGACAAGCAAAGCAGAGATCCCTATCCCCAAGCTTCAATGTTCAGTGTCCTCATCCCTATCCCCGAGCTTCAATGTTCAGTGTCCTCATCCCTATCCCCGAGCTTCAATGTTCAGTGTCCTCATCCCTATCCCCGAGCTTCAATGTTCAGTGTCCTCATCCTTATCCCCCTGCTTCAATGTTCAGTGTCCTCATCCCTATCCCCGAGCTTCAATGTTCAGTGTCCTCATCCCTATCCCCGAGCTTCAATGTTCAGTGTCCTCATCCTTATCCCCGAGCTTCAATGTTCAGTGGCCTCATCCCTATCCCCGAGCTTCAATGTTCAGTGTCCTCATCCCTATCCCCGAGCTTCAATGTTCAGTGTCCTCATCCTTATCCCGAGCTTCAATGTTCAGTGTCCTCATCCCTATCCCCGAGCTTCAATGTTCAGTGTCCTCATCCCTATCCCTGAGCTTCAATGTTCAGTGGCCTCATCCCTATCCCCGAGCTTCAATGTTCAGTGTCCTCATCCCTATCCCCGAGCTTCAATGTTCAGTGTCCTCATCCTTATCCCCCTGCTTCAATGTTCAGTGTCCTCATCCCTATCCCCGAGCTTCAATGTTCAGTGTCCTCATCCCTATCCCCGAGCTTCAATGTTCAGTGTCCTCATCCTTATCCCCGAGCTTCAATGTTCAGTGGCCTCATCCCTATCCCCGAGCTTCAATGTTCAGTGTCCTCATCCCTATCCCCGAGCTTCAATGTTCAGTGTCCTCATCCTTATCCCCGAGCTTCAATGTTCAGTGGCCTCATCCCTATCCCCGAGCTTCAATGTTCAGTGTCCTCATCCTTATCCCCGAGCTTCAATGTTCAGTGTCCTCATCCCTATCCCCCTGCTTCAATGTTCAGTGTCCTCATCCCTATCCCCGAGCTTCAATGTTCAGTGTCCTCATCCCTATCCCCGAGCTTCAATGTTCAGGGAGCAAAATATGACACTACACCGCCTCTCTGTTACTTGTCAGCTTCACACCCCGGCCGAGTCCCGCCCATTCCGACATTAAAGCGGGAGTCCGCCATTTTTTTTTAAAAAAGCCAGCAGCTACAAATACTGCAGCTGCTGACTTTTAAAACAATGACACTTACCCACCCAGCGCGCCCGCGATGTCGGCACCCGAAGCTGATCTCTCGATCGTCTCTCGGGTGCTGCCGCTGCCATCTTGGGTATGGGAACCAGGAAGTGGAGCCTTTTGGCTTCATTTCCCGGTTCCCTACTGCGCATGCGCGAGTCGCGCTGCGCAATAAGGATGGTCCCCGCTGTCTCTGGGATCCGTGTGTTTCCCAGCAGGCAGCGGGGGACCTTCGGAAAGGGGTGTAGCTTCTGCAGAATCTACGCCGGAAGTGGGTGCAGATACCTGTACTGTACAGGTACCTGCACCCCCCTCCCCCCTGAAAGGTGCCAATTGTGGCGCCGGAGGGGGGGAGGGTTCCAATGAGCGGAAGGTGCACTTTAGGGTGGAGCTCCGCTTTAAGCTCAATTCTGACAGCTCCTCTGTTACATTTCAGTAATAGAGAGCTCAGTGTAAAACCTGCCAGTGCCACCTGCCAGCGCCAACCAGTGGCATCTGCCAGTGCCAACGAGTGCCATCGCCAATCAGTGTCACCTGCTAGTGCCAACCAGTGCCACCGCCAATCAATACCACCTGCATCCACCAACCAGTGCCACCGCCAATCAGTGCCACCTACCAGTTCCAAACCAGTGTCACCTGCCAATGCCAACCAGTATCACCTGCCAATGCCATCTGGCAGTTCCACGTGCCTGCCAGTGCCACCTGCCACCGCCAATCAGTGCCACCTGCCACTGCCAATCAGTGCCACCTGACAGTGCCACCACCAATCAGTGGCAACTAGTGCCACCGCCAACCAGTGCCACCTGCCAACACCAACCAGTGCCACCACCAATCAGTGCCATCTGCCAGTGACAACTAGTGCCACCGCCAACCAGGGCCACCTGCCATCACCAACCAGGGCCACCTGCCACTTCCAAACCAGTGCCACCTGCCAATCAGTGCCAGTGCCAATAGTGCCACCTGCCAGTGCCAATAGTGCCACCTGCCAGTGCCAAACCAGTGTCACCTGCCAATGCCATCTGGCAGTTCCACGTACCTGCCAGTGCCAGCCAGTTCCATCTGTTGCCAGCCTTACTCTCTTTCTGGTCAGCCCATAACCCTGATGTAACAGCGTTTCAATGGAGTTATTGACTGGGTGCTCCATTGTGAGTTAGGGATAGGGGGTGAAAATGAGTGGCCTTACCCCGGGAGCTGACAATCCATACCACTCTAAAAAAACAAAAACTGGCTCCTAAATTCAAAGCAAATTTGTCAACCCCTGACATACACACAACCCATGTACTTATTGTACAATCCTAATAAACACACATTTATAAGCAATATTTAAAGTGGTTGTAAACCCACAAAAAACAAAACAAAGGTGCCAATTGGTTCAGTGCCCCCCAGTGCCCCCCCCATGGGCAGTGCAGACAATGCCACCCCCCATGGGCAGTGCGGACAATGCCGCTCCCCCATGGGCAGTGCGGACAATGCCGCTCCCCCATGGGCAGTGCGGACAATGCCCCTCCCCCCATGGGCAGTGCGGACAATGCCGCTCCCCCCATGGGCAGTGCGGACAATGCCGCTCCCCCCATGGGCAGTGCGGATAATGCCGCCCCCCATGACCATCCCACATGGGACCTAGATCCCTCCCCCGCTTTCTCTTTGATGGCCTCATTGTGATTGCACCTCTGTAGTCATGTATGTCAATCTTTTGTTTTCATCCCCAACAATCCACGTCTGCACACTACTGGGAGGTCCATACACACGCAGATGGACGGTTATAGATCTCTTATTGGCACCGTCTCCCCGGGATTTTGTACTTGTTGAAAACCAGAAGATTACTTAGCAGTGCCCCAAAGAAAACATGAAATAGTCCCTCCTGTTCCCTACTGAATGGACGGATTGTATGAACTGCCTTAGGGCTCATTTAAACATGTTGTGCCCTCTGAACAGCAATCCACATTCAAGTCGCTCTTCAGAGGGCATTTGACAGGAGGCAAGAAGGTGTTATATTGCCTCCTCACCACCTGTTTAACCCCCTGACATCCGCGCTGTGGGCAAATGACGGGCACAGCGCGGATGTGAATTCCCGGGAGGCCGTCATATGACATCCCCCTGTGCACGCTCCCTGCGGAGGGCGCCGTGATCACAGAGTCACTGAGACTCGGAAGACCACCGATCCGAGTACGGGGCCAATCCCGACCCCTTATCATGTGATCAGTTATCAGCCAATGACGGCTCATTACATGATGTAAACAAAAGCTCAGTGATCGTTTTTTTTTCTCCTCTGCTGACAGGAGAAGAACAAAGCCGATCACCGGCTCATCTTAAAGGGACATCGACCCTGAAAAGGAAGAGGCGATTATGCCTCATTTATAGAGTAACAGTGCCCACCAGTGCCACCTATCAATGCCCATCAGTGCCACCTATCAATGCCCACCAAGCCCACCCAGCCAAGTGCCCACACCCAGGACCCAGCGGTCCTGGGTGTGGGCGAATGGCCCTGAATGCAGACAGTGCATGTCATATTAGGAGAAGTGGCTGCGTGCGTGCAGCTGTGCGTTCTACTCATTGTCAATGGACTGCCTGCATGCAGCACCTGGAAGATACAGATGTTGTAGAAACGTCCCATTCATGTTATATGGGCCTCATCACCCTTGTAAACAAGGCCAGACAGACGGACAAAACCAACACAAATAAAACCGCACTAATTCATTATCCATCAGCATTTTAATATGCACTATGCCTTTACCCCAAGTGCTGTCATTAGAAGTGTCTGCGCTCCTAAAGCCGGCCATAGACACTTCCAATCTCACCCGACTAAGCAAGGACCAGCCAAGATTCTAACCATGTATGGGCAGGCTGATTACGGGCTGGGTACTACCAGCCCCTCTGACTTTTCATGCCATTATTGCCAACCAGTGGGTCGGGATGAGTGGCAGGAAACCAGCATTTTTATACAAAGTACAACATTAGTCCTCCTTGTGTCCCTGTCCTGTAGAGTTTATTCATGGTCTCTGGCACCAGCGTTTTCATCTCTTCTCTCCATAATTTGATGTTCTACAAAGAAAAATATATGAAATGTAGGTGAAGGTGCTAAATCTAATTCCTCTCTTTTTTTATTGTAGGTGTACGCGGTATTGACTGCACACCACAGTGCAACCCGGACGTGTCCACTCCACCGGAGTGCGACCAGGACGTGTCCACTCCACCGGAGTGCGACCAGGACCTGGCCACTCCACCGGAGTGCGACCAGGACGTGTCCACTCCACCGGAGTGCGACCAGGACGTGTCCACTCCACCGGAGTGCGACCCGGACGTGTCCACTCCACCGGAGTGCGACCAGGACGTGTCCACTCCACCGGAGTGCGACCAGGACGTGTCCACTCCACCGGAGTGCGACCCGGACGGGTCCACTCCACTGGAGTGCGACCAGGACGTGTCCACTCCACCGGAGTGCGACCAGGGCGTGTCCACTCCACCGGAGTGCGACCAGGACGGGTCCACTCCACCGGAGTGCGACCAGGACGTGTCCACTCCACCGGAGTGCGACCAGGACCTGGCCACTCCACCGGAGTGCGACCAGGACCTGGCCACTCCACCGGAGTGCGACCAGGACGTGTCCACTCCACCGGAGTGCGACCAGGACCTGGCCACTCCACCGGAGTGCGACCAGGACGTGTCCACTCCACCGGAGTGCGACCAGGACGTGTCCACTCCACCGGAGTGCGACCAGGACCTGGTCACTCCACCGGAGTGCGACCAGGACGTGTCCACTCCACCGGAGTGCGACCAGGACGTGTCCACTCCACCGGAGTGCGACCAGGACGTGTCCACTCCACCGGAGTGCGACCAGGACCTGGCCACTCCACCGGAGTGCGACCAGGACGTGTCCACTCCACCGGAGTGCGACCAGGACGTGTCCACTCCACCGGAGTGCGACCCGGACGTGTCCACTCCACCGGAGTGCGACCAGGACGTGTCCACTCCACCGGAGTGCGACCAGGACCTGTCCACTCCACCGGAGTGCGACCAGGACCTGTCCACTCCACCGGAGTGCGACCAGGACCTGTCCACTCCACCGGAGTGCGACCAGGACGTGTCCACTCCACCGGAGTGCGACCAGGACCTGGCCACTCCACCGGAGTGCGACCAGGACGTGTCCACTCCACCGGAGTGCGACCAGGACGTGTCCACTCCACCGGAGTGCGACCAGGACGTGTCCACTCCACCGGAGTGCGACCAGGACCTGTCCACTCCACCGGAGTGCGACCAGGACCTGTCCACTCCACCGGAGTGCGACCAGGACGTGGCCACTCCACCGGAGTGCGACCAGGACGTGGCCACTCCACCGGAGTGCGACCAAGGCGTGGCCACTCCACCGGAGTGCGACCAAGGCGTGGCCACTCCACCGGAGTGCGACCAAGGCGTGGCCCCTCCACCGGAGTGCGACCAAGGCGTGGCCCCTCCACCGGAGTGCGACCAAGACGTGGCCCCTCCACCGGAGTGCGACCAAGACGTGGCCCCTCCACCAGAGTGCGACCAAGACGTGGCCCCTCCACCAGCGTGCGACCAAGACATGGCTACTCCACCAGAGTGCGACCTAGACAATCCATCCATCCGCAGCACACATGATGAGATCGCCTCACAAGTACCATCCAGCGTGGTCACCAAGGACCAGTCATGTGTACTCTCCTTTGAACACATGACCTGTTATGGAGTCCTTGGAAAGGGGGCCAGTTCGCAGGTGATCTTGGCCTCTCATCCCGCCATTGACCAGAAGCTGGCGGTTAAACTTGTGAAAAAGACAGAATTTATTCATTATGAAGACGATAGTGATATGGTTTTCTTAGAACGTGACGTGCTGAAAGTAGCCAGGGAGTGTCCATTTATTACACATCTGTTTGGAACGTTCCAGACAAAGGTAAGTCTTTTCACCTTCCAATTTCTTTACCAGACCAGACAGAAGTAGCATTGCAATAAGAACAGTCCAGTAATGGCGGCCTACTTAGTTCCTCTGTCCGGTTTTCCTAAATTAAGTGTGTCTGTCTATTCCTCCACAAAATGAAATCCTGCATGTCTATAATGTAAACTTTATCTCTTGTGTTCACACAGAATCATCTCGCCTTTGTCCTGGAATGTGTGACCAGAGGGGATCTCCATAGTGCCATGGCAGTAGCTCCATTTCCTGGGGGCACCATAAGGTAAGATCAATGAACGGGTCACTCTGGAGTCGGGGGTGACTGACCACAGCCAGTGATGTAGTCAGCCCCTTCACCTGAGCCTCGTCCATCCAAACCCCTATGTATTACAGGGGGAAGTCATTTCATCTTTAGATTTCATTACTCTGTGATGATTTGTGATGCTAATTCCTCTATCTCTTTCCCCCATCAGATACTTCATAGCAGAAATGATCTGTGGTCTGCAGTTTCTGCATTCTAGGGAGATCATCCACAGAGACCTCAAGCCTGCAAATATTCTTTTGGATAACGTTGGACACATCAAAATAGCCGATTTCGGCTTGGCACGTATGGGCGTCACGGAGTCCAGCAGGATTCAAGGACAATCGGGAACACCAGGGTACTTGTCGCCAGAGGTAAGATACTTGCTTTCCACCTGATATTAGACCTAATTGTAATATTTGTTATAATGGGATATAGAGATAAACTAAAGGGAGGTAATTTTTCACTAAATTAAGAATTTCTTTACTGGTGACCTGGTTGGTTTCAGTGGGTTTCCAGGCTGGAACAATATTCCAGGGGTATTTGTCCCCATTGGTTTGTATTGGTGACCATTGTCATTGAGAAAGAAAGTTAGAGTTTTAGATCTTTCCCCAGAACACGAGGGGAGGAGAAACCTTCAACGGGCACACCTGTTCTGGTGAAATTTACCTCAATTTGGAAGATTTCAGCCAATTTCCTTTTGTGTCTCTGTGAGACCTAAAGCCCCACCTCCAATATTCACAAGCTCCGCCTTGGTTTGAGGTCTTTTGAGCACAATTTTAGGAGTCCTGGGAGGATTCATAGATCCCATATATCAGCATTGAGTCGTCTCCGTCCTCTACCCAACAATCAGCTCATCCTTCTTTTTCTCTTTATGTTTCTACAGGCCCTTCAAAACATTCCATACTTCGGAGCGGCTGATTATTTCTCTCTGGGAATAATCGTGTATAAGATGGCTTTCGGCAGACATCCATTTCTGACCGGCAGGGAGTCCGCAGAGGAAGAAGTGAAGATCGTGACCACAAGGGAACCGCATTATCCAGATAGCATGAACCCGTATCTCCGTGACGTCATAGAGATGGTAAGTATACATAGAAATTTTACACCTTTTAAGTGACAATGTTCTTTCCCTGTTGCATACATTATATCTTATTAGGATTTTATTAAACATGGTTCCACCTTCTTACCATCACATATCGATGGAGGTCATAGCTGTACTTTCAGCAAGCTGACTGCTTAATGGAAGGATCTGCCTTCCCCTGTCATAAGGAAAGAAGCAGCCCTTTTTAATTTACGGTCCGGGTGGTTCCATTGGATAGTGATGGGGCCAATCGCACACATTGAATTCAATTTCTGGGGACATTCCGTGCACAGACAACATATAGAACTCCCCTGGGACTGCCAGAGTCATAAGAAAAATCATGGCAGGTGCAGATTTCATAGAAATCTCTTTTTTAATACATTCCTAATTCACATTTAATTGCAAAATATCTGATGTTTCTTTCCTTTAATAACTATTCTGAACTAATATGACACAAATAAGGCCCCATGCTACCATCCAATCCAATCAGGATGTAGTAGCAGGTCAGAAGGCAAAATAATAGAGAGAATCAGAATCAAATATTACATTGTTCATAGATTGTTCATGTTATTCCAGTGTATCTTATTATATTTTGTTCCTTTTTACAGTTCCTATGTAAAGACCAAGAGCTGCGGATGAGTCTAGTAAGAGACATCAGAGAACACCCCTACTTCAGCAAGGTGGACTGGAAGGAGCTAGAGAAAGGGAACTCACGCCCACCATTTCCAAATCGACATGTAAGTATACGGGAGGAGTCCCAGCACAATGGGGGGATTTCTAGGGATTATTTCCCTATCGATCAGAAACATTGACAAAATACTTTTTTCTCTTTCCAGATGCATGAGGAAGACCTGGGGGAAGGAATTCCAGGGGATGCTTTCATTAAAAATGAAGACTTTGGGAGAGATGAGGTTCCACACCGGCAGGAGAGATTTGAGGGCTTCTCCTACCTGAGCGAGAATGTGAATTGCAGCCAGTGGCCTAATACTCACCACTGGAAAACCAGTATCAACCCAGAGCCTCGTCGCCACCATCCGAGGGGCAATAACATTAACACAGAGCCTCGTCAGCACCATCCAAGGGGCAATGACATTAACAGAGGGCCTCGTCAGCACCATCCAAGGGGCAATGACATTAACAGAGGGCCTCGTCAGCACCATCCAAGGGGCAATGACATTAACAGAGGGCCTCATCAGCACCATCCAAGGTGCAATGACATTAACAGAGGGCCTCGTCAGCCCCATTTGAAGGAAGAGCCTCGTCAGCACCATCCAAGGGGCAATGACATTAACAGAGGGCCTCGTCAGCCCCATTTGAAGGAAGAGCCTCGTCAGCACCATCCAAGGGGCAATGACATTAACAGAGGGCCTCCTCATCACCATTTGAAGGAAGAGCCTCGTCGGCACCATCCAAGGGGCAATGACATTAACAGAGGGCCTCATCAGCCCCATTTGAAGGAAGAGCCTCGTCACCACCAACCGAGGGGCAATGACATTAACAGAGGGCCTCGTCAGCCCCATTTGAAGGAAGAGCCTCGTCACCACCAACCGAGGGGCAATGACATTAACAGAGGGCCTCGTCAGCCCCATTTGAAGGAAGAGCCTCGTCAGCACCATCCAAGGGGCAATGACATTAACAGAGGGCCTCGTCAGCCCCATTTGAAGGAAGAGCCTCGTCACCACCATCCAAGGGGCAATGACATTAACAGAGGGCCTTGTCAGCCCCATTTGATGGAAGAGCCTCGTCACCACCAACCGAGGGGCAATGACATTAACAGAGGGCCACGTCAGCAACATTTGAAGGAAGAGCCTCGTCACCACCATCCGAGGGGCAATGACATTAATAGAGGGCCTCCTCATCACCATTTGAAGGAAGAGCCTCGTCACCACCAACCGAGGGTATTTGACCTCAAAAGAGATTTGCCTGCTGTGAGACGGTAACACAAGCAGTACTGAGTGAGATAATTGTGGCACACTGGCAATGATCTCCCTACACCATACATAGAACCATACATAGAATGTATACATAGGGCCATACATACCACCATACTCAGCATGCCTACCTAGTACCAAACATACCACCATCGGGGCCACCAATAAGGGGGTACCACTGGTTCTCCTGTAGGGGCTGGGCACAGAAAACATGAGGAATCGGTGCGGCGGGCGGATGCACTGATCAGTGGG
This sequence comes from Lithobates pipiens, assembly GCF_037356315.1. Lineage (NCBI taxonomy): Eukaryota > Metazoa > Chordata > Amphibia > Anura > Ranidae > Lithobates > Lithobates pipiens. Next base: position 190,680 of record NW_027507900.1, read on the forward strand.
GGAGGCACTGATCTGTGCGGATGCTCAATGCATATATTCTGAATGATCCCCAAAGATGATTGTAAACAAGCATGCAAGTGTGTTTTATTGCATACATACCTGCGTATATAGCACCATGCATACCATCATACACAGCATGTCTACATACCACCACCAGGGCCACCAATAAGGGGGTACCACCAGTCCTCCTGTAGGGGGCTGGGCACAGAAAACATAAGGAATCGGTGCGGCGGGCGGAGGCACTGATCAGTGTGGGGGCGCTGATCTGTGCGGATGCTCAATGCATATATTCTGAATGAGCCCCAAAGATGATTGTGAACAAGCAGGTAGGTGTGTTTTATTGCATACATACCTGCAATACATATGTTCTGTATGGTTCTATGTATGGTTTTTTTCTCTATATGAGATGAACTGGGCACCCTAGACTGATGATTCAGGGACAATCCGATCGCCTTAGGGGGTCAGGAAGGAATTTTTCCCCCCCTTGGAGCCCATCTGGCCGGGGGGGTTTTCGCCTTCCTCTGAATCATCTTAAGGTTTAGGCTTAGTGTAAAAAGGCCCTGCCTTTGAGGAGTCCTAGGTCAACCGTCACTGTTCTCCGAAGCCCGACAATCATTTCCATCTATAGATTTATCTCCAATAAAGATTGGTCGCACCTTAATTGTCTTTGTATGTGTTTTTTTTCTTCTTTTTTCTAAGAAATATAATGAGGAATGGCAGCAGGGTGAGGAATCTTGCCCCATACTTCACCACTAGGGATGAGCTTCGATTTCAAGAGGAAGATCGAACATTATGGTCCGTTGGTGCCAAATTAGAGCGGCGTGTCACGGCCCATAATGCACTGCGTCATAGCAGTGCATTGCTGGCTGATGATTGGCCAAGCATGCACGATGACCCGCATGCTTTGGCCACTCACAGCGGCGTCAGCGAAGAGAGCCATAATTGGTCACAGGCCAATTTTTGATGCAATACTTTGCAGCAGGGCTCATTCCTGTGCCCCAACTAGAGTAACTGTAAGGGGTTGCAGTGTTGTGGCACCAGTGCCTAAGGCCCAATTTTTCTGCCCCTGTTCAGGGGCATGTAATTACAATTCTTGATCTAATATTTCACAGCAGGGCCCGTTCCTGCGCCCACCCAGAGTAACTGTGAGGGATTACAGTGTTGTGGCAACACCAACACCTAAGGCCCACATTTTTGCGTTTATATTTTGAGTATATAGAGCAGGCCCCTACTTTCAAACATCCAACTTACAAACAACTCCTACTTTCAAACAGAAGGAGACAACAGGAAGTGAGAGGAAATCTACCCCTAGGAAGGGAAATTCTCTCCTGTAAGAGTTCCTTGTTTCACAAAAAAACCCAAATTTTAACAATCCAATTGTCATTGGGACAGAAAGTGAGGTGAAATCTTCTGAACAGGTGCGCACAGACAGCAAAACAAATTATACAGGGGTGATAACCCTTCCCTATGTTTTCCAAAAAGCTTAAAAATAGATTTTTTGGCTGGAGCTACACTTTAAAAATGTACCAGTTAAAAATTACAAACAGATTCTACTTAATAACAAACCTACACAGTCCCTGTCTTGTTTGGACCGCCTGTATACTGCTGTTCTGAGTATATAGGGCCTGGGGGCCTCAGGCCTTTCCTTTTTATAATTTGGGTGTGCGGTTCTCCTTAATGTCCATACAAGACCCAAAGGGGCTGGTAATGGGCTTGGGGGCGGGGTACCCATGCCTTTGTTCTCAATGATTTTCATCCATATTGCCGGGACCAGACATTACATTAAAGCCGCAAGCAGTTTTAAATGACTTTTATTCCTTTAGAAATGTCATTTTGTGCAGGGACATACCAGTCCACTCCACACCCCTCATGTACATACCTCCCACCTCCATACACTCCACACCCCTCATGTACATACCTCCCACCTCCATACACTCCACACCCCTCATGTACATACCTCCCACCTCCATACACTCCACACCCCTCTCATGTACATACCTCCCACCTCCATACACTCCACACCCCTCATGTACATACCTCCCACCTCCATACACTCCACACCCCTCATGTACATACCTCCCACCTCCATACACTCCACACCCCTCTCATGTACATACCTCCCACCTCCCTACACTCCACACCCCTCTCATGTACATACCTCCCACCTCCATACACTCCACACCCCTCATATACATACCTCCCACCTCCATACACTCCACACCCCTCATGTACATACCTCCCAACTCTATACACTCCACACCCCTCTCATGTACATACCTCCCACCTCCATACACTCCACACCCCTCTCATGTACATACCTCCCACCTCCATACACTCCACACCCCTCATATACATACCTCCCACCTCCATACACTCCACACCCCTCATGTACATACCTCCCACCTCCATACACTCCACACCCCTCATGTACATACCTCCCACCTCCATACACTCCACACCCCTCATATACATACCTCCCACCTCCATACACTCCACACCCCTCATATACATACCTCCCACCTCCATACACTCCACACCCCTCATGTACATACCTCCCACCTCCATACACTCCACACCCCTCTCATGTACATACCTCCCATCTCCATACACTCCACACCCCTCTCATGTACATACCTTCCACCTCCATACACTCCACACCCCTCGTGTACATACCTCCCACCTCCATACACTCCGCACCTCTCATGTACATACCTCCCACCTCCGTACACTCCGCACCCCTCATGTACATACCTCCTACCTCCATACACTCCGCACCCATCTCATGTACATACCTCCCACCTCCATACACTGCACACCCCTCATGTACATACCTCCCACCTCCATACACTCCACACCCCTCTCATGTACATACCTCCTACCTCCATACACTCCACACCCCTCATGTACATACCTCCGACCTCCATACACTCCACACCCCTCATGTACATACCTCCCACCTCCATACACTCCGCACCTCTCATGTACATACCTCCCACCTCCGTACACTCCGCACCCCTCATGTACATACCTCCCACCTCCATACACCCCACATCCCCCATAATTACTAATTAGAAAAATTTTATGACAGAAACAAATTTTTTTAATTTATAGCACAAAAATAAAAACCTCACTAGTGATTAAATACCACCAAAAGAAAGGTCTATTTGTGTGGAAAAAAGGACGCAAGTTTCATATGGGTAGAGTGTTGTATGAGTAATTGTCATTCAAACTGTGAGAGCGCTGAAAGCTGAAAATTGGTGTGTACAGGAAGGGGGTGTAAGTGCCTGGTATTGAGGTGGGTAGCAGCGGGTAAAATAAGTATAGAACACCTCACCATTTTTCTAGGTAAATATACAGTATGTGACAAAAGTAAGTACACCCCTCAGTGACATTTCTTCTTCTAAAATGTAAAGTAGTGAGTGTACAGCTTGTATAACAGTGTACATTTCCTGTCCCCTCCAAATAACTCAACACACAGCCATTAATGTCTTTGTGCGCTGGTCCAAACCAATTGGTGGAGGGGGGATTATGGAGTGGGGGGAGGGGGGATTATGGAGTGGGGGGATTATGGTGTCGGAGGGGGGAGGGGGGATTATGGTGTCGGAGGGGAGATTATGGAGTTGGGGGAGGGGAGATTATGGAGTGGGGGGAGGGGAGATTATGGAGTGGGGGAGGGGAGATTATGGTGTCAGAGGGGAGATTATGGAGTTGGGGAGGGGAGATTATGGAGTGGGGGGAGGGGAGATTATGATGTCAGAGGGGGGATTATGGAGTGGGGGGAGGGGAGATTATGGAGTGGGGGGAGGGGAGATTATGGTGTCAGAGGGGAGATTATGGAGTTGGGGGAGGGGAGATTATGGAGTGGGGGGAGGGGAGATTATGGAGTGGGGGGAGGGGAGATTATGGTGTCAGAGGGGGGATTATGGTGTCGGAGAGGGGATTATGGTGGGGGGGTTGCTTTTCAGAGGTTGGACTTGGCCCCTTAGTTCCAGTGAAGGGAACTCTTAAGGCGTCAGCATACCAAGACATTTTGGACAATTTCATGCTCCCAACTTTGTGGGAACAGTTTGGGGACGGCCTCTTCCTGTTCCAACATGATTGCTCACCAGTGCACAAAGCAAGGTCCATAAAGACATGGATGAGCGAGTTTGGAGTGGAGGTACTTGACTGGCCTGCACAGAGTCCTTACCTCAACCCCATAGAACACCTTTAGGATGAATTAGATCGGAGACTGCGAGGTAGGCCTTCTCGTCCAACATCAGTGCCTGAACTCACAAAAGTTCTTCTGGAAGAATGGTCAAACATTTCCATAGACACCCTCCTAAACCTTGTGGACGGCCTTTCCAGAAGAGGTGAACCTGTTATAGCTGCAAAGGGCAAACTCAATATTGAACCCTCCGGACGAAGACTGGGCTGCCATTAGAAATGATGGGGCACTGGAAAGCTGACCTGACAGCCCCCACCTATCCACAGACAGCTTCTGTTCCACCACCTGCTGACCCAATGGGAAGTGCTGCCTGTACCCCCTATTGATGGTCCTGATAACTGGTGATCTGTAGTATTTACAGACTGGGCCAGAGGGTGGCCTAGAGTATGGGTAGAATGGAGGGTGACCTGTAACTATGTGGGGTATCAGCAGATACTGGGGGGTGACTTGTAGCAAAGACATTGTTAGTAGGTTAGGCTTTACCTCCTAGCGGGGCAGCTGTTTAGTGCTGATCCTCAGAGCTTCCAGTGGTGTGTTGGCCTTGGAGATGTTGATGGTGAGCGGTCTTCTCTGAGCCCCGGATTCTGCCTTGCAGGACACTCCTCTTCTCCATTACTCTGAGCTCTTCCCCCTTCACTGGCTGGACCCTTTTATTCCGTCCTTCCACCAACAACTATCTGTACCCGAAACAAGATGGAAGACAAAGAAAGAACACAAACGTCAGCCAATCACATCCACATTGTAAGTAATAGAACCACCTTACATCAGGTGCCGCCATAAGAGTGCCCCTTACATCAGGTGCCCCCAACAGAGTGCCCCTTACATCAGGTGCCCCATAACAGTGCCCCTTACATCAGGTGCCCTCCATGGCGTGGCTCCTCCCAACATCCACTGACTCCTCCCACTGTGTGACTCCTCCCACCATCCAGTGACTCCTCCCACCACCCACTGACTCCTCCCATCGTGTGACTCCACCCACCATTGTGTGACTCCTCCCACCATCTCCTGTCTCCTCCCACCATCCAGTGACTCCTCCCTCCATCGCATAGCTCCTCACACTATCCCGTAACGCCTCCCACCATCATGTGACTCCTCCCACCATCCACTGACTCCTCTCATCGCGTGGCTCCTCCCACCATCCACTGACTCCTCCCACCATCATGTGGCTCCTCCCACCACCCAGTGACTCCTCCCACCATCAACTGACTCCTCCCACTGCGTGACTCCTCCCACCACCCGTGGCTCCTCCCACCATCCACTGACTGCTGTCATCATCGTGTGACTCCTCCCACCACCCTGTGACTCCTCCCACCATCAACTGACTCCTCCCACCACCAACTGACTCCTCCCACATCCCGTGACTTCTCCCACGACTCCTTCCACCATCCACTGAATCCTCCCATCACATGGCTCCTCCCACCATCCAGTGACTCCTCTCACCATCCACTGACTCCTCCCACCACCAACTGACTCCTCCCACCACTGTGTGGCTCCTCCCACATCCTGTGACATCTTCCAGTGTGTGACTCCACCCACGACTCCTCCCACCATCCCGTGACTCCTCTCACCATCCACTGAATCCTCCCATCACGTGGCTCCTCCCACCATCCCGTGACTCCTCTCACCATCCACTGACCCCTCCTATCACGTGACTCCTCCAACCATCCCCTGACTCCTCCCAACATCGCGTGGCTCCTCCCAACATCGCGTGGCTCCTCACACAAACCTGTGGCTCCTCCCACCATCCACTGACTCCTCCCACCATCCCGTGACTCCTCCCACCATCCCCTGGTCATCCCACCATCCCCTGTCTCCTCCTCCCATCGCGTGGCTCCTCACACAATCCTGAATGAATGAATGAATGAAATACTTATATAGCGCACAATGCGAACTGAATCGCCTCTAGGCTGCTGTGGCTCCTCCCACCATACCGTGACTCCTCCCACCATACCGTGACTCCTCCCACCATCTCCTGTCTTCTCCCACCAACCTGTGACCCCTCCCACCGTCTCCTCCCACCAACCCGTGACCCCTCCCACCATCAATGGACTCCTCCCATCTTGTGGCCCTCCCACCATTCACTGACTCCTCCCAATATCCCGTTACCCCTCCCACCATTGCGTGGCTTCTCCTACCATCCCATGACTCCTCCCACCATCCCGTGACTCCCCCACTATCAACGGACTCCTCCCACCATCGTGTGGCTCCTCCCACCATCGAGGGACTCCTCCCACATCCCGTGACTCCTCCCACCATCCACTGACTCCCCCCACCCTCCCGTGACTCCTCCTCCCCGTGGTGTGATTCTCCCCACCCTCCCGTGACTCCTCCTCCCCGTGGTGTGACTCCCCCCAGCCGTGGTGTGGCTCCTCCCCCCGTAGTATGGCTCCTCCCCCCGTAGTGTGACCCCCCCGCGGGGTGACCCCTCCCCAGCCGCGGGGTGACTCTCCCCAGCCGCGGGGTGACTCTCCCCAGCCGCGGGGTGACTCCACCCAGCCGCGGTGTGGCTCCTCCCGCCGCGGTGTGACTCCTCCCCCCGTGGTGTGGCTCCTCCCCCGTGGTGTGGCTCCTCCCCCCACGGTGTGGCTCCTCCCGCTGCGGTGTGACTTCTCCCCCCGTGGTGTGACTCCTCCCCCCGTGGTGTGACTCCTCTATCAGGCATTACTAGATGGCAGACTGTGGGAGGAGTCTCAGCTGTCACAGCATTTAGGAGCCTTTTCTTCCACCAATCGTCACTCAGTATTCCTCACAGAGCTGACAGCGGGAGGGAGGACTGTTGTGGATGGAGGGCGGGAGCTGCCCAAGGTTATCAAGCAAGTGATTGGTTGCTAGGACCGCCCTTCATCCAAGCAGCCAATCACTATCTTGCAGCTCCCACCCTCCATCCAGACCCCCCCACCCCCGCCTTCCTGCCCAGCACAATTTGCAGCTTTCATGGCGGTCGCACTTTGAGTGACAATTACACGGTCATACAAAACTCTACACATTTTATTCACACAAATAGAACTTTCTCTTGGTGATAATTAATCACCGTTGGGCGGGGTTTTATCTTTTCTAAAATAATAAAAAAACTAAAAAAGACCGCCCCTTTTTTATATATTTTATTTCCTTGTTTACATGGGATCAGCTGTGATTGGACACAGCCAATCACATGGGTGAAGAGCCTAAACTGGGCGTGGTCATATGACATGGCTCCGCTCCGCTGTCATTGGTCTATATGGCAGGTGGGAGGCGGTTAGTAGTGTGGTGGGGGGTGGGGGAGGGTTTGAGGACTGTGATGTGCAGTGGAGAAGGAGGAGCTCAGATCTGTGATATCGGGTAGCTCCGCCCATTCATTTTATTGGTCATCATTACCTGCGAGAAACAGAGAAAGGCGTCCCTGATTTTTACTTTTTTATGGCGCCGAGCCAGACGGCGCTGCGGTGATATGCGGTTTGGTTCACTCGAAATGCGCCCCGGATGCCGACATGACCTTCAGAGTTTTACTGACCTGTCCAATAATACCCCTATTCAATGTTATTGGGCCCATCCCACCATCTTGTGACTCCTCCCACTATCCTACAACGCCTCCTCCTGTCATGTGACTATATCTTCTGTGCTGACCTGTACCCTTCACAAGGGAATCGGGGGGCTTCAGTCACCAAAACTGCAGTGTTTATCCTCCATGACACGTCACAGGAAGCCCCTCCATGGTTATCAGAGGACAGAATGACTGATAAAGGAAGGTCCGTAGACGTGGTGTATCTAGATAAAGGAAGGTCCGTAGACGTGGTGTATCTAGATAAAGGAAGGCCCTTAGACGTGGTGTATCTAGATAAAGGAAGGCCCGTAGACGTGGTGTATCTAGATAAAGGAAGGCTCGTAGACGTGGTGTATCTAGATAAAGGAAGGCCCGTAGACGTGGTGTATCTAGATAAAGGAAGGCTCGTAGACGTGGTGTATCTAGATAAAGGAAGGCCCGTAGACGTGGTGTATCTAGATAAAGGAAGGCCCGTAGACGTGGTGTATCTAGATAAAGGAAGGTCCGTAGACGTGGTGTATCTAGATAAAGGAAGGCCCGTAGACGTGGTGTATCTAGATAAAGGAAGGCCCGTAGACGTGGTGTATCTAGATAAAGGAAGGCCCGTAGACGTGGTGTATCTAGATAAAGGAAGGCCCGTAGACGTGGTGTATCTAGATAAAGGAAGGCCCGTAGACGTGGTGTATCTAGATAAAGGAAGGCCCGTAGACGTGGTGTATCTAGATAAAGGAAGGCCCGTAGACGTGGTGTATCTAGATAAAGGAAGGCCCGTAGACGTGGTGTATCTAGATAAAGGAATGCCCGTAGACGTGGTGTATCTGGATAAAGGAAGGCTCGTAGACGTGGTGTATCTAGATAAAGGAAGGCCCGTAGACGTGGTGTATCTAGATAAAGGAAGGCCCGTAGATGTGGTGTATCTGGATAAAGGAAGGCCCGTAGACGTGGTGTATCTGGATAAAGGAAGCCTCGTAGACGTGGTGTATCTGGATAAAGGAAGGCCCGTAGACGTGGTGTATCTAGATAAAGGAAGGCCCGTAGACGTGGTGTATCTAGATAAAGGAAGGCCCGTAGACGTGGTGTATCTAGATAAAGGAAGGCCCGTAGACGTGGTGTATCTAGATAAAGGAAGGCCCGTAGACGTGGTGTATCTAGATAAAGGAAGGCCCGTAGACGTGGTGTATCTAGATAAAGGAAGGCCCGTAGACGTGGTGTATCTAGATAAAGGAAGGCCCGTAGACGTGGTGTATCTAGATAAAGGAAGGCCCGTAGACGTGGTGTATCTAGATAAAGGAAGGCCCGTAGATGTGGTGTATCTAGATAAAGGAAGGCCCGTAGACGTGGTGTATCTAGATAAAGGAAGGCCCGTAGACGTGGTGTATCTAGATAAAGGAAGGCCCGTAGACGTGGTGTATCTAGATAAAGGAAGGCCCGTAGACGTGGTGTATCTAGATAAAGGAAGGCCCGTAGACGTGGTGTATCTAGATAAAGGAAGGCCCATAGATGTGGTGTATCTAGTGTGGCAGCACGCAGGTAAAGTCACCTGGTTGTATCCAGGATGGGAAATATGTGTGTCCTAGATTCAGGCTTTATGCAGACTTGTACAACTAGAGGGGAAGAGTTAATGAGCCCAGCTGAAGTAAGTGGGCTCATTAAGACCTCTACAAAAACCCCAGCATGCTTAGGGAGATGCTCCATCCTGGAACCAGTTTTGTGTTTGTAAAGACTGGGGAGTGTGACACCTGTTCTGTGCGGTGAGGTAACGCCTGTGTGGCAAACCTCTACAACAGAGACAGAGACAGGGACTGGTGCTGCACAAGGCTGCACTCAGTTGTTAGACAGGGAATCCATGTGTGTAATTAGAGGTCAAGCTGACCAGGATTTATTTTCATGTTTTATTTTTGTTTGGCTGTTATATGTTTCACTGCATGTAGCATAAATAAACCGCATCTTTTGTTTTTTTGCACCTACAACGCTGTCTGCTGTGCCTGACTTTGTGTTGTGAACCCATCCAGGGGGTCACACACACCCGCTGCCGAGCTAACCCCCTCACAGTTGGTGGAGAATTTTGGCATTTTTTTTTTTAAGGCCAGCATGGAGGAGATACTGAGACAGCTGGCTCTAGCAAATGCAAATCAGCAGCAAACAAATGCGGCTTTACAAAAGAGCCTTGCAGCCCAGCAGAAAGCTCACCTGCAGAGTCTGGAAGCTCAGCAACAAGCCCAGCAGCGATCTGAACCCCGCTTCATAGACCTGTTGCAGAAGCAAGAGCAGAGTTTTCGACAGCAAATAGAGACATTAATACAGCAACGTCCGCAGACCAATGAGGCAAGTGGTTACAATAATACCGCATCCTTTGGTGTGAGCCGTTTACTGACAAAAATGACGGGAGAGGATGATCCGGAGGTGTTTTTGACCACATTTGAAAGGACTGCTGAAAGGGAAAAGTGGCCTAAGGAGCAATGGGCTGGACTGGTGGCCCCTCTGTTAACTGGGGAATCGCAGAAAGCTTATTATGACCTAGAGCCTGACCAAGCAAAAGACTATGTGGTGCTAAAAGCAGAAATATTGGCACGGCTGGGTGTCACCCTGGCCGTCCGGGCTCAGCGTGTGCATAATTGGACTTTTCAGGTTGGAAAACCCCCCAGGTCTCAAATGTATGATCTCATTCACCTGAGCAGATAGTGGCTGCAGCCAGAGACTTTGACCGCACCAAACATTGTGGAACGTGTTGTTATGGATCGTTTCCTGAGAGCTCTTCCTACTGCCATCCAAAGATGGGTAAGCCATGGAGACCCAGAAAATGCCGATAAACTTGTGGATCTGGTTGAGAGGTACTTGGCTACAGAGAACCTGACCACCTCTTCCAGGGACTCACGGACTTTCCATCCTAAGACCAGATCATCCCCAGTGGCGGGTAAGATGACTCCAAGGGGTGAGGGTGGAGAGCGTGAGAGGGTGGGAGTTCTACCTAAGGTCTGGCGGGAGCAGCCCAGGAAGCCCATGCTGCAAGAGACAGCGAAAAAGATTATTTGCTACCGCTGCCGGCAAGAGGGACATATTGCAGCCAATTGCCCCGTTGTGGATGAGCCTATGCAATGTGACTTGATAAGGGAGAGACGTCAGTCGATGTTTGCGACAGTTGCATGCACTGCCATTCGGGGACCTGAGAAACATTTATGTAAAATGTGTATTAATGGTAGACATGTTGATGTGTTGCTGCATTCAGGTAGCCTGGTAACATTGATAAAAGCTGAATTAGTTACTACAGAGGTCTCTGGGAAGAACAAGGTGGCTGTTATTTGTGTGCATGGGGACCCCCGAGAGTATCCTGTAGCTTCAGTGTTTTTTGAGACCCCCAAAGGTAACCTCTCTCATCAGGTGGGGTTAGTGTCTCACTTAACACATGATGCTATTGTGGGAAGGGATTTTCCAAAATTCTGGGAACTCTGGGATTGTCCTGAGCCCCCCACTGGTGCCCCTATAGACCAGGAAGATGACCAGAATTCCTCTGGGGGTGGTGAGGACTCTCCTGAATTTCCCTTGTCGGTATTGGCGGGGGAAACTCGAGAAACTGGGGAGGAATCAACATCCTCAGATGAAAACATGCCGTCTGTGGAGTTTTCGGATCTTGAGGTTCACAGGGAAAATTTTGCCACAGAACAGTTAAAAGACCCCACCCTAATAAAGGCACGGGAAAATGTGGTGAAAATAGATGGCGAGTTAGTGAACCCAGATAAGACTTGCCCTTATCCTTACTTCACTATGGAAAGGGACCTGCTGTATCGAGTGGCTCAAAGGGCAGAAGAAACCATTGAGCAACTTGTAGTGCCCAAACCTTACAGGAAGTTGGTGTTAGAATTGGCCCATGGGCACATTCTGGGAGGTCATCTGGGGAATGAGAAAACCAGAGAGAGGGTACTGCAGAGATTCTATTGGCCTGGGGTCATGAAGGAAATAGAAAATTATTGTTCCTCCTGCCCTGTGTGTCAGAAGTCGGCACCTATGCCACATTTCCGTAACCCGCTGGTACCTCTTCCTATCACTGAGGTCCCCTTTGAGAGGATAGCAATGGATTTGGTAGGTCCGATAATGAAGTCCGCTAGGGGGCATCAGTACATTTTGGTTATATTGGACTATGCCACCCGTTATCCGGAAGCAATTCCTCTCCGAAATACCTCGGCCAAAACCATAGCCAAAGAGCTATCTCTTGTTTTTAGCCGCGTGGGTATTTGTAAGGAACTGCTTACGGACCAAGGTACACCCTTTATGTCCCGGGTAATGAAAGAACTATGCAAGTTGTACAAAGTGACACAATTGCGTACATCTGTGTATCACCCCCAAACAGATGGGTTGGTTGAAAGATTCAACAAAACCCTAAAACAAATGTTAACCACTTGGGTACCGCGCTATTGCCGAATGACGGCATTAGCGCGGACCTAGATTTCCAGGACTACGTCTATTGACGTCGTCCTGGTTACGAGCGGCCTGCGCGCCCCCTGAGGGGCGCGCGCGGCGCGCTCTGTGATCGGCGAGTCCGTGAGACTCGCCTGATCACCGATCCGTGTAAGGGGTCGATCCCGACCCCTTATCACGTGATCAGCTGTCAGCCAATGACAGCTGATCATGTGATAGAACGGAGCCGGTAATCGGCTATTATTCCTCCTCGCGCTGACAGCGCGAGGAGAAAAAAAAAAAGCCGATCACCGGCGGCCGTGATCGGGACATCAGTCCCGATCACGGCCAGCAATGAAAGGCACCACATGCCACCTGCCAGTGCCCACCTGCCTCCCGCAGTGCCATCCTGAAATATAACAAAGTAAAAGTAAGTGCCCCCCGTCTGTGCCCATAATGCCCACAGTGCCACCCCACAGTGCCACCCACAGTGCCACCCCACAGTGCCACCCACAGTGCCACCCACAGTGCCACCCAATCTGCCTCAAAGGTGCTGCACCCCAGTGCCGCCCATCAGTGCCCAGCAGTGCCGCCCATCAGTGCCCAGCAGTGCCGCCCATCAGTGCCCAGCAGTGCCACCTATCAGAGCCACCTATCAGTGCCACCTATCAGTGCCCATCAGTCCCATCTATCTGTGGTACCTATCAGTGCCCATCCGTGCCACTTATCCGTGCCACCCATCCGTGTCATCTTATCTGTGCCCATCTTTGCCCATCAGTGCCGCCTTATCTGTGCCCATCGGTGCCGCCTTATCTGTGCCTATTAGTGCCGCCTTAACTATGCCTATCAGTGCCCACAAGTGCAGCCTATCAGTGCCCACCAATGCAGCCTATCAGTGCCCACCAATGCAGCCCATCAGTGCCCACCAATGCAGCCTATCAGTGCCGCCTCATCAGCACACTTCAATGAAGGAGAAAAATGACCCGTTTGCAAAATTTTATAACAAACTATTAAAACATGATTTTTTTTTTTGCATCTTTTTTTGTTTGTTTAGCAAAAAATAAAACTCCGAGCTGTAACTAAATACCACCAAAAGAAAGCTCTATTTGTGGGAAAAAAATGATAGAAATTTCATTTGGGTACAGTGTTGTATGACCGCGCAATTGTCATTCAAAGTGCATCAGCGCTGAAAGCTGAAAATTGGTCTGGGACTGAGGGGGGTTTAAGTGCCCAGTAAGCAAGTGGTTAAAGAAGGTGGTGGATAGAGATGGAAAGAATTGGGACTGTCTAATACCCTATCTGATGTTTGCCATTAGGGAGGTACCCCAATCCTCTACGGGTTTCTCACCCTTCGAGTTGCTCTATGGGAGACACCCAAGAGGGCTGCTGGATATCGCCAAGGAAACTTGGGAAAATGAGAGTTCTCCTCACAGGAGTGTGATTGAGCATGTCGCCCTGATGCAGGATAGAATCGCACAGGTAATGCCAATTGTAAAGGAACATTTGACCCAAGCGCAGTTAGCACAGCAGAGAGTGTACAACCGTGGGGCCAAGACCCGTACTTTTTCCCCGGGGGATAGGGTCTTGGTGCTAGTCCCTACGGTTGAAAGCAAATTTCTGGCCAAATGGCAAGGTCCATATGAAGTAATTGAAAAAATTAGTGAGGTGAACTACAGGGTTAGACAGCCAGGAAGGCGAAAGCCGGAGCAGATCTATCACGTCAATCTGCTGAAAGCCTGGAGGGATAGGGAATCCCTAGTCGCAGAGACTTGGTCACAAGCCCAGCCTGATTGCTTAGTTCCTGAGGATGGAATAGCAGTCACCTTATCGAAACCCCAACAACAGGAGGTTAAAGAGTTTGTACTTTGTAACAAAGAGATTTTCTCTTAGCTGCCAGGACAAACATCTGGCGTAGAGCATGACATTATCACCCCGCCAGGAGAAAGGGTAAAACTAAAACCTTATAGAATACCAGAGGCCCGACGGGAGGCAATACATGGGGAGGTTCAAAGGATGCTGGAATTGGGTGTGATAGAGGAGTCCCAGAGTGACTGGTCCAGTCCTATCGTACTAGTGCCCAAACCTGATGGGAGCTGGCGGTTTTGTTTCGACAATTGAATAAAGTTACAAAATTTGACACCTACCCCATGCCACGTATAGATGAGTTGATTGACCGGCTGGGAACAGCCCGATATATGACAACTCTTGATCTCACCAAAGGGTATTGGCAAATTCCCCTGGCCGAGTCGGCCAAGGAGAAAACTGCGTTTGTAACCCCAGATGGGGCATTCCAATATAAGAGAATGCCGTTTGGGTTACAGAATGCACCGGCAACATTCCAGCGGAAAATGGATAAGATTCTGAGGCCCCATCAGAAATATGCTGCAGCTTACCTGGATGATGTGATTATCCATAGCACAGACTGGGTCTCACATTTGCCAAAAGTACAAGCAGTCCTAGACTCTATCCGGGAAGCTGGGTTTACGGCCAATCCAAAGAAGTGTACCATTGGACAGGAGGAGGCCAAATATCTTGGGTACACTATTGGGAGGGGGGTGATAAAACCCCAAGTCAATAAAGTCGAGGCCATACAGAGTTGGCCACGTCCCAACAGCAAGAAACAGGTACGAGCCTTTCTGGGAATCGCTGGCTATTATCGACGATTCATTCCCCATTTTACTTCTCAGGCTGTGCCCCTCACCAACCTGACAAAAGGGAAAGAGTCGGTCATGGTTAAATGGTCCCCAGAGGCTGAAGAAGCATTTCAGTCCTTAAAAACAGCCTTATGTAGCCAGCCAGTGTTGTACTCACCAGACTTCTCTAAGGACTTTGTGGTACAAACTGATGCATCAGACGTTGGGTTAGGAGCAGTGTTATCCCAGGTCTGGAACGGGGAAGAGCACCCAGTCATTTACCTCAGCAGGAAGTTGAAGTCCCATGAGGTAAATTACTCCACGATTGAGAAGGAATGTTTAGCAGTGAAGTGGGCTCTAGATTCCCTTCGGTACTATCTGCTAGGTAGGCACTTTGACCTGGTGACTGATCACGCTCCTTTAAAGTGGATGGCTCAGAACAAGGAGACCAATAGAAGGGTAAATAGGTGGTTCCTGGTCCTACAGGAATTTAACTTTACAGTTAAGCATCGCCCTGGTGTTAAAATGGGGAATGTGGATGCTTTGTCTCGGATACATGCGTGTCTGGCTGCTTGTGTTACAACCCCAAGGTTGAAACAAGAGGGGGGGGGTATGTGGCAGCACGCAGGTAAAATCACCTGGTTGTATTCAGGATGGGAAATATGTGTGTCCTAGATTCAAGCTTTATGCAGACTTTTACAATTAGAGGGGAAGAGTTAATGAGCCCAGCTGTAGTAAGTGGGCTCATTAAGGCCTCTACAAAAAACCCCAGCATGCTTAGGGAGATGCTCCATCCTGGAACCAGTTTTGTGTGTATAGACTGGGGAGTCTGAGATCTGTTCTGTGCGGTGAGTTAACGCCTGTGTGGCAAACCCCTACAATAGAGACAGAGACTGGGGCAGCACAAGGCTGCACCCAGTTGTTAGACAGGGAGTCTACGTGTGTAGTTAGAGGTCAAACTGACCAGGATTTATTTTCTTGTTTTATTTTGTTTGGCTGTTATATGTATCACTGCATGTAGCCTAAATAAACCGGATCTTTTGTTTTTTTGCACCTACACCGCTGTCTGCTGTGTCTGACTTTGTGTTGTGAACCCATCCAGGGGGTCACACACACCCGCTACCGAGCTAACCCCCTAACACAAGATGTCCGCTTACCCCTTCTCACTGTATCCTTACCGTGGAGGTGTACGGGGTGTAACAAGATGTCCGCTTACCCCTTCTCACTGTATCCTTACTGTGGAGGTGTACGGGGTGTAACAAGATGTCCCCTTACCCCCTTCTCACTGTATCCTTACTGTGGAGGTGTACGGGGTGTAACAAGATGTCCCCTTACCCCCTTCTCACTGTATCCTTACTGTGGAGGTGTACGGGGTGTAACAAGATGTCCGCTTACCCCTTCTCACTGTATCCTTACTGTGGAGGTGTACGGGGTGTAACAAGATGTCCGCTTACCCCTTCTCACTGTATCCTTACTGTGGAGGTGTACGGGGTGTAACAAGATGTCCGCTTACCCCTTCTCACTGTATCCTTACTGTGGAGGTGTACGGGGTGTAACAAGATGTCCGCTTACCCCTTCTCACTGTATCCTTACTGTGGAGGTGTACGGGGTGTAACAAGATGTCCCCTTACCCCCTTCTCACTGTATCCTTACTGTGGAGGTGTACGGGGTGTAACAAGATGTCCGCTTACCCCTTCTCACTGTATCCTTACTGTGGAGGTGTACGGGGTGTAACAAGTTGTCCGCTTACCCCTTCTCACTGTATCCTTACTGTGGAGGTGTACGGGGTGTAACAAGATGTCCCCTTACCCCCTTCTCACTGTATCCTTACCGTGGAGGTGTACGGGGTGTAACAAGATGTCTGCTTTCCCCCTTCTCACTATATCCTTACTGTGGAGGTGTACGGGGTGTAATAAGATGTCCCCTTACCCCCTTCTCACTGTATCCTTACCGTGGAGGTGTACAGGGTGTAACAAGATGTCCGCTTACCCCTTCTCACTGTATCCTTACCGTGGAGGTGTACAGGGTGTAACAAGATGTCCGCTTACCCCTTCTCACTGTATCCTTACCGTGGAGGTGTACGGGGTGTAACAAGATGTCCGCTTACCCCTTCTCACTGTATCCTTACTGTGGAGGTGTACAGGGTGTAACAAGATGTCCGCTTACCCCCTTCTCACAGCATCCTCACTGTGGAGGTGTACGGGGTGTAACAAGATGTCCCATTACCCCCTTCTCACAGTATCCTTACTGTGGAGGTGTACGGGGTGTAACAAGATGTCCGCTTACCCCTTCTCACTGTATCCTTACTGTGGAGGTGTACGGGGTGTAACAAGATGTCCGCTTACCCCCTTCTCACTGTATCCTTACCGTGGAGGTGTACAGGGTGTAACAAGATGTCCGCTTACCCCTTCTCACTGTATCCTTACCGTGGAGGTGTACGGGGTGTAACAAGATGTCCGCTTACCCCTTCTCACTGTATCCTTACTGTGGAGGTGTACGGGGTGTAACAAGATGTCCCCTTACCCCCTTCTCACTGTATCCTTACTGTGGAGGTGTACGGGGTGTAACAAGATGTCCGCTTACCCCTTCTCACTGTATCCTTACTGTGGAGGTGTACGGGGTGTAACAAGATGTCCGCTTACCCCTTCTCACTGTATCCTTACTGTGGAGGTGTACGGGGTGTAACAAGATGTCCGCTTACCCCTTCTCACTGTATCCTTACTGTGGAGGTGTACGGGGTGTAACAAGATGTCCGCTTACCCCTTCTCACTGTATCCTTACTGTGGAGGTGTACGGGGTGTAACAAGATGTCCCCTTACCCCCTTCTCACTGTATCCTTACCGTGGAGGTGTACGGGGTGTAACAAGATGTCTGCTTTCCCCCTTCTCACTGTATCCTTACTGTAGAGGTGTACGGGGTGTAATAAGATGTCCCCTTACCCCTTTCTCACTGTATCCTTACCGTGGAGGTGTACAGGGTGTAACAAGATGTCCGCTTACCCCTTCTCACTGTATCCTTACCGTGGAGGTGTACAGGGTGTAACAAGATGTCCGCTTACCCCTTCTCACTGTATCCTTACTGTGGAGGTGTACAGGGTGTAACAAGATGTCCCCTTACCCCCTTCTCACTGTATCCTTACCGTGGAGGTGTACAGGGTGTAACAAGATGTCCGCTTACCCCTTCTCACTGTATCCTTACCGTGGAGGTGTACGGGGTGTAACAAGATGTCCGCTTACCCCTTCTCACTGTATCCTTACTGTGGAGGTGTACAGGGTTTAACAAGATGTCCGCTTACCCCCTTCTCACAGCATCCTCACTGTGGAGGTGTACGGGGTGTAACAAGATGTCCCATTACCCCCTTCTCACAGTATCCTTACTGTGGAGGTGTACGGGGTGTAACAAGATGTCCGCTTACCCCTTCTCACTGTATCCTTACTGTGGAGGTGTACGGGGTGTAACAAGATGTCCGCTTACCCCCTTCTCACTGTATCCTTACCGTGGAGGTGTACAGGGTGTAACAAGATGTCCGCTTACCCCTTCTCACTGTATCCTTACCGTGGAGGTGTACGGGGTGTAACAAGATGTCCGCTTACCCCCTTCTCACTGTATCCTTACTGTGGAGGTGTACGGGGTGTAACAAGGTGTCCGCTTACCCCTTCTCACTGTATCCTTACCGTGGAGGTGTACGGGGTGTAACAAGATGTCCGCTTACCCCCTTCTCACAGTATCCTCACTGTGGAGGTGTACGGGGTGTAACAAGATGTCCCCTTACCCCCTTCCCACTGTATCCCTACTGTGGAGGTGTACAGGGTGTAACAAGATGTCCCCTTACCCCCTTCTCACTGTATCCTTACTGTGGAGGTGTACGGGGTGTAACAAGATGTCCCCTTACCCCCTTCTCACTGTATCCTTACTGTGGAGGTGTACAGGGTGTAACAAGATGTCCGCTAACCCCCTTCTCACAGTATCCTCACTGTGGAGGTGTACAGGGTGTAACAAGATGTCCCCTTACCCCCTTCTCACTGTATCCTTACTGTGGAGGTGTACGGGGTGTAACAAGATGTCCCCTTACCCCTTCTCACTGTATCCTTACTGTGGAGGTGTACGGGGTGTAACAAGATGTCCCCTTACCCCCTTCTCACTGTATCCTTACTGTGGAGGTGTACAGGGTGTAACAAGATGTCCGCTAACCCCCTTCTCACAGTATCCTCACTGTGGAGGTGTACAGGGTGTAACAAGATGTCCCCTTACCCCCTTCTCACTGTATCCCTACTGTGGAGGTGTACGGGGTGTAACAAGATGTCCCCTTACCCCTTCTCACTGTATCCTTACTGTGGAGGTGTACGGGGTGTAACAAGATGTCCGCTTACCCTTTCTCACAGTATCCTTACCGTGGAGGTGTACGGGGTGTAACAAGATGTCCGCTTACCCCCTTCTCACTGTATCCTTACCGTGGAGGTGTACGGGGTGTAACAAGATGTCCCCTTACCCCCTTCTCACTGTATCCTTACCGTGGAGGTGTACGGGGTGTAACAAGATGTCCGCTTACCCCCTTCTCACTGTATCCTTACTGTGGAGGTGTACGGGGTGTAACAAGATGTCCCCTTACCCCCTTCTCACAGTATCCTTACTGTGGAGGTGTACGGAGTGTAACAAGATGTCCGCTTACCCCCTTCTCACTGTATCCTTACTGTGGAGGTGTACAGGGTGTAACAAGATGTCCGCTTACCCTTTCTCACAGTATCCTTACCGTGGAGGTGTACAGGGTGTAACAAGATGTCCCCTTACCCCCTTCTCACTGTATCCTTACCGTGGAGGTGTACGGGGTGTAACAAGATGTCCCCTTACCCCCTTCTCACTGTATCCTTACCGTGGAGGTGTACGGGGTATAACAAGATGTCCCCTTACCCCCTTCTCACTGTATCCTTACCGTGGAGGTGTACAGGGTGTAACAAGATGTCCCCTTACCCCCTTCTCACTGTATCCTTACTGTGGAGGTGAACGGGGTGTAACAAGATGTCCCCTTACCCCTTCTCACTGTATCCTACCGTGGAGGTGTACGGGGTGTAGCAAGATGTCCGCTTACAGCTTCTCACTGTATCCTTACTGTGGAGGTGTACAGGGTGTAACAAGATGTCCGCTAACCCCCTTCTCACAGTATCCTCACTGTGGAGGTGTACAGGGTGTAACAAGATGTCCCCTTACCCCCTTCTCACTGTATCCCTACTGTGGAGGTGTACGGGGTGTAACAAGATGTCCCCTTACCCCTTCTCACTGTATCCTTACTGTGGAGGTGTACGGGGTGTAACAAGATGTCCCCTTACCCCCTTCTCACTGTATCCTTACTGTGGAGGTGTACGGGGTGTAACAAGATGTCCCATTACCCCCTTCTCACAGTATCCTTACTGTGGAGGTGTACGGGGTGTAACAAGATGTCCGCTTACCCCTTCTCACTGTATCCTTACTGTGGAGGTGTACGGGGTGTAACAAGATGTCCGCTTACCCCTTCTCACTGTATCCTTACTGTGGAGGTGTACGGGGTGTAACAAGATGTCCGCTTACCCCCTTCTCACTGTATCCTTACCGTGGAGGTGTACGGGGTGTAACAAGATGTCCGCTTACCCCCTTCTCACTGTATCCTTACTGTGGAGGTGTACGGGGTGTAACAAGATGTCCCCTTACCCCCTTCTCACAGTATCCTTACTGTGGAGGTGTACGGAGTGTAACAAGATGTCCGCTTACCCCCTTCTCACTGTATCCTTACTGTGGAGGTGTACAGGGTGTAACAAGATGTCCGCTTACCCTTTCTCACAGTATCCTTACCGTGGAGGTGTACAGGGTGTAACAAGATGTCCCCTTACCCCCTTCTCACTGTATCCTTACCGTGGAGGTGTACGGGGTGTAACAAGATGTCCCCTTACCCCCTTCTCACTGTATCCTTACCGTGGAGGTGTACGGGGTGTAACAAGATGTCCCCTTACCCCCTTCTCACTGTATCCTTACCGTGGAGGTGTACAGGGTGTAACAAGATGTCCCCTTACCCCCTTCTCACTGTATCCTTACTGTGGAGGTGTACGGGGTGTAGCAAGATGTCCGCTTACAGCTTCTCACTGTATCCTTACTGTGGAGGTGTACGGGGTGTAACAAGATGTCCGCTTACCCCCTTCTCACTGTATCCTTACTGTGGAGGTGTACGGGGTGTAACAAGATGTCCCCTTACCCCCTTCTCACTGTATCCTTACTGTGGAGGTGTACGGGGTGTAACAAGATGTCCGCTTACCCCTTCTCACTGTATCCTTACTGTGGAGGTGTACGGGGTGTAACAAGATGTCCCCTTACCCCCTTCTCACTGTATCCTTACTGTGGAGGAGTACGGGGTGTAACAAGATGTCCCCTTACCCCCTTCTCACAGTATCCTTACCGTGGAGGTGTACAGGGTGTAACAAGATGTCCCCTTACCCCCTTCTCACTGTATCCTTACTGTGGAGGTGTACGGGGTGTAACAAGATGTCCCCTTACCCCCTTCTCACTGTATCCTTACTGTGGAGGTGTACAGGGTGTAACAAGATGTCCGCTTACCCCCTTCTCACAGTATCCTTACTGTGGAGGTGTACAGGGTGTAACAAGATGTCCCCTTACCCCCTTCTCACTGTATCCTTACCGTGGAGGTGTACGGGGTGTAACAAGATGTCCCCTTACCCCCTTCTCACTGTATCCTTACCGTGGAGGTGTACAGGGTGTAACAAGATGTCCCCTTACCCCCTTCTCACTGTATCCTTACTGTGGAGGAGTACGGGGTGTAACAAGATGTCCCCTTACCCCCTTCTCACAGTATCCTTACCGTGGAGGTGTACAGGGTGTAACAAGATGTCCGCTTACCCCCTTCTCACTGTATCCTTACTGTGGAGGTGTACGGGGTGTAACAAGATGTCCCCTTACCCGTTCTCACTGTATCCTGACCGTGGAGGAGTACGGGGTGTAACAAGATGTCCCCTTACCCCCTTCTCACTGTATCCTTACTGTGGAGGTGAACGGGGTGTAACAAGATGTCCCCTTACCCCTTCTCACTGTATCCTACCGTGGAGGTGTACGGGGTGTAGCAAGATGTCCGCTTACAGCTTCTCACTGTATCCTTACTGTGGAGGTGTACGGGGTGTAACAAGATGTCCGCTTACCCCCTTCTCACTGTATCCTTACTGTGGAGGTGTACGGGGTGTAACAAGATGTCCCCTTACCCCCTTCTCACTGTATCCTTACTGTGGAGGTGTACGGGGTGTAACAAGATGTCCGCTTACCCCTTCTCACTGTATCCTTACTGTGGAGGTGTACGGGGTGTAACAAGATGTCCCCTTACCCCCTTCTCACTGTATCCTTACTGTGGAGGAGTACGGGGTGTAACAAGATGTCCCCTTACCCCCTTCTCACAGTATCCTTACCGTGGAGGTGTACAGGGTGTAACAAGATGTCCCCTTACCCCCTTCTCACTGTATCCTTACTGTGGAGGTGTACGGGGTGTAACAAGATGTCCCCTTACCCCCTTCTCACTGTATCCTTACTGTGGAGGTGTACAGGGTGTAACAAGATGTCCGCTTACCCCCTTCTCACAGTATCCTTACTGTGGAGGTGTACGGGGTGTAACAAGATGTCCCCTTACCCCCTTCTCACTTTATCCTTACTGTGGAGGAGTACGGGGTGTAACAAGATGTCCCCTTACCCCCTTCTCACAGTATCCTTACCGTGGAGGTGTACAGGGTGTAACAAGATGTCCCCTTACCCCCTTCTCACTGTATCCTTACTGTGGAGGTGTACGGGGTGTAACAAGATGTCCCCTTACCCGTTCTCACTGTATCCTGACCGTGGAGGAGTACGGGGTGTAACAAGATGTCCCCTTACCCCCTTCTCACTGTATCCTTACTGTGGAGGTGTACGGGGTGTAACAAGATGTCCCCTTACCCCCTTCTCACTGTATCCTTACTGTGGAGGAGTACGGGGTGTAACAAGATGTCCCCTTACCCCCTTCTCACAGTATCCTTACCGTGGAGGTGTACAGGGTGTAACAAGATGTCCCCTTACCCCCTTCTCACTGTATCCTTACTGTGGAGGTGTACGGGGTGTAACAAGATGTCCCCTTACCCCCTTCTCACTGTATCCTTACTGTGGAGGTGTACAGGGTGTAACAAGATGTCCGCTTACCCCCTTCTCACAGTATCCTTACTGTGGAGGTGTACGGGGTGTAACAAGATGTCCCCTTACCCCCTTCTCACTTTATCCTTACTGTGGAGGAGTACGGGGTGTAACAAGATGTCCCCTTACCCCCTTCTCACAGTATCCTTACCGTGGAGGTGTACAGGGTGTAACAAGATGTCCCCTTACCCCCTTCTCACTGTATCCTTACTGTGGAGGTGTACGGGGTGTAACAAGATGTCCCCTTACCCGTTCTCACTGTATCCTGACCGTGGAGGAGTACGGGGTGTAACAAGATGTCCCCTTACCCCCTTCTCACTGTATCCTTACTGTGGAGGTGTACGGGGTGTAACAAGATGTCCGCTTACCCCCTTCTCACTGTATCCTTACTGTGGAGGTGTACGGGGTGTAACAAGATGTCCCCTTACCCCTTCTCACTGTATCCTTACCGTGGAGGAGTACGGGGTGTAACAAGATGTCTGCTTTCCCCCTTCTCACCGTATCCTCACTAGGGACAAGTGCGGGGTGTAGCAAGATGGCGGCGACGAAACGTCACTTGCGTTACACTTTGACGGTTCGCCTAATCTGACAAAACACCAGCAGGAACCTACTAAAGACTAATCATCTTCTGCTATGAGCTCCAGGCAGCCATCTTGGAGAGGACAGCAGGCCGTGCCTACAAGCAAACTCCCTCCAGCTTTTTTCTTTAATACTTCTAGTAGGGCAGGAGGAACAGGTTCTATGCTATGCAAAGGCCCAAAAAGTATCTTCCTTGGTCTGAGCAGCCAATCAATGTCTCAGATTTACAAAGAAATCCCAACCATGGCTCAGAACTAGAAGTATCTGGCATACAGCAGCCTGGTAGGACCTTAGGGCAGCTTACATAAGTCAATAGGTACTTGAGGGCTGTTTGCTGCAGTTATGTGTAGAGAACTGCAAAGGGGTTGCTGGAGGTAAAGTGGGAAGTAAACTCTCCATTTACACTTTCCCCCCATATGAAAGTGCACCTTGTATCACGTTTAGGTTTTGTACAAATCAAACCCTACCTCCAGCACCCAAACACCCTTGTAATACCTGGTTGCCACAGTTATTCTAAAATAAAAGCTGGGCTGGGCATGTGCCTTATAGGATGTGACCATGATGGATGGGGGCAGCAGAAGTGTCTTCAGGAAGACTCCAAAAGGTGGCACCATCATTGGCTAGAGGTAGGTTTGTGTGCCTCAGTGCTATATACAGCAAGGCCAGCAATACTTTCACATTGGAATGACATACATGATGTCAGGGACCTGCTACGTGGGACATAACTGCTGAGTTTACTTCTAGCCTCATATGGCAGCATTAGTACCTCTGATGAAGAGCAGAGCTCACCATTGCTCTAATCTACCATTCTAGAAAACATTACAGCAACACAAAGCTGCCTTCTCATAGTTAAAAACATTAAAACCATTCCAACAGAAACCTTTAAACAGAATTCTAAATGACTACTTGACCCCCTGCGCTTCCAAGGCCTCCACAATTGGAGCTGCAGAAGGCCGTTCCTTGGGGTTCTCGCTGGTGCACACGAAGAACAATTCAATCACCTTCTGGTAGGACTCATCCAGCTTGTCCATGTTAAGTGCCGGTCTCGTGCCCAAAGCTTCGTAATAAGCGCCCTCATCAAAGTCATCCATGAAGGATTCCTCTGGACAGAGAATGGAGATGAACAGTTATTGATTACAGACGGCACAATCAGAATCAGAATTTAAAGTCTACCACATAGCCCTACTTGATGGGAGTTTAAAGAAAAAGAAAATCATCTTCCTCCCATCACACAGCTGTAAAATGCCAGCTCCTCGGACCAGTACAAACTAGCATTTGACATTCGAATCAAGAGCTTCGTTGTCCATTAGAGAGAAGAAGATGTGACACATTTAGGGGCCTGAAATCCAAGGAGCTCCATGGGGACACAGGGATTGATTTTAAGAATAATACTAAGCACTGCCGCAGAATTGTAGAGGATTTGGTGGATATGAAAAGGGGCCATTAACCACCTCAATACTCAAGACCAAATATTGTAAAACAAACAAACAAAAAAAAGTCTGTTTCTGTTAGAAAATGTTGTAAATAAGTCATTTTTCTCCTGCACCGATGGGGTACAGATGAGGCGGCACCGATGGGGTACAGATGGGGCACAGATGAGGCGGCACCGATGGGGTACAGATGGGGCGGCACCGATGATATGTACAGGTCTCCCCTGTGAGGAAATGCTGCTGATCGGCTCTCTCCTCCCACTCTTTCAGTGAGAGAGTCAAGCAGATAACTGCCATTTCCTTGTTTACATATGATTGGACACAGCTGATCACATGGGTAAAGAGCCGATGTTTCTTTACTGAGATCGGAGACGCGCCCAGAACAAGAGACGATCGGTGACAGCCCCTCAGGGAAGCACGGGGAGAGGCTTGTTTACACAGACCTCTCCTCCTTCTTCAGCTCTGTGACCCGATCGCGGGACACCAGCGGCGATCGGGTCCGCTGGTCCCGCGGCCACAGATCACAGGACCGGGTCGGGAGCCAGCCGCGCGCTCCCGACCCACGGCTGGGCACTTAAAGAATCACGTACCGGTACGTGATTGTGTCCAGCCGTGCCATTCTGCCGACGTATATATTGGCGCGAGGCGGTCCTTAAGTGGTTAAAGCAGGGCTGATCCTCCACTCCTCCCCATAGCTAGACACCAGTCCCAGCTGCTTCTGTAAATTCTACATAAATGATTAGCCCTTACTTACATTGGCCATAGCCAGAAATACTAGGGGGCCGAGAAACTTGCTTTGAACCTTAAAATTATGTTTTTCAATAAACAAAAAACCACAGACTTTAGAAGAACATGTTATACTACTTAACTGCACAGAGCGGCCCTGAGACAGTAAAGCCTGGAAAAGGCGGCTGCCTCTCCACAGGTCATGCAATCTTCTGGGACCTGTGACGTTTCCCAGAAAATCGCAGGGGGGAGGGGTGAGAACTTCTGCCCAAGCAGAAGTGGGTGCAGGAACCTGTTGAAACTAGGTAATGGGGGGTGGTAAAAGCAGTACATCCCTTTTGGGCGGAGCTCCGATTTAAGGCTGGGTTCACACGGTTTGTGGAGCGCCCCTGTTCTCCGTTTTTTATGGGGGGGGGGCAGAATTTTGCCTCAATTCAGACCTGAAAACAGCCAAAGACACACCGGACCCTTCTGCAGTGCGCTCTGTAGCCGCCCCGGAGATGTGTGAAGCGGCTCCAATGACAGCCGGTCACACTCTCCCGTCATGTGAAATGGATGCGGGGAAACCCTCATCCAATTCCCACAAGTGTGAACCCGGCCTTCACTTCAGATATGTAGTCACCAATATGCAGGACTTACCTGTCCTAGATTTGCTGACTAGTAACACGTCCTACTTTGTCATCTATTTTGGAACATTCTCCCCCTCCCCCCACCTTTATTCTCCGACAAAACAAGATGATGAATGCTGAGCTGACCTTTTCATCAGGTAAACGCTGACACGGGTTCCATAAGCAAACTTCTGCATGAATGGTGAAGCTGGGATGGCGAACGTTGGTGATGGACACATCTGTGAATAAAAGAGGATTGGCTTCATTAGCTTGGAGGATGTACGTTGTGTTTCAAGGTTTCTCCCAGCAACACTGGGAGAGAATTAGGGCTGCAACTAACCATTATTTTCACCATCCATTAGTTGGCCGATTAATCGCTTAATAACCTTAAAAAAAAAAAAGTGGATCAAATTGACGTTCATTTTCAACCACAGTGAGGGGAAAATGTAGAAATAACAGAAAAGGTCTTAGTGGAAGGAATTTTCAGACAGTGGATGTGGTTTTCATTCAGATACTACCTTCATTTTAAAAACAAGTGAAAATTTCAAACAAAATTCTTTCATTCAGCGAATGTAGAAAGATTTTTAGTCTGAATATTCTCATCTGAAAATTGATCGGTGTGGTCAGCACAAGGCTCGGTACACACCTATGCAGTTTGCTTTTGATCTGTTTCTGCAGTGCCTTTTGCTGTGCGTTTTGATTTTTGCGCACGTGATTTTTCTGCAATTTGTATTTTTACATTTTTTTTGGGCACACAAATTGCTGCAAAAACACATGACACGCTTTTCTGCAGCTTCTCCATTGAAGTATATTGAACCAATAAAGCATTATTTTGCGTTTAAAAGTCCCCGCCCCTTTCAGATGTGAACGTGTCCCATAGGAAACCATGGAAATGAACTGCAGTGCATTTCTGCAAAAAGCACCAAAAACGCATAGATGTGAACCGGGTCTAACGCGTTTAGTAACATAATGGGGTTAAAAACTAAAAAACTAAAATGAGCCCTTTATAGTAGAAAAAGCCGATAATCACTACTGAAAGGGGTTCATTTTTTACTTTAGAACAGTGACAGGAATATTTATAGTAGCGATTATTTGCTATCTTTGTATTATAAAGGGCTCATTTTAGGTTTTTTTAACCCATTAGGTTACCGGCCGATTCATCGATTATGAAAATAGGAATCGATTCATTTCATAATGGATTAGTTGTTTCAGCCCTAGAGAGACTATTGTGATTAGGGTTGCCACCTGTCCAGGATTCACCCGGACAGTTCGGGTTTGGAATCATGTGTCCGGGTTTCAGACTGTCTGAGACCCAGACACATTATTTAAACTGTACTATGGCCTCCCAGCTGGGTTGCTGGCTGCAGTTGTCTAAGCTGAGAGTGTCTGTAACACTCTCTTTCACACAGCCCAAAGCCAGCACTAACAATTCCCTCTTCCCCAACAAAACACACACAGACAGGAGAGGAGAGAGGGCTCAATCTGCACCTCTTCCCCCCACCCCCTACTCCTCTTTGTCTGCCCACATTCCAATGCCTGGTGCTGTGCCTCAGAAAAAGGAAAGTGGGGGCCGAAAATTTGAAGCCCAGCAGCCTCAGATACATTTGGATGAGAGGTGCTGACTTCCAAAGGGTGAGTGAGCTCACCATCCCTCCGTGTCTGAAGTCTACCCCTTCTCTCTCCTGCCTCTGAGAGAGTACACTAAGGTAAATCAGGGTTCTCTCCATACATCAGTGTTCTCAGTGTCCCCCCTTAAATCAGGGTTCCCAGAGCATCCCTTATGTTAGAGTCCCCAGAATTCTCCCTTACATCAGAGTCTGCAGAGTCCCCCCTTAGAGTGAAAGGGAACTCTGTGAGTTCAGATATAAAAGGGGGACTCCGTGGACTCTGACGTAAAGGGGGACTCTTGTTATTAACTTCATATGATTAGAAATATTATTTAATACCAAAATATATCTATAGTTTATACTATAATAAAAATTGGTGTGCACCGATCAAGTGTTTGGGTTTGAGGTGAAGAAAAGGTGACAACCCTAATTGTGATCATGGGAGGAATCGGGCCGCAGCACCTCAGAAATCAGCCAGAAGAGGCGAGACAATGTTATGTGAGCAGCACAGACCTCTCCAATCCCGGGGCGGGAGATCACACTGACAGCACAAAGCTTACACTATATACCTCTATACTGCTCAGTCCCAAACATCCAGACTGCAAAACTACATCAGATGCCTGTTTTTACCGCCCCCCGCCCAACTCACCATCTGAAAGGTCTCTTTCATGAGTAGTTCTTCCCGTTATTACCAGTTCATAATTACAGACCTTCCCAGCTGCTTGCTCTGGGGGGCACCTGAGCAGGGCTCCATCCCAAGTTATTGCTCGGTGTGCCCAGTCACAGAGTGCAGCTCAGCCCCCCCCCCTCCTCTCATTATCTCAGATTGACAGTATACAGAGCCAATGAATGAGAAGAGACCCGGGAGAGCCACTGACCTCCTGCACATTACTGGCTCAGGTAAGTATAAGGAGGGGGCTGCTGCACCCAGGTGCTTTTTCTTTTTACAACCACTTTAACCGCTTCAGCCCCGAAAGATTTTACCCCCCCTCCTGACCAGAGAACTTTTTGCAATTCAGCACTGCGTCGCTTTAACTGACCATTATGCAGTTGGGTGACGTAGCATCCAAAAATAAATAAATAAATAAATGCCCCCCCCCCCCACCACAAATAGAGCTTTCTTTTGGAGGTATTTAATCGCCTCTTCATTTTTTCTTTTTTGCGTTATAAACAAAAAAAGCGACAATTTTGAAAACAAAAAATAAAACAAAGCAATGTTTTTTTTACTTTTTGCTATAATAAATATCCCCCAAAGATATATAAAAAATATTTTTTCCCCAGTTTAGGCCGACACGTATTCTACATATTTTTGTAGAAAAAAAAAAATCAATAAGTGTATATTGATTGGTTTACGCAAAAGGTAAAGCGTCTACAAAATAGGGATAGTTATGGCATATTTATTATTTTATTATTTTTACTAGTAATGCCGGCGACTTGCAACTTTTACCGGGACGGCAACATGGCGGACACGTCGGACAATTTTGACACATTTTTTGGGACTATTGGCATTTATACAGCGATCAATGCTATAAATATGCATCAATTACTGTAAACATGTCACTGGCAGGGAAGGGGTTAACACTAGGGGGCGATCAAGGGGTTAATGCGTCCTCTACTACATGTTCTAACTGAAGGGGGGGAGGGGACTGTGTAGGGGAGATGACAGATGGCTCTTCATACTCTGTGTGAACAGATGATCTGTCTCTTCTCCCCTCAGATAAGAAACACACAGATCGCTGTTCTCCGGGTGATGGCATCGGTTCCATGGACGAGCACGCGCGCCCCTAGTGGCTGAATATGGAAGCAACGTAACATGACGGCGATTCGCAGAGCCGCGTTTCCGCAGTACAACCGCGGCGGCTGGTCGGCAAGCCGTTAACTACTTTCCACCGGCGCTATAGAAAGACTGTTACAGCGCGGCCTTCCGGTGGTGGGAGGGAGACCACAGATGTCCTCCCGTGATGGTGCCACTCACGTGCCCCCTGCGGCGCGCTCTCCAATCATCGAGTTCTTCCCACTCAGCTGATCACAGAACAGGGTAAAGAGCCAATCGCTGCGGCACTTTATCACATGATCAGCTCTCAGCCAACAGCTGATCACAGAAGTAAACAGAAGCCGATTATCTGCTTTTTTATTCTCACAATCAGCGGAAGGAGAAAATAAAGCAGCCAGTAACCAGCTTCTGTTACAGGGACATCGGTCCCAATATGTGCCCATCAGTGCCGCTAGTCTGTGCCCCCTACCCGTGCCTCATCAGTGTCACCTACCAGTGCCACTAAAGTGTGCCCCCTACCCGTGCCTCATCAGTGTCACCTACCAGTGCCACTAAAGTGTGCCCCCTACCCGTGCCTCATCAGTGTCACCTACCAGTGCCACTAAAGTGTGCCCCCTACCCGTGCCTCATCAGTGTCACCTACCAGTGCCGCTAGTCTGTGCCCCCTACCCGTGCCTCATCAGTGTCACCTACCAGTGCCACTAAAGTGTGCCCCCTACCCGTGCCTCATCAGTGTCACCTACCAGTGCCACTAAAGTGTGCCCCCCTACCCGTGCCTCATCAGTGTCACCTACCAGTGCCACTAAAGTATGCCCCCTACCCGTGCCTCATCAGTGTCACCTACCAGTGTCACTAAAGTGTGCCCCCTACCCGTGCCTCATCAGTGTCACCTACCAGTGTCACTAAAGTGTGCCCCCTACCCGTGCCTCATCAGTGTCACCTACCAGTGCCACTAAAGTGTGCCCCCTACCCGTGCCTCATCAGTGTCACCTACCAGTGCCACTAAAGTGTGCCCCCTACCCGTGCCTCATCAGTGTCACCTACCAGTGTCACTAAAGTGTGCCCCCTACCCGTGCCTCATCATTGTCACCTACCAGTGCCACTAAAGTGTAACCCCCTACCCGTGCCTCATCAGTGTCACCTACCAGTGCCACTAAAGTGTGCCCCCTACCAACATCCCATCCCCTAACATCCCATCAATACTCCTCCAGACTACACCCCTCCTCCTCCGAGAAATACACCCCACCTCATCAAAGAGCACCGACACCTGAAGAGCGACAGAGAACCTCCCATCAATACTCCTCATTACACCCCTCCCCCTCCGAGAAATACACCCCCACCTCATCGAAGAGCACCGACACATGAAGAGCGACAGAGAACCTCCCATCAATACTCCTCATCACCTCACCTTACACCCCTCCCCCTCACCTGACACCCCTCCCTCTCACACTGCCCCTCCCCCTCTGTATAGCTGAGTAGAGTTGGGGTCCCTCCTGGGATGATGGGGGATGGTAGTAGAGCTCAGCCTATGATTGGTCCTCTGTGTGTGTTGGGGGAGGGGGACCCTCTATAGTGGACACTCCCCCTCCCCCTCGATACTTCGGGGTCTCACCTGGCGAGAGATGATCATGACTACCAGACACTGTGCGTTTCAATCCCTGCCCCGCCCCTTCCGCTACCGGCCCCACCTTCCTTGCTGGTCACTTGTCCCGCCGCTGATTGGACGCCTCCATATTAGTAAACAGAGAGGAGGAATGAGGGGTGGGGCTGTGTCTCTTATCTCCTCCCCCTGCAGTGTACGGTTACCACGGAGATGAGTGCGAGGAGGGTGGAGCCTGTGTGATAGGGGAGGAGCTGAGAGACAAAGGGTGGAGAGTGAAGATTTCATACAAGAGAATCGGGCGGACTGACCGCTGCAGCGCTGGCTCCGGTGTTCCGTCAGATTCCGCGACCCCTTAGAATTAGTAACGGAAGTGACGATCCGTCGCCGCCATCTTGCTACACCCCGCACTCCTCCACTGTGAGGATAGACCGAGAAGGGGGGGGGAGGCGGACATCTTGTTACACCCGCTGGAGTTTTGCATTTTACACTTTTTATAAAACACAAAATCGGAGGTTATATGGTGAAATCCCACGGACTGAACTCAGAGTTTTCTGTCACATTAGCAAACGTGTGAGGTGGGCAGGTTTGCCGCGGCTTTTAAAATGTAACATCCAAACATTCCGATTTCTAAATACTCTATTTATGCATCAAACTCCGGTGGGTGTAACAAGATGTCCGCCTTCTCAGTGTATGCTTACTATAGAGGAGTGCGGGGTATAGTAAGATGGCTGCGACTGAACGTCACTTCCGTTATCAATTGTGATTGGTTAGTAGAGCGCGGTACGGATCTTCACACGGCGGGCGGCCCCGGGGAGCAGCGTGAGGCTCATCACCCCTCCCCCCCTCATGGAGAAATAATTGGTGTGTAATAATGATAAAATAAAAGAAATGAAAAGATTTGATGTGCGGAGAGGATTTCTAAGGCTCCATTCACAATGTTATCATAAGAATAGAGATCTTTATTTCAGCCATGGGACTGTAAGGGTTAAATCTCATTCACAATAACATGTTCTTCCAGGAGCCGTATATCCCTATTACATCCGTATACTGGCTCCTTTAAGAAAAATCGTCAGTTAATTTTTCAAAAAAAAAAAGTCACATGACTGCACTGTGATTTCATTGGCTGAGCCAAAGTCACTGTGATTGGCTGAGCCAAAGTCACTGTGATTGGCTGAGCCAAAGTCACTGTGATTGGCTGAGCCAAAGTCACTGTGATTGGCTGAGCCAAAGTCACTGTGATTGGCTGAGCCAAAGTCGCTGTGATTTCATTGGCTGAGTCCCCCTATATATTCAGACGCTGGGGCAGAATTCATCAGAAGTTGACTGTCCACTGACAAGTGAGGTTGGCTTTTATCTCTCCTGAGAGATACCTTGTGATATTATTGGATTTGATTTCGGTCAATTCAATTTCATTGCAATATTTGTTGTCATACATTTAAAGCGAGTTTCTTTATTCTTAATAATGAACCGATTTAAATGTAATCAGATTGTTTCTCTGAAAAACATCAAAGAGAAACCCAGCAAAGGAAGGGCCATGGTAGGAGGTGTCAGTGACCAGCCTGCAGATACCCCAACCAAAAAGCCCTCCAAGCTGAAGAGGACCCGAGCGTTTGTGCGCGGCTGTTTCAGAGCCGTCGTTCGATGTTTCGGTTCCGGCTGTAAAGCCAATAGACATCACCGGGATACAGACACTGAGATTGGTAAGTGTTTTTATTCAAAGATTTTTTTTTTTTTTATAAATTTTTTTTTTTTTTTTTCCAAAAAAAATTTTTTTTTCACTTTTTTTTTTCAAAGTATATTATTTTTTTCAATTTTTTTTTTTTTCAAAAAAAAATTTTTTTTCACTTTTTTTTTTTTTTCAAAAAAATGTTTTGGGGTCACATTCCCATAGGTACATAAGGTTTTTTTTCATATTTTTTAAATCAAGTCCTTTTTTATGACATTTTTTAGTTACAATCAACACAAGACATACACCAGGGCTCCACAAACCCCAGGCGCCAGGTCACCAATGCCACCAGAAATCACAACCTGACGCCTAAGCTGCCACCAGCCCACTCACTATCACTATTAACAATGACTGCCCCCCTCCCCCCTCCTCCACACTCTGCGGCTGCGCACTGTGTGTGACACTGACAAGCAAAGGAGAGATTTCAGCTTGATGTCTGTGTGGGAGGGAACCGGCCGGGGTGGGCGGGACCCGGCAGCTATCAAACACCAGCCAATGGAATCTGGGCGGGCCGCTACGTGTATGTGGCCGCGCCTCTTTTCTTAAGCAGCCCAATCGTTGGCCGGTGTTTGATAGCTGCTGAGTCCCGCCCACCCGGCCGGGACCCTCCCACCCCGAGCGGGGCCCGCCCACCTCGACTCAAGCTCAAATCTGACATATCCGCTGTTGTGTCATATTTTGCTCCCCATCATAGAACGCTCCGGAAGGGACGTTGCGGCCGGAAATTTTGCACTGCGCATGCGCGATGTGTTCCAAATGCTTGCACCATGCGTTCCAGAGGATTTCCGACAATGTAGTTCAGTGAAAGCGTCAGATAATGTCACGGGAGTGAGGGGAGGTAATCGTGACATTAACTTTAGACAGAGCGGAGAGCGGCGGAGAGAGAGCGGGTAACTGTGGCTCAGGGAGGGGATTACCTCCCCTCACTTCTCTGACATTATCTGACGGTTTCACTGGTCTGCATTGTCGCAAATCATTTGGAACGCATGGCGCAAGTGTTTGGAACGCATGGCGCATGCGCAGTGCTAAATTTCTGGCCGCAGCGCCACTTCCGGAACATTCTATGATGGGGATCAAAATATGACACTACACCGCCTCTCTGTTACTTGTCAGTTTCACACCCCGGCCGGGTCCCGCCCATTCCGACATTAAAGCGGGAGTCCGCCGTTTTTTTTTTAAAAGCCAGCAGCTACAAATACTGCAGCTGCTGACTTTTAAAATAAGGACACTTACGCGCCCGCGATGTCGGCACCCGAAGCCGATCTCTCGATCGTCTCTCGGGTGCTGCCGCCGCCATCTTGGGTATGGGAATCGGGAAGTGGAGCCTTTCGGCTTCATTTCTCGGTTCCCTACTGCGCATGCGCGAGTCGCGCTGTGCAATAAGGATGGTCCCCGCTGTCTCTGGGATCCGTGTGTTTCCCAGCAGGCAGCGGGGGACCTTCGGAAAGGGGTGTAGCTTCTGCAGGATCTACGCTGGAAGTGGGTGCAGATACCTGTACTGTACACGTACCTGCACCCCCTCCCCCCTGAATGGTGCCAATTGTGGCGCCGGAGGGGGGGAGGGTTCCAATGAGCGGAAGGTCCACTTTAAGGTGGAGCTCCGCTTTAAGCTCAATTCTGACAGCTCCTCTGTTACATTTCAGTAATAGAGAGCTCAGTGTAAAACCTGCCAGCGCCAACCAGTGGCATCTGCCAGTGCCACCGCCAATCAGTGCCAACCAGTGCCACCGCCAATCAGTGCCACCTGCCACCACGAACCAGTGCCACCGCCAATCAATACCACCTGCAACCACCAACCAGTGCCACTGCCAATCAGTACCACCTACCAGTTCCAAACCAGTGTCACCTGCCAATGCCATCTGGCAGTTCCACGTGCCTGCAGTGCCACCTGCCACTACCAATCAGTGCCACTGCCAATCAGTGCCAACTAGTGCCACCGCCAACCAGTGCCACCTGCCAACACCAACCAGTGCCACCATCAATCAGTGCCATCTGCCAGTGACAACTAGTGCCACCGCCAACCAGGGCCACCTGCCATCACCAACCAGGGCCACCTGCCACTTCCAAACCAGTGTCACCTGCCAATCAGTGCCACCGCCAGTACCACCTGCCAGTTCCAAACCAGTGTCACCTGCCAATGCCAACCAGTGTCACCTGCCGGTGCCATCTGGCAGTTCCACGTACCTGCCAGTGCCAGCCAGTTCCATCTCTTGCCAGCCTTACTCTCTTTCTGGTCAGCCCATAACCCTGATGTAACAGCGTTTCAATGGAGTTATTGACTGGGTGCTCCATTGTGAGTTAGGGATAGGGGGTGAAAATGAGTGGCCTTACCCCGGGAGCTGACAATCCATACCACTCTAAAAAAACAAAAACTGGCTCCTAAATTCAAAGCAAATTTGTCAACCCCTGACATACACACAACCCATGTACTTATTGTACAATCCTAATAAACACACATTTATAAGCAAAATTAAAAGTGGTTGTAAACCCACAAAAAGCAAAACAAAGGTGCCAATTGGTTCAGTGCCCCCCAGTGCCCCCCCCATGGGCAGTGCAGACAATGCCACCCCCCATGGGAAGTGCGGACAATGCCGCTCCCCCATGGGCAGTGCGGACAATGCCGCCCCCCCACGGGCAGTGCGGACAATGCCGCCCCCCCACGGGCAGTGCGGACAATGCCGCCCCCCCACGGGCAGTGCGGACAATGCTGCCCCCCATGACCATCCCACATGGGACCTAGATCCCTCCCCCGCTGTCTCTTTGATGGTCTCATTGTGATTGCACCTCTGTAGTCATGTATGTCAATCTTTTGTTTTCATCCCCAACAATCCACGTCTGCACACTACTGGGAGGTCCATACACAGGCAGATGGGCGGTTATAGATCTCTTATTGGCACCGTCTCCCCGGGATTTTGTACTTGTTGAAAACCAGAAGATTACTTAGCAGTGCCCCAAAGAAAACATGAAATAGTCCCTCCTGTTCCCTACTGAATGGACAAAGAATAACGGATTGTATGAACTGCCTTAGGGCTCATTTAAACATGTTGTGCCCTCTGAACAGCAATCCACATTCAGGTCGCTCTTCAGAGGGCATTTGACAGGAGGCAAGAAGGTGTTATATTGCCTCCTCACCACCTGTTTAACCCCCTGACATCCGCGCTGTGGGCAAATGACGGGCACAGAGCGGATGTGAATTCCCGGGAGGCCGTCATATGACATCCCCCTGTGCACGCTCCCTGCGGAGGGCGCCGTGATCACAGAGTCACTGAGACTCGGAAGACCACCGATCCGAGTACGGGGCCGATCCCCACCCCTTACCATGTGATCAGTTATCAGCCAATGACGGCTCATCACATGATGTAAACAAAAGCTCAGTGATCGTTTTTTTTCTCCTCTGCTGACAGGAGAAGAACAAAGCCGATCACCGGCTCATCTTAAAGGGACATCGACCCTGAAAAGGAAGAGGCGATTATGCCTCATTTATAGAGTAACAGTGCCCACCAGTGCCACCTATTGATGCCCACCAGTGCCACCTATCAATGCCCACCAGTGCCACCTATCAATGCCCACCAGTGCCACCTATCAATGCCCACCAGTGCCACCTATCGATGCCCACCAGTGCCACCTATCAATGCCCACCAGTGCCACCTATCGATGCCCACCAGTGCCACCTATCGATGCCCACCAGTGGCGCTAATCATTGACACCTATAAATGCTGCCTATCAGTGTAACTGATCAGTGCCCATCACTGCCACCCATCGGTGCCCATCAGTGCCACCTCATCAGCGTACATCAATGACAGACAAAAATTACCCGTTATAACATTTAACAAAAATGTAAAAAAATATGGTTTTAATTCGGTCTTTTTATATTTAAAAAGATAAAAACCGCTGAGGAGATGAAATACCACCAAAGGAAATCTCTATTTGGGGGAACAAATGATACAAATGTCATTTGGGTACAGTGTTGTATGACCGTGTAATTGTCACTCAAAGTGCGACAGCGCTGAAAGCTGAGGATTGGTGTGGATAGGAGGGGGAGGGGGGTTTAAGTGGCCGGTAAGCAAGGGGTTAAACATGACAGCATTTTCTACACATATGAGATGGCTGTGTGCTGTGCAGGTTTTATGCCCCTTACACTGTTAGGAAAATGTTGTCACCCCCTCATTTCTTCACAGAGCACACCACCTCCTTTTCCTCTGCTGGCTGAATGTGATGTGGGGGGGGCGCAGGCTCAGGCCCTGGCTCTTATAGGTGGTAGAGGGCCCAGTCATGTAAGTTGATTTCTAGCAGCGGTCCTGGGTGTGGGCGAATGGCCCTGAATACAGACAGTGCATGTCATATTAGGAGAAGTGGCTGCGTGCGTGCAGCTGTGCGTTCTACTCATTGTCAATGGACTGCCTGCATGCAGCACCTGGAAGATACAGATGTTGTAGAAACGTCCCGTTCATGTTATATGGGCCTCATCACCCTTGTAAACAAGGCCAGACAGACGGACAAAACCAACACAAACAAAACCGCACTAATTCATTATCCATCAGCATTTTAATATGCACTATGCCTTTACCCCAAGTGCTGTCATTAGAAGTGTCTGCGCTCCTAAAGCCGGCCATAGACACTTCCAATCTCACCCGGCTAAGCAAGGACCAGCCAAGATTCTAACCATGTATGGGCAGGCTGATTACGGGCTGGGTACTACCAGCCCCTCTGACTTTTCATGCCATTATTGCCAGCCAGTGGGTCGGGATGAGTGGCAGGCAACCAGCATTTTTATACAAAGTACAACATTAGTCCTCCTTGTGTCCCTGTCCTGTAGAGTTTATTCATGGTCTCTGGCACCAGCGTTTTCATCTCTTCTCTCCATAATTTGATGTTCTACAAAGAAAAATATATGAAATGTAGGTGAAGGTGCTAAATCTAATTCCTCTCTTTTTTTATTGTAGGTGTACGCGGTATTGACTGCACACCACAGTGCAACCCGGACGTGTCCACTCCACCGGAGTGCGACCAGGACGTGTCCACTCCACCGGAGTGCGACCAGGACCTGTCCACTCCACCGGAGTGCGACCAGGACGTGTCCACTCCACCGGAGTGCGACCAGGACCTGGCCACTCCACCGGAGTGCGACCAGGACGTGTCCACTCCACCGGAGTGCGACCAGGACGTGTCCACTCCACCGGAGTGCGACCAGGACCTGGCCACTCCACCGGAGTGCGACCAGGACGTGTCCACTCCACCGGAGTGCGACCAGGACCTGTCCACTCCACCGGAGTGCGACCAGGACCTGGCCACTCCACTGGAGTGCGACCAGGACGTGTCCGCTCCACCGGAGTGCGCCCCGGACGTGGCCGCTCCACCGGAGTGCGCCCCGGACGTGGCCGCTCCACCGGAGTGCGCCCCGGACGTGGCCGCTCCACCGGAGTGCGCCCCGGACGTGGCCGCTCCACCGGAGTGCGCCCCGGACGTGGCCGCTCCACCTGAGTGCGCCCCGGACGTGGCCGCTCCACCTGAGTGCGCCCCGGACGTGGCCGCTCCACCAGAGTGCGCCCCGGACGTGGCCGCTCCACCAGAGTGCGCCCATGACGTGGCCGCTCCACCAGAGTGCGCCCAAGACGTGGCCGCTCCACCAGAGTGCGCCCAAGACGTGGCCGCTCCACCAGAGTGCGCCCAAGACGTGGCCGCTCCACCAGAGTGCGCCCAAGACGTGGCCGCTCCACCAGAGTGCGCCCAAGACGTGGCCGCTCCACCAGAGTGCGCCCAAGACGTGGCCGCTCCACCAGAGTGCGCCCAAGACGTGGCCGCTCCACCAGAGTGCGACCAATTCGTGTCCACTCCACCAGAGTGCGACCCAGACGTGTCCACTCCACCAGACTTTGACCTACATGTGTCCACTCCACCAGAGTGCGACATTCACATGAAAAATCCACCAGCATGTGACGTTCACACAGAGAATCCACCAAAATGCCAGGGGAACGTCTCCAGTGAACATGGGAGCAATCTTACAAGACAGGATAGGCACATACTAGTGGTAGGGGATTCAATTATTGGAAGGATACAGAAGGCAATCTGTCACCAATCCCCTTATCGCAAAACAGTATGTTGTTTACCGGGCGCCCGGGTTCGGAACATTGTAGATTGCATGGACGGATTATTGAATGGGGCTGGGAGGAACCCCGCTGTCATGATACATATTGGTACGAACGACAAAGTTATAGGAAGATGGGGCGCCTTAAAAAATGATTTCAGGGACTTAGCGGCTATATTGAAGAAAAGGAGAGCCAAGGCAGTATTTTCAGAAATATTGCCTGAACCTCGAGCCACACCAGAGAGGCAGCAGGAGCTTAGAGATCTTAACTACTGGCTGAGAAACTATTGCAGGAAGGAGGGCTTTGGCTTCATGACGAACTGGGTTGACTTTACATTCGGTCACCGTTTTTATAGCAGTGATGGATTGCATTTAAATGGAAGGGGTGCAGCGTTTTTGGGAGTGAAGATGACCAAAGCGCTGGAAGAAATTTTAATCTAGGAGATGAGGATGACTTGCTAGTGAACATGACAGAGAAGATCTTCAAGTCAAGCCATCATCACCGGAGTTCACTACGTCATCACTCTCTTGAAAGATTCTCATCAGCACCTATCTTCAAGAGAGCACCAGGTACGGCTGTACCAACACAGATTTCTACAATGGTGGCGGCTGCCACTCCAGTAACCGGAAGGTCTTCCCATCAGCCCTCTATTTCCCTTTCTGCAGCTTCTGAATCCCCAACTATCAATGTGGCTGGACAAACAAGTCAATTTGCTATTCCCAGAAGAAGACTCAACCAAAAGCTTGAGGAACCCTCCTAGGGACCAGGTACGGCTGTACCAACACAGGTCCCTACACTGGTGGCGGCTGCCTCGTCACCACCAACCGAGGGGCAATGACATTAACAGAGGGCCTCCTCATCACCATCCAAGAAGCAATGACATCAGAGAGCCCCGTCATCAACATTTGAGGGCTGAGCCTCATTGCCATCATCCGAGGGTAGTGAAAAACAGAGAGCCTGATGCCCACCATCCAAGGGCAGAGCTTGGTCCCCACCATCCAAGGGCAGAGCCTCCTCGCTACTATGAGAGGGCAGAGCCTCGTTACCACAATCCGAGGGTATTTGACCTCAAAAGAGAGTTGCCTGCTGTGAGACGGTAACACAAGCAGTACTGAGTGAGATAATTGTGGCACACCGGCAATGATCTCCCTACACCATACATAGAACCATACATAGAATGTATACATAGGGCCATACATACCACCATACTCAGCATGCCCACCTAGTACCAAACATACCACTATACATACCACCATCAGGGCCACCAATAAGGTGGTACCACTGGTTCTCCTGTAGGGGCTGGGCACAGAAAACATGAGGAATCGTTGCGGCGGGCGGATGCACTGATCAGTGGGGGAGGCACTGATCTGTGCGGATGCTCAATGCATATATTCTGAATGATCCCCAAATATGATTGTAAACAAGCATGCAAGTGTGTTTTATTGCATACATACCTGCGTATATAGCACCATGCATACCATCATACACAGCATGTCTACATACCACCACCAGGGCCACCAATAAGGGGGTACCACCAGTCCTCCTGTAGGGGGCTGGGCACAGAAAACATAAGGAATCGGTGCGGCGGGCGGAGGCACTGATCAGTGTGGGGGCGCTGATCTGTGCGGATGCTCAATGCATATATTCTGAATGAGCCCCAAAGATGATTGTGAACAAGCAGGTAGGTGTGTTTTATTGCATACATACCTGCAATACATATGTTCTGTATGGTTCTATGTATGGTTTTTTTCTCTATATGAGATGAACTGGGCACCCTAGACTGGTGATTCAGGGACAATCCGATCGCCTTAGGGGGTCAGGAAGGAATTTTTCCCCCCCTTGGAGCCCATCTGGCCGGGGGGGTTTTCGCCTTCCTCTGAATCATCTTAAGGTTTAGGCTTAGTGTAAAAAGGCCCTGCCTTTGAGGAGTCCTAGGACAACCGTCACTGATCTCCGATGTTCTCCGAAGCCCGACAATCATTTCCATCTATAGATTTATCTCCAATAAAGATTGGTCGTACCTTAATTGTCTTTGTATGTGTTTTTTTTTCTTCTTTTTTCTAAGAAATATAATGAGGAATGGCAGCAGGGTGAGGAATCTTGCCCCATACTTCACCACTAGGGATGAGCTTCGATTTCAAGAGGAAGATCGAACATTATGGTCCGTTGGTGCCAAATTAGAGCGGCGTGTCACCGCCCATAATGCACTGCGTCATAGCAGTGTATTGCTGGCTGATGATTGGCCAAGCATGCACGATGACCCGCATGCTTTGGCCAATCACAGCACCGTCAGCGAAGAGAGCCATAATTGGTCACAGGCCAATTTTTGATGCAATACTTTGCAGCAGGGCTCATTCCTGCGCCCCAACTAGAGGATCTGTAAGGGGTTGCAGTGTTGTGGCACCAGTGCCTAAGGCCCAATTTTTCTGCCCCTGTTCAACAGAGGCATGTAATTACAATTCTTGATCTAATATTTCACAGCAGGGCCCGTTCCTGCGCCCACCCAGAGTAACTGTGAGGGATTACAGTGTTGTGGCAACACCAACACCTAAGGCCCACATTTTTGCGTTTATATTTTGAGTATATAGGGCAGGCCCCGACTTTCAAACATCCAACTTACAAACAACTCCTACTTTCAAACAGAAGGAGACAACAGGAAGTGAGAGGAAATCTACCCCTAGGAAGGGAAATTCTCTCCTGTAAGGCCACGTACACACGCGGGGACTGTTCGCTCAACTTTGTCCGTCAAACAGTTTCAGCAAACAGTCCGCTCAAAATTAGCATGGACGGACTTGCCCACACACGACGAACGAACAGTTTGCTGAAACCGTGCGCGATGACATGAACGGCACGTACGACGGGACGGAAAATACAACGTCCTATACACTGCATTACAACTTTCAGCGTGTAAATCCTTTCTGAGCATGCGCGGAACTTAGTTTGACGAACAAGCCTACACACGAGGGGACTGTTCGCTGAAACCAAGTTTCAGCGGACAGTTTTTTGGAAATTCCGAAAAACCTTGTTCAGCAAACTGTTCGCTGAAACTGTCCGCTGAAAGCCCACACACGGGCGGACTGTCCGCCGAAACACTGTTCAGCGGACAAAGTTGGGCGAACAGTCCCCGCGTGTGTACGCGGCCTAAGAGTTCCTTGTTTCACAAAAAACCCCAAATTTTAACAATCCAATTGTCATTGGGACAGAAAGTGAGGTGAAATCTTCTGAACAGGTGCGCACAGACAGCAAAACAAATTATACAGGGGTGATAACCCTTCCCTATGTTTTACAAAAAGCTTAAAAATAGATTTTTTGGCTGGAGCTACACTTTAAAAATGTACCAGTTAAAAATTACAAACAGATTCTACTTAAAGCGGGAGTCCACCGGGACTCCGCGTTTTTTTTTTTTTTTTTTAAAGCCAGCAGCTACAAATACTGCAGCTGCTGACTTTTAAAATAGTGACACTTACCTGTCCCGCGCGCCCGCGATGTCGGCACCCGAAGCCGATCTCTAGATCGTCTGTAAGGTGCTGCCGCCACCATCTTGGGTATGGGAATCAGGAAATGGAGCCTTTCGGCTTCATTTCCCGGTTCCCTACTGCGCATGCGCGAATCGTGCTGCGCAATAAGGGCGGTCCCCGCTGCCTGTGGGATCTGTGTGTTTCCCAGCAGGCAGTGGGGCACTTGCGGAAAGGGGCGGGCACTTGCGGAAAGGGGCGTAATCTACGCCCCTTTCCGCAGAGAGCTATCCCGGAAGTGGGTGCAGAACACCTGTACTGTACAGGTATCTGCACCCCCCTCCCCCCTGAAAGGTGCCAATTGTGGCGCCGGGGGGGAGGGTTCCGATGAGCGGAGGTCCACTTTAGGGTGGACCTCCGCTTTAATAACAAACCTACACAGTCCCTGTCTTGTTTGGACCGCCTGTATACTGCTGTTCTGAGTATATAGGGCCTGGGGGCCTCAGGCCTTTCCTTTTTATAATTTGGGTGTGCGGTTCTCCTTAATGTCCATACAAGACCCAAAGGGGCTGGTAATGGGCTTGGGGGCGGGGCACCCATGCCTTTGTTCTCAATGATTTTCATCCATATTGCCGGGACCAGACATTACATTAAAGCCGCAAACAGTTTTAAATGACTTTTATTCCTTTAGAAATGTCATTTTGTGCAGGGACAGTTCTAAACACGGGAAACACAGGCCACTTTACAGGCATACTACAGACACCCCCCAGGCATGATATTTAAAGGAATGTTTCACTTTTATTTTTTCACTTTAAGCATCATTAAAATCACTGCTCCTGAAAAAAACAGCAGTTTTTAAAAATTTTGCATTAATACATGTACCCTGGGGCAGGACCCGGGTCCTCAAACCCTTTTTTAGGACAATAACTTGCATATTAGCCTTTAAAATTCACACTTTTGATTTCTCACGTTCGAGTCCCATAGACTGTAACGGGGTTTGAAAGTTTGCGCAAACTATCGGTCCGTTTGCAAGTTCTGGTGCAAACAGAACCGGGGGGTGTTTGGCTCATCCCTATTCACCACCCTTCAGCCATGGAATAGCGATAGGAAACACCCCAAGTCTAGACTCTGTAAATGAGTCATATTATGACAGCAGGTATAATGTTTGCAGGTACAGGCTGTATATATATATATACATGGAGTGTAGTCTGGGGCCTGATTGTCAGGGCTGGTCAGCCCTTCCTTCTCTGAGCTGGCCGCTCAGCTGTCAGATAATTGGCAGCTCTCATCTTTCTCCACAGTTTACCAGCTGTTGTGGATGTGCTCGTCAGTCCCGCCTACTTAACCACTTGCCGCCCGCCCTATAGCAAATGGACGGCGGCAAAGTGGTTTCATAATCCTGACCGGACGTCATATGACGTGATCAGGATTATGAGCCGCTGCGCGCCCCCGGGGGCGCGCATCGTGGCGATCGTTGTTGCGGGGTGTCAGTCTGACACCCAGCAACTACGATCTCGGTAAAGAGTCTCCGTCGGAGACTCTTTACCACGTGATCAGCCGTGTCCAATCACGGCTGATCACAGTGTAAATGGGAAGAGCCGGTGATCTGCTTTTCCTCACTCGCGTCTGTCAGACGCGAGTAGAGGAGAGCCGATCGGCTGCTCCTCTGACGGGGGGGGGGGGTCTGTGCTGATCGATTATCAGCACAGCCCCCCCGAGGATGCCCACACTGGACCACCAGGGACGCCACCAGACCACCAGGGATGCCAAGGACAAGGTATGCCACCCTAGACCACCAGGGATTCTAGTCAGTGCCACAATGGATGCCAATCAGTGCCCATAATGGATGCCAATCAGTGCCCACAATGGGCATCACTGATTGGCATGCATTATTGATTGGCACTGATTGGCA
This sequence comes from Lithobates pipiens, assembly GCF_037356315.1. NCBI lineage: Eukaryota > Metazoa > Chordata > Amphibia > Anura > Ranidae > Lithobates > Lithobates pipiens. The sequence continues at coordinate 235,122 of NW_027507900.1, forward strand.
TCCATTAGTGCAATATGCTATAATACAATGCCGCCTATCAGTTCCCATCTGTGCCGCCTATCAGTGCTTACCCATGCCCACCTGTGCCGCCTACCCATGCCCACCTGTGCCAATCCATGCCAATTTGTGCCACCTATCAGTGCCCATCCGTGTCGCCCATCAGTGCCACCCATCAGTGCCGCCTATCAGTGCCACATATCGGTGTCCATCAATGCCACCTCATCAGTGCCACTTCATTGGTGCCACCTCATCGGTGCCCATCAGTGCCGCCTTATCATTGCCCATCAGTGTAACCCCATCAGTGCCCATCAGTGAAGGAGAAAACGTACTTATTTGCAAAGTTTTGAAACTGAAACAAAAAAAAACATTATTTTTTTTAAAAAAATTCGGTATTTTTTTATTTGTTTAGCAAAAAATAAAAACCGTAGAGGTGATCATATACCACCAAAAGAAAGCTCTATTTGTGGGAAAAAAATGATACAAATTTCATTTGGGTACAGTGTAGCATGACCGCGCAATTGTCATTCAAAGTGCGACAGCGCTGAAAGCTCAAAATTGGGCAGGAAGGTGTTTAAGTGCCCCCCGGTATTGAAGTGGTTAAAGATCTGCAGGTCTCTTCATTCCTGCCTTCGCCTTGGTCATATCACAAGAAACCATCTCCTGCATTCCTGTTTAACCACTTAACAACCGGCCCATAGCCAAATGACGGCTACAGGGTGGTTGTTTAACTCTGGGAGGCCGTCATATGACGTCCTCCCAGAATTCCGCTCTCGCGTGCGACCCCTAGGGCGCACACCAGAGCTTCCGCGACCGCCGGGTCTGCATCACGGTAAACGGCCACTCATCGCAGCCATTTACCACGTGATCGCTCCGTCAAATGACGGAGTGATCACTTGTAAACAAACCGGCGTCATGTTATGACGCCGGTTCCTCCCTCCCCTCTCTGTACTGATCGGTACAGCGGAGGGGGAAGAGATCGGTGTCAGCAGCACTATGGGCTGCATCTGCAGTGCCCACATCGCTGCTCACCGAAATTTAACCCCTCAATTCCCTGCCATTACTCTGCAATACCAGTGCATACTCTGCAGTACCAGCCAATACTCTGCAGTACCAGCCAATACTCTGCAGTACCAGCCAATACTCTGCAGTACCAGCCAATACTCTGCAACACCCGCCAATACTCTGCAACACCCGCCAATACTCTGCAACACCCGCCAATACTCTGCAACACCCGCTAATACTCTGCAACACCCGCTAATACTCTGCACTACAATTCCAGCCAATACCCTGCCATAAATTGCCATACCCGGAGATGCCCAGCCATACTCGGAGATACCCTGCAATACCCAGCCATAGACATCCCCCCCTCCCGCCGCCCTCCGGTGCTTCTACCGACTCGCCAATACGATCAAAGCCAGAATCTTTTTTTTTTCAGGCTTCCCAGCTTAGAGGTGAGATGCGGGGTCTTATTGACCCCATATCTCACTGTAAAGAGGACCTGTCATGCCATATTCCTATTACAAGGGATGTTTACATTACTTGTAATAGGAGTAAAAGTGATCAAAAATGTCAAACTAAAATAAATAAAGTAAAATGAACAATAAATTATTTTTTTTTTTTTTAAAGTGCCCCTGTCCCCATGTGCTCACATGCAGAAGCGAACGCATACGTAAGTCCCGCCCACATATGAAAACGGTATTCAAACCACACATGCGAGGTATCGCTGCGAACGTAGAGCGAGAGCAATAATTCTAGCCCTAGACCTCCTCTGTAACTCAAAATATATAACTAGAAAAAAAAATTAAAGCGTCGCCTATGGGGATTTTTAAGTAGCGACGTTTGGCGCCATTCCACAAGCGTGTGCAATTTTGAAGAGTGACATGTTAGGTATCTATTTACTCAGCGTAACTTCATCTTTCACATTATGCAAAAATTGGGCTAACTTTACTGTGTTTTTTTTTTAAGCACAAAACTGTTTTATTTCCAAAAAAAAGCATTCGAAAAATTGCTGCGCAAATACCGTGCGAGATAAAAAGTTGCAACGACCACCATTGTATTCTCCAGGGTGTTTGCTAAAAAAACATATATATAATGTTTTGGGATTCTATGTAATTTTCTAGCAAATAAATTATGATTTTTACATGTAGGAGAGAAATGTCAGAATTGTCCTGGGTGCTCCAGAACACCTGATGGCGCTCCCTGCATGTTGGGCCTCTGTATGTGGCCACACTGTGTAAAAGTCTCACACATGTGGTATCGCCGTACTCAGGAGTAATAGCAGAATGTGTTTTGGGGTGTAATTTGTGGTATGCATATGCTGTGTGTGAGAAATAAAAAAAAGTAAAAAAAATCTTGATTTTGCAAAGAATTGTGGGAAAAAAATGACAACTTCAAAAAACTCACCATGCCTCTTACTAAATACCTTGGAATGTCTTCTTTCCAAAAAGGGGTCATTTGGGGGGTATTTGTACTTTTCTGGCATGTTGGGGTCTCAAGAATTGAAATAGGCCGTCAGTACTTCAGGTGTGATCAATTTTCAGATATTGGCACAACAGCTTGTGGACTCTATAACTTTCACAGAGACCAAATAATATCCACCAATTTGTACTTATTTTTACCAAAGATATGTAGTGGTATAAATTGTGGCCAAAATTTATGAAGAAAAAATTACTAATCTGCTAAATTTTATAACAGAAACAAAGAAAAATTCATTTTTTTACAGAATTTTCTGTATTTTTTCTTTTATAGCACAAAAAATAAAAAAACGAGCGGTGATTAAATACCACCAGAAGAAAGCTCTATTTGTGTGAAAAAAGGACAAAAATTTCATATAGGTCCAGTGTTGCATGACTGAGTAATTGTCATTCAAAATGTGAGAGCACCGAAAGCTGAAAATTGGTCTGGTTATTAAGGGTGTTTAAGTGCCCGGTGGTCAAGTGGTTAAAGTCAGGCTTTGCTGACATCCCTTCTGGCTCCTTATCCTGCTTGCTGTCCCTCTACTTGTATCCCTGACTTCTGGCCTGAATGACTACCCAATCCGGTTACTGGACTCTGGCCTGGCTGACTACCCAATCCGGTTACTGGACTCTGGCCTGGCTGACTACCCAATCCGGTTACTGGACTCTGGCCTGGCTGACTACCCAATCCGGTTACTGGACTCTGGCCTGGCTGACTACCCAATCCGGTTACTGGACTCTGGCCTGGCTGACTACCCAATCCGGTTACTGGACTCTGGCCTGGCTGACTACCCAATCCGGTTACTGGACTCTGGCCTGGCTGACTACCCAATCCGGTTACTGGACTCTGGCCTGGCTGACTACCCAATCCGTTTACTGGACTCTGGCCTGGCTGACTACCCAATTCGGTTACTGGACTCTGGCCTGGCTGACTACCCAATCCGGTTACTGGACTCTGGCCTGGCTGACTACCCAATCCGGTTACTGGACTCTGGCCTGGCTGACTACCCAATCCGGTTACTGGACTCTGGCCTGGCTGACTACCCAATCCGGTTACTGGACTCTGGCCTGGCTGACTACCCAATCCGGTTACTGGACTCTGGCCTGGCTGACTACCCAATCCGGTTACTGGACTCTGGCTTGGCTGACTACCCAATCCGGTTACTGGACTCTGGCCTGGCTGACTACCCAATCCGGTTCAAAAATGCTAAACTAGAGCTAAAAGTGGGACTTTATATGAGGGGATATAAGCTATATATATATATATATATATATATATATATATATATATATATATATTGTGGCAGCACGCAGGTAAAATCACCTGGTTGTATTCAGGATGGGAAATATGTGTGTCCTAGATTCAAGCTTTATGCAGACTTTTACAATTAGAGGGGAAGAGTTAATGAGCCCAGCTGTAGTAAGTGGGCTCATTAAGGCCTCTACAAAAAACCCCAGCATGCTTAGGGAGATGCTCCATCCTGGAACCAGTTTTGTGTGTATAGACTGGGGAGTCTGAGATCTGTTCTGTGCGGTGAGTTAACGCCTGTGTGGCAAACCCCTACAATAGAGACAGGGACTGGGGCAGCACAAGGCTGCACCCAGTTGTTAGACAGGGAGTCTACGTGTGTAGTTAGAGGTCAAGCTGACCAGGATTTATTTTCTTGTTTTATTTTGTTTGGCTGTTATATGTATCACTGCATGTAGCCTAAATAAACCGCATCTTTTGTTTTTTTGCACCTACAGCGCTGTCTGCTGTGCCTGACTTTGTGTTGTGAACCCATCCAGGGGGTCACACACACCCGCTACCGAGCGAACCCCCTCACAGTTGGTGGAGAATTTTGGCAGTTTTTTTTTTTTTGTTGTTAAGGCCAGCATGGAGGAGATACTGAGACAGCTGGCTCTAGCAAATGCAAACCAGCAGCAAACAAATGCGGCTTTACAAAAGAGCCTTGCAGCCCAACAACAAGCCCAGCAGCAGGCAAATGCAAATCAGCAGCAGAATTTTCAACAGCAAATAGAGACATTGATACAGCAACGTCCGCAGACCAATGAAGCAAGTGGGTACAATAATACCGCAATCCTTGGTGTGAGCCGTTTACTGACAAAAATGACGGGAGAGGATGATCCGGAGGTGTTTTTGACCACATTTGAAAGGACTGCTGAAAGGGAAAAGTGGCCTAAGGAGCAATGGGCTGGACTGGTGGCCCCTCTGTTAACTGGGGAATCGCAGAAAGCTTATTATGACCTAGAGCCTGACCAAGCAAAAGACTATGTGGTGAAAATAGATGGCGAGTTAGTGAACCCAGATAAGACTTGCCCTTATCCTTACTTCACTATGGAAAGGGACCTGCTATATCGAGTGACTCAAAGGGCAGAAGAAACTATTGAGCAACTTGTAGTGCCCAAACCTTACAGGAAGTTGGTGTTAGAATTGGCCCATGGGCACATTCTGGGAGGTCATCTGGGGAATGAGAAAACCAGAGAGAGGGTACTGCAGAGATTCTATTGGCCTGGGGTCATGAAGGAAATAGAAAAGTATTGTTCCTCCTGCCCTGTGTGTCAGAAGTCGGCACCTATGCCACATTTCCGTAACCCGCTGGTACCTCTTCCTATCACTGAGGTCCCCTTTGAGAGGATAGCAATGGATTTGGTAGGTCCGATAATGAAGTCCGCTAGGGGGCATCAGTACATTTTGGTTATATTGGACTATGCCACCCGTTATCCGGAAGCAATTCCTCTCCGAAATACCTCGGCCAAAACCATAGCCAAAGAGCTATCTCTTGTTTTTAGCCGCGTGGGTATTTGTAAGGAACTGCTTACGGACCAAGGTACACCCTTTATGTCCCGGGTAATGAAAGAACTATGCAAGTTGTACAAAGTGACACAATTGCGTACATCTGTGTATCACCCCCAAACAGATGGGTTGGTTGAAAGATTCAACAAAACCCTAAAACAAATGTTAAAGAAGGTGGTGGATAGAGATGGAAAGAATTGGGACTGTCTAATACCCTATCTGATGTTTGCCATTAGGGAGGTACCCCAATCCTCTACGGGTTTCTCACCCTTCGAGTTGCTCTATGGGAGACACCCAAGAGGGCTGCTGGATATCGCCAAGGAAACTTGGGAAAATGAGAGTTCTCCTCACAGGAGTGTGATTGAGCATGTCGCCCTGATGCAGGATAGAATCGCACAGGTAATGCCAATTGTAAAGGAACATTTGACCCAAGCGCAGTTAGCACAGCAGAGAGTGTACAACCGTGGGGCCAAGACCCGTACTTTTTCCCCGGGGGATAGGGTCTTGGTGCTAGTCCCTACGGTTGAAAGCAAATTTCTGGCCAAATGGCAAGGTCCATACAAAGTAATTGAAAAAATTAGTGAGGTGAACTACAGGGTTAGACAGCCAGGAAGGCGAAAGCCGGAGCAGATCTATCACGTCAATCTGCTGAAAGCCTGGAGGGATAGGGAATCCCTAGTCGCAGAGACTTGGTCACAAGCCCAGCCTGATTGCTTAGTTCCTGAGGATGGAATAGCAGTCACCTTATCGAAACCCCAACAACAGGAGGTTAAAGAGTTTGTACTTTGTAACAAAGAGATTTTCTCTTAGCTGCCAGGACAAACATCTGGCGTAGAGCATGACATTATCACCCCGCCAGGAGAAAGGGTAAAACTAAAACCTTATAGAATACCAGAGGCCCGACGGGAGGCAATACATGGGGAGGTTCAAAGGATGCTGGAATTGGGTGTGATAGAGGAGTCCCAGAGTGACTGGTCCAGTCCTATCGTACTAGTGCCCAAACCTGATAGGAGCTGGCGGTTTTGTTTCGACAATTGAATAAAGTTACAAAATTTGACACCTACCCCATGCCACGTATAGATGAGTTGATTGACCGGCTGGGAACAGCCCGATATATGACAACTCTTGATCTCACCAAAGGGTATTGGCAAATTCCCCTGGCCGAGTCGGCCAAGGAGAAAACTGCGTTTGTAACCCCAGATGGGGCATTCCAATATAAGAGAATGCCGTTTGGGTTACAGAATGCACCGGCAACATTCCAGCGGAAAATGGATAAGATTCTGAGGCCCCATCAGAAATATGCTGCAGCTTACCTGGATGATGTGATTATCCATAGCACAGACTGGGTCTCACATTTGCCAAAAGTACAAGCAGTCCTAGACTCTATCCGGGAAGCTGGGTTTACGGCCAATCCAAAGAAGTGTACCATTGGACAGGAGGAGGCCAAATATCTTGGGTACACTATTGGGAGGGGGGTGATAAAACCCCAAGTCAATAAAGTCGAGGCCATACAGAGTTGGCCACGTCCCAACAGCAAGAAACAGGTACGAGCCTTTCTGGGAATCGCTGGCTATTATCGACGATTCATTCCCCATTTTACTTCTCAGGCTGTGCCCCTCACCAACCTGACAAAAGGGAAAGAGTCGGTCATGGTTAAATGGTCCCCAGAGGCTGAAGAAGCATTTCAGTCCTTAAAAACAGCCTTATGTAGCCAGCCAGTGTTGTACTCACCAGACTTCTCTAAGGACTTTGTGGTACAAACTGATGCATCAGACGTTGGGTTAGGAGCAGTGTTATCCCAGGTCTGGAACGGGGAAGAGCACCCAGTCATTTACCTCAGCAGGAAGTTGAAGTCCCATGAGGTAAATTACTCCACGATTGAGAAGGAATGTTTAGCAGTGAAGTGGGCTCTAGATTCCCTTCGGTACTATCTGCTAGGTAGGCACTTTGACCTGGTGACTGATCACGCTCCTTTAAAGTGGATGGCTCAGAACAAGGAGACCAATAGAAGGGTAAATAGGTGGTTCCTGGTCCTACAGGAATTTAACTTTACAGTTAAGCATCGCCCTGGTGTTAAAATGGGGAATGTGGATGCTTTGTCTCGGATACATGCGTGTCTGGCTGCTTGTGTTACAACCCCAAGGTTGAAACAAGAGGGGGGGGTATGTGGCAGCACGCAGGTAAAATCACCTGGTTGTATTCAGGATGGGAAATATGTGTGTCCTAGATTCAAGCTTTATGCAGACTTTTACAATTAGAGGGGAAGAGTTAATGAGCCCAGCTGTAGTAAGTGGGCTCATTAAGACCTCTACAAAAAACCCCAGCATGCTTAGGGAGATGCTCCATCCTGGAACCAGTTTTGTGTGTATAGACTGGGGAGTCTGAGATCTGTTCTGTGCGGTGAGTTAACGCCTGTGTGGCAAACCCCTACAATAGAGACAGGGACTGGGGCAGCACAAGGCTGCACCCAGTTGTTAGACAGGGAGTCTACGTGTGTAGTTAGAGGTCAAGCTGACCAGGATTTATTTTCTTGTTTTATTTTGTTTGGCTGTTATATGTATCACTGCATGTAGCCTAAATAAACCGCATCTTTTGTTTTTTTGCACCTACAGCGCTGTCTGCTGTGCCTGACTTTGTGTTGTGAACCCATCCAGGGGGTCACACACACCCGCTACCGAGCGAACCCCCTCACAATATATATATATATATATATATATATATATATATATATATATATATATATATATATATATATACACACACACACATATACATACATACATACACCTCCATCCCTGATATTTTGGAAAAAAATAAAAATAAATAAGTGGTACTTTATATGAAGCACATCACTAGACCGAATGAGCCAATCAATATACACATTGTTTATTGTCAAAAGTCATACACATGTATATCACCATAAATAGTAAATTGATTTAACAATAAAATGATGGATCTCAATTGATAAATATAAACATAATATAGTATTACATGATTAGTTCAATATAGAAACATTGTAAAAAAAAAAATCCATAAATGTCAATAAATAAAATCTAAAAACATTTCATGATAATATACAATTAATTCAATATAGTATACACATATAGTAATAGACTTTTAGTATGTAGACCGAGGTATAACTAGTAGTGACATTTGAAACATTAACAATAATGGTAGATTGGTTCATTAAGGTAGGATATAGTCCAGATATGTATACATAAATACTGTGACAACGCATCATAAAAAAGCTCTACGCGTTTCGTGGTTACAATACCACTCATCAGGAGCAGATGCAGGATTTTTGGGGTATCTATAATGAAATAAAATTACCAAGTGAATATAATAATCCAGAATATACCGATATAGAAGGGAGAGGGGAGCCACACAAGTCCCAAGCAATCTCACCTATCTGTAGTATATAGGTACAAATGTTGATGATGGCGTCAGAAGGTAAAAAACATTTTAGATTTTAGAGAAACGTTTCTCCCGGGAGCTGAGAAGGAAAACCCTAAGACACGGCCATAGCACCACTGATCAATGATAGACGTAGAAAGGAAGTGAATAGTTTCCAGCCATGGTGTGTGTACTTAATGGTGAGCATAATTCATCTTATAATTGGTTCCCACACATATCTGTAGGGATCAAGATAGTAAAAAAATTAATAATAAAAAAAAAAAAATGTAATAAAAATAAAAACGAATTCCACAGCTGAAAATTAGAAGAGACTTCCCATAGTAAAAAACGTGCAAAGAGACAGTAAACAGCCAAGTAATAAAGGAAAAATGTTCAGGTGTAATTTAGGTAAAACAAGAATGTTAAATGATAGTAAAAGATAAAACAATGTGTAATGTCACCAAGATACCTTAACAGGCACATAACATTTTTTTGCAAAGCGTGCAGTGGTGACTTGTAGAGAAGGTCAGCTAGTGTGTCAGCATTGAGACCAATGTGGTTTAAATAGTAACCGTGTAAGAAGGACATCCCTCAACGTCACGCGGCGTAATGACGGGGAGGCGGCGTCATCGCCCAGGCAACAATGTGTACCCGGCGTTTGGCGCCTAAACACCCCACGTGTGCAACGCCGATGGACAACCATGCCGGTTAATTACATTTTTTTTTTATTATTATTAATTTTTTTACTATCTTGATCCCTACAGATATGTGTGGGAACCAATTATAAGATGAATTATGCTCACCATTAAGTACACACACCATGGCTGGAAACTATTCACTTCCTTTCTACGTCTCTCATTGATCAGTGGTGCTAAAGCCTGATGAAGGAGCATGCATGCTCCGAAGCGCCGCTTTACCCAGCCCGTCTCCTGAGGACACCGACTCCTTGAACATCGGACCAAAGGCACCACAGCTACCAGCACTACCCTGACTGCTCTGACCATTCCGAGGAAATACATGGAATAGACCAAAACACCAACCATCGGTCAAAAAGTCAGATGCCTGTAACCTTGCCTTACAGCCCTGCGAGTCGCCCCCATGGACATACGGATGAAACATTACATCCCTGATGTGTCTGTACACCACTAATTTAATGTCAGTGTTTTTTAACCATTTTTAATAAATTTGAGCAACTTTATTGCTGCACTTAGAGGGCGCCGTCTCTCTATTCCTAGGCTCTGACTATGCTTACTCTATTTACCTTTTTATTTTTATTAATAAGCAAGTGTGATTTTACTGTACTTCTGTCTCGGTCTGGTTCATGGTTTCTGACACCGATCAGCTGCCTGGTCTGGCCTTTTTATATACCGACATCCTATATCAACCTTTATCGACCCTTTTACACCAGGGGAACCCTTGAAATCATTTTCATAGGAGTCAGTGGGAAGGGTGACTCCTTACATATATGATCATTGGAAAGAATGTCCTTCCTACACTGGTGGTCAGTGGAAAGAATGTCCTTCCTACACTGGTGGTCAGTGCAAAGAATGTCCTTCCTACACTGGTGGTCAGTGGAAAGAATGTCCTTCCTACACTGGTGGTCAGTGGAAAGAATGTCCTTCCTACACTGGTGGTCAGTGGAAAGAATGTCCTTCCTACACTGGTGGTCAGTGGAAAGAAAGTCCTTCCTACACTGGTGGTCAGTGGAAAGAATGTCCTTCCTACACTGGTGGTCAGTGGAAAGAAAGTCCTTCCTACACTGGTGGTCAGTGGAAAGAAAGTCCTTCCTACACTGGTGGTCAGTGGAAAGTCCTTCCTACACTGGTGGTCAGTGGAAAGAAAGTCCTTCCTACACTGGTGGTCAGTGGAAAGAAAGTCCTTCCTACACTGGTGGTCAGTGGAAAGAAAGTCCTTCCTACACTGGTGGTCAGTGGAAAGAAAGTCCTTCCTACACTGGTGGTCAGTGGAAAGTCCTTCCTACACTGGTGGTCAGTGGAAAGAAAGTCCTTCCTACACTGGTGGTCAGTGGAAAGAATGTCCTTCCTACACTGGTGGTCAGTGGAAAGAAAGTCCTTCCTACACTGGTGGTCAGTGGAAAGAATGTCCTTCCTACACTGGTGGTCAGTGGAAAGAAAGTCCTTCCTACACTGGTGGTCAGTGGAAAGAAAGTCCTTCCTACACTGGTGGTCAGTGGAAAGTCCTTCCTACACTGGTGGTCAGTGGAAAGAAAGTCCTTCCTACACTGGTGGTCAGTGGAAAGAAAGTCCTTCCTACACTGGTGGTCAGTGGAAAGAAAGTCCTTCCTACACTGGTGGTCAGTGGAAAGAAAGTCCTTCCTACACTGGTGGTCAGTGGAAAGAAAGTCCTTCCTACACTGGTGGTCAGTGGAAAGTCCTTCCTACACTGGTGGTCAGTGGAAAGAAAGTCCTTCCTACACTGGTGGTCAGTGGAAAGAATGTCCTTCCTACACTGGTGGTCAGTGGAAAGTCCTTCCTACACTGGTGGTCAGTGGAAAGAAAGTCCTTCGTACACTGGTGGTCAGTGGAAAGAAAGTCCTTCCTACACTGGTGGTCAGTGGAAAGAAAGTCCTTCCTACACTGGTGGTCAGTGGAAAGAATGTCCTTCCTACACTGGTGGTCAGTGGAAAGAATGTCCTTCCTACACTGGTGGTCAGTGGAAAGTCCTTCCTACACTGGTGGTCAGTGGAAAGAATGTCCTTCCTACACTGGTGGTCAGTGCAAAGTCCTTCCTACACTGGTGGTCAGTGGAAAGAAAGTCCTTCCTACACTGGTGGTCAGTGGAAAGAAAGTCCTTCCTACACTGGTGGTCAGTGGAAAGTCCTTCGTACACTGGTGGTCAGTGGAAAGAATGTCCTTCCTGCACTGGTGGTCAGTGGAAAGAAAGTCCTTCCTACACTGGTGGTCAGTGGAAAGAATGTCCTTCCTACACTGGTGGTCAGTGTAAAGTCCTTCCTACACTGGTGGTCAGTGGAAAGAAAGTCCTTCCTACACTGGTGGTCAGTGGAAAGAATGTCCTTCCTACACTGGTGGTCAGAATGCCACATTTACAGACCACCTTAAAGATCGTTGGCGTCATGCTGATGGCCGTGTGAAGTGGCACTGGACCCAAAACTATGCAAACACTATCAGATGGGAGGTCAACCAACCACAGCTCAAGAAAGTCCAGGCAACCTCTGGAGCAACCCTAGCTGAGAATAGCTGCTGTATATATTGTATATAGAACAATCAGGCCAAACATGTGTGATGTTAGTACATGAAAAGAGAAAGTTACATTTGTGAAAGACGTTCTACTAATTTGATGTTAGTACAGCAGTGAACAGATGGTGGGGGTGGCACCAAATCCAAAGATGACATCAATGTGAAATGATACCGAAAGCAGAAACCATTTCAAGGGGAAGGACAGACAACCCGCTCTCTGGATTTGGTGCCCTCACCTTCTTCCTCTGACGGGAAATTCTGAGAATTAAAAAGGGAAATGAGTACACAGTGTTCCCAATAAATAAGAACGGTGTACCCCGACTCTACAAACACCCACCAATGGGATGATGTCAGTGAAGGCAGAGGAGGCTCTCTAATTAGGGACAAAAGGCGTTTGCCTAAGGCCTCGCGCTCCCAGGGGCCTCGCGGCCGCCTCATTTGCCTGATTTGTGCGTGGGAGGATGGGAGGGAATGTCCCCGGTCAGTGTCCCCAAGCTGGCAGGGTGAGCGGACCTCCCACCTCCGTACACTCCACACCCCTCTCATGTACATACCTCTCACCTCCGTACACTCCGCACCTCTCTCATGTACATACCTCCCACCTCCATAAACTCCACACCCCTCTCATGTACATACCTCCCACCTCCATAAACTCCACACCCCTCTCATGTACATACCTCCCACCTCCATACACTCCACACCCCTCTCATGTACATACCTCCCACCTCCATAAACTCCACACCCCTCTCATGTACATACCTCCCACCTCCATACACTCCACACCCCTCATGTACATACCTCCCACCTCCATACACTCCACACCCCTCTCATGTACATACCTCCCACCTCCATACACTCCACACCCCTCATGTACATACCTCCCACCGCCATACACTCCACACCCCTCATGTACATACCTCCCACCTCCATACACTCCACACCCCTCATGTACATACCTCCCACCTCCATACACTCCACACCCCTCTCATGTACATACCTCCCACCTCCATACACTCCACACCCCTCATGTACATACCTCCCACCTCCATACACTCCACACACCACTCATGTACATACCTCCCACCTCCATACACTCCACACCCCTCATGTACATACCTCCCACCTCCATACACTCCACACACCACTCATGTACATACCTCCCACCTCCATACACTCCACACCCCTCATGTACATACCTCCCACCTCCATACACTCCACACCCCTCATGTACATACCTCCCACCTCCATACACTTCACACCCCTCATGTACATACCTCCCATCTCCATACACTCCGCACCCCTCATGTACATACCTCCCACCTCCATACACTCCACACCCCTCATGTACATACCTCCCACCTCCATACACTCCACACCCCTCATGTACATACCTCCCACCTCCATACACTCCGCACCCCTCATGTACATATCTCCCACCTCCATACACTCCACACCCCTCTCATGTACATACCTCCCACCTCCATACACTCCACACCCCTCATGTACATACCTCCCACCTCCATACACTCCACACCCCTCATGTACATACCTCCCACCTCCATACACTCCGCACCTCTCATATACATACCTCCCATCTCCATACACTCCACACCCCTCATGTACATACCTCCCACCTCCGTACACTCCACACCCCTCATGTACATACCTCCTACCTCCATACACTCCGCACCCATCTCATGTACATACCTCCCACCTCCATACACTCCACACCCCTCATGTACATACCTCCCACCTCCGTACACTCCACACCCCTCATGTACATACCTCCTACCTCCATACACTCCACACCCCTCTCATGTACATACCTCCCACCTCCATACACTCCACACCCCTCATGTACATACCTCCCACCTCCATACACTCCACACCCCTCATGTACATACCTCCCACCTCCATACACTCCGCACCTCTCATATACATACCTCCCATCTCCATACACTCCACACCCCTCATGTACATACCTCCCACCTCCGTACACTCCACACCCCTCATGTACATACCTCCTACCTCCATACACTCCGCACCCATCTCATGTACATACCTCCCACCTCCATACACTCCGCAACTCTCATGTACATACCTCCCACCTCCATACACTCCACACCCCTCATGTACATACCTCCCATCTCCATACACTCCACACCCCTCTCATGTACATACCTCCCACCTCCATAAACTCCACACCCCTCTCATGTACATACCTCCCACCCCCATACACTCCGCACCCCTCATGTACATACCTCCCATCTCCATACACTCCACAACCCTCATGTACATACCTCCCACCTCCATACACTCCGCACCCCTCATGTACATACCTCCCATCTCCATACACTCCACAACCCTCATGTACATACCTCCCACCTCCGTACACTCCACACCCCTCATGTACATACCTCCCACCTCCATACACTCCGCACCCCTCATGTACATACCTCCCATCTCCATACACTCCACAACCCTCATGTACATACCTCCCACCTCCGTACACTCCACAACCCTCATGTACATACCTCCCACCTCCATACACTCCGCACCCCTCATGTACATACCTCCCATCTCCATACACTCCACAACCCTCATGTACATACCTCCCACCTCCGTACACTCCACACCCCTCATGTACATATCTCCCACCTCCATACACTCCACACCCCTCATGTACATACCTCCCACCTCCATACACTCCGCACCCCTCATGTACATACCTCCCATCTCCATACACTCCACAACCCTCATGTACATACCTCCCACCTCCGTACACTCCACACCCCTCATGTACATACCTCCCACCTCCATACACTCCGCACCCCTCATGTACATACCTTCCATCTCCATACACTCCACACCCCTCATGTACATACCTCCCACCTCCATACACTCCGCACCCCTCATATACATACCTCCCACCTCCATACACTCCACACCCCTCATGTACATACCTTCCACCTCCATACACCCCACACCCCTCATGTACATACCTTCCACCTCCATACACTCCACACCCCTCATGTACATACCTCCCACCTCCATACACTCCACACCCCTCTCATGTACATACCTCCCATCTCCATACACTCCACACCCCTCATGTACATACCTTCCACCTCCATACACTCCACACCCCTCATGTACATACCTCCCACCTCCGTACACTCCACACCCCTCATGTACATACCTCCCACCTCCATACACTCCACACCCCTCATGTACATACCTCCCACCTCCATACACTCCACACCCCTCATGTACATACCTCCCACCTCCATACACTCCACACCCCTCATGTACATACCTCCCATCTCCATACACTCCACACCCCTCATGTACATACCTCCCACCTCCATACACTCCACACCCCTCATGTACATACCTCCCACCTCCATACACTCCGCACCCCTCATGTACATACCTCCCACCTCCATACACTCCACACCCCTCATGTACATACCTCCCACCTCCATACACTCCACACCCCTCATGTACATACCTCCCACCTCCATACACTCCACACCTCTCATGTACATACCTCCCACCTCCATACACTCCACACCTCTCATGTACATACCTCCCACCTCCATACACTCCGCACCCCTCATGTACATACCTCCGACCTCCATACACTCCACACCCCTCTCATGTACATACCTCCCACCTCCATACACTCCACACCCCTCTCATGTACATACCTCCCACCTCCATACACTCCACACCCCTCTCATGTACATACCTCCCACCTCCATACACTCCACACCCCTCATGTACATACCTCCCACCTCCATACACTCCACACACCACTCATGTACATACCTCCCACCTCCATACACTCCACACCCCTCTCATGTACATACCTCCCACCTCCATACACTCCACACCCCTCTCATGTACATACCTCCCACCTCCATACACTCCACACCCCTCTCATGTACATACCTCCCACCTCCATACACTCCACACCCCTCTCATGTACATACCTTCCACCTCCATACACTCCACACCCCTCATGTACATACCTCCCACCTCCATACACTTCACACCCCTCATGTACATACCTCCCATCTCCATACACTCCGCACCCCTCATGTACATACCTCCCACCTCCATACACTCCGCACCCCTCATGTACATACCTCCCACCTCCATACACTCCACACCCCTCATGTACATACCTCCCACCTCCATACACTCCGCACCCCTCATGTACATACCTCCCATCTCCATACACTCCACACCCCTCATGTACATACCTCCCACCCCCATACACGGGGGGGGCGGAGAGATCATACGGGGGGAGGGAGGAGAGAATAATTAGATGGGGGGGGTCGTACCTGTGTGAGGATTGGTTGGTTCCAGGTCAGTGTTACTCTCATCCTCAGACTCCTCCTGTTTGGTGTAGTTGTGGGTGGAGCTCTGGGCTGGCTCCGCCCTCCTCCGGGACATTTCTGGAGATCTATAAAAGAAGTGGAAAGATGAAGGGCGTGTTCCCCGATCACCCCTCCCCCACTCATGTGATTGATGCAAATGTCATCCTGAGAGCCCCGCCCACAATATTTCTGTATGACCCCTTTCATTTATAAGCCCCCCCCCCCAAGATAAGATAGGAAGGATGGGAGGAGTATGATCGCCCATGATCATAATACAGGAGATGATCAGAGACTGCAGACACAGTACAGCAGATGATCAGAGACTGCAGACATGGTACAGGAGATTATCAGAGACTGCAGACATGGTACAGGAGATGATCAGAGACTGCAGACATAATACAGGAGACGATCAGAGACTGCAGACATGATACGGGAGATGATCAGAGACTGCAGACACAGTACGGGAGATGATCAGAGACTGCAGACACAGTACAGGAGATGATCAGAGACTGCAGACATGGTACAGGAGATGATCAGAGACTGCAGACATGGTACAGGAGATGATCAGAGACTGCAGACATGGTACAGGAGATGATCAGAGACTGCAGACATAATACAGGAGACGATCAGAGACTGCAGACATGATACGGGAGATGATCAGAGACTGCAGACACAGTACGGGAGATGATCAGAGACTGCAGACACAGTACAGGAGATGATCAGAGACTGCAGACATGGTACAGGAGATGATCAGAGACTGCAGACATGGTACAGGAGATGATCAGAGACTGCAGACATGGTACAGGAGATGATCAGAGACTGCAGACATAGTACAGGAGATGATCAGAGACTGCAGACATGATACGGGAGATGATCAGAGACTGCAGACATAGTACAGGAGATGATCAGAGACTGCAGACATGATACGGGAGATGATCAGAGACTGCAGACATAGTACAGGAGATGATCAGAGACTGCAGACATGATACGGGAGATGATCAGAGACTGCAGACATAGTACAGGAGATGATCAGAGACTGCAGACATAGTACAGGAGATGATCAGAGACTGCAGACATAGTACAGGAGATGATCAGAGACTGCAGACATAGTACAGGAGATGATCAGAGACTGCAGACATAGTACAGGAGATGATCAGAGACTGCAGACATGGTACAGGAGATGATCAGAGACTGCAGACATAGTACAGGAGATGATCAGAGACTGCAGACATAGTACAGGAGATGATCAGAGACTGCAGACATAATACAGGAGATGGTCAGAGACTGCAGACATAGTACAGGAGATGGTCAGAGACTGCAGACATAGTACAGGAGATGATCAGAGACTGCAGACATGGTACAGGAGATGATCAGAGACTGCAGACACGGTACAGGAGATGATCAGAGACTGCAGACACGGTACAGGAGATGATCAGAGACTGCAGACATAGTACAGGAGATGATCAGAGACTGCGGACATGGTACAGGAGATGATCAGAGACTGCAGACATAGTACAGGAGATGATCAGAGACTGCGGACATGGTACAGGAGATGATCAGAGACTGCAGACATAGTACAGGAGATGATCAGAGACTGCAGACATAGTACAGGAGATGATCAGAGACTGCAGACATAGTACAGGAGATGATCAGAGACTGCAGACATAGTACAGGAGATGATCAGAGACTGCAGACATAGTACAGGAGATGATCAGAGACTGCAGACATGGTACAGGAGATGATCAGAGACTGCAGACACGGTACAGGAGATGATCAGAGACTGCAGACATAGTACAGGAGATGATCAGAGACTGCGGACATGGTACAGGAGATGATCAGAGACTGCAGACATAGTACAGGAGATGATCAGAGACTGCAGACATAGTACAGGAGATGATCAGAGACTGCAGACATAGTACAGGAGATGATCAGAGACTGCAGACATAGTACAGGAGATGATCAGAGACTGCAGACATAATACAGGAGATGATCAGAGACTGCAGACATAGTACAGGAGATGATCAGAGACTGCAGACATAGTACAGGAGATGATCAGAGACTGCAGACATAATACAGGAGATGATCAGAGACTGCAGACATAGTACAGGAGATGATCAGAGACTGCAGACATGGTACAGGAGATGATCAGGGACTGCAGACATGGTACAGGAGATGATCAGAGACTGCAGACATAGTACAGGAGATGATCAGAGACTGCAGACATAGTACAGGAGATGATCAGAGACTGCAGACATGGTACAGGAGATGATCAGGGACTGCAGACATGGTACAGGAGATGATCAGAGACTGCAGACATGGTACAGGAGATGATCAGGGACTGCAGACATGGTACAGGAGATGATCAGAGACTGCGGACATAGTACAGGAGATGATCAGAGACTGCAGACATGGTACAGGAGATGATCAGGGACTGCAGACATGGTACAGGAGATGGTCAGTGTGCTGTTGTCACGTCACATTTTGCTACCCGCTGGACTGTGCATGCGCGACGTTGCCATATGCTTTTCAACACTGTAGCGATCTGCGCTTGTGCAGAATTTTGTGGCCACACCCCTGAGTCCAGGCCCCGCCCCCATCCAGTCTCAGATTATAATTGCGCGGTGTGTAGGGAGGGGCTCTGTGGGAGTCGTCTTATAACACTGTTGGAACGCATATGGCGGCGTTGCGCATGCGCACTCCAGCGGGTAGCCGAATGTGACGTGACGCCGCCTATCACAGGAGGACATTGTCACTACAGCCCGGAATATTCCGCTCTGTGACCGGTGTTCTGGCAGATAGTGTCCGGCCATCATATAGTGTCCTCCCCGTAGTGCGCATGCGCAGTACTGGGCAGAAGAAGCTTCGGAAAATCTCTGAAGCTGAACGGCGCCTGCGCGGTGAGTGGAGGTGGTGCCCCACCATCCAAGTGGACATAGGGCTGCCGATATTAGAGGGCCGTTCGCCGCGCTTCGGGCTCCGCCTCGCTGCACTCGGCTCTTTTATATTCCACTTGGATGGTGGGGGGTGAACCTGGGCTCAGTGCGCAGGCGCCGTTCATCCTCGGATATTTTCTGAATCTGCGTTGCTGTGCACTGCGCATGTGCACTACACAGAGGACACTATCTGATAGGGGGCCATATATGATGGGACACCGGCGAAGATCACAGTGAGGAGAGGGGGGAGGGGAGGATTGGGGCGTGCCAAGGTGACACTCCCCCAACCAGGGGGGGGTAGGAAGGTGGCGGAGGCCATGTTGGTACACCCCGAGGTAGGAAGGTGGCGGAAGCCATGTTGGTACACCCCGAGGTAGGAAGGTGGCGGAGGCCATGTTGGTACACCCCGAGGTAGGAAGGTGGCGGAGGCCATGTTGGTACACCCCGAGGTAGGAAGGTGGCGGAGGCCATGTTGGTACACCCCGAGGTATGAAGGTGGCGGAGGCCATGTTGGTACACCACAAGGTGTAGGAAGGTGGTGGAGGCCATGTTGGTACACCCTGTGCGCAGTGGGGGTGTTTTGGGGGAAGGTCACTTGGGATGTGATGGGGGTCAGTAATCTGACAGAACTCCCCATCCACCAATGGTGGAGAGCGCTGACCTGAGTGTTGGGGGGGAGGGGGGGTTGCTGGACTAACATCGGACTATTAGTAGAGCGGCTGTGACCGGAGAGGTCCGATTCTTCATCACTGAACAATCACCTTGGCCCCTCCCCCCTCCTGTGATTTGTTCCCATCGATCGGCCAACACCCTATCAGAGAAGGCGGATCACAAACAGGAAATCCCAATGATGAGGGGGCGGGGCTCAAGTGACCCCTCCCCCCAAAGATGTGGGCGGAGTTCTGCATGATGATGACGTCACACCCTCTGTCCGAGCCGAACCATCCCCTCCCCCACCCGGGAGCCGCAAAACCGCCTACCGACCTCCTCCGCACCGACACCGCGATCCTCCGCCGACCCCCGGGACTCCGCACTCACTTCCGGGCCTCAGCTCCGCTCCTCCACGTCACTTCCGGTCTCATACCACCGAGAGGAGGGGGATGGGCTCCCTCTACAGATCGGAGGAAGAAGTGCAGCTGGTGAGTTCTCCCTAGAGATTTATATATATATATATATACCCCACCCCCCATCATTGTACCATCCCCCACCCCCCATCATTGTACCATCCCCCACCCCCCATCATTGTACCATCCCCCACCCCCCATCATTGTACCATCCCCCATCCCCCATCATTGTACCATCCCCCACCCCCCATCATTGTACCATCCCCCACCCCCCATCACTGTACCATCCCCCACCCCCCATCATTGTACCATCCCCCACCATTGTACCATCCCCCACCCCCCATCATTGTACCATCCCCACCCCCCATCATTGTACCATCCCCCACCCCCCATCATTGTACCATCCCCCACCCCCATCATTGTACCATCCCCCATCCCCCATCATTGTACCATCCCCCACCATTGTACCATCCCCCACCCCCCATCATTGTACCATCCCCCACCCCCCATCATTGTACCATCCCCCACCCCCCATCATTGTACCATCCCCCACCCCCCATCATTGTACCATCCCCCATCATTGTACCATCCCCCACCCCCATCATTGTACCATCCCCCACCATTGTACCATCCCCCACCATTGTACCATCCCCCACCCCCCATCATTGTACCATCCCCCACCATTGTACCATCCCCCACCCCCCATCATTGTACCATCCCCCACCCCCCATCATTGTACCATCCCCCACCCCCATCATTGTACCATCCCCCACCATTGTACCATCCCCCACCATTGTACCATCCCCCACCCCCCATCATTGTACCATCCCCCACCCCCCATCATTGTACCATCCCCCACCCCCCATCATTGTACCATCCCCCACCCCCATCATTGTACCATCCCCCACCATTGTACCATCCCCCACCCCCCATCATTGTACCATCCCCCACCCCCCATCATTGTACCATCCCCCACCCCCCATCATTGTACCATCCCCCACCCCCATCATTGTACCATCCCCCATCCCCCATCATTGTACCATCCCCCACCCCCCATCATTGTACCATCCCCCATCATTGTACCATCCCCCACCCCCCACCATTGTACCATCCCCCACCCCCATCATTGTACCATCCCCCACCCCCATCATTGTACCATCCCCCATCCCCCATCATTGTACCATCCCCCACCCCCCATCATTGTACCATCCCCCATCATTGTACCATCCCCCACCCCCCACCATTGTACCATCCCCCACCCCCATCATTGTACCATCCCCCACCCCCATCATTGTACCATCCCCCATCCCCCATCATTGTACCACCCCCCATCATTGTACCATCCCCCACCCCCCATCATTGTACCACCCCCCACCCCCCATCATTGTACCATCCCCCACCATTGTACCATCCCCCACCCCCCATCATTGTACCATCCCCCACCCCCCATCATTGTACCATCCCCCACCCCCCATCATTGTACCATCCCCCACCATTGTACCATCCCCCACCCCCCATCATTGTACCATCCCCCACCCCCATCATTGTACCATCCCCCACCCCCCATCATTGTACCATCCCCCACCCCCATCATTGTACCATCCCCCACCCCCCATCATTGTACCATCCCCCACCCCCCATCATTGTACCATCCCCCACCCCCCATCATTGTACCATCCCCCACCATTGTACCATCCCCCACCCCCCATCATTGTACCATCCCCCACCCCCCATCATTGTACCATCCCCCACCCCCCATCATTGTACCATCCCCCACCCCCCATCATTGTACCATCCCCCACCCCCCATCATTGTACCATCCCCCACCCCCATCATTGTACCATCCCCCATCCCCCATCATTGTACCATCCCCCACCATTGTACCATCCCCCACCCCCCATCATTGTACCATCCCCCACCCCCCATCATTGTACCATCCCCCACCCCCCATCATTGTACCATCCCCCACCCCCCATCATTGTACCATCCCCCATCATTGTACCATCCCCCACCCCCATCATTGTACCATCCCCCATCATTGTACCATCCCCCACCATTGTACCATCCCCCACCCCCATCATTGTACCATCCCCCATCCCCCATCATTGTACCATCCCCCACCATTGTACCATCCCCCACCCCCCATCATTGTACCATCCCCCACCCCCCATCATTGTACCATCCCCCACCCCCCATCATTGTACCATCCCCCATCATTGTACCATCCGCCACCCCCCATCATTGTACCATCCGCCACCCCCATCATTGTACCATCCCCCATCCCCCATCATTGTACCATCCCCCACCCCCCATCATTGTACCATCCCCCACCCCCCATCATTGTACCATCCGCCACCCCCATCATTGTACCATCCCCCATCCCCCATCATTGTACCATCCCCCACCCCCCATCATTGTACCATCCCCCACCCCCCATCATTGTACCATCCCCCACCCCCCATCATTGTACCATCCCCCACCCCCATCATTGTACCATCCCCCATCCCCCATCATTGTACCATCCCCCACCCCCCATCATTGTACCATCCCCCACCCCCCATCATTGTACCATCCCCCACCCCCCATCATTGTACCATCCCCCACCCCCCATCATTGTACCATCCCCCACCCCCCATCATTGTACCATCCCCCATCATTGTACCATCCCCCACCCCCCATCATTGTACCACCCCCCACCCCCCATCATTGTACCATCCCCCACCATTGTACCATCCCCCACCCCCCATCATTGTACCATCCCCCACCCCCCATCATTGTACCATCCCCCACCATTGTACCATCCCCCACCCCCCATCATTGTACCATCCCCCACCCCCCATCATTGTACCATCCCCCACCCCCCATCATTGTACCATCCCCCACCCCCCATCATTGTACCATCCCCCATCATTGTACCATCCCCCACCATTGTACCATCCCCCACCCCCCATCATTGTACCATCCCCCACCCCCCATCATTGTACCATCCCCCACCATTGTACCATCCCCCACCCCCCATCATTGTACCATCCCCCACCCCCCATCATTGTACCATCCCCCACCCCCCATCATTGTACCATCCCCCATCATTGTACCATCCCCCACCATTGTACCATCCGCCACCCCCCATCATTGTACCATCCCCCACCCCCATCATTGTACCATCCCCCACCCCCCATCATTGTACCATCCCCCATCCCCCATCATTGTACCATCCCCCATCATTGTACCATCCCCCACCCCCCATCATTGTACCATCCCCCACCCCCCATCATTGTACCATCCCCCACCCCCATCATTGTACCATCCCCCACCCCCATCATTGTACCATCCCCCACCATTGTACCATCCCCCATCATTGTACCATCCCCCATCATTGTACCATCCCCCACCCCCCATCATTGTACCATCCCCCACCCCCATCATTGTACCATCCCCCACCCCCCATCATTGTACCATCCCCCACCCCCCATCATTGTACCATCCCCCACCCCCCATCATTGTACCATCCCCCACCCCCCATCATTGTACCATCCCCCATCATTGTACCATCCCCCACCCCCATCATTGTACCATCCCCCACCCCCATCATTGTACCATCCCCCATCATTGTACCATCCCCCACCCCCCATAATTGTACCATCCCCCACCCCCCATCATTGTACCATCCCCCATCATTGTACCATCCCCCATCATTGTACCATCCCCCACCCCCCATCATTGTACCATCCCCCACCATTGTACCATCCCCCATCATTGTACCATCCCCCATCATTGTACCATCCCCCACCCCCCATCATTGTACCATCCCCCATCATTGTACCATCCAACATCATTGTACCATCCCCCATCATTGTACCATCCAACATCATTGTACCATCCCCCACCTCCCATCATTGTACCATCCCCCACCCCCCATCATTGTACCATCCCCCACCCCCCATCATTGTACCATCCCCCACCCCCCATCATTGTACCATCCCCCACCCCCCATCATTGTACCATCCCCCACCCCCCATCATTGTACCATCCCCCACCATTGTACCATCCCCCATCATTGTACCATCCCCCACCATTGTACCACCCCCCATCATTGTACCATCCCCCACCCCCCATCATTGTACCATCCCCCACCCCCCATCATTGTACCATCCCCCATCATTGTACCATCCCCCACCCCCCATCATTGTACCATCCCCCACCCCCCATCATTGTACCATCCCCCACCCCCCATCATTGTACCATCCCCCACCCCCCATCATTGTACCACCCCCCATCATTGTACCATCCCCCATCATTGTACCATCCCCCACCCCCATCACTGTACCATCCCCCACCATTGTACCATCCCCCACCCCCCATCATTGTACCATCCCCCACCCCCCATCATTGTACCATCCCCCATCATTGTACCATCCCCCACCCCCCACCATTGTACCATCCCCCACCCCCCACCATTGTACCATCCCCCACCCCCATCATTGTACCATCCCCCACCCCCATCATTGTACCACCCCCCATCATTGTACCATCCCCCACCCCCCATCATTGTACCATCCCCCATCATTGTACCATCCCCCACCCCCCATCATTGTACCATCCCCCATCATTGTACCACCCCCCATCATTGTACCATCCCCCACCCCCATCATTGTACCATCCCCCACCATTGTACCACCCCCCATCATTGTACCACCCCCCATCATTGTACCATCCCCCACCCCCATCATTGTACCATCCCCCACCCCCCATCATTGTACCACCCCCCATCATTGTACCATCCCCCATCCCCCATCATTGTACCATCCCCCACCATTGTACCATCCCCCACCCCCCATCATTGTACCACCCCCCATCATTGTACCATCCCCCACCCCCCATCATTGTACCATCCCCCACCCCCCATCATTGTACCATCCCCCACCCCCCATCATTGTACCATCCCCCATCATTGTACCATCCCCCACCCCCCACCATTGTACCATCCCCCACCCCCCATCATTGTACCACCCCCCATCATTGTACCATCCCCCACCCCCCATCATTGTACCATCCCCCACCCCCCATCATTGTACCATCCCCCACCCCCCATCATTGTACCACCCCCCATCATTGTACCATCCCCCATCCCCCATCATTGTACCACCCCCCATCCCCCATCATTGTACCATCCCCCACCATTGTACCATCCCCACCCCCCATCATTGTACCATCCCCCACCCCCCATCATTGTACCACCCCCACCCCCCATCATTGTACCATCCCCCACCCCCATCATTGTACCATCCCCCACCCCCATCATTGTACCACCCCCCATCCCCCATCATTGTACCATCCCCCACCATTGTACCATCCCCCATCATTGTACCACCCCCCATCATTGTACCATCCCCCATCCCCCATCATTGTACCACCCCCCATCCCCCATCATTGTACCATCCCCCACCATTGTACCATCCCCCACCCCCCATCATTGTACCATCCCCCACCCCCCATCATTGTACCATCCCCCACCATTGTACCATCCCCCACCATTGTACCATCCCCCATCATTGTACCATCCCCCACCATTGTACCATCCCCCACCCCCATCATTGTACCATCCCCCACCCCCCATCATTGTACCATCCCCCACCATTGTACCATCCCCCACCCCCATCATTGTACCATCCCCCATCCCCCATCATTGTACCATCCCCCATCATTGTACCATCCCCCACCCCCCATCATTGTACCATCCCCCACCCCCATCATTGTACCATCCCCCACCCCCCATCATTGTACCATCCCCCACCCCCATCATTGTACCATCCCCCACCCCCCATCATTGTACCACCCCCACCCCCCATCATTGTACCACCCCCCATCATTGTACCATCCCCCATCCCCCATCATTGTACCACCCCCCATCCCCCATCATTGTACCATCCCCCACCATTGTACCATCCCCCACCCCCCATCATTGTACCATCCCCCACCCCCCATCATTGTACCATCCCCCACCATTGTACCATCCCCCACCATTGTACCATCCCCCATCATTGTACCATCCCCCACCATTGTACCATCCCCCACCCCCATCATTGTACCATCCCCCACCCCCCATCATTGTACCATCCCCCACCATTGTACCATCCCCCACCCCCATCATTGTACCATCCCCCATCCCCCATCATTGTACCATCCCCCATCATTGTACCATCCCCCACCCCCCATCATTGTACCATCCCCCACCCCCCATCATTGTACCACCCCCACCCCCCATCATTGTACCATCCCCCACCCCCATCATTGTACCATCCCCCATCCCCCATCATTGTACCATCCCCCATCATTGTACCATCCCCCACCCCCCATCATTGTACCATCCCCCACCCCCCATCATTGTACCACCCCCACCCCCCATCATTGTACCATCCCCCACCCCCCATCATTGTACCATCCCCCATCATTGTACCATCCCCCACCCCCATCATTGTACCATCCCCCATCATTGTACCATCCCCCATCCCCCATCATTGTACCATCCCCCAGCCCCCATCATTGTACCATCCCCCATCATTGTACCATCCCCCACCCCCCATCATTGTACCATCCCCCACCCCATCATTGTACCATCCCCCACCTCCCATCATTGTACCATCCCCCACCCCCCATCATTGTACCATCCCCCACCCCCCATCATTGTACCATCCCCCACCCCCATCATTGTACCATCCCCCACCCCCCATCATTGTACCATCCCCCACCCCCCATCATTGTACCATCCCCCACCCCCCATCATTGTACCATCCCCCATCATTGTACCATCCCCCACCCCCCATCATTGTACCATCCCCCACCCCATCATTGTACCATCCCCCACCTCCCATCATTGTACCATCCCCCACCCCCCATCATTGTACCATCCCCCACCCCCCATCATTGTACCATCCCCCACCCCCATCATTGTACCATCCCCCATCCCCATCATTGTACCATCCCCCACCCCCATCATTGTACCATCCCCCACCCCCCATCATTGTACCAGCCCCCATCATTGTACCATCCCCCATCCCCCATCATTGTACCATCCCCCACCCCCCATCATTGTACCACCCCCCATCATTGTACCACCCCCACCCCCCATCATTGTACCATCCCCCACCCCCCATCATTGTACCATCCCCCACCCCCATCATTGTACCATCCCCCACCCCCCATCATTGTACCATCCCCCACCCCCCATCATTGTACCATCCCCCACCCCCCATCATTGTACCATCCCCCACCCCCCATCATTGTACCATCCCCCACCCCCTTCATTGTACCATCCCCCATCATTGTACCATCCCCCACCCCCCATCATTGTACCATCCAACATCATTGTACCATCCCCCACCCCCCATCATTGTACCATCCCCCATCATTGTACCATC
Source organism: Lithobates pipiens (assembly GCF_037356315.1). Taxonomy (NCBI): domain Eukaryota; kingdom Metazoa; phylum Chordata; class Amphibia; order Anura; family Ranidae; genus Lithobates; species Lithobates pipiens. The sequence continues at coordinate 262,786 of NW_027507900.1, forward strand.
CCCCACCCCCCATCATTGTACCATCCCCCATCATTGTACCATCCCCCACCCCCCATCATTGTACCACCCCCCATCATTGTACCATCCCCCACCCCCCATCATTGTACCATCCCCCACCCCCCATCATTGTACCATCCAACATCATTGTACCATCCCCCACCCCCCATCATTGTACCACCCCCCATCATTGTACCATCCCCCACCCCCCATCATTGTACCACCCCCCATCATTGTACCATCCCCACCCCCCATCATTGTACCATCCCCCATCATTGTACAATCCCCCACCCCCCATCATTGTACAATCCCCCACCCCCCATCATTGTACCATCCCCCATCATTGTACCATCCCCCACCCCCCATCGTTGTACCATCCCCACCCCCCATAATTGTACCATCCCCCACCCCCCATCATTGTACCATCCCCCATCGTTGTACAATCCGTTTGGGTTTGGGGGACCTCTGGGGGGGTCCTGGTTTGAGTTGGGGGTGTTCTGGTTTGGTTTGGGGAACCTCTGGGGGGGTCCTGGTTTGGGGGACCTCTGGGGGGGTCCTGGTTTGGGGAACCTCTGGGGGAGTCCTGGTTTGGGGGACCTCGGGGGGTCCTGGTTTGATTTGGGGGTGTTCTGGTTTGGTTTGGGGGGCCTCTGGGGGGTCCTGGTTTGGGTTTGGGGAACCTCTGGGGGGATCCTGGTTTGAGGAACCTCTGGGGGAGTCCTGGTTTGGGTTTGGGGGAGCTCTGGTTTGGGGAACCTCTGGGGAAGTCCTGGTTTGGGTTTGGGGGACCTCTGGGGGGATCCTGGTTGTAGTTGGGGGTGTTCTGGTTTGGTTTGGGGGACCTCTTGGGGGTCCTGGTTTGGGGAACCTCTGGGGGGTCCTGGTTTGGGTTTGGGGGACCTCTGGGGGGATCCTGGTTTGGGGAACCTCTGGGGGAGTCCTGATTTGGGTTTGGGGGAGCTCTGGTTTGGGGAACCTCTGGGGAAGTCCTGGTTTGGGTTTGGGGGACCTCTGGGGGGTCATGGTTTGAGTTGGGGGTGTTCTGGTTTGGTTTGGGGGACCTCTGGGGGGGTCCTGCTTTGGGTTTGGGGAACCTCTGGGGGGGTCCGGTTTGGGGAACCTCTGGGGGAGTCCTGGTTTGGGTTTGGGGGAGCTCTGGTTTGGGGAATCTCTGGGGGAGTCCTGGTTTGGGTTTGGGGGACCTCTGGGGAGTCCTGGTTTGGGGATTCTCTGGGGGAGTCCTGGTTTGGGGGACCTCTGGGGGGTCCTGGTTTGAGTTGGGGGTGTTCTGGTTTGGTTTGGGGACCTCTGGGGGGTCCTGGTTTTAGTTGGGGGAGTTCTGGTTTGGGGAACCTCTGGGGGGGTCCGGTTTGGGTTGGGGGTGTTTTGGTTTGGGGGACCTCTTGGGGGGTCCTGGTTTGGGGAACCTCTGGGGGGTCCTGGTTTGGGTTTGGGGGACCTCTGGGGGGATCCTGGTTTGGGGATCCTCTGGGGGGTCCTGGTTTGGGTTTGGGGGACCTCTGGGGGGTCCTGGTTTGAATTGGGGGTGTTCTGGTTTGGTTTGGGGGACCTCTGGGGGGTCCTGGTTTGAGTTGGGGGTGTTCTGGTTTGGTTTGGGGGACCTCTTGGGGGGCCCTGGTTTGGGGAACCTCTGGGGGGTCCTGGTTTGGGTTTGGGGGACCTCTGGGGGGTCCTGGTTTGAGTTGGGGGTGTTCTGGTTTGGTTTGGGGGACCTCTTGGGGGGTCCTGGTTTGGGGAACCTCTGGGGGGGTCCTGGTTTGGGGGATCTCTCAGGGGATCCTGGTTTGGGGAACCTCTGGGGGGGGTCCTGGTTTGAGTTGGGGGTGTTCTGGTTTGGTTTGGGGGACCTCTTGGGGGGTCCTGGTTTGGGGAACCTCTGGGGGGGGGTCCTGGTTTGGGGGATCTCTCAGGGGATCCTGGTTTGGGGAACCTCTGGGGGGGTCCTGGTTTGAGTTGGGGGTGTTCTGGTTTGGGGGACCTCTGGGGGGATCCTGGTTTGGGGAACCTCTGGGGGAGTCCTGGTTTGGGTTTGGGGAGCTCTGGTTTGAAAAAACCTCTGCGGGAGTCCTGGTTTGGGGGACCTCTGGGGGGTCCTGGTTCGAGTTGGGGGTGTTCTGGTTTGGTTTGGGGGACCTCTGGGGGGTCCTGGTTTGGGGAACCTCTGGGGGAGTCCTGGTTTGGGTTTGGGGGAGCTCTGGTATGGGGAACCTCTGGGGGAGTCCTGGTTTGGGGGACCTCTGGGGGGTCCTGGTTTGAGTTGGGGGTGTTCTGGTTTGGTTTGGGGGACCTCTGGGGGGTCCTGGTTTGGGGGACCTCTGGGGGATCCTGGTTTGAGTTGGGGGTGTTCTGGTTTGGTTTGGGGGGGGTCCTGGTTTGGGTTTGGGGGACCTCTGGGGGAGTCCTGGTTGGGGGGACCTCTGGGGGGATGCTGGTTTGGGTAACCTCTGGGGGAGTCCTGGTTTGGGTTTGGGGGACCTCCTGGGGGGTCCTTGTTTGAGTTGGGGGTGTTCTGGTTTGGTTTGGGGGACCTCTGGGGGGGTCCTGGTTTGGGTTTGGGGAACCTCTGGGGGGAGTCCTGGTTTGGGGGACCTCTGGGGGAGTCCTGGTTTGGGGGACCTCTGGGGGAGTCCTGGTTTGAGTTGGGGGTATTCTGGTTTGGTTGACCTCTGGGAGGGTCCTGGTTTGGGTTGGGGGACCTCTGGTGGGGTCCTGGTTTGGGTTGGGAGGCCTCTGGGGGGGTCCTGGTTTGAGTTTGGGGAACCTCTGGGGGAACCTCTGGGGGGTCCTGGTTTGGATTTGGGGAACCTCTGGGGGGGTCCTGGTTTGGGGAACCTCTGGGGGGTCCTGGTTTGGATTTGGGGAACCTCTGGGGGGGTCCTGGTTTGGGGGATCTCTGAGGGGATCCTGGTTTGGGGAACCTCTGGGGGGGTCCTGGTTTGGGTTTGGGGGACCTCTGGGGGGGTCCTGGTTTGAGTTGGGGGTGTTCTGGTTTGGGGGACCTCTGGGGGGGTCCTGGTTTGGGGAACCTCTGGGGTGGTCCTGGTTTGGGTTTGGGGGACCTCTGGGGGGATCCTGGTTTGGGGAACCTCTGGGGGAGTCCTGGTTTGGGTTTGGGGAGCTCTGGTTTGGGGAACCTCTGGGGGAGTCCTGGTTTGGGGGACCTCTGGGGGGTCCTGGTTCGAGTTGGGGGTGTTCTGGTTTGGTTTGGGGGACCTCTGGGGGGTCCTGGTTTGGGTTTGGGGGACCTCTGGGGGGGTCCTGGTTTGGGGAACCTCTGGGGGAGTCCTGGTTTGGGTTTGGGGGAGCTCTGGTATGGGGAACCTCTGGGGGAGTCCTGGTTTGGGTTTGGGGGACCTCTAGGGGGTCCTGGTTTGAGTTGGGGGTGTTCTGGTTTGGTTTGGGGGACCTCTGGGGGGGTCCTGGTTTGGGGGATCTCTGAGGGGATCCTGGTTTGGGGAACCTCTGGGGGGGTCCTGGTTTGGGTTTGGGGGACCTCTGGGGGGGTCCTGGTTTGAGTTGGGGGTGTTCTGGTTTGGTTTGGGGGACCTCTGGGGGGTCCTGGTTTGAGTTGGGGGTGTTCTGGTTTGGGGGACCTCTTGGGGGGTCCTGGTTTGGGGGACCTCTGGGGGGTCCTGGTTTGAGTTGGGGGTGTTCTGGTTTGGTTTGGGGGACCTCTGGGGGGTCCTGGTTTGGGTTTGGGGGACCTCTGGGGGGGTCCTGGTTTGGGGAACCTCTGGGGGAGTCCTGGTTTGGGTTTGGGGGGGCTCTGGTATGGGGAACCTCTGGGGAGTCCTGGTTTGGGTTTAGGGGACCTCTGGGGGGTCCTGGTTTGAGTTGGGGATGTTCTGGTTTGGTTTGGGGGACCTCTGGGGGGGTCCTGGTTTGGGGGACCTCTGGGGGGATCCTGGTTTGAGTTGGGGGTGTTCTGGTTTGGTTTGGGGATCTCTGGGGGGGTCCTGGTTTGGATTTGGGGGACCTCTGGGGGGGTCCTGGTTTGGGGAACCTCTGGGGGGGTCCTGGTTTGGGGAACCTCTGGGGGAGTCCTGGTTTGGGGAACCTCTGGGGGAGTCCTGGTTTGGGGGACCTCTGGGGGGGTCCTGGTTTGGGGACCTCTGGGGGGTCCTGGTTTGGGGGACCTCTGGGGGAGTCCTGGTTTGGGGAACCTCTGGGGAGGTCCTAGTTTGGGGGACCTCTGGGGGGTCCTGGTTTGAGTTGGGGGTGTTCTGGTTTGGGGGACCTCTGGGGGGGTCCTGGTTTGGGTTTGGGGAACCTCTGGGGGAGTCCTGGTTTGGGTTTGGGGAATCTCTGGGGGAGTCCTGGTTTGAGTTGGGGGTTTTCTGGTTTGGTTTGGGGGACCTCTGGGGGGGTCCTGGTTTGGGGAACCTCTGGGGGGATCCTGAATGAATGAAATACTTGTATAGCGCACAATGCGAACTGAATCGCCTCTAGGCGCTGAACCGCCTGGTTTGGGGAACCTCTAGGGGAGTCCTGGTTTGGGTTTGAGGGACCTCTGGGGGAGTCCTGGTTTGGGTTTGGGGGACCTCTGGGGGGGTCCTGGTTTGAGTTGGGGGTGTTCTGGCTTGGTTTGGGGGACCTCTGGGGGGATCCTGGTTTGGGGAACCTCTGGGTGAGTCCTGGTTTGGGGGAGCTCTGGGGGGATCCTTGTTTGAGTTGGGGGTGTTCTGGTTTGGTTTGGGGGACCTCTGGGGGGTCCTGGTTTGGGGGACCTCTGGGGGGTCCTGGTTTGGGGGCTACACCGAGAACCTCCTAGCACGCCATCTGCAGCAGTGAGGATTTGATCTCGGATTGATCGATTGTATATTGGAGGATTGCACCATTCATGTACACAAGTTGTAGATTCTCCTATATAAGGATCCCTGATGAAGGGCTTGAACCTGAAACGCGTTGGGTAGAGAAGATTTTTCTGGGATACTGGAGAGGATCCCAATATTTCCCAGTTATATGTTTGGAATGAATTTATCATTTAGTGACAACTTTGTGAAAAATAAAGTTTGTAATTTTCCCGCAACTTGTGGCAAAGTATAAAATATTTCATGGACTCAACATGCCTCTCGGCAAATAGCTTGGGGTGTCTACTTTCCAAAATGGGGTCATTTGGGGGGGTTTTGTGCCATCTTGGCATTTTATGGCCTTCAAAACTGTGATAGGTAGTGAGGAGTGAAATGAAAAATTTACGCCCTTAGAAATCCTAAAGGCGGTGCTTGGCTTTCGGGGCCCCGTACGCGGCTAGGCTCCCAAAAAGTCGACCACATGTGGTATCCCTGTACTCAGGAGAAGCTCAGCCGCCATCTTTGGTTGGTCTGATGTAACTACTGACAATAGATCTGTGGACATAAAGGCAAACCATTTACCCTTTTCCCTGCTCCACCTAAAACTAAAACACATTTTGGCTAGAAGAACACTTTAACCACTTAAGGACTGAGCCTCTTTCTGAGTATTGTTTACAACTTAAAAACTGTTTATTTTTTTTATATTTTTTTTGGTAGAAAATTCGTTGGAACCTCCTAACGTTATACATTTTTATTTATTTTTTTGAACACCCTCGAGAATAAAATGCTGGTTGTTGCAATACTTTGTGTCACGCGGTATTTGCGCAGCGGTCTTACAAACGCACACTTCTTTTTTTGGGGAAAAAATACACACACACAAAATAATGTTGCTTCAAAATTGCACCCGCTCGTGGAAAGGCGACGTTTAAAAAAATTAAAATATTCTACAGGTTGCATGTTTTGTGTTACATAGAAGGTCTAGGCCTGGAATTATTGGTCTTCCTCTAACAATCGTGGCGATACCTCACCGTAAAGTTCGCCCAATTTTATTTTTATTTTTTGAAATAATGTGAAAAATAAAGTAAATGGATAGGCAACATGTCACGCTTCAAAATTGCGCCCGCCTGTGGAATGGCGACAAACTTTTACCCTTAATCTCTATAGGCGACGTTTAACCACTTTCAGACCGGACCATTTTGCTGGTCAATGACCAGAGGTCTTTTTACAATTTGGCACTGCGCTGCTTTAACTGGTAATTGCGCGGTCATGCAATGTTGTACCCAAACGAAATGTGCGTCCTTTTCTTCCCACAAATAGAGCTTTCTTTTTATTTTTTTTTATTTTATTTTTTTTTGTTTGAATGCCTGATGCCAATTATTTATTTATTCATTTTATCTTGACAGTTTACAGAGGATTTTATTGATACAAAGGAGCAATATGACCAGTTGCTTAAAGGTACGTATTTGTTACTATTTATCCTGTCCATGCTGATTTCTCAAGCAAGTCTTTGGCTTGGTTGGGCTGTTCTGTACCATGTGCTTGTTAATTTGTGTTTCAATGTTTTTATTGATTATTATTGATAAAACAAATATTGCATGTTACATACACATAGTAAAACATAAATCTGAATATCATTGTAATTATGAAATACAGAATTTGAAAATAAAGCAACAATATGAATTGATATTTGGCATAAGATAGACATGCATAGATCAATAAAAAAAATAAAAAAAATGAAACAAAAAAAAAAAAAATACCACACTTGTAAATATCTATCATATAGATGAAATTACTCCAAGCTGGATAAAATTGATTTAAACAACACATGCGTATATATGGAGTCATATTAGTCGCATACCTACATCTCAGAAGAAACCAAAAAAAGGTGCAACAAACTAGAGTAACAATGAATCTGTGAATTCCATATTATCTCACGCACCCCTAATGGGATCAAACTGTGCGCAAAAATAATTTGAGTCCTAACATCAGACTATATATAAGGTAGTGGTCTGTATGGCTTTAATCTGAGCTACAACCAACATGGTTGTCTACCTTATAAGGGATTAGTATCCAGAATTGAGTACAAGCTGCTATATAAAAGCAGTGAAATGTAATTTACTCTATTATATTATGTTGGGGTCCCCAGGGACAGATATTAGGGTGTTATATGTAGTCGAGCACTTAAAATGTGACCAAAATGACCACGTTTTATAAAATTTAGTATGGGTATCTTTCGCTTGAGAGATCAAGCCCTCCATTTCAGCTATTTTCTCTATTCTGCGGAGCCATTCAGAAATAGTGGGGGGAGGGGAAGAACGCCAATGAACGGGGACGCAAAGCTTTGCTGCATTTATAAGATGTAATGTGAGGGATCTTTTATAAGTGGATTGCGGAATAGATGTATGATGCAGGAGGTATTGAGCTGGCGTGTAGTCTGGGGAATAGGTTGTGATTTTAGTGATGAGCTTATGGACTTCCTTCCAATATGGTTGGATTAAAGGACAATCCCACCATATGTGGAGAAGAGAACCGTGCGCTAGATTACATCTCCAACACGTGGGAGGGATAGTAGAATGGAATTTGTGAATTCGGTCAGGCGTTCTATACCATCTAGAGCAGGGATATGCAATTAGCGGACCTCCAGCTGTTGCAGAACTACAAATCCCATGAGGCACAGCAAGACCCTGACAGCCACAAGCATGACACCCAGAGGCAGAGGCATGATGGGACTTGTAGTTTTGCAACAGCTGGAGGTTTGCTAATTGCATATCCATGATCTAGAGTATAATTTGTATCCATTTTCTTGAGCGGTAACATTTAGGGAGCCTGAATGTATGTGTGTATATATGTTTTGCCAGTCCTCATGTGTTAAATCCAAGGACAGTTCTTTAACCCATTTCTTACATGTGGTGTCATTTGAGAAAGAAGCATCTGGGAAGAAAGAAGCATCTGGGAAGAAAGAAGCATCTGGGAAGAAAGAAGCATCTGGGAGAGCTTTCTTTTAAAGGTATTTGACTGACTCTGTGATTTTTATTTTTTGCGATATAAACGTAAAGAGACCGAAAATTTTGAAAAAAAATGATATTTTCTACTTTTTGTTATTAGAAAAATCCAATAAACTCAATTTTAGTCATACATTTAGGCCAAAATGTATTCAGCCACATGTCTTTGGTAAAAAAAAAAAAAAAGTCAATAACTGTATATTTATTGGTTTGCGCAAAAGTTGTCACGTCTAAACTAAGGTAAATTTTCTGGAATTTACGCAGCTTTTAGTTTACGACTGCCTATCTCATTTCTTGAGGTGCTAAAATGGCAGGGCAGTACAAAACCCCCCCAAATGACCCCATTTTGGAAAGTAGACCCCCTAAGGAAATTGATAAGAGGCATGTTGAGCCCATTGAATATTTTATTTTTTTGCCGCAAGCGATTGAATAATGACAAAAAAAAATGTATTTATTTTTTTTACACAAAGTTGTCACTAAATGATATATTGCTCACACATGCCATACTTATATGTGGAATTGTACCCCAAAATAAATTCTGCTGCTTCTCCTGAGTACGGGGATACCACATGTGGTCAACTTTTTGGAAGCCTAGCCGCGTACGGGGCCCCGAAAGCCAAGCACCGCCTTCAGGATTTCTAAGGGCGTACATATGTCATTTTACTCCTCACTACCTATCACAGTTTTGAAGGCCATAAAATGCCAAGATGGCACAAAACCCCCACAAATGACCCCATTTTAGAAAGTAGACACCCCAAGCTATTTACTGAGAGGCATGTTGAGTCCATGGAATATTTTATATTTTGCCACAAGTTGCGGGAAATTTACAAACTTTTATTTTTTATTTTTATTTTTTTCACAAAGTTGTCACTAAATGATATATTGCTCACACATGCCATGGGCATATGTGAAATGACACCCCAAAATAAATTCTGCTGCTTCTCCTGAGTACGGGGATACCACATGTGTGGGACTTTTTGGGAGCCTAGTCGCGTACGGGGCCCTGAAAACCAAGAACCGCCTTCAGGATTTCTAAGGGTGTAAATTTTTGATTTCACACCTCACTACCTATCGCAGTTTTGAAGGCCATAAAATGCCAAAATAGCACAAAACCCCCACAAATGACCCCATTTTGTAAAGTAGACACCCCAAGTTATTTTCCGAGAGGCATGGTGAGTATTTTGCAGCTCTCATTTGTTTTTGAAAATGAAGAAAAAAAAAAATAATGTATATTTTTTTTCTTTTTTTCAATTTTCAAGACTGACGTGACAAAAATGAAGGTCTGCAAAATACTAACCATACCTCTCGGCAAATAGCTTGGGGTGTCTCCTTTCCAAAATGGGGTCACTTGGGGGGATTTTGTGCTATCTGGGCATTCCATGGCCTCCGAAACTGTGATAGGCAGTGAGGAATGAAATCAAAAATTTACACCCTTAGAAATCCTGAAGGTGGTGCTTGGATTGTGGGGTACCGTGCGCGGCTAGGCTTCCAAAAGGTCTCACACTTGTGGTATCCCCGTACTCAGGAGAAGCAACAGAATGTATTTTGGGGTGTAATTTTACATATAACCATGGCATGTTTGAGCAATATATCATTTAATGACAACTTTGTGCAAAAAAAAAAATAATAATAATAATAATGTCTTTTTTCCACAACTTTTGTCAAAATATAAAATATTCCATGGACTCGACATGCCTCTCAGCAAATAGCTTGGGGTGTCTACTTTCTAAAATGGGGTCATTTGGGGAGGTTTTGAACTGTCCTGGCATTTTATACACAACATTTAGAAGCTTATGTCACACATCACCCACTCTTCTAACCACTTGAAGAAAAAGCCCTTTCTGACACTTTTTGTTTACATGAAAAAAAATTTTTTTTTGCAAGAAAATTACTTTGAACCCCCAAACATGAAGTGTTTTTTTTAAAGCAAAAGCCCTACCGATTAAAATGGTGGGTGTTTCATTTTTTTTTTTTTCACACGGTATTTGCGCAACGATTTTTCAAACGCATTTTTTGGGGAAAAAACGCACTTTTTTTTATTTTAATGCACTAAAAATCACTATATTGCCCAAATGTTTGATGAAATAAAAAATATGATCTTAGGCCGAGTACATGGATACCAAACACGACATGCTTTAAAATTGCGCAGAAATGTGCAGCTGCGACAAACTACGTACATTTTTAAAAGCCTTTAAATGCCTTTACAGGTGACCACTTTAGATTTACGGAGGAGGTCTACTGCTAAAATTAGTACCCTCGATCTGACCTTCGTGGTGATACCTCACATGCATGGTGCAATTGCTGTTTACATATGACAACAGACCAACGCTTGCGTTCGACGTTGCGCCTTAGCAGGGGGGGACAGGGGTGTTTTTTTTTTTTTTATTATTATTTTTTTTTTATTATTGCTTTTTTATTTTATTTTTAAACTGTTCCTTTCATTTATATATATTTTTTTATGATTTTTATTGTTATCTCAGGGAATGTAAATATCCCCTATGATTGCAATAGGTAGTGACAGGTACTCATTTTTGAAAAAATTAGGATCTATCAGACCCTAGATCTCTCCTCTGTCCTCAAATCATCTGACCACACCAAGATCAGTGTGATAAAATGCTTTTCCAATTTCCCAATGGCGCTGTTTACATCCCGCAAAATCTAAGTCATGAAATGCTCGTAGCTTCCGGTGTCTTAAGCCGCGTACACACGGGCGGACTGTATGGCCTACTTAGTCCTACTTAGTCCATCATACAATCCGACGGACAGTCCGTCCTACTTTCGAATGAACGGACTTGACCACACACGGATGAACACACAGTCCGTCGAAAGCTTGCGCGATGACGTGTACGGCACGTACGACGGGACTAGAAATAGGAAGTCCAATACACAGCAATGCAACCTTCGGCTGTGTAAATCCTTTCTGAGCATGCGCCATTCTTAGTCCGTCGAACTAGCCTACTCACGAGCGGACTGTCCGCTGAAACCAAAGTATGACGGACAGAATTACGGAAATTCCGAAATGCTTAGTACGCCAGACTGCACGCTGAAAAAGTCAGCTGAAGCCCACACACGAGCGGACTGTCCGCTGAAATGTGTTTCGGCGGACTAAGTAGGCCATACAGTCTGCCCGTGTATGCGGCCTTAGGCCATAGAGATGATTTGAGCCATTCTGGTCTCTGATCAGCTCTATGGTCAGCTGGCGGAACCACCGGCTGCATTCTCAGGTTCCCTGTTGGGACAGGAGAGCCTGAGAAAACCATGGAAGATGGTGAAGGGGGGGGGGGGGACATTCCCTCCCACTGCTTGTAAAAGTAGTCTAGATGCTAATTAGCCGCTAGGATTGCTTTTACATAAAAGCCGACCGCTGGCTGAAAAGAATGATACCAAGATGATACCTAAACCTGCAGGCATCATTCTGGTATAAGCACTCAAAGTCCAGCAACATACCAGTATGTTGCTGGAACTGGTTGGGCATATATAGTAATTTTTTTTTCATGCAGCCTGTGGGCTGAACGAAAAAAAAATATTGATCGGTGGGTATGCCCACCATTAGAATACCTCCCTTCATCCACCCACTTCTAATGGTGGGCATACATGCACCATTTATATATGCCGAAGCATGGGGGCATCCTCCCGCAAAAGGTAGGAGCAGATCGCTCCTCCACCCCTTATGCCCCCATGCTTCGACATATATGCTCTTTTTTAACTGTGGTGGTGAAATCACCCCCGACAGCGCTGGAGTCGCGGCTTTATGTATCGTGGGAGCAAACGCTGTTGCTGTCAAGATAAATAAATCGGCGCTGCAACTGAATGGCGTACCTGCTAAGCAAATGATGGTTAACAATAAAACAAAGTAACATTACAGTATAACAGTAAGACGTACCATACCTGCAAAGCAAATACAAAAAAAAAATAGCAAAAAATAACACATTTAACACAATCTGTGCCTAAAATATATATATGCAGAAGCATGGGGGCATCCTCCCGCAAAAGGTAGGAGCAGATCGCTCCTCCACCCCTTATGCCCCCATGCTTCGGCATATATGCTCTTTTTTAACTGTGGTGGTGAAATCACCTCCGACAGCGCTGGAGTCACGGCTTTACGTATCGTGGGAGCAAACGCTGTTGCTGTCAAGATAAATAAATCCGCTCTGCAGCTGAATGGCGTACCTGAAAACAAAAAATGGTTATCAATAAAACATTGCAGAATAGAATACAGTACAAAGGAGCAGAACAATAGAGAGAGAATAGAGAGAGAGAGAACAATAAAACGACAACTATTTTTGGTTTTTTTATTTTATATTTTTTTGGTTTTTTACTTTTTTTTTTTTTTTTTAAACACTTTTTTATGTAACTTTAACACTTCTGTTGTAACGGTTCCAGCGGTTTGGGTCTCTCAAAATGCGATGGCATCTTGGGAGACCCTGTGAACGTGTGCCTAGCCTGTTCAATGCTGTACCCTACTCTAAAACTCAACTAGTTCATGGTAGCGTTCAAAACATTCACCAATGCAAAGACCAGGATTGTCAGGACAGCGGGGACAACAATAACGGGTGTCACGCCTATATCTACGCTTTCTGCAGACACGACATTTTCTTTGGGGGGCTCGTTGGGTAGGGGTACTCGGGAGGATATAAGGATAATGCCTCTCATGCAGCCGGCTTACTGCATCTGGTAGGGGAAGGTGAGGTGGAGCACCGCCTGGATACAGAAGGGCTCTGAGGATATCCTCCTGGAATTTAAGGAAGGATCCAGTCCGTCCTGAAGCTTTGTGTAGCACATAAGCATTCAGCATAGCCAATTGGAATAAATAAACAGACACTTTTTTGTACCAGCGTCTGGCCTTACGGGCAACTAGATACGGCGCCAACAACTGGTCGTTGAGGTCCACCCCTCCCATATTAAGGTTATATTGGTGGACACAGAGGGGTTTCTCCACAATACTAGTCGCCGTAGGAATTTGGACCGTCGTGTCTGCATGAAGGGAGGTAAGAACGAAAACATTCTTATTATCCCTCCACTTCATAGCGAGCAAATTATTACACCGATAGCAGGCTCTCTCCCCCAGTCTAAGACGGGACTCTACAAGCCGCTGGGGAAAGCCCCGGCGATTAGGTCGCACGGTGCCACATGCTCCAATCTGCTGATCAAACAAGTGACTAAACAGTGGCACGCTTGTGTAATAATTGTCCACGTACAAGTGGTACCCCTTTCCGAATAAGGGTGACACCATGTCCCACACTATCTTGCCAGCGCTTCCTATGTAGTCAGGGCAGTTCTCCGGCTCTACGTGACTATCTCTTCCCTCGTAAACCATAAAACTATGTGTATAGCCTGTGGCCCTGTCACAGAGCTTATACACCTTGACCCCGTATCTGGAACGCTTGTTGGGGACGTATTGTTTGAATGACAAGCGACCAGAAAACGTAATCAGGGACTCATCAACGCAGACAACTTGATGGGGAGTAAACAAGTCTTCAAAACGTTGGTTGAAGTGGCCGAATTTTGTAGAGCCGATCGTATTCAGGGTCTCCACGAGGACGACAGAGTTCATTGTCGCTGAAGTGCAAGAACCGCAAAATCATCTCGTATCGTGCCCTGGACATGGAAGCAGAGAACACGCACATATGGTGAACTGGGTCAGTGGACCAATATGACCGCAACTCACTCTTTTTGCTTATGCCCATGTTGAGGGAGAGGCCCAGAAAGATTTTAAATTCGGAAACCGTAACTGGTTTCCATTGTCTGGCAAGGGCGGACTGGGGAATAGTGGCGATGTGTTGACCAGCGTACAAATTGGTTTGGTCCACAATAGATCTATAGAGATCTTCGGTGAAAAACAGTGAGTAAAAGTCAAGTGTCGTGAAATCAACTGTTTCCACGTTAATGCCAGGTTGGCCAGTGAATGGGGGAAGTACGGGTTCTGCAGAAGTGGTGGGCACCCAATTAGGATTGGCGAATTCTGCAGGAAGGGCACTATGGGTACGACGGGCCTGTCTTTGTCTTCTTCTTGGTGGCAGCGGGACACTACTTGTGCTTGCCACCTTGCCAGCTTGAACTGCACTTATGGGACTCGCCACGTCACCACGTGTTACTGCAGTGCTGGATGTAGGTCCAGGGTGTACTAGGCCGCTGGTGCTTGCAAGTTCACCAGAAGGATGAGCGGCTCTAGTACGTCTCTGCTCCATACGAGTGGCCTGCGGTTCCTCCACCCGAACAACAGAAAACATTCGGGATCGGGCACACCTGTCCCTAACAGCGGCCTCATCTCCGTCGTCCGAGCTATCTGTCATGGAGCCGCTGTCCTCTACAGGATCGTATTCTGAGCCTGAATCTGACAGATGAGTGACGTCCTCTTCACTATCTGTCATGCTCAGAAACGCGTAGGCCTCTTCACTAGTGTACCTTCGCTTTGCCACTTTGGGCTCTAAATTTAGGGGTACACTAGTGAGACTCACAGGTAAAAAAGCACCTAGCCTGTCAGCGACTGTATCAAAACGCTACAAAAAAAAACTGTTAGCGATCGCAGGGATCAAGCCTGACTCTGCGAACGCTGCAGTTATGTGTGTTGTGTTTTGTAAGTGACAGTGATCGATCGATACTGCACTTGGGTGGGCTGGGCTTGGCGGAGGGGCTAAACGCAGGTGCTAGCAGGTATCTGGGCTGATCCCGCTATCAATGCGTTTTGGGAAACCTAAACTGCTGGCGACGCTAATATAGATCTGATCAGATACTATATTACTAAGGGAGGTGTATGCTTTGCACGTGGGTGTTAGAGGTACTGGCACTAACCTGACGCTGCCTGGGGCGACGCAGACCTTATCTGACCCTCAAACTTATATCACCCGCCGGGTGATCAGGGGGTTAAACCTTTATTAGGTAATAAATGGCGGGTGCCCTGAAACTATAAAAAAATAACTAACCAACCAGCGTCACCTGTAACAGTTATATGGTGATCACTGGTGTTAACTAGGGGGCAATCAGGGGGCTTTATTCGGTAGTATAGGGGCTATAAAAAGCTGCGGCGAACCTAAATACCTACCTGCCTAACTAGCGTCACCTGTGACACTAATACAGCGATCAGAAAAACGATCGCTTATTAGTGACACTGGCGACGGGGGGTGATCACGGGGTTAAACCTTTATTGGGGGGGTTAGGGGGGTACCCTAGAGCTAAAGGGGGCTAACCCTAACAGTTATTGCAGTCACAAATGACACCAATGCAATAATAAAAAAAACTGTGACTGGGGGTGCAGGGGTGATTGGGGGGGTGATTGGGGGGGTGAAGGGGGGGTGAAAGTGTGCCTGGCGTGTTCTACTGTGTAGTGTAGTGTTGGTGCAACTCACCGATCCTCTCTCCTCGGTGCCGGAACGAAAAAGACCGACACGAGGAGAGATTACATCACTTCCTCTGCCTGTGTTTACATTACAGGAGAGGAAGTGATGTCATGCTGCCATTTCATTCGTCAGGAGCGATCGCGAGGGGGTGGCCATGAATGAATGGCCGCCCCCTCATCCCGGATCGCTCCTGCACGGAATCCGACCGCCGCTGGCACCCGATCGGGCCCCCCACCCGCGGGAAGGCATGGACGTACCTGTACGCCAATATGCCTGCCCGTGCCATTCTGTCGACGTACATCGTCGTGCGGCGGTCGGCAACTGGTTAAAGTGATAACTTATTCTGACAATTGGACCTATACGACCACAGTTTTGGAAGTTCTGGGTTTGGGTTCAAACTTTTGCAGCTGGGTTAAAATACTGTACCAGGCCCCTTTCAGCAGAAATTAAACTGGGAGGGAATCTGAGCCCTTTTCCATAGGCCGGGGAACGAGTCATGGCTGCCCCCCTATCCCTGTTCTTGTTTGCACTCCTGATGGAGCCTATAGCCCAAGCCATCCGAGTCTCCACTGATATTAAAGTTATTCGAATCGCGTCGATCATTGAAAAAGTTGCTCTTTATGCCAATGATTTGGTTCTCTTTTTAAATGACCCTGGTCCTGCTCTTAAAACCGCCCTACATTGAATGACATCATTTCATTCGCTCTCAGGTTTAAAAGTTAATTGGGAACAATCCCTTATCCTTCCCACTGATGAAAGCAAAGAGGAAGAAACTGTGCTACGGAGTAAGAATGATATTGGTCGGAAGCTGCAATTCAAATGTTCACCAAAAATACACAAAACAGAAAGAGAAAAAAGAGAACTGCGCTAACCTCAAATGCCCAAAGTGAATGGGGTATGTGTATGTGCTAAACCCACGATATAAGCCTTAGTGTCTTAATGTCTCTAAGGCCACCTCAAAAATATAGTGCATACTGTTATATATACAAATAAGTAAAATTAAATACAAAGATAAGACACAGATACGTGTCAATAATGTGAATTGCCCAAACACAGTACAAATTGTGTAGATCTCTGTGCATATACCCCTAAAAAAATGAAGAATAGAAATTTTCTCAAAACGGAAAAAAAATTTTTTTACATAAAATAAATGATCAAAAAATATTTTGAGACGCTCTATATAATGTCCATATAATTATATACCAAACTATTACTATACAATGTCCATATGGTAAATAAACACCAGTGAAGAAAACTTCGTATGAAGAGCTGAATTGGAAGTGCACAAATGAATAATCTTCTCCAGAAATATAGTGTGCTTTTCCCATCACCGAATGAGTGAATTGGCTCCTTACCAGATCCGAGCGACCCCCCGTTACAGAGGGTCACCCCAGGCAGAAACAATCAAAGGATATCCGGGTGGCGGTTCCCCCTCAGGCGATCCCGAATCTTTCACGCAATAGGGCTATGGCTGTTGCTCCACATATCACTCCCAACTTCTATATTCCCCCCCTTCTGTCGAAGGAAGGGGGAGGAATATAGAAGTTGGGAGTGATATGTGGGAGTGATATGTGGAGCAACAGCCATAGCCCTATTGCGTGAAAGATTCGGGACCGCCTGAGGGGGAACCGCCACCCGGATATCCTTTGATTGTTTCTGCCTGGGGTGACCCTCTGTAACGGGGGGTCGCTTGGATCTGGTAAGGAGCCAATTCATTCATTCGGTGATGGGAAAAGCACACTATATTTCTGGAGAAGATTATTCATTTGTGCACTTCCAATTCAGCTCTTCATACGAAGTTTTCTTCACTGGTGTTTATTTACCATATGGACATTGTATAGTAATAGTTTGGTATATAATTATATGGACATTATATAGATAGGGTGCCCACGTGTCCCGGATTGCCCGGGATTGTCCCGGATTTCACATTTTTGTCCCGTGTCCCGGGCACCTTCATTCCGGGACAATACAGTGTCCCGGAATGAAACAAAACACAATCTGCTCCACGAGTCTCTCTCCCTCTCCCTGTCTGCCGCCGGCCCGCCGCGGCGCCGCCACACACAGTCACAGACTAGTGTCAGAGTCGGACTCACACTACACAGGCAGCGCACAGGAGGAGGATGACTCACACATGCAGTCTGGTTGCTAGGCTAGGGGCCGCCCCGCGTCTAGCAACCAGTGACGTCAGCCTGATGGGCGGGCTGAGACGGAGCTGGTGGCACTGTCTGGCAGTGAGTGTGGGCAATGCACCCCCCCCCGCAGGCCCCGCACAGTACGTACCCCAGACAGAGTGACGCCACTGACGACACAGGGCGCCTCACTTAAATTAAAGTCTCCAGGCCAGTCAGCACTCAGCAGCTTCAGTCTCGTGTCCTCTCACTGCCTGTGCTCTCACTGAGATTCCTCCTCAGATTCCTCCTCCAGAGCCCAGGCTCCTCCCGCCCACGAGGTCCTGCAGTTAAAATACAGACACTGACAAACTTCCAGGAGTCCAGGTTAGTGTACAATTCTGCTGCTGTACCCCTCCCCCTCCATTCTGCTGCTGACTGTCCTCCTCCATTCTTTCTGCTGCTGTCCCCCTCCAGTCTTCCTCTGTGTCCCCCTCTTTTCTGTTGCTGTCCCCCTCCCTTCTTCCTCCGTGCGCCCCTCCGTTCTTCCTCTGTGTCCCCCTCCGTTCTTCCACTGTGTCCCCCTATGTTTTTCCTCTGTGTCCCCCTCTGTTCTTCCTCCATTTTTCCTCCGTGTCCCCCTCTGTTCTTCCTCCGTGTCCCCCTCCGTTCTTCCTCCGTGTCCCCCTCCGTTCTTCCTCCGTGTCCCCCTCCGTTGTTTCTCAGTGTCCCCCTCCGTTGTTTCTCAGTGTCCCCCTCCGTTGTTTCTCAGTGTCCCCCTCCGTTGTTTCTCAGTGTCCCCCTCCATTCTTCCTCCATGTCCCCCACCATTCTTTCTCAGTGTCCCCCTCCGTTCTGCTGCTGTCCCCCACTGTTCTTCCTCCGTCTCCCCCCCCCGATCTTCCTCCATGTCCCCCTCTGTTTTTCCTCCGTGTCCCCCTCTGTTCTGCTGCTGGTCCCCTCTGTTCTGCTGGTGTCCCCCTCCATTCTTCCTCTGTGTCCCCCTCCGTTCTTCCTCTGTGTCCCCCTCCGTTTTTCCTCCGTGTCCCCCTCTGTTCTTCCTCCATTTTTCCCCCGTGTCCCCCTCCGTTGTTTCTCAGTGTCCCCCTCCGTTGTTTCTCAGTGTCCCCCTCCGTTCTTCCTCCATGTCCCCCACCATTCTTTCTCAGTGTCCCCCTCCGTTCTGCTGCTGTCCCCCACCGTTCTTCCTCCGTCTCCCCCCCGATCTTCCTCCATGTCCCCCTCTGTTCTGCTGCTGTTCCCCTCTGTTCTGCTGCTGTCCCCCTCCATTCTTTCTCCGTGTCCCCCTCTGTTCTTCCTCCATGTCCCCCTCTGTTCTTCCTCCGTGTTCCCCTATGTTCTGCTGGTGTCCCCCTCCATTCTTCCTCTGTGTCCCCCTCCGTTCTTCCTCTGTGTCCCCCTCCGTTCTTCCTCTGTGTCCCCCTCCATTCTTCCTCTGTGTCCCCCTCCGTTCTTCCTCTGTGTCCCCCTCCATTCTTCCTCTGTGTCCCCCTCCGTTCTTCCTCTGTGTCCCCCTCCGTTCTTCCTCTGTGTCCCCCTCCGTTCTTCCTCCGTGTCCCCCTCTGTTCTTCCTCCATTTTTCCTCCGTGTCCCCCTCCGTTGTTTCTCAGTGTCCCCCTCCGTTGTTTCTCAGTGTCCCCCTCCGTTGTTTCTCAGTGTCCCCCTCCGTTGTTTCTCAGTGTCCCCCTCCGTTGTTTCTCAGTGTCCCCCTCCGTTCTTCCTCCATGTCCCCCACCATTCTTTCTCAGTGTCCCCCACCGTTCTTCCTCCGTCTCCCCCCCGATCTTCCTCCATGTCCCCCTCTGTTCTGCTGCTGTTCCCCTCTGTTCTGCTGCTGTCCCTCTCCATTCTTTCTCCGTGTCCCCCTCTGTTCTTCCTCCATGTCCCCCTCTGTTCTTCCTCCGTGTTCCCCTATGTTCTGCTGGTGTCCCCCTCCATTCTTCCTCTGTGTCCCCCTCCGTTCTTCCTCTGTGTCCCCCTCCGTTCTTCCTCTGTGTCCCCCTCCGTTCTTCCTCTGTGTCCCCCTCCGTTCTTCCTCTGTGTCCCCCTCCGTTCTTCCTCCGTGTCCCCCTCCGTTCTTCCTCTGTGTCCCCCTCCGTTCTTCCTCTGTGTCCCCCTCCGTTCTTCCTCCGTGTCCCCCTCTGTTCTTCCTTTGTGTCCCCCTCCGTGTACATTGCATACCTGTCTAAACTGGTTACCACTGTTTGCATTTTTTCCCCCAAAAAATTGGCAAAAAAGGTATCAAAAAACATCTTTTTTAGGTGGGTGCGGGGGGGGGGGGGGGTGGGTTGTCCCTGAATGGCAGTTTGGAAATGTGGTCACCCTATATATAGAGCGTCTCAAAATATTTTTTGATCATTTATTTTATGTAAAAAATTTTTTTTTCAGTTTTGAGAAAATTTCTATTCTACATTTTTTTTAGGGGTATATGCACAGAGATCTACACAATTTGTACTGTGTTTGGGCAATTCACATTATTGACACGTATCTGTGTCTTATCTTTGTATTTAATTTTACTTATTTGTATATATAACAGTATGCACTATATTTTTGAGGTGGCCTTAGAGACATTAAGACACTAAGGCCGCGTACACACGGGCGGACTGTCTGACGGACTTGGTCCGCTGAAACGTGTTTCAGCGGACAGTCCGCTCGTGTGTGGGCTTCAGCGGACTTTTTCGCCGGACAGTCTGGCGGACTAAGTCTTTCGGAATTTCCGTAATATTGTCCGTCCAAACTTGGTTTCAGCGGACAGTCCGCTCGTGTGTAGGCAAGTTGGACGGACTAAGTATGGCGCATGCTCAGAAAGGATTTACACTGCGAAAGGTTGCATTGTAGTGTATTGGACGTCGTATTTCTAGTCCCGTCGTACGTGCTGTACACGTCATCGCGCAAGCTTTCAGCGGACTGTCTGTTCATCGTGTGTGGTCAAGTCCGTTCATTCAAAAGTAGGACGGACTGTCCGTCGGATTGTCTGACGGACTTAGTTGGCCGGACAGTCCGCCCGTGTGTACGCGGCCTAAGGCTTATATCGTGGGTTTAGCACATACACATACCCCATTCACTTTGGGCATTTGAGGTTAGCGCAGTTCTCTTTTTTCTCTTCCCACTGATGAGCATGCACAAGTAGCTGCGGACCCTTCTCTGCCCCTTAAATGGACCTCCACTGCAAAATACTTGGGCCTATCGCTATCACCAAAACTTACCAAATATTGTCCCCCTATTACAATCAGCAAAACAAAGACTGAAAACATGGAGTAATCTCCCTCTGTCACTTGTAAGAAAAAACAATCTTATAAAGATGTCCTCCGTCATACCCCAGTATGGTTACCATGGAAATATTGAAAATCATCTGACAGCTTTGCTCTCCTTTCTGTTGGGCTCCTCCCAAAATAAATTTAAATGAAAGAAGCTCCAGAGCTGCGGCACGCGGGCTCCGCCCCCTCTCTCTGGCCACCCCCTCTGTGTATAATGGATAGATTTATCCATTGCCTGAATCTATCTATGGCCACTGCCACCCCCTATTTAGGCATCCGGTCCCATTTTGGGCACGGGGCGCCCGAATTACAGCGGTGGGGGATGTTTTTGAAGCACTTGATTGGAGCCATAGGCTCTAATAGACTTCAAAAAAGGTGAACTTGGAGCGCAGAGCATTGCACTCACAATCCAATCAGGTGTGTTGGAAAAGCAAATGAATATTCACTAACGCTGAACCGCCTCTCCACCAATCAGGTGCTTGGGTCTGTTACCGTCACCTGATTGGCTGAAAGGACAGGCGCTGCGATTCGATGCCTATCTGGAAGATTGAAGGAGATGCATGGAGGACACATCTCGCCTCTGTCTGACCCTCTGCAAGGTCCCAGAGCTTGCTGCCCGCATGCCAGACCCACCACTGAGACAGGGTAAGTGCTGGGCAGATGGCAAGTGGGCAGGGGGGGGGTCACAGTGGCAATATTTGATGGGCACAGTAGATGCATTTGATGGGCACAGTGGAAGCATTTGATGGGCACAGTAGTAGCATGTGATGGGGCACAGTGGCAGCATTTGATGGGGCACAGTGGCAGCATGTGATGGGGCACAGTGGCAGCATTTGATAAGGCACAGTGGCAGCAAGTGATGGGGCACAGTGGCAGCATGTGATGGGGCACAGTGGCAGCATGTGATGGGGCACAGAGGCAGCATTTGATGGGGCACAGTGGCAGCATGTGATGGGGCACAGTGGCAGCATGTGATGGGGCACAGTGGCAGCATGTGATGGGGCACAGTGGCAGCATGTGATAAGGCACAGTGGCAGCAAGTGATGGGGCACAGTGGCAGCATGTGATGGGGCACAGAGGCAGCATTTGATGGGGCACAGTGGCAGCATGTGATGGGGCACAGTGGCAGCATGTGATGGGGCACAGTGGCAGCATGTGATGGGGCACAGTGGCAGCATGTGATAAGGCACAGTGGCAGCATTTGATGGGCACAGTGAAACATTTGATGGAGCTCAGTGGCAGAATTTGATGGGGCACAGTGGCAGCATTTGGTGAGCACAATGGCAGTGTTTTATGGGCACGGTGGCAGCATTTTATGGGCGCAGTGGCACTATTTGATGGCACAGTGGCTGCATTTGATGGGCATAGTGAGGCTGCAATTAATGGGGTTTTTTTCAGAATTTTTCAGTTTGTTTGCCCCCCCCCAAAAAAATTTTTTGAGCACCAGCCGCCACTGATGTGTGCTGTTGAGCAACTTTGGATTTGTGACAATCTGCAAGCAAGGGGGTTGATTTCTGATACCTCCCTCGTCCTTGTACTCTTACAGTGATCTTTTGGCCCCCACATTGTCCTTCCATGTCTGATCACATGGTGGCCACATGGTGGTATTGAGGGACACATGGTGTTTGCAGACATCCCAGCAATTGGAATATTGCCCAAACTGTGATTACTCAGACTGACACTTCCACCGTGTGCCCAATGTACTGCACCCTGAGGTCTGATGACACAGTGTCACTCCTTATTAGGGTGTCACCGTATTGTCACTCCTTATTAGGGTGTCACCGTATTGTCACTCCTTATTAGGGTGTCACCGTATTGTCACTCCTTATTAGGGTGTTGTGTCAGGTCATCTCTTCATTCTGGGAAAATCCTTCTCCTTCACAATACCCGGCCGTGTCACTGGACTCAGGTAAGACCTTCAAGGACCTCTAATACAAGATATAAAGATGTGAGAAGTATAAAGAGTTCACAGAAACCTCCTCCAGATCCAGATGTGTTTCTGCCTGTGTGTGTGTTTGATGCATTTTTTTATGCGTTTCATATCCTTTTTTACTTTTTTTTTCTTTTCCTCGTCATGCTAGTTCACATCACATGTGTTCCAGTTTTTTTTTTTCTGCACCTAGTAAGTAGGTTCCATGGTTTCCAATGACATAGTTCACACCAGTGCTTGCAGTTCCAGAAAAAAGTAGAACGTGCTGCAGTTTTCCTGCACAGAACTGTACTGGAACGTGAAAAACAGGGGAAGAAAGAGGGGAGGACATCCTGGAACGCATCAAAAATGCACTGGAATGCATAAAACACGAATGCAGAAACCCATCCGGAATGGATTTGGAGGATGTTTTATTTAGGTGTGAACCGACCCTTTCTGGGGGTTTTTTCCCTGTACTGGGGTCTGGTGCGTTTTTGATGTGTTTTTCCACGTTCCAGTACAGTTCTGTGCAGGAAAAATGCACCATATTCTATTTTTTTTTTCTTCTTTATGGAATCAGAACACACTGAAACTGCAAGCACTGGTGTGAACTATGCCATTGGAAACCATGGAACCTACTTTCTATGCGTTTCTATGCAGAAAAAAAAAAGCACCGGAAGGCATGTAGCGTGAACTAGTCCTAAGAAATAAACAAATGTCAGGAAGAGAAACTACCCATTCAACTTATAGAAAAGAATCTCCAGGAATGTCAGTAAACACATTTCAGGATATAATTGTCTGTTCCTGAGAGGAAGGGATTCTCCTGCGCACAGCTCGTTTCCTGACAGTAATTTCCCTGTAGCCACCTGCCCTAGCCTGATATGGTGGATCACATAGATAATGCTGAGTGATTGTAAATACAATGTCTAGTGTCCCTCTATGAGGTGGAATGTTAGAAGAATTGCCTGGAGATGGTCAGATCTTGTCACTACACGAGGAGCCTTTCATCTTTGAGGAGATAACACGGTTTTCCTTCTATACAGATCTTCCGTCAGACATGAGAACTTTGTACATCACTCTGATCTTTGGGGTTCTCCTCCCATTTGCCAGCGCCGAGGACTGGGATCTGGAGAAGATGAGACAATGTAAGTCTGAAATGTATAGGACTGAATTGGAGGTACAGATCATCAATACATCTGAATGTAGAACTAATAGTATCATTCTATATCATTTATAACGTCAGCCCAGTCTTAGAGGCATAGATCGGAGGCTTCCATAGACCAGGGAGCCCTATAGACCAGGGGCTTCCATGGTCAGGGTCTTCCATAGACCAGGGAGCCCTATAGACCAGGGTCTTCCATAAACCAGGGAGCCCTATAGACCAGGGACTTCCACGGTCAGGGTCTTCCATAGACCAGGGAGCCCTATAGACCAGGGTCTTCCATAAACCAGGGAGCCCTATAGACCAGGGACTTCCACGGTCAGGGTCTTCCATAGACCAGGGAGCCCTATAGACCAGGGGCTTCCACGGTCAGGGTCTTCCATAGACCAGGGAGCCCTATAGACCAGGGGCTTCCATGGTCAGGGTCTTCCATAGACCAGGGAGCCCTATAGACCAGGGTCTTCCATAAACCAGGGAGCCCTATAGACCAGGGACTTCCACGGTCAGGGTCTTCCATAAACCAGGGAGCCCTATAGACCAGGGACTTCCACGGTCAGGGTCTTCCATAGACCAGGGAGCCCTATAGACCAGGGACTTCCACGGTCAGGGTCTTCCATAGACCAGGGAGCCCTATAGACCAGGGACTTCCATAGACCAGGGAGCCCTATAGACTAGGGTCTTCCATAGACCAGGGAGCCCTATAGACCAGGGTCTTCCATAGACCAGGGACATCCAAAGATTGGGAAAATCTGTAGACCATGACTTCCATAGGTCAGGGGCTTCCATGGATCAGGGACATCCATAGATTAGGGGCCTCCATAGATCAAGGGCTCCTGCAGATCAGGGAGGTCTATACATGAAGGACCCCCATAAATCAGGGGCATCCCTAGGTGACCCTATCCCCATGTTTAATTGAGCGGTTAGGTTCAGGGTTAAGGTTCCTTTTTAGTGGTTAAAGTTTATGTTTGAGGCTTAGATTGAGTGTTTGGGATAGATTCTGGGTTATAGTAAAGGGCTGTGTTAGTGGTTAAAGGTTATGTTTAGGGAAATGAGGGTTGGGGTTAGGTTCAGGATTAACATTAAGGGTTAGGTTGGGGCTAGTAATTACATTTATGCTAAAGTTTGTTTGGGGCTTAGATTAAGGGCTGGGCTTAAGTTCTGGGTTAAGGCTTAGGTTGAGGTTAGTAGGTTATGTTGGGTTAAAGGTTATAATTTAGGGTTAGATTGAGGTTTATAGCTAAGTTTTAGGTTAGGGTTAATTGATTGTTAGACTAGAGGTTATAATTAAAGGTTAGGCTGAGGTTTGGGGTTCGATTCAGGGGTAGAGTTGAGGGTTAGATTTAGGGGTAGAGGTTAAGCTGAGGTTTTGGGTTAGATTCAGGGGTGAGGGTGAAGGGTGGGGTTAGATTCAGGGGTAAAGGTAAGTGTTAGACTGAGGTTTGGGGTTACATTCAGGGGTAAAGGCAAGAGTTAGGCTGAGGTTTGGGGTTAGATTCAGGGGTAGAGGTAGGGGTTAGATTCAGGGGTAAGGGTTAGGCTGAGGTTCGGGGTTAGATTCAGGGGTAAAGGTGAAGGGTTAGGCTGAGGTTTAGGGTTAGATTCAGGGGTAAAGGTGAAGGGTGGGGTTAGATTCAGGGGTAAAGGTAAGGGTTAAGCTGAGGTTTAGGGTTAAATTCAGGGGTAAAGGTGAAGAGTGGGGTTAGATTCAGGGGTAAAGCTAAGGGTTAGGTCGAGGTTGAGGCTTAGGGTTAGATTCAGGGGTAAAGGTGGAGGGTGGGGTTAGATTCAGGGGTAAAGCTAAGGGTTAGCTCAAGGTTGAGGTTTAGGGTTAGATTCAGGGGTAAAGGTGAAGGGTGGGGTTAGATTCAGGGGTAAAGCTAAGGGTTAGGTCGAGGTTGAGGTTTAGGGTTAGATTCAGGGGTAAAGGTGAAGGGTGGGGTTAGATTCAGGGGTAAAGCTAAGGGTTAGGTCGAGGTTGAGGCTTAGGGTTAGATCCGGGGTAAAGGTGGAGGGTGGGGTTAGATTCAGGGGTAAAGCTAAGGGTTAGCTCAAGGTTGAGGTTTAGGGTTAGATTCAGGGGTAAAGGAGAAGGGTGGGGTTAGATTCAGGGGTAAAGCTAAGGGTGAGGTTGAGGCTTAGGGTTAGATTCAGGGGTAAAGGTGAAGGGTGGGGTTAGATTCAGGGGTAAAGCTAAGGGTTAGCTCAAGGTTGAGGTTTAGGGTTAGATTCAGGGGTAAAGGTGAAGGGTGGAGTTAGATTCAGGGGTAAAGCTAAGGGTGAGGTTGAGGCTTAGGGTTAGATTCAGGGGTAAAGGTGAAGGGTGGGGTTAGATTTAGGGGTAAAGCTAAGGGTTAGGTCGAGGTTGAGGTTTAGGGTTAGATTCAGGGGTAAAGGTGGAGGGTGGGGTTAGATTCAGGGGTAAAGCTAAGGGTGAGGTTGAGGCTTAGGGTTAGATTCAGGGGTAAAGGTGGAGGGTGGGGTTAGATTCAGGGGTAAAGCTAAGGGTTAGGTCGAGGTTGAGGTTTAGGGTTAGATTCAGGGGTAAAGGTGGAGGGTGGGGTTAGATTCAGGGGTAAAGCTAAGGGTGAGGTTTAGGGTTAGATTCAGGGGTAAAGGTGAAGGGTGGTGTTATATTCAGGGATAAAGGTAAGGGTTAAGCTGAGGTTTAGGGTTATATTCAGGGGTAAATCTAAGGGTTAGATTGAGGTTTAGGGTTAGGTTAGAAGTTGAGGTCATCTTCATAGCACTACTTTCCAAAGACCAGAAGGCAATCTATCCCCTGCAACCTCCCCCCGTGTAGGTCTCTTGGTGCACATTTGATGTTTCTCAGAGATTGTACAAACCCAAAATGATAAAAAGTTGGGAAACTTCATCTTGTTATTTGATTGGCTCCCGGGGTTTGGAGGTTCCAGATTTGGAACATAACGAGTCGGCCCCTGCTGCAGTTACATTGGAATATAGAGGGGAAGTGGATTTTAGTATTCTTTGTAAGGTGGAAAGGAATAGACTGAGGCATTGAAACAATGAGAGCAGAAGTGGGTGGGGCAGTGAGTGAAATGCCCACCCCTGAGGTTCACACCGGCCTTCTTTTCCTGCAGGTACGTGCTCAATGAATGTAACTAAGGAAATCCCATCAGCCGTGGCCCGAGGTTGCATTACAGACACCCGGGGACAGAGAGTCACGTAAGTTATAGAAATGAGTATTATATTGTTCAATGTATGGGGTGCCCATCATGTGATCTGATTGGATAAGAAGCGGAGCACACCCCCATTCTTTCATCAGGTTATTGGACAGGAAGTCAGCTGTGTGTAGGAGAATATCTTCCCCAGGATCGGAACTTTATTTCAGTGCTATTGAGTTCTGAAACCTGTTGATGGAGCTCTGAGAAGAATTGGCACCAGTACTCACCGAGGTGCACGCCCTCTAGTTGGGAAATCAAGGTTGGGAAGGGTGTTGCCTCGTTTGTTGGGTTCATCTAGCTAATAAATAATTAATGTGGCCTCGCCCTGTACAGGAACACCCATAAAACCAGAACCTGAGCTTCTAAATTTAACGATCAATAAAGAATGCACGTGTCCTGAGGCATTATGGCGTCCATTCCACGAAAACAGTCAAAAAAATCAAAAATAAAGTGAAATTCAAAAAGTTCATTCCATGAAAGGTCCATGTTTTAACCCTTTAAAGGAACTCTTTCTATATAAAGGAATTGGTGAATGTGGTGTGGAGACACTTGACATTAACTTCACAAGCTGCCTGAAATACCGTCCATGTCCCGTCATATGCAAATCTTGACTTTCTCATCATGAGTCAAGATGTGCCCCCCCCCCCCCATTCACATTCACCTCCTTATAGACAATGGGACCACCCATCAAGTGGAAGAACCAATAGGAAGATGCAGAATATGGGAGGAGGCAAACTAGCCCTCATGGGGTTTTTTTTCACAGAAAGTCAATTTTGCATATTGGGGTTCAGGGGTTACTGGGTAGGTTCATAAAAAGATACATGCAGAAACTTGAGGTGCCCATACACCATGTGCCTGTACCCGTCTGTCTCAATTGGAAGGGTATGCCAGGGCAGCACTTATGTCTGTAGTACCCAACCTTCCTCTCCCCTCCATTACCCTCATAGATCTGCTCCAATGGTCATTGGATGATGGTCACGGCCATTGTTGACCCGTTCCAGGAATGATGTTTATGGGGCAAGTTGATGGTACTAGATGGTACTAGACTGGTCACCCCCTGATAAAGTAAACTACAACTGTGTCTGCAGTGCCCCACCCCCACCTCTCCATTATCTTCAGTCATAGATTTGCTCTCTGGTGGTTGGATGATGGTCACAATCATTGTTGACCAGATCCAGTGACAATCTAATGTTTGTGGAGCAAGCTGGAGTCACCTCTTTCAGGGGGGTCACCAGTCTAGTACCATCAACTCGCTCCACAAATGTTAGATTGTCATTGGGTCTGGTCAACAATGGCCGTAACCACCATAGAGCAGATCTATGAAGATAATGGAGAAGTGAGGGATGGGAAAGTTGCAGTACTCAACCTTCCCATCCCCTACCTCTCCATTATAGTAATAGATCTGCTCTATGGTGGTCACAGTCATTGTTGACCAGATTCAGCGACGATCTGAAGTTTGTGGAGAGAGTTGATGGTCTAGACTAGTGATCCCCCTGAAATAGGTGACTCCAACTGTGCCTTCAGTGCCCAACCTTCCCATCACCCACCTCTCCATTACCCTCAGTCATAGATCTGCCCCTACCTTCATTGGATGGTGGTCATGGCCATTGTCGGGCAGTTCCAGCAAGCATGTTTGTGGAGCCAGTTGATGGTCTAGACTAGTGATCCCCCTGAAATAGGTGACTCCAACTGTGTCTTCAGTGCCCAACTTTCCCATCACCCACCTCTCCATTACCCTCAGTCATAGATCTGCCCCTACCTTCATTGGATGGTGGTCATGGCCATTGTCGGCCAGTTCCAGCAACCAGGTTTGTGGAGCGAGTTGATGGTCTAGACCAGTGATTCTCAACCAGGGTTCCTCCAGAGGTTGTAGGGGTTCCTTCAGCATTGGGAAATTTCTGCCTGTCAGATAAGTTCCCACGGACACCATTGATCTTTTTCAGCGACGATCTGAAGTTTGTGGAGCCAGTTGATGGTCTAGACTAGTGATCCCCCTGAAATAGGTGACTCCAACTGTGTCTTCAGTGCCCAACCTTCCCATCACCCACCTCTCCATTACCCTCAGTCATAGATCTGCCCCTACCTTCATTGGATGGTGGTCATGGCCATTGGAGGACAGTTCCAGCAACCAGGTTTGTGGAGCCAGTTGATGGTCTAGACCAGTGATTCTCAACCAGGGTTCCTCCAGAGGTTGTAGGGGTTCCTCCAGAGGTTGTAGGGGTTCCTTCAGCATTGGGAAATTTCTGCCTCTCAGATAAGTTCCCACTCACACCATTGATCTTTTTCAGCGACGATCTGAAGTTTGTGGAGCCAGTTGATGGTCTAGACTAGTGATCCCCCTGAAATAGGTGACTCCAACTGTGTCTTCAGTGCCCAACTTTCCCATCACCCACCTCTCCATTACCCTCAGTCATAGATCTGCCCCTACCTTCATTGGATGGTGGTCATGGCCATTGTCGGGCAGTTCCAGCAACCATGTTTGTGGAGCCAGTTGATGGTTACTAGACTGAAAGAGGTGACTCAACCTTCCCATCCCCCACCTCTCTCCATTCTTACCTTTGGGGCTCCCAATCCCATATCCTGTAACCTCCTCGTGAAACAAGAACAATGAACTCCAGGCAGATATAATGGTGCTCTCTGTTCAGGACAATGGTAATAAATGTTTTTTTAGGACAACCAGGGAAGGTACCTGAATGTGTCCTGGTATCGGCTTCTAGCAGTCCCTGTACAGCAGAGCTCAGACTAGGGGAGGTGGAAACACCTCCCAACTTTCTGAGATGGGAACGAGGGACACCTATTAGCAAAAGCAGGCATAGGACACACCCCCTGCCAAGCCCCCTTAAAGGAGAATTATATGAAAATAAATTATATGAAAAAATGATTAGTTAAAGCAACAGGTAATTCATTTTTCCCACTACTATTCCTTTATTCTGGCTTCTGAAATTTACAGATGCAGCAATTTAGAAATGTGATGAAAGGTTTATCACTGGGAGATGAAAAATAAATTTTATATACAACTATATAGATCAGACCAATGAGGAGGACAGAGGGACATTGTTCCAAATCCAGGACAGTCCCTCAAAATCCGGGACAGTCCCTCAAAATCCGGGACATTGTTCAAAATCCGGGACAGTCCCTCGAAATCCGGGACAGTTGGTCTGCTTGCCCTTTTACTGTCCAATCACAGGCTGGGGGAGGAGCAAGTCCTGTTAAGGGTTTCTTACCTGCAGGAGAGAAACTTCAGTTCTCCTCTCCTGTCAGGCAGAGCTGTGTAAATCTTAGGAGTGGATGTATAGAAATACAAATCTTGTGGCATTAAATGATTTATTACGGGTAATTGTATATCACTGACAATTTACTCAGTGCTTTATATATATATAGTACAGTCACATCAGTTCCTGTCCCAGGAGCTTACAATCAAAGGTCCCTACGTCACATTCATAGACATACTGGGACCAGTGTGAGGGGAAAGCCGCACAGGGAAAAAATGCAAACTCCATGCAGGTGGTGCCGTGGTTGGGATTTGAACCCCAGTGCCGCCAGGCGGAAGTGCTAGCCCCCCAGCCACTGTCATTGTCTTCTCTCTGTTGTAGGATGAGACTGTCACCTTCAGAGCACGATGGCTGCATTGCCTCCATTTTCCATGAAGCGACTCCCGGAGAGATATACATCATTTTGAACTACAACGGAAAACTGGATGACGCCGCAAAGCGGTACGTTTACTATATAAACACGGGAGGAATGTAACGGGAGGGACTGACAAAACATCATGGGCGGAGCCGACATGAGCACATGATGTGTTGAGTATGTAGGAGATGGAATGATCTCCACCCCCAACACCAAAGGACACAGCGATAATAGGCGGGGCTTATTTTTTTCAACGGGAGCGCAGTTCCGGGACACTTCCAGCACTGACTGTATGTAATGGTAGGGGTGCTGGATGGTCTATTGCTGCTGGCTATATAGGGATCTATGGGTTGTTGGGGGGGGGATTTATTGATGCTGGGGGGTCAATTGTTGCTGGGAGAGATCTACTGTTGAGAGAGGAGTCTATTGATAATGGCTGCTGGGGAAGTCTATTGTTGCTGGGAGGGATCTAATGTTGAGAAATGAGTCTGTTGTTGCTCAGGGGGTATGTTTCAGGGGGGGGGGCTATTGTAGTTTGGGGGGTCTATTGTTGTTGGGAGGTATTTTGTTTCAGGGGGTCTATTGTTGCTGGGAGGATCCCTCCACTGCCCTCCATTCAGTGTCCTCCACCCCTCTCCACCAATCCCTCCACTGCCCTCCATTCAGTGTCCTCCACCCCTCTCCACCAATCCCTCCACTGCCCTCCATTCAGTGTCCTCCACCCCTCTCCACCAATCCCTCCACTGCCCTCCATTCAGTGTCCTCCACCCCTCTCTACCAATCCCTCCACTGCCCTCCATTCAGTGTCCTCCACCCCTCTCTACCAATCCCTCCACTGACCTCCATTCAGTGTCCTCCACCCCTCTCCACCAATCCCTCCACTGACCTCCATTCAGTGTCCTCCACCCCTCTCTACCAATCCCTCCACTGACCTCCATTCAGTGTCCTCCACCCCTCTCTACCAATCCCTCCACTGACCTCCATTCAGTGTCCTCCACCCCTCTCTACCAATCCCCCCACTGACCTCCATTCAGTGTCCTCCATCCCTCTCTACCAATCCCTCCACTGACCTCCATTCAGTGTCCTCCACCCCTCTCCACCAATCCCTCCACTGCCCTCCATTCAGTGTCCTCCACCCCTCTCTACCAATCCCTCCACTGGTCTCCATTCAGTGTCCTCCACCCCTCTCTACCAATCCCTCCACTGACCTCCATTCAGTGTCCTCCACCCCTCTCCACCAATCCCTCCACTGCCCTCCATTCAGTGTCCTCCACCCCTCTCCACCAATCCCTCCACTGCCCTCCATTCAGTGTCCTCCACCCCTCTCCACCAATCCCTCCACTGACCTCCATTCAGTGTCCTCCACCCCTCTCCACCAATCCCTCCACTGCCCTCCATTCAGTGTCCTCCACCCCTCTCCACCAATCCCTCCACTGCCCTCCATTCAGTGTCCTCCACCCCTCTCTACCAATCCCTCCACTGCCCTCCATTCAGTGTCCTCCACCCCTCTCCACCAATCCCTCCACGGACTTCCATTCAGTGTCCTCCACCCCTCTCCGCCAATCCCTCCACTGACCTCCGTTCAGTGTCCTCCACCCCTCTCTACCAATCCCTCCACTGACCTCCATTCAGTGTCCTCCACCCCTCTCTACCAATCCCTCCACTGCCCTCCATTCAGTGTCCTCCACCCCCTCTACCAATCCCTCCACTGGTCTCCATTCAGTGTCCTCCACCCCTCTCTACCAATCCCTCCACTGCCCTCCATTCAGTGTCCTCCACCCCTCTCCACCAATCCCTCCACTGACCTCCATTCAGTGTCCTCCACCCCTCTCTACCAATCCCTCCACTGACCTCCATTCAGTGTCCTCCACCCCCTCTACCAATCCCTCCACTGACCTCCATTCAGTGTCCTCCACCCCTCTCTACCAATCCCTCCACTGGTCTCCATTCAGTGTCCTCCACCCCTCTCTACCAATCCCTCCACTGCCCTCCATTCAACGTCCTCCACCCCTCTCTACCAATCCCTCCACTGACCTCCATTCAGTGTCCTCCACCCCTCTCTACCAATCCCTCCACTGACCTCCATTCAGTGTCCTCCACCCCTCTCTACCAATCCCTCCACTGACCTCCATTCAGTGTCCTCCACCCCTCTCTACCAATCCCTCCACTGACCTCCATTCAGTGTCCTCCATCCCTCTCTACCAATCCCTCCACTGACCTCCATTCAGTGTCCTCCACCCCTCTCTACCAATCCCTCCACTGCCCTCCATTCAGTGTCCTCCACCCCTCTCCACCAATCCCTCCACTGACTTCCATTCAGTGTCCTCCACCCCTCTCTGCCAATCCCTCCACTGGTGTCCATTCAGTGTCCTCCACCCCTCTCTACCAATCCCTCCACTGACCTCCATTCAGTGTCCTCCACCCCTCTCTACCAATCCCTCCACTGACCTCCATTCAGTGTCCTCCACCCCTCTCCACCAATCCCTCCACTGACCTCCATTCAGTGTCCTCCACCCCTCTCTACAAATCCCTCCACTGGTCTCCATTCAGTGTCCTCCACCCCCTCTACCAATCCCTCCACTGACCTCCATTCAGTGTCCTCCACCCCTCTCTACCAATCCCTCCACTGGTCTCCATTCAGTGTCCTCCACCCCTCTCCACCAATCCCTCCACTGCCCTCCATTCAGTGTCCTCCACCCCTCTCCACCAATCCCTCCACTGCCCTCCATTCAGTGTCCTCCACCCCTCTCTACCAATCCCTCCACTGACCTCCATTCAGTGTCCTCCACCCCTCTCCACCAATCCCTCCACTGCCCTCCATTCAGTGTCCTCCACCCCTCTCCACCAATCCCTCCACTGCCCTCCATTCAGTGTCCTCCACCCCTCTCCACCAATCCCTCCACTGACCTCCATTCAGTGTCCTCCACCCCTCTCTACCAATCCCTCCACTGCCCTCCATTCAGTGTCCTCCACCCCTCTCCACCAATCCCTCCACTGACTTCCATTCAGTGTCCTCCACCCCTCTCCGCCAATCCCTCCACTGACCTCCGTTCAGTGTCCTCCACCCCTCTCTACCAATCCCTCCACTGACCTCCATTCAGTGTCCTCCACCCCTCTCTACCAATCCCTCCACTGCCCTCCATTCAGTGTCCTCCACCCCCTCTACCAATCCCTCCACTGGTCTCCATTCAGTGTCCTCCACCCCTCTCTACCAATCCCTCCACTGCCCTCCATTCAGTGTCCTCCACCCCTCTCCACCAATCCCTCCACTGACCTCCATTCAGTGTCCTCCACCCCTCTCTACCAATCCCTCCACTGACCTCCATTCAGTGTCCTCCACCCCCTCTACCAATCCCTCCACTGACCTCCATTCAACGTCCTCCACCCCTCTCTACCAATCCCTCCACTGACCTCCATTCAGTGTCCTCCACCCCTCTCTACCAATCCCTCCACTGACCTCCATTCAGTGTCCTCCACCCCTCTCTACCAATCCCTCCACTGACCTCCATTCAGTGTCCTCCACCCCTCTCTACCAATCCCTCCACTGACCTCCATTCAGTGTCCTCCATCCCTCTCTACCAATCCCTCCACTGACCTCCATTCAGTGTCCTCCACCCCTCTCTACCAATCCCTCCACTGCCCTCCATTCAGTGTCCTCCACCCCTCTCCACCAATCCCTCCACTGACTTCCATTCAGTGTCCTCCACCCCTCTCTGCCAATCCCTCCACTGAACTCCGTTCAGTGTCCTCCACCCCTCTCTACAAATCCCTCCACTGAACTCCATTCAGTGTCCTCCACCCCTCTCTACAAATCCCTCCACTGGTCTCCATTCAGTGTCCTCCACCCCCTCTACCAATCCCTCCACTGGTCTCCATTCAGTGTCCTCCACCCCTCTCTACCAATCCCTCCACTGCCCTCCATTCAGTGTCCTCCACCCCTCTCCACCAATCCCTCCACTGACCTCCATTCAGTGTCCTCCACCCCTCTCTACCAATCCCTCCACTGACCTCCATTCAGTGTCCTCCACCCCTCTCTACCAATCCCTCCACTGGTCTCCATTCAGTGTCCTCCACCCCTCTCTACCAATCCCTCCACTGACCTCCATTCAGTGTCCTCCACCCCTCTCTACCAATCCATCCACTGGCCTCCATTCAGTGTCCTCCACCCCTCTCTACCAATCCCTCCACTGGCCTCCATTCAGTGTCCTCCACCCCCTCTACCAATCCCTCCACTGACCTCCATTCAGTGTCCTCCACCCCTCTCTACCAATCCCTCCACTGACCTCCATTCAGTGTCCTCCACCCCTCTCTACCAATCCCTCCACTGGTCTCCATTCAGTGTCCTCCACCCCTCTCTACCAATCCCTCCACTGACCTCCATTCAGTGTCCTCCACCCCTCTCTACCAATCCCTCCACTGACCTCCATTCAGTGTCCTCCACCCCTCTCTACAAATCCCTCAACTGACCTCCATTCAGTGTCCTCCACCCCTCTCTACCAATCCCTCCACTGGTCTCCATTCAGTGTCCTCCACCCCTCTCTACCAATCCCTCCACTGACCTCCATTCAGTGTCCTCCACCCCTCTCTACCAATCCCTCCACTGACCTCCATTCAGTGTCCTCCACCCCTCTCTACCAATCCCTCCACTGACCTCCATTCAGTGTCCTCCACCCCTCTCTACCAATCCCTCCACTGGCCTCCATTCAGTGTCCTCCACCCCCTCTACCAATCCCTCCACTGACCTCCATTCAGTGTCCTCCACCCCTCTCTACCAATCCCTCCACTGACCTCCATTCAGTGTCCTCCACCCCTCTCTACCAATCCCTCAACTGGCCTCCATTCAGTGTCCTCCACCCCTCTCTACCAATCTCTCCACTGGTCTCCATTCAGTGTCCTCCACCCCTCTCTACCAATCCCTCCACTGACCTCCATTCAGTGTCCTCCACCCCTCTCTACCAATCCATCCACTGGTCTCCATTCAGTGTCCTCCACCCCTCTTTACCAATCCCTCCACTGGCCTCCATTCAGTGTCCTCCACCCCTCTCTACCAATCCCTCCACTGACCTCCATTCAGTGTCCTCCACCCCTCTCTACCAATCCATCCACTGGTCTCCATTCAGTGTCCTCCACCCCTCTTTACCAATCCCTCCACTGGTCTCCATTCAGTGTCCTCCACCCCTCTCTACCAATCCCTCCACTGACCTCCATTCAGTGTCCTCCACTCCTCTCTGCCAATCCCTCCACTGGCCTCCATTCAGTGTCCTCCACCCCTCTCTACCAATCCCTCCACTGACCTCCAT
This sequence comes from Lithobates pipiens, assembly GCF_037356315.1. Taxonomy (NCBI): domain Eukaryota; kingdom Metazoa; phylum Chordata; class Amphibia; order Anura; family Ranidae; genus Lithobates; species Lithobates pipiens. The sequence goes on from NW_027507900.1 coordinate 298,499, forward strand.
TCAGTGTCCTCCACTCCTCTCTGCCAATCCCTCCACTGACCTCCATTCAGTGTCCTCCACTCCTCTCTGCCAATCCCTCCACTGGCCTCCATTCAGTGTCCTCCACTCCTCTCTACCAATCCCTCCAATGGTCTCCATTCAGTGTCCTCCACCCCTCTCTACCAATCCCTCCACTGGCCTCCATTCAGTGTCCTCCACCCCTCTCTACCAATCTCTCCACTGGTCTCCATTCAGTGTCCTCCAACCCTCCCTGCCAATCCCTCCACTGGCCTCCATTCAGTGTCCTCCACTCCTCTCCACCAATCCCTCCACTGACCTCCATTCAGTGTCCTCCCCCCCTCTCTACCAATCCCTCCACTGCCCTCCATTCAGTGTCCTCCACCCCTCTCTACCAATCCCTCCACTGACCTCCATTCAGTGTCCTCAACCCCTCTCTACCAATCCCTCCAATGGTCTCCATTCAGTGTTCTCCACCCCTCTCTACCAATCCCTCCACTGGCCTCCATTCAGTGTCCTCCACCCCTCTCTACCAATCCCTCCACTGACCTCCATTCAGTGTCCTCCACTCCTCTCTGCCAATCCCTCCACTGGCCTCCATTCAGTGTCCTCCACCCCTCTCTACCAATCCCTCCACTGGCCTCCATTCAGTGTCCTCCACCCCTCTCTACCAATCTCTCCACTGGCCCCCATTCAGTGTCCTCCACCCCTCTCTGCCAATCCCTCCACTGGCCTCCATTCAGTGTCCTCCACCCCTCTCTGCCAATCCATTCACTGGTCTCCATTCAGTGTCCTCCACCCCTCTTTACCAATCCCTCCACTGGCCTCCATTCAGTGTCCTCCACCCCTCTCTACCAATCCCTCCACTGGCCTCCATTCAGTGTCCTCCACCCCTCTCTACCAATCTCTCCACTGGCCCCCATTCAGTGTCCTCCACCCCTCTCTGCCAATCCCTCCACTGGTCTCCATTCAGTGTCCTCCACCCCTCTCTACCAATCTCTCCACTGGCCTCCATTCAGTGTCCTCCACCCCTCTCTGCCAATCCATCCACTGGTCTCCATTCAGTGTCCTCCACCCCTCTTTACCAATCCCTCCACTGGCCTCCATTCAGTGTCCTCCACCCCTCTCTACCAATCCTTCCAATGGCCTCCATTCAGTGTCCTCCACTGACCTCCATTCAGTGTCCTCCACCCCTCTCTACCAATCCCTCCAATGGCCCCCATTCAGTGTCCTCCACCCCTCTCTGCCAATCCCTCCACTGGTGTCCATTCAGTGTCCTCCACCCCTCTCTACCAATCTCTCCACTGGCCTCCATTCAGTGTCCTCCACCCCTCTTTACCAATCCCTCCACTGGCCTCCAATCAGTGTCCTCCACCCCTCTCTACCAATCCCTCCAATGGCCTCCATTCAGTGTCCTCCACTGACCTCCATTCAGTGTCCTCCACCCCTCTCTACCAATCCCTCCAATAGCCTCCATTCAGTGTCCTCCACCCCTCTCTGCCAATCCCTCCACTGGCCTCCATTCAGTGTCCTCCACCCCTCTCTACCAATCCCACCACTGGTCTGCATTCAGTGTCCTCCACCTCTCTCTACCAATCCCTCCACTGGTCTCCATTCAGTGTCCTCCACTCCTCTCTGCCAATCCCTCTACTGACCTCCATTCAGTGTCCTCCACCCCTCTCTACCAATCCCACCACTGGTCTGCATTCAGTGTCCTCCACCTCTCTCTACCAATCCCTCCACTGGCCTCCATTCAGTGTCCTCCACCCCTCTCTACCAATCCCTCCACTGGCCTCCATTCAGTGTCCTCCACCCCTCTCTACCAATCTCTCCACTGGTCTCCATTCAGTGTCCTCCACCCCTCTCTACCAATCCCTCCACTGACCTCCATTCAGTGTCCTCCACCCCTCTCTACCAATCCCTCCACTGGCCCCCATTCAGTGTCCTCCACCCCTCTCTGCCAATCCCTCCACTGGTCTCCATTCAGTGTCCTCCACCCCTCTCTACCAATCTCTCCACTGGCCTCCATTCAGTGTCCTCCACCCCTCTCTGCCAATCCATCCACTGGTCTCCATTCAGTGTCCTCCACCCCTCTTTACCAATCCCTCCACTGGCCTCCATTCAGTGTCCTCCACCCCTCTCTACCAATCCTTCCAATGGCCTCCATTCAGTGTCCTCCACTGACCTCCATTCAGTGTCCTCCACCCCTCTCTACCAATCCCTCCAATGGCCCCCATTCAGTGTCCTCCACCCCTCTCTGCCAATCCCTCCACTGGTGTCCATTCAGTGTCCTCCACCCCTCTCTACCAATCTCTCCACTGGCCTCCATTCAGTGTCCTCCACCCCTCTCTGCCAATCCATCCACTGGTCTCCATTCAGTGTCCTCCACCCCTCTTTACCAATCCCTCCACTGGCCTCCATTCAGTGTCCTCCACCCCTCTCTGCCAATCCCTCCACTGGTCTCCATTCAGTGTCCTCCACCCCTCTCTACCAATCCCTCCACTGGCCTCCATTCAGTGTCCTCCACCCCTCTCTGCCAATCCATCCACTGGTCTCCATTCAGTGTCCTCCACCCCTCTCTACCAATCCCTCCAATGGCCTCCATTCAGTGTCCTCCACCCCTCTCTACCAATCTCTCCACTGGCCTCCATTCAGTGTCCTCCACCCCTCTCTGCCAATCCCTCCACTGACCTCCATTCAGTGTCCTCCACCCCTCTCTACCAATCCCTCCACTGACCTCCATTCAGTGTCCTCCACCCCTCTCTACCAATCCCTCCACTGGTCTCCATTCAGTGTCCTCCACCCCTCTTTAACAATACCTCCACTGGCTGCCACTCACCCAAAAAATTAAATTCACAATACTAACAATAGTTTGAAAAGGCACCCACAACTCAGCCCCCACCTACATCACTAACCTGGTGTAATAATACCAACATAATCGTTCTCTTCTTCCTCCCAAGTCCTCCTGCTCTCTATCCCCCTAGTCACCCCCTCTCATACTCTTCTCCAGGATTTCTCCAGAACCTCTCCCATCCTTTAGAACTCCCTATCCCAATCTGTCTGGCTATCTCCAACACTGTCCACTTTTAGACAATCCCTGAAAACCCTCCTCTTCAGAGAAGCCTATCCTGCCCCCACCTAACAAGTGTACATGTATTTTCTCCATCAGCCCAACCCCCCACAGCTATTAACTTTTGTATCACTTGCCCCTCCCTCCTAGATTGTAAGCTCTCAGGATCAGGGCCCTCTGATTCCTCCTGCATTGACATGTGTGGTTACTGTACTGTGTGCCCTCATGTTGTAGGAGGAGGACAACTGCTTCACCTATTCCCTGAGAGCTCTGGTAATAGGGGAAGGTTGGTGGTTACATGCAATGAATTTCCAGGTGTAATGGGCAGCACCGAGTACATGAGGGGTGCTTGTGAGGGCTTTGGGGTGTAGAGCTGGTATTAGATTGTTGGCATATTCCTAATGGCTGCTCAGCTCATGGAGGAACCAAATTTGAACTCTTTTTAAATTATTATTATACAGGATTTATATAGCGCCAACAGTTTACGCAGCGCTTTACAACTTGAGGGTAGACAGTACAAATGCAATATACTTTAATACAGGAGGAATCACAGGGCCCTGCTCCTTAGAGCTTGCAATCTAAGAGTGAAGGTCAAGAGATACAAGAGGTAATAACTGTGGGGATGTGCTAATGGAGAAGATAAATGTAGGGTAGTTAGGTGGGGGCCACATAGGCTTCTCTGAAGAGATGAGTTTTCAGGGATCTGAAAGTGGATAAAGTAGGAGAAAATCGGACAGATTGGGGCAGAGAATTCCAGAGGATGGGAGAGGCTCTGGAGAAGTCCTGAAAGCAAGCATGGACAAGACTGGTGACAATGGTTTAAAAGAGCCAATGCATGTCATGTGTTCATACATACCCCATATTCCATGTATTCTCAAGGTGACACCCCATCTTCTATGTCCTCAGGTCACAAGACGTGGATGGCACCAAGACGACGGCACACCAAAGCAATCCAGAGGATGAGATGGAGTTCAGCTTTAAAATAAATGTGGAAGAGGGTAAACTTTACACCTCCGTTCCCCTGAAGAAGTGAGTTCTCCTACTGTAATGACCTCAGATAATTAGGGAGAGCACCTGAAACGCGTAGGCGCCACCCACCTTTCGCTCCATCTGTCACGGGTTTCCTTGGGCAGTCTAAAATTGCTGTGCCAATGAGGGGGGTGCCCTTTTATTGACCTTTGTCCTCTTCCAGTTCAGAAATGTTGGCAGGAAGAGAAATGATGAAGAGATGAGAAGGTTCTCTGACAGTTCAAGAAAAACTTTCAAAAATACCACCCTTCCCCCATAGGCTGTAATATGTAATAAAAAGCCCAAGGTAGCCATAGAGGGTAAAAGTAGCCTCTCCAATGAATGAAAGATTTGCAGAGACTCGTTGGAATCTTCCATTTCTCCATGATTTCCGGGTGACATAAATCACATCCTGGACACAATAACAGGAATCCTCCTCCCGAAGGCGCTCTCCACCGTCCTCCATAAAGACAGTCTATATGTACTAAGAAGTTTTTATTTTTCCTGCCAGGCACGTGATCAGCATAAAGAGAAGAAGACGGGAAATAATGCCCTTCAGCTTCGTGACCTTCAACATAATCATCCGATTGTACGTACATTGAGCACTCCTTGTATACTGAACAATGGATTGTAGAGGGGGAGGGGTTTAACCAATGCATTTTTCACACAGTGGAGTTACCCTTTAAAGTACTTCCAGTGTAATAACATGCTGTTTTGCCCCTCCCACAATGGGGAAATTTCCCTGCACTAGTTTGTTTCTTTGCCCCTCCCACAATGGGGAGATTTCCTGCAGTAGTTTGTGTCTCTGCCCCTCCCACAATGATGACATTTCCCTCCAGTAGTTTGTGTCTCTGCCCCTCCCACAATGGGGAGATTTCCTGCAGTAGTTTGTGTCTCTGCCCCTCCCACAATGGGGAGGTTTCCTGCAGTAGTTTGTATCTCTGCCCCTCCCACAATGGGGAGATTTCCTGCAGTAGTTTGTGTCTCTGCCCCTCCCACAATGGGGAGATTTCCTGCAGTAGTTTGTGTCTCGGCCCCTCCCACAATGGGGAGATTTCCTGCAGTAGTTTGTGTCTCTGCCCCTCCCACAATGAGGAGATTTCCTGCAGTAGTTTGTGTCTCGGCCCCTCCCACAATGGGGAGATTTCCTGCAGTAGTTTGTGTCTCTGCCCCTCCCACAATGGGGAGATTTCCTGAAGTAGTTTGTGTCTCTGCCCCTCCCACAATGGGGAGATTTCCTGCAGTAGTTTGTGTCTCTGCCCCTCCCACAATGGGGAGATTTTCTACAACTATCTCACAGAGGTTTGGAAGACTTATTTTTATATACTGTAAAATGTTGACTTTTATTCTTTTTCTGTGGCAGAGACGGAGAATCCACCTGTGATATGAAGGATCAGACGGAGTCTTTGGTAAATACAAAAATCACAGCGGAGCAAATTCATCACTAGACATCATTTCCTTCACCTTCCTCTTCTCTCCTCTCCTTTCTTTTTTTATTACCTTCCTCTGTTTTCTCCTCCACTCCATTCCTTTCTTCTCCTTACCTTTCCTTTATTCTATTCTTCTCTTTCACCGTCTTTTCTCTGCCTCCAAAACCCTTCTGCCACCCCCTTCCCCTTCCGGGCCTCGTCTTCCCTTTCCAGGCCTCATCTTCCCCTTGTGGACCTCGTCTTCCCTTTCTGGGCCTCGTTCTCTCTTTCCGGGCCTCGTCATCCCCTTCTTGGCCTCGTCCTCTCTTCTGGGCCTCATTCTCTCTTTCCAGGCCTTGTCTTCCCCTTCCGGGCCTCATCTTCCCCTTTACGGGCCTTGTTCTCCCTTTCTGGGCCTCGTCTTCTCTTCCGGGCCTTGTTCTCTCTTTCTGGGCCTCATCTTCCCCTTCCGGGCCTTGTTCTCCCTTTCTGGGTCTCATCTTCCTCATTCCAGGCCTCGTCTTCCCCTTTCCGGGCCTCGTCTTCCTCATTCCGGGTCTTGTCTTCCCTTTGTGGGCCTCATCTTCCTCATTCCGGACCTTGTCTTCCTCTTTCTGGTCCTCATCTTCTCGTTCCAGGCCTTGTCTTCCCTTTCCGGTCTTTGTCTTCCTCTTCCGGGCCTCGTCTTCCCTTTGTGGGCCTCATCTTCCTCATTCCGGGCCTCGTCTTCCTCTTTCTGGTCCTCATCTTCCCGTTCCAGGCCTTGTCTTCCCTTTCCGGTCCTCGTCTTCCTCTTCCAGGCCTCATCTTCCCTTTTGTGGGCCTCATCTTTCTCATTCCGGGCCTCATCTTTCTCTTTCTGGTCCTTATCTTCCCATTTCAGGCCTCGTCTTCCCCTTCCGGGCCTCATATTCCCCTTTACGGGGCTTGTTCTCCCTTTCTGGGCCTCATTCTCTCTTTCCGAGGCTCATCTTCCTCTTCCAGTACTTGTTCTCCCTTTCTGGGCCTCATCTTCCTCATTCCAGGCCTCGTCTTCCCCTTTCCGGGCCTCGTCTTCCTCATTCCGGGCCTTGTCTTCCCCTTTCTGGTCCTCATCTTCTCGTTCCAGGCCTTGTCTTCCCTTTCCGGTCCTTGTCTTCCTCTTCTGGGCCTCGTCTTCCCTTTGTGGGCCTCATCTTCCTCATTCTGGGCCTTGTCTTCCTCTTTCTGGTCCTCATCTTCCCGTTCCAGGCCTTGTGTCAGGAATCCGTCCGTTCCGTACGATCGACTTTCCGTACGCACACGCGCGTTCGTGCCGCGGGTCGTCGTGGGCACGAGCGTCTTCCAACGCGCGCGGGTGCACGTCGATCGTATGTGCGCGCGGTACACGCACGCACGGGCGAGCGTTAGCTCGATTGGCGCCAGTGGCCCTTTTTAAAGGCGCAGTTACAGTGGTTCTGTGCTGTCTCGTCTGCAGCTTGTGCCTGAAGTAACCTGCTTATCTGCCTGCTACCTATCTGATATCTGACCCGGCTCCGTCTGACCTTGCTGACCTCTCCTGCTCCGACCCCGGCTTGTTTGACCCTTCTTGGACTGATTTCCTGTTGCCGAACCTTGCTTGTACCTGATACCTCTGCTGTCTCCTGCCTGTTCCTGTATCTGCTACCTTGCATCCAGAGGATCCATCCATCCTGATCCAGTGGCCTGCAGTCTTCTGCTTCCCTGCTACAGAGAGTTCCTGCTTCAGAGGATCCTCATCTCCTGACACCTGCTGCTGCACCTGGCTGGACTCTCCTACCCCATTGCGCTCCGGTCTCCCTGTTCCCATTCCAGTGAGACCAGAACCAGAGCCGTAAGAGAGGTCCCCTTCCACTAAGTCAGACTCAATACCCGAAGTTCTTAACACCTTGTCTTCCCTTTCCAGTCCTCGTCTTCCTCTTCCGGGCCTCGTCTTTCCCTTCCGGCCCTTATCTTCCCCTTTCCGGGCCTTATCTTCCCCTTCCAGGCCTCGTCTTCCTCTTCCAGGCCTCATCTTCCCTTTTCTGGGCCTCGTTTTCCCTTTTCCAAGCCTCATCTTCCCCTTTCTGGGCCTCATCTTATCCTTCCAGGCCTCGTCTTCCCCTTCTGGGCCTCGTCTTCCCCTTTGTGGACCTTGTCTTGGTCATCTTTTTGGTCAGTTAGGGTCTTATTGTCTCTTATCTGATCATATTATTGATCATTTCCATTTCTGTCTTTTTACAGCTCGTTAAAGGAATTAAGCGTTATTGGCTCCAGATGGCCTTCTGTCTACGTAAGAAACCAAAACAAATACTAAATACTGACATTAATGTTGTACATTAGAGAACAGATCAGGAAGCTTCACCCCAGAAAACAATCCATCCAGCAAGTCCACCCTCAGAGTTCCAACCAATCAATGTAGAATTTATCAGCAATGGATGATGGAAAAGATGCGCCAACATTTTAGTTTAAATAATACTTGTGCGTTCTTCCCCTCTAACCTGACCACTGACATTACTATATTTTACCCATAATGCAGTTCACTGCCCATCTAATCTATGGAGACAATTGGGATCGGTAGGAACCAAAATTCACACTTATTAGTAGATGTTCCCCTCCCTGTTTGTAGCTCCTGTAGCTCTAACAAAGTTGATTTTTGGCCCTTCCTCTTCTTCATATTGGATATCAGTGTTGGGAGTGTGGCCAGACACAGCATGCCTCCCATTCGCTCCATAGCAGATGATTTTGGGTGTGGTTTAGGGGATCTGCTCATTTGCATATTACCAGCCCCCCTTAGCTGCATGTCCTGGACATGTATGGATAATGGGCTGGATGGGCCTCCTCCTGGATGTGTGGGGATTGTGGGCTGGATGGGCCTCGTCCTGGACGTGTATGGATTGTGGGCTGGTTGGGCCTCCTCCTGGATGTGTGGGGATTGTGGGCTGGTTGGGCCTCCTCCTGGATGTGTGGGGATTGTGGGCTGGTTGGGCCTCCTCCTGGATGTGTGGGGATTGTGGGCTGGATGGGCCTCCTCCTGGATGTGTGGGGATTGTGGGCTGGATGGGCCTCCTCCTGGATGTGTGGGGATTGTGGGCAGGATGGGCCTCCTCCTGGATGTGTGGGGATTGTGGCCTGGTTGGGCCTCCTCCTGGATGTGTGGGGATTGTGGGCTGGATGGGCCTCCTCCTGGATGTGTGGGGATTGTGGGCTGGATGGGCCTCCTCCTGGATGTGTGGGGATTGTGGGCTGGATGGGCCTCCTCCTGGATGTGTGGGGATTGTGGGCTGGATGGGCCTCCTCCTGGATGTGTGAGGATTGTGGGCTGGATGGGCCTCCTCCTGGATGTGTGAGGATTGTGGGCTGGATGGGCCTCCTCCTGGACGTGTATGGATTGTGGCCTGGTTGGGCCTCCTTCTGGATGTGTATGGATTGTGGGCTGGATGGGCCTCCTTCTGGATGTGTATGGATTGTGGGCTGGATGGGCCTCACTCTGGATGTGTGGGGATTGTGGGCTGGATGGGCCTCCTCCTGGATGTGTGGGGATTGTGGGCTGGTTGGGCCTCCTCCTGGATGTGTGGGGATTGTGGGCTGGTTGGGCCTCCTCCTGGATGTGTGGGGATTGTGGGCTGGTTGGGCCTCCTCCTGGATGTGTGGGGATTGTGGGCTGGATTGGCCTCCTCCTGGATGTGTGGGGATTGTGGGCTGGTTGGGCCTCCTCCTGGATGTGTGGGGATTGTGGGCTGGTTGGGCCTCCTCCTGGATGTGTGAGGATTGTGGGCTGGATGGGCCTCCTCCTGGATGTGTGGGGATTGTGGCCTGGTTGGGCCTCCTCCTGGACGTGTATGGATTGTGGCCTGGTTGGGCCTCCTCCTGGATGTGTGGGGATTGTGGGCTGGTTGGGCCTCCTCCTGGATGTGTGGGGATTGTGGGCTGGTTGGGCCTCCTCCTGGATGTGTGGGGATTGTGGGCTGGATGGGCCTCCTCCTGGATGTGTGGGGATTGTGGGCTGGATGGGCCTCCTCCTGGACGTGTATGGATTGTGGCCTGGTTGGGCCTCCTCCTGGATGTGTGGGGATTGTGGGCTGGTTGGGCCTCCTCCTGGATGTGTGGGGATTGTGGGCTGGATGGGCCTCCTCCTGGATGTGTGGGGATTGTGGGCTGGATGGGCCTCCTCCTGGATGTGTGGGGATTGTGGGCAGGATGGGCCTCCTCCTGGATGTGTGGGGATTGTGGCCTGGTTGGGCCTCCTCCTGGATGTGTGGGGATTGTGGGCTGGATGGGCCTCCTCCTGGATGTGTGGGGATTGTGGGCTGGATGGGCCTCCTCCTGGATGTGTGGGGATTGTGGGCTGGATGGGCCTCGCTCTGGACGTGTGAGGATTGTGGGCAGGATGGGCCTCCTCCTGGATGTGTGGGGATTGTGGGCTGGATGGGCCTCCTCCTGGATGTGTGGGGATTGTGGGCTGGATGGGCCTCCTCCTGGATGTGTGAGGATTGTGGGCTGGATGGGCCTCCTCCTGGACGTGTATGGATTGTGGGCTGGATGGGCCTCCTCCTGGATGTGTGGGGATTGTGGCCTGGTTGGGCCTCCTCCTGGATGTGTGGGGATTGTGGGCAGGATGGGCCTCCTCCTGGATGTGTGGGGATTGTGGCCTGGTTGGGCCTCCTCCTGGATGTGTGGGGATTGTGGGCAGGATGGGCCTCCTCCTGGATGTGTATGGATTGTGGGCTGGATGGGCCTCCTCCTGGATGTGTGGGGATTGTGGCCTGGTTGGGCCTCCTCCTGGATGTGTGGGGATTGTGGGCAGGATGGGCCTCCTCCTGGATGTGTGAGGATTGTGGGCTGGATGGGCCTCCTCCTGGACGTGTATGGATTGTGGGCTGGATGGGCCTCCTCCTGGATGTGTGGGGATTGTGGCCTGGTTGGGCCTCCTCCTGGATGTGTGGGGATTGTGGGCAGGATGGGCCTCCTCCTGGATGTGTGAGGATTGTGGGCTGGATGGGCCTCCTCCTGGATGTGTGGGGATTGTGGGCAGGTTGGGCCTCCTCCTGGATGTGTGAGGATTGTGGGCTGGATGGGCCTCCTCCTGGATGTGTGGGGATTGTGGGCAGGATGGGCCTCCTCCTGGATGTGTGAGGATTGTGGGCTGGATGGGCCTCCTCCTGGATGTGTGAGGATTGTGGGCTGGATGGGCCTCCTCCTGGATGTGTGGGGATTGTGGGCTGGTTGGGCCTCCTCCTGGATGTGTGGGGATTGTGGGCAGGATGGGCCTCCTCCTGGATGTGTGGGGATTGTGGGCTGGATGGGCCTCCTCCTGGATGTGTGAGGATTGTGGGCTGGATGGGCCTCCTCCTGGATGTGTGAGGATTGTGGGCTGGATGGGCCTCCTCCTGGATGTGTGGGGATTGTGGGCTGGATGGGCCTCGTCCTGGACGTGTATGGATTGTGGCCTGGTTGGGCCTCCTTCTGGATGTGTATGGATTGTGGGCTGGATGGGCCTCCTTCTGGATGTGTATGGATTGTGGGCTGGATGGGCCTCCTCCTGGATGTGTGGGGATTGTGGGCTGGATGGGCCTCCTCCTGGATGTGTGAGAATTGTGGGCTGGATGGGCCTCCTCCTGGATGTGTGAGAATTGTGGGCTGGATGGGCCTCCTCCTGGACGTGTATGGATTGTGGCCTGGTTGGGCCTCCTTCTGGATGTGTATGGATTGTGGGCTGGATGGGCCTCCTTCTGGATGTGTATGGATTGTGGGCTGGATGGGCCTCCTCCTGGACATGTATGGATAATGGGCTGGTTGGGCCTCCTCCTGGATGTGTGGGGATTGTGGGCTGGTTGGGCCTCCTCCTGGATGTGTGGGGATTGTGGGCTGGATGGGCCTCCTCCTGGACGTGTATGGATTGTGGCCTGGTTGGGCCTCCTCCTGGACGTGTATGGATTGTGGCCTGGTTGGGCCTCCTCCTGGATGTGTGGGGATTGTGGGCTGGTTGGGCCTCCTCCTGGATGTGTGGGGATTGTGGGCTGGTTGGGCCTCCTCCTGGACGTGTATGGATTGTGGCCTGGTTGGGCCTCCTCCTGGACGTGTGGGGATTGTGGCCTGGTTGGGCCTCCTCCTGGATGTGTGGGGATTGTGGGCTGGTTGGGCCTCCTCCTGGATGTGTGGGGATTGTGGGCTGGATGGGCCTCCTCCTGGATGTGTGGGGATTGTGGGCAGGATGGGCCTCCTCCTGGATGTGTGAGGATTGTGGGCTGGATGGGCCTCCTCCTGGACGTGTATGGATTGTGGGCTGGATGGGCCTCCTCCTGGATGTGTGGGGATTGTGGCCTGGTTGGGCCTCCTCCTGGATGTGTGGGGATTGTGGGCAGGATGGGCCTCCTCCTGGACGTGTATGGATAATGGGCTGGATGGGCCTCCTCCTGGATGTGTGGGGATTGTGGCCTGGTTGGGCCTCCTCCTGGATGTGTGAGGATTGTGGGCTGGATGGGCCTCCTCCTGGATGTGTGGGGATTGTGGGCTGGATGGGCCTCCTCCTGGATGTGTGGGGATTGTGGGCTGGATGGGCCTCGCTCTGGACGTGTGAGGATTGTGGGCAGGATGGGCCTCCTCCTGGATGTGTGGGGATTGTGGGCTGGATGGGCCTCGTCCTGGACGTGTATGGATTGTGGCCTGGTTGGGCCTCCTTCTGGATGTGTATGGATTGTGGGCTGGATGGGCCTCCTTCTGGATGTGTATGGATTGTGGGCTGGATGGGCCTCACTCTGGATGTGTGGGGATTGTGGGCTGGATGGGCCTCCTCCTGGATGTGTGGGGATTGTGGGCTGGTTGGGCCTCCTCCTGGATGTGTGGGGATTGTGGGCTGGTTGGGCCTCCTCCTGGATGTGTGGGGATTGTGGGCTGGTTGGGCCTCCTCCTGGATGTGTGGGGATTGTGGGCTGGTTGGGCCTCCTCCTGGATGTGTGGGGATTGTGGGCTGGTTGGGCCTCCTCCTGGATGTGTGGGGATTGTGGCCTGGTTGGGCCTCCTCCTGGATGTGTGGGGATTGTGGGCAGGATGGGCCTCCTCCTGGATGTGTGGGGATTGTGGGCTGGATGTTCCTCACTCTGGATGTGTATGGATTGTGGGCTTGATGGACCTCGCTCTGGACGTGTGAGGATTGTGGCCTGCTTGGGCCTCCTTCTGGATGTGTATGGATTGTGGGCTTGATGGACCTCGCTCTGGACGTGTGAGGATTGTGGGCTGGATGGGTCTCACTCTGGATGTGTGGGGATTGTGGGCTTGATGGGCCTTGTCCAGAACGTGGATGGATTGTGGCCTGCTTGGGCCTCCTTCTGGATGTGTGGAGATTGTGGGCTGGATGGGCCTCACTCTGGATGTGTGGGGATTGTGGGCTTGATGGGCCTCGCTCTGGATGTGTGGGGATTGTGGGCTGGATGGGCCTCGCTCTGGATGTGTGGGGATTGTGGGCTGGATGGGTCTCACTCTGGATGTGTGGGGATTGTGGGCTGGATGGGCCTCGTCCTGGACGTGTATGGATTGTGGCCTGCTTGGGCCTCCTTCTGGATGTGTATGGATTGTGGGCTTGATGGACCTCGCTCTGGACGTGTGAGGATTGTGGGCTGGATGGGTCTCACTCTGGATGTGTGAGGATTGTGGGCTTGATGGGCCTTGTCCAGAACGTGGATGGATTGTGGCCTGCTTGGGCCTCCTTCTGGACGTGTGAGGATTGTGGGCTTGATGGGTCTCGCCCTGGACGTGTGAGGATTGTGGGCTGGATGGGTCTCACTCTGGATGTGTGAGGATTGTGGGCTGGATGGGCCTCGTCCTGGACGTGTATGGATTGTGGCCTGCTTGGGCCTCCTTCTGGATGTGTATGGATTGTGGGCTTGATGGACCTCGCTCTGGACGTGTGAGGATTGTGGGCTGGATGGGTCTCACTCTGGATGTGTGGGGATTGTGGGCTTGATGGGCCTTGTCCAGAACGTGGATGGATTGTGGCCTGCTTGGGCCTCCTTCTGGATGTGTGGGGATTGTGGGCTGGATGGGCCTCACTCTGGATGTGTATGGATTGTGGGCTGGATGGGCCTCACTCTGGATGTGTGAGGATTGTGGGCTTGATGGACCTCGCTCTGGACGTGTGAGGATTGTGGGCTTGATGGGCCTCGCTCTGGATGTGTGGGGATTGTGGGCTGGATGGGCCTTGTCCAGAACGTGGATGGATTGTGGCCTGCTTGGGCCTCCTTCTGGATGTGTGGGGATTGTGGGCTGGATGGGCCTCACTCTGGATGTGTATGGATTGTGGGCTTGATGGGCCTCGCTCTGGATGTGTGGGGATTGTGGGCTGGATGGGCCTCGCTCTGGACATGTGAAGATTGTGGGCTGGATGGGCCTCACTCTGGATGTGGATGGATTGTGGGCTGGATGGGCCTCGCTCTGGACATGTGAAGATTGTGGGCTGGATGGGCCTCACTCTGGACATGTGAAGATTGTGGGCTGGATGGGCCTCGCTCTGGATGTGTGGGGATTGTGGGCTGGATGGGCCTCGCTCTGGATGTGTGGGGATTGTGGGCTTGATGGACCTCACTCTGGACGTGTGAGGATTGTGGGCTTGATGGACCTCGCTCTGGACGTGTGAAGATTGTGGGCTGGATGGGCCTCGTCCAGAACGTGTGAAGATTGTGGGCTGGATGGGCCTCGCTCTGGATGTGTGAGGATTGTGGGCTTGATGGACCTCACTCTGGACGTGTGAGGATTGTGGGCTTGATGGGCCTCGCTCTGGATGTGTGGGGATTGTGGGCTGGATGGGCCTTGTCCAGAACGTGGATGGATTGTGGCCTGCTTGGGCCTCCTTCTGGATGTGTGGGGATTGTGGGCTGGATGGGCCTCACTCTGGATGTGTATGGATTGTGGGCTTGATGGGCCTCGCTCTGGATGTGTGGGGATTGTGGGCTGGATGGGCCTCGCTCTGGACATGTGAAGATTGTGGGCTGGATGGGCCTCGCTCTGGACATGTGAAGATTGTGGGCTGGATGGGCCTCGCTCTGGATGTGTGAGGATTGTGGGCTTGATGGACCTCACTCTGGACGTGTGAGGATTGTGGGCTTGATGGACCTCGCTCTGGACGTGTGAAGATTGTGGGCTGGATGGGCCTCGTCCAGAACGTGTATGGATTGTGGGCTGGATGGGTCTCGCCCTGGACGTGTGAAGATTGTGGGCTGGATGGGTCTCGCCCTGGACGTGTGAAGATTGTGGGCTGGATGGGGATTTTCAACCCATTGGCTTTCTTGGGGTTCAAATTTTTATCTCTTTTATCTTTTCTTATCTCTTCTCTTTTTTCACAGTTGACGTCACAGAGTGAGCCTCGCAGTGATGGAACAGCCGCTGGTCACATGATGAGTCTGCTATACTTTAGGTGGAACATTAAATATACCAATAAAATATATAAAATGGACTTTGCTGACTCTTATTTCCGATCGGAGGAATGTCAGATCCTGGAGGGTTCAATGTGACAAAACAAGGAGAGAATTTAAATTGTTAATTATTTTCCATGGAAGGGTTTTGTTTTTTGTTTTCCACCAAAAATTGTAGAACTAATATTTCCATGTGAGCTGGCATTAGAGGGGAAAATTGGATTTGCACCCAGGGCCGTACCCCATTGTGGGGGAGGGGATAATTCACACTTATTAGTAGATGTTCCCCTCCCTATTTGTAGCTCTAGCACAGTTGATTTTTGGCCCTTCCTCTTCTTCATATTGGATATCAGTCTCGGGGGTGTGGCCAGACACAGCATGCCTCCCATTCGCTCCACAGCAGATGATTTTGGGTGTGGTTTAGGGGATCTGCTCATTTGCATATTACCAGCCCCGCCTTAGCTGCAGAAACTGTTAATTGTAGACATTTGGAGATAAGAACATCGGAGTTCGGGTTTATTCTAGACTGTTGCATTGTGGGGTGTGGGCTGTAGTCGCCATCATCCTCTCTCAGGATAGATGTGACCTCTCCCTATAGAGGGAACATACAGCAGATATTCACTGAGCGCATATTATGGGTTTATATTAGTGAAGTGATGATGCGCTCTAGTGTGGAATGCATAGAGGTGAGGCCTGACACAATCACAGGAGCCTTGTACTATCGCTTGCACAGCTGATATGCACCGCGCACATTGCGAGTTTTATACCGGCGTCAGTCAGACCGGTTTCTGCTTCCTCCTGAGCGGATTGTACCTGATTCAATGCTGGACTATGTAGTGCTCTTTTTTAAGCAATAAAACATAAGCAGTATTACACTATATCCTGCCTTCTGCGGCTCTTTGTTGGGGAGATATTTCACAGACATACTTGATGCCAGATGATATATGCAGTGGAGAGATGTTATAAGGTGAAGACATCTACATTTGTAAACCTGCATAGTGGATTGGGATCCGGCTTCCTCCATATCTGACTTCTTGCTTGGAATGGGATGCAGGGCCATCTTTAAGGCAGGGCAAAAGGGTCAGCTGCCCTGGGCCCTGTCATTGTTGTGGGGCCCAAAGCAGCTGCCTCATACTTGCCAACTATCCCAGTTTAAATTTCCTTGTCCCTTGAAGTTTTAGCCCTGTTGTTGTGTACAGATGACTCACCTGCAGACCCTGTGTTTACATGTAAATAACTGGCATTCATATGTAAATAGCAGTGGCATTACTAAGCAAAGATCTGTGGTCATCTGCATTGATATGTAAATAAAGGTGGCATTCATATGTATATCATACTTCCCTGCAGTGAGAAGATGGTGTGCTGTAACCTCTAGCAATCAGTGAGCAGTATTACTGTACAGTGATCTCTAGCAACTAATTAAAGAAGCAGAAATCATTTGCTGTAACCTCTAGCAACTAATCAGTGAGCCATAATGTGTGCTGTAACTTCTAGCAACCAGTCAGTAAGCAGTAATGATATGCTGTAACCTCTGGCAACCAATCACAATTGCTGCCTGATCTGATACACTAAACTGATTTTAAGTCCAGCTTCTATTTATTGTATGTCTCAGAGCAGGTGGAGAGTGAAATTGCATGGGAGGGGGCCCCCAAAAAAAATGTTTTGCCCGGGGTCCAATCAATATTAAAGACGGCCCTGATGGGATGTATAAAGGAGCCTCAGCATTGAATGGAGGAGTCCTTCCCATAGTCATACTTTGAGGTCTCTTTGTGGCGATCTGCTGAGTGCATTTTGTTATCACTTCGGGTGAAGAGCTTTTAGCAAGTTTGCTGAAGCGCATGTGCACTTTATTTTCAGTGTTGGTGCATACACAAGAAGATTTGTTCTCATATGATTATTATGGCCATTTGTATTAATCAGATACATATTGTATATCATTCATTTGATATTTGTATTGTTGCCTTTGCACCCTTTATATATATATATATATATATATATATATATATATATATATAACCATGTGTGTGAAGCGGCTCCTAACCCTAATCACATAACCCTTGTCCAATGCCGTAACCCTACTCCTACCCCTAACCCAAACATTAATCCTACAGCTCTAATCCTTTTCATAACCCGACCTTTCCCCTATACTAACACAAGCCTAGCTATAATTTGACCCCCCTCAATCCAAGTCCTAAACCTGCTGGCACCACCATGCTTTATTACCATTGTTACAAATGAATGCCAAACCCTAAAGACATAAACCTAAACCAACCTACTCCTGACCTTATCCCTACCCCCAACGGGATGCCTATAGCCCCATGCCTAGTCCTTACTCTAGTCTAGGGTTGCCACCTTTTCTTCAAGTCAAACCCGAACACTTTAGTGGCGCACGGCAGTTTTTTTTTTATAGCATAAACTATATATATATTTTGCTATTACATAACATTTCTGATCATATGAAGTTAATAACAAGAGTCCCCCTTTACATCAGAGTCCACAGAGTTCCCCTTTTACATGTGAACTCGCAGAGTTCCCTTTCACTGTAAGGGGGGACTCTGCAGACTCTGATGTAAGGGAGAACTCTGGGGCCTCTAACATAAGGGATCCTCTGGAAACCCCCCATTTAAGTGGGTACACTGAGAAGGCTGATGTACGGAGAGGACTCTGATGTAAGGAGAAACACTGTGGCCTCTGGTGTAAAGGGGAACTCTGATGTAAGGGGTGCTCTGAGAACCCTGATTTACCTTAGTGTACTTACTCAGAGGCAGGAGAGAGAAGGGGGGAGGCTTCAGTCACAGACAGGGATGGATGATGAGCTCACTCACCCCTTGGCACCTCTCATTCAGATGTATCTGAGGCTGCTGGACTTCAATTTCCAGCCCCAACTTTCCCTTTCTGAGGCACAGCGCCGGAGATTGGAGTGTGGGCAGATGCAGAGGGGGAGGGGTGGGGGGGAGGTGCATATCGAGCCCTCTCTCCTCTCCCATGTGTGTTTGTGTGTTTGGGGGAGGGGGGGGGGTGTTGTTAGTGGTGGCTTTGGGCAGTGTGAAAGTGTGTAACAGACACTCTCAGCTTAGACAACTGCAGCCAGCAACCCTGCTGCAAAGCCATAGTCCAGTCTGAACAATGTGTCCAGGCCTCAGACAGTCTGAAACCCGGACACATGATTCCAAACCCGAACTGTCCGGGTGAATCCTGGACAGGTGGCAACCCTACTCTACTCCTAATGGCCCCAGTCCTAGTGCTAATGAGTCTTCTCCATAGCCCTGACCCCAGACCTAAGCTTGTCCTGATTCCAGTTCCAACCTTAGAACCTACCCTTCGTCCCTGTCCTATCCCTACCGACACAGCCGGACCCCAATCCCAGCTCTAGCCTCAACCCTAACATAAAACTACACATAAAATAGAAGGGAGGTGACCCCACTCTGTGGATAACCGGGTCTTATCCATCTCATGGCTGGTGGGTTCTGTCTGACCATGTGGAGCCAGTTCCAGTAGAACATCTCAACGCCCTGCACATTAACTTTTCATACCCAACCAAAACCAAAAAGTTGGTGTTGGACTATACCGGTACTTTATATATAGAAACAAAAGGAGAGTTGGGAATAGTAATAAAATTGAACACATGTTTAATAATTTACAAAAACAACAGAATACAAAATATCATGATTAAAATTCTAATACATCCCAGATTAACATATACAGATACTCATAGTAGAGTTCAATTCTGGTGGCGTAGATGAAGAATTCCTCTACTAGTTTCGCGGATCATCCGCTTCTTCAGGAGGAGGTCTATATAAATAAATGATATGCAGTTCATAAACAATTAACAATTCATATAGATGGAGAAATGAAACATTATTCAGCCAATAATTATATAGAGTGGCAAATAAAGGGTCAAAAATAAGGGGAATGTGGGAAAATTCACTGACCCAGAAATTCAGAGAAAAGGGAGGTAAAAACAAAATTTGGATAGGTGGGCCCCTTCTATGTTCCCCCACCGGCGGACAGGGGGGATGAGATGCGTATGGCACTGATAAAGATAAGAATATCGAAATCATGGAAAAAACGGAAGACTGAGGGGTGAAATATCAAATGTCACCACAAGATGGCAGCAGAGCAGTGGCCATATTTTGTGGATGAAGTTATCAGTTGCGGCCACTAGATGGCAGCAGAGGAAATAGATTCCTTACAGAAGCGTGTGGAGGAAAACCGGAGAGGTCATGTGACCGGAAATGATGGCTTCTTCTAGTGTTTCTAGAGGGGAACATCCTGTCTCCGGGAAGATGGCGGCAGGAAAAGGATTGTGGGAGGGAGAGGGAAGGAGGAGCTGCTGATGGAAGTATTCGGAGTCACTCTACAGATACAGGTATTAATATTACCACCCCTCCCCCACCAAGTATTAACCCCCCCAATTATTCATATTATCACCCCTCCCCCAAGTATTAATATTACCTCCCCTCCTCCCAAGTATTAGCCCCCCAATTCAAGTATTAATATTACCACCCTCCCCCACCAAGTATTAACCCCCCAATTATTAATATTATCACCCCTCCCCCAAGTATTAATATTCCCAACCTCCCCCACCAAGTATTAATATTACCACCCCTCCCCCCAAGTATTAATATTACCACCCCTCCCCCCAAGTATTAATATTACCACCCCCCAAGTATTAGCGCCCCCCCCCCCCCAAGTCAAGTATTAATATTATCACCCCTCCCCCAAGTATTAATATTACCACCCCCCCAAGTATTAGCCCCCCCAGTCAAGTATTAATATTACCACCCCTCCTCCCAAGTATTAGCCCCCCAAATATTAATATTATCACCCCTCCCGCCAGTATTAATATTACGACCCTCCCCCACCAAGAACCGACCACGGCTATGGAACGCTCTACCCACCAACATCCGCATGGAAGAAAACCATCGGGCCTTCAGAAAAAAACTCAAGTCCCGCCTCTTCTAAGAAGCTGGACAACACAGGACAGACCCAGCGCCTTGAGGCGATTCAGTTCGCATTTGCAGCGCTATACAAATCATTTATTGATGTATTAATATCACCACCCCTCCCCCCAAGTATTAGCCCCCCCCCCAAGTCAAGTATTAATAATACCACCCCTCCACCCCACCCCCCTCAAGTATTAATGCTACAACCCTCCCAAGTATTAAAACTACCACCCCCACCCCTCCGCAAGTATTAATCCCCCAAGTATTATTACTACTAACCAGCATCCATCGGGGGTGCAATTATATTATCACCCCTCCCCAAGTATTATTATTAACCATCATCCTCCTGTGCTGGGGGGGAAAGTCTGTTAAGACACCCTCAAATTATTACCTCATCATCTGTGGTGGCCCCTTCCCCCCATACCATTACCCATCTCCCTCTGTGGGGGAGGAGCTTATTACCCCTTCATCATTATCCATCATCCTGCAGGGGGAGGAGCTTAAATTGCCCCCTTAGGGTTACAGTTATTGATGCATATTGATACATTGTGGGGGGTTATTATAAGCTCCCCCCACCACAGTAGAGGGTGATGGGTAATGATATGGGGGGGGCTTACATTACCCCCTCCCCTTTGTATCAATACCCACCCTCCTCCTCTGTAGGGGGAGGAGCTTATATTGCCCCTTGGGGTTATTATGATGGGGGGGGGTAATATAAGCTCCCCCCACCACAGTGGAGGATGATAGAAAAGAATATTTGGGGGGAGCCTATTTTACCCCCAATGTATCAATACCCATCCTCCTCCTCTGTAGGGGGAGGAGCTTATATTGCCCCTTAGGGTTATTTTGATGGTGGGGGTAATACAAGCCCCCCCCCCCCCACCACAGTGGAGGAGGATAGAAAATAATATTGGGGGGGAGCCTATTTTACCCCCAATGTATCAATACCCATCCTCCTCCTCTGTAGGGGGAGGGGCTTATATTACATTGGTTAGTGAGCCCATAGCTCCGCCCCTTTTCTGGTATTTACATACATGGCAGTAATTCAATGTGTTTCCTTTGAGGTGAGAACTGTGACTCGCCACCAATGAGGACAATATGGCCGACATGAAGCCCTCGTCTGCTGGTGTTAAGGGGGGACGCTGCTCATGGGAGGAAGAACGTTCCACCTCAACCACCCAACTCACCGCCGGTATTATGGAGGAACTCCACTCAGATAATACTGGAAATACTGCAACCCAAATTAAAGTGGAACCCACTGAGGATGAAGATCCTCCACAGGGTACTCACTCTCTATTTCTGACCAATCATATTAAAGAAGAGCCATGTGACTATGAGGGAGAGATCCGCCCACCTCCAGATCAGTCTCTGGGTAATGGTTGTGAGGATCCGTTCCCAGGTAGGGGTGGGCCACCTCTAAACTCCACCCCTTACACTCCCTCCTTATGCATTAAAGAGGAGTCAGGTGAGGATGGCCTGGAGGAGGAGCTGGAGTACACCACCGTCTGCATAAAGGAGGAGCCAATCTCCGGTGACGAAGGTGACTTTCCTCCCGCAGATGTTGGGGAGAGGTGTACCTCAGGGGTGTTACCAGATGGCTCCGCCCTGGGTGGAGACGAGGAGTCGGATAGCCTAAGTGACCACACAGAGATTGAATACACTACAGTGCGCATCAAGGGGGAGGAGTCATCCGATGAAGACTACGTGGAGGTGGTCTCTGACATCGAAAACTACGCCACCCGAGATCACACCTACATGGTGACCCGCACGGACGACCGCATGAGGGCGCCCTGCAACATCCGCAAACTCCACAAGACTCTGAACTGCAGCGAATGCGGGAAAGTCTTCTTCGGCAAAGCTGCTTATCGGCTCCACCAGAGACTTCACCGGGGTGAGGCCATCTATGCCTGCGCCACCTGCGGGAAGAAGTTCTCCCGGAAGGGCTCGTGTCTGAAGCACCAAGAAGCCGCCCACAGCCAAGAGAAATCCTTCGAGTGTGCCAACTGCGACCGCTACTTCTCCTCCAAGCTGGGCCTGACGCTCCACCAGCGCGTCCACACCCGGGAGCCCACCTTCACCTGCAAGGACTGCACCAAGTCCTTCACCAGTAACTCCGCTCTTATCCAGCACCAGCGGGTCCACTACACCGACCGGCGCCTGGTGTGTGCCAAATGTGGTGTGACCTTTGACAACAAGTCGGACTTGATCAACCACGAGATCCTCCACCCGGTGCAGCAATCCTTCGTGTGCTCCGAGTGCAGCGAGAAGTTCCAAACCAAGGCGGAGCTCTCCGCCCACTGGAAGGTCCACACTGTCATCAAAGCCTTCTCCTGGCGGAAGATCCACTTCAAGCATAAGGACACTTGTGACCCGGAGGAGACGGTGCCCGGCGCTGCCGAAGGACAGTGATGACAGTACATTCCCCAACTCAGAGTCCTCCTTGGGTTCTCGTTACTGGACAGTCCACCCAAAACTGACCATTCTGGGTAGGAAGCATGCAGGGTCAGGTTAGGTGACCCTGGCTTCACAGATCTCCCAGGAACAGGGCTTTTACAAGGAGGCTTCTTGGAAGGCCACCAGTTGGGTTAATTACCAAACCTCTAACCTTGAGTTCCCAGCTCCACCCATCCAGCACAGACATTGTGATGGAGCCTCTTTTCTATAGGGAGGAATGGAGAAATGAGCCGTGGTTAATATGGAAGGTTAGTGGTTGGGTCACCCCTCCACCTGCAACTGAAGCCTCCATTTTGGATGTAGTTCTTAAAGTGGATATTCGCTGCATCTGAGCACCACAAACATGATTTAATTAAAAGCAAACCCCCATCCATCCATCCCCCCCATCCCCCCATCCATCCATTCATCCTTCCACTCCCCCATCCATCCATCCACCCACTCCCCCCATCCCTCCATGTCTCCATCCATCCCTCCATGTCTCCATCCATCCACCCACTCCCCCATCCCTCCATCCATCCATCCACCCACTCCCCCATCCCTCCATGTCTCCATCCATTCTTCCACTCCCTCATCCATCCATTTCTCCATCCATTCTTCCACTCCCCCATCCTTCCATTCCCCCATCCATCCATCAACTCCCCCATCCACCCATGTCTCCATCCATCCTTCCACTCCCCCATCCCTCCATGTCTCCATCCATCCTTCCACTCCCCCATCCTTCCATTCCCCCATCCTTCCATTCCCCCATCCATCCTTCCATCCACTCCCCCATCCATCCATCCACTCCGCCATCCATCCATGTCTCCATCCATCCTTCCACTCCCCCATCCTTCCATTCCCCCATCCATCCATCCATCCACTCCCCCATCCATCCTTCCACTCCGCCATCCATCCATGTCTCCATCCATCCTTCCATTCCCCCATCCATCCATCCTTCCACTCCCCCATCCATCCATGTCTTTATCCATCCATCCTTCCATACCTCCATCCATCCTTCCATTCCCCCCATCCATCCATCCACTCCTCCATCCATCCTTCCATTCCCCCATCCATCCAAGTCTCCATCCCTCCATGTCTCCATCCATCCTTCCATTCCCCCATCCATCCATCCTTCCATTCCCCCATCCATCCATCCTTCCATTCCACCATCCATTCATCCATCCACTCCCCCATCCATCCATGTCTCCATCCAGCCTTCCATCTCCCCCATCCATCCATGTCTTCATCCATTCTTCTACCCCCCCCCCCATCCATCCATGTCTCCATCCATCCTTCCACTCCGCCATCCATCCATGTCTCCATCCATCCTTCCATCCATGTCTCCATCCATCCTTCCATTCCCCCATCCCTCCATGTCTCCTTCCATTCCCCCATCCCTCCATGTCTCCTTCCATTCCCCCATCCCTCCATGTCTCCTTCCATTCCCCCATCCCTCCGTGTCTCCATCCATCCTTCCATCTCCCCCATCCATCCATGTCTTCATCCATTCTTCCACCCCCCCATCCATCCATGTCTCCATCCATCCTTCTACTCCGCCATCAATCCATGTCGCCATCCATTCTTCCATTCCCCCATCCCTCCATATCTCCATCCATCCTTCCATTCCCCCATCCATCCATCCTTCCATTTCACCGCCCATCCATCCATCCACTCCCCCATCCCTCCATGTCTCCATCCATCCTTCCACTCCCCCATCCCTCCACGTCTCCATCCATCCTTCCATTCCCCCATCCTTCCATGTCTCCATCCATCCTTCCATTCCCCCATCCCTCCATGTCTCCATCCATCCATCCTTACACTCCCCCCATCCTTCCATTTGCCCATCCTTCCATTCCCCCATGCCTCCATGTCTCCATCCATCCTTCTACTTCCCCATCCATCCATGTCTCCATCCATCCATGTCTCCATCCCTCCTTCCATTCCCACATCCCTCCATGTCTCCATCCCTCCTTCCATTCCCACATCCCTCCATGTCTCCATCCATCCTTCTACTTCCCCATCCATCCATGTCTCCATCCATCCTTCCATTCCCGCATCCCTCCATGTCTCCATCCATCCTTCCATTCCCGCATCCCTCCATGTCTCCATCCATAATTCCATTCCCCCATCCCTCCATGTCTTGATCCATCCTTCTATTCCCGCATCCCTCCATGTCTCCATCCATACTTCCATTCCTCCATCCATCCATGTCTCCATCCATCCTTCTACTTCCCCATCCATCCATGTCTCCATCCATCCTTCCATTCCCGCATCCCTCCATGTCTCCATCCATACTTCCATTCCTCCATCCATCCATGTCTCCATCCATACTTCCATTCCTCCATCCATCCATGTCTCCATCCATCCTTCTACTTCCCCATCCATCCATGTCTCCATCCATCCATGTCTCCATCCCTCCTTCCATTCCCGCATCCCTCCATGTCTCCATCCATAATTCCATTCCCCCATCCCTCCATGTCTCCATAATTTGTTTTGCTGAGAAATCACTTGGAAAACCACCCCCCTAGCATTTCTGGCCATGGCCATCTTGAGTGAGGGCAGGTGATTCATGTAGCATTTACTTCCTGAAATCCATCTGTCCTTAGCTCAGGTATGCAGAAAAGTGTAAGAAGAAAAGAGCAGAGGGCGCCTCCATCTGAGTGTAGAGTGTGCAAACCAGCAAATGGTATAAATAAATAAAATAATGCACTCACATGTGGTAGAGGAAGAGTCGGCATGTCACCTAAGGAGGGCTTTTCATCAGTGGCAGAGTTTGGCTAAGGAGTTGATAGGAAAGCGCTGTGGCTTGGAGAGTTGGAACACAAGCATTGCAGTGTATGCAGTGGCTTCTGGGTGTCCTCGGCTGGCTTGGCAGCCTGGGATGGGATTGCTGATGACATCACTCCACAAGGGGGCGTGGTTACATATAAGAAGATGATGTGCTGCCTGCAGTCCAGTTTTCCAAGCCACAGTTCTCCCCTCCGCATCTGCCCGGCAGCTTCCTGGCCCAATTCTGCTTTCACCAGCTGGCTGCCCAGCAAGCCAAGGGCACCCGGAAACTGCCACACACTGCGCTGCCCACGTTCCAACTCTCCAAGCCACAGCACTTTCCTTCCCATCAACTCCCTAGCTTCCTGGCCAAACTCTGCCCGTGATGAAAAGTCTTCCTTAGGTGACATGCTGACTCTTGCTCTACCACATGTGAGTGCATTATATTATTTATTTATACTATTTGCTGGTTGGCACACTCTACACTCAGATGGAGGCGCCCTCTGCTCCTTTCTGCTTTGATGTTTACTAGGTAAACTCGGGACCTTTACAGAGCAGCTGCCTCTTTCCTCTGTGTGTCCATATCCCAGAATGTCCATTCCTGTTTCCCTCACATCCACCCTATTGCATCCCTGGGAGGCTACAGCAGTGCTGTCTAGTTTCTTTTATGAAGGAGGGTACCCCTCCTCCTGAAGACTCCTGGTATGTATGACATTATTTGCCTAGGTAGGAAACCAGGAACAAACTGAAGAAATGTAAAAACAAGTAAATCTGATCTCCTTTCCTATCATTTACTAATGCCGGCAGCATGAGAATTACACATAATTAATGTTGATTGGGAGAGTGGAGTTCCACTTTAATCATCAGGAGAATCTGTCATTTTGCCTATTCAGTAGAACAGCGGAAGCCCCCTTTAGTCTGGGAGTGGATGTCCATAGAAAGTCCCCTGACCCAGCGATGGTACCACATTATAGGCGTGGTCACTGTCCATAGATTGGGGGCGGGGTCTGGAGAGGGTGGAGGCTGTGCGGAAATCTGCATTTTATTTTCTGTTAGATTTCAGTTCCTGTTCTTATTTATAAAGCGATTGGAATATTTTATTGTTATAAAACATTGAGGGGAAAAAATATGACTTGTTCTTTTCTTCACATGATTATTTCTCACCGTATTCTGCCTGCATGTAGAGAAGTCATAGCACACAATGCCTGCATGTAGAGGAACCATAGCACACAATGCCTGCATGTAGAGGAACCATAGCACACAATGCCTGCATGTAGAGAAGCCCTAGCACACAATGCCTGCATGTAGAGGAGCCCTAGCACACAATGCCTGCATGTAGAGGAACCATAGCACACAATGCCTGCATGTAGAGAAGCCATAGCACACAATGCCTGCATGTAGAGAAGCCATAGCACACAATGCCTGCATGTAGAGGAGCCCTAGCACACAATGCCTGCATGTAGAGGAACCATAGCACACAATGCCTGCATGTAGAGAAGCCCTAGCACACAATGCCTGCATGTAGAGAAGCCCTAGCACACAACGCCTGCATGTAGAGGAACCATAGCACACAATGCCTGCATGTACAGGTGTCATAGCACACAATGACTGCATGTAGAGAAGCCATAGCACACAATGCCTGCATGTAGAGGAACCATAGCACACAATGCCTGCATGTAGAGGAACCATAGCACACAATGCCTGCATGTAGAGGAACCATAGCACACAATGCCTGCATGTACAGGTGTCATAGCACACAATGCCTGCATGTAGAGGAGCCATAGCACACAATGCCTGCATGTAGAGGAACCATAGCACACAATGCCTGCATGTAGAGGAACCATAGCACACAATGCCTGCATGTAGAGGAACCATAGCACACAATACCTGCATGTAGAGAAGCCATAGCACACAATGCCTGCATGTAGAGAAGCCATAGCACACAATGACTGCATGTAGAGAAGCCATAGCACACAATGCCTGCATGTAGAGAAGCCATAGCACACAATGACTGCATGTAGAGGAACCATAGCACACAATGCCTGCATGTAGAGGAACCATAGCACACAATGCCTGCATGTACAGGTGCCATAGCACACAATGACTGCATGTAGAGAAGCCATAGCACACAATGCCTGCATGTAGAGAAGCCCTAGCACACAATGCCTGCATGTAGAGGAACCATAGCACACAATGCCTGCATGTAGAGGAACCATAGCACACAATGCCTGCATGTAGAGGAACCATAGCACACAATGCCTGCATGTACAGGTGCCATAGCACACAATGCCTGCATGTAGAGGAGCCCTAGCACACAATGCCTGCATGTAGAGGAACCATAGCACACAATGCCTGCATGTAGAGGAACCATAGCACACAATGCCTGCATGTAGAGGAACCATAGCACACAATGACTGCATGTAGAGAAGCCATAGCACACAATGACTGCATGTAGAGAAGCCATAGCACACAATGCCTGCATGTAGAGGAACCCTAGCACACAATGCCTGCATGTAGAGGAACCATAGCACACAATGCCTGCATGTAGAGGAACCATAGCACACAATGCCTGCATGTAGAGGAACCATAGCACACAATGCCTGCATGTACAGGTGCCATAGCACACAATGCCTGCATGTAGAGGAGCCCTAGCACACAATGCCTGCATGTAGAGGAGCCCTAGCACACAATGCCTGCATGTAGAGGAACCATAGCACACAATGCCTGCATGTAGAGGAACCATAGCACACAATGCCTGCATGTAGAGGAACCATAGCACACAATGCCTGCATGTAGAGAAGCCCTAGCACACAATGCCTGCATGTAGAGAAGCCATAGCACACAATGCCTGCATGTAGAGGAGCCCTAGCACACAATGCCTGCATGTAGAGGAACCATAGCACACAATGCCTGCATGTAGAGGAACCATAGCACACAATGCCTGCATGTAGAGGAACCATAGCACACAATGCCTGCATGTAGAGGAACCATAGCACACAATGCCTGCATGTAGAGAAGCCCTAGCACACAATGCCTGCATGTACAGGTGCCATAGCACACAATGCCTGCATGTAGAGGAGCCCTAGCACACAATGCCTGCATGTACAGGTGCCATAGCACACAATGCCTGCATGTAGAGGAACCATAGCACACAATGCCTGCATGTAGAGGAACCATAGCACACAATGCCTGCATGTAGAGAAGCCCTAGCACACAATGCCTGCATGTAGAGAAGCCATAGCACACAATGCCTGCATGTAGAGGAACCATAGCACACAATGCCTGCATGTAGAGGAACCATAGCACACAATGCCTGCATGTAGAGGAACCATAGCACACAATGCCTGCATGTAGAGGAGCCCTAGCACACAATGCCTGCATGTAGAGGAACCATAGCACACAATGCCTGCATGTAGAGGAACCATAGCACACAATGCCTGCATGTAGAGGAGCCATAGCACACAATGCCTGCATGTAGAGGAGCCATGGCACACAATGCCTGCATGTAGAGAAGCCATAGCACACAATGCCTGCATGTAGAGGAGCCATAGCACACAATGCCTGCATGTAGAGGAGCCATAGCACACAATGCCTGCATGTAGAGGAACCATAGCACACAATGCCTGCATGTAGAGGAGCCATAGCACACAATGTCTGCATGTAGAGGAGCCATAGCACACAATGCCTGCATGTAGAGGAACCATAGCACACAATGCCTGCATGTAGAGGAGCCATGGCACACAATGCCTGCATGTAGAGGAGCCATGGCACACAATGCCTGCATGTAGAGAAGCCATAGCACACAATGCCTGCATGTAGAGGAGCCATAGCACACAATGTCTGCATGTAGAGGAGCCATAGCACACAATGCCTGCATGTAGAGGAGCCATAGCACACAATGCCTGCATGTAGAGGAGCCATAGCACACAATGTCTGCATGTAGAGGAGCCATAGCACACAATGCCTGCATGTAGAGGAACCATAGCACACAATGCCTGCATGTA
The DNA here is from genome assembly GCF_037356315.1 of Lithobates pipiens. Lineage (NCBI taxonomy): Eukaryota > Metazoa > Chordata > Amphibia > Anura > Ranidae > Lithobates > Lithobates pipiens. The sequence goes on from NW_027507900.1 coordinate 327,518, forward strand.
GAGGAACCATAGCACACAATGCCTGCATGTAGAGGAACCATAGCACACAATGCCTGCATGTAGAGGAGCCATAGCACACAATGTCTGCATGTAGAGGAGCCATAGCACACAATGCCTGCATGTAGAGGAACCATAGCACACAATGCCTGCATGTAGAGGAGCCATGGCACACAATGCCTGCATGTAGAGGAGCCATGGCACACAATGCCTGCATGTAGAGAAGCCATAGCACACAATGCCTGCATGTAGAGGAGCCATAGCACACAATGTCTGCATGTAGAGGAGCCATGGCACACAATGCCTGCATGTAGAGGAGCCATAGCACACAATGCCTGCATGTAGAGGAGCCATAGCACACAATGCCTGCATGTAGAGGAACCATGGCACACAATGCCTGCATGTAGAGGAACCATAGCACACAATGCCTGCATGTAGAGGAGCCATAGCACACAATGTCTGCATGTAGAGGAGCCATGGCACACAATGCCTGCATGTAGAGGAGCCATGGCACACAATGCCTGCATGTAGAGGAGCCATAGCACACAATGCCTGCATGTAGAGAAGCCATAGCACACAATGCCTGCATGTAGAGGAGCCATAGCACACAATGCCTGCATGTAGAGAAGCCATAGCACACAATGCCTGCATGTAGAGGAGCCATGGCACACAATGCGTGATCTAGATATACAGAGCCTTAAAAAAGTATTCATACCCCTTGAAATTCCCACATTTTGCTACAACCAAAAACATAAATGTATTTTATTGGGATTTTATGTGATGGACCAACACAAAGTGTCACATAATTGTGAAGTGGAAGGAAAAGGAAAATTATACAAATAAATATGTGAAAAGTGGGAGGGGGGGGGCATTTTTACTCCGATACCCCTAACTAAAATCTAGAGGAACCAATTGCCCTCAGAAGTCACCTAATTAGTAAATAGAGTCCACCTGTGTGTCATTTAATCTCAGTATAAATACAGCTGTTCTGTGAAGTCCTCAGAGGTTTGTTAGAGAACATTAGTGAACAAACAGCATCATGAAGGCCAAGGAACCCACCGGACAGGTCAGAGATGAAGTTGTGGAGAAGTATAAATCAGGGTTTGGTTATAAAAAGAAATCCGAAGCTTTGAACATCTCACGGAGCTCTGTTCAATTTATCATCGGAAAATGGAAAGAGTATGGCACAACTGCAAACCTACCAAGATATGACCGTCCACCTAAACTGACCGGGCCGGGCAAGGAGAGCATTCATCAGAGAAGAGCCAAGAGGTCCATGGTAACTCTGGAGGAGCTGCAGAGATCCACAGCTCAGGGGGGAGAATCTGTCCACAGGACAACTATTATGAGAGCTTTTCATCGGATTTTCCGACTGTGTATGCCCATCGGTCTTTTCCTGTCAGCATTTCCGACGGTCTTTAGATTGAGAACCTGTTCTTAATTTTTCCGATGGAAAACCTTTCTATCGGATTTTTCGATTGTGTGTATACAATTTCCGTCAAAAATCTGACGCATGCTCAGAAACAATTTGACGCATGCTCGGAAGCATTAAACTTCCCTTTTATAGTGCCGTCGAATGTGTTGTATGTCGCGGTGTTATTGACCGTCGGAATTTGGTGTGACCGTGTGTAGGCAAGACAGTTTGAGCGAAATTCCATGGGAATTCCGACGGGAAAACCATCAGAGACTTTTCAGACAAGAATTCTGATCATGTGTATGCGGCATAAGTCGTGCTCTCCACAAATCTGCCCTTTAAGAGTGACAAGAAGAAACGCGTTGCTGAAAGAAAGTCATAAGAAGTCCTGTTTGTAGTTTGTGAGAAGCCATGTGGGGGAGGGGGCAGCAAACATGTGGAAGAAGGTGATCTGGTCAGAGGAGACCAAAATTCTACTTTATGGCCTAAAAGCAAAACGCTATGTGTGGGGAAAACTAACACTGCCCATCCCCCTGAACACACCATCCCCACTGTGAGACATGGTGGTGGCAGCATCATGTGGTGGGGATGGTTTTCTTCAGCAGGGACAGGGAAGCTGGTCAGAGTTGATGGGAAGATGGATGGAGACAAATACAGGACAATCTTAGAAGAAAACCTGTTAGAGTCGGCAGAAGACTTGAGACCGGGGCGGAGGTTCCCCTTCCAGCAGGACAACGACCCGAAACATCCAGCCAGAGCTACAATGGAATGGTTTACATCAAAGCATATCCATGTGTTAGAATGGCCCAGTCACAGTCCAGACCTAAATCCCATTGAGAATCTGTGGCCAGACCTGAAAATTGCTGATCACAGACGCTCTCCATCCAATCTGACAGAGCTTGAGATATTCTACAAAGAAGAAGAATGGGCAGAAATGTCCTCTCTAGATGGGCAAAGCTGGTAGAGACACCCCCAAAAAGACTTGTAGAGAAAGGGGGTTCTACAAAGTATTGACTCCGGGGGGCGCCATACAAATGCCCCTCCCCCACACTTTTCACATATTTATTTGTATCATTTATCATTTTCCTTTCACTTCACAATTATGTGACACTTTGTGTTGGTCCATCACAGAAAATCCCAATAAAATACATTTATGGTTTTGGTTGTCACAAAATGTGGGGAATTTCAAGGGGTATGAATACTTTTTCAAGGCACTGTAGATAAGCCAAAGCACACGCTGCCTGCTCTAGATGTGGAGGAGTAAAATCAAACTTTCCAAGTCTGCAGTAACACTCGATCAATCTTGATCCCCTCCTCCCTCCACAGCTCTCTGACAACACAGCTAGAAGGAGACGGCTCTCTGACAACACAGCTAGAAAGAGACGGCTCTCTGACAACACAGCTAGAAGGAGGCGGCTCTCTGACAACACAGCTAGAAGGAGGCGGCTCTCTGACAACACAGCTAGAAGGAGACGGCTCTCTGAGAACACAGCTAGAAGGAGGCAGCTCTCTGACAACACAGCTAGAAGGAGGCGGCTCTCTGACAACACAGCTAGAAGGAGACGGCTCTCTGACAACACAGCTAGAAGGAGGCAGCTCTCTGACAACACAGCTAGAAGGAGGCAGCTCTCTGACAACACAGCTAGAAGGAGACGGCTCTCTGACAACACAGCTAGAAGGAGGCGGCTCTCTGACAACACAGCTAGAAGGAGACGGCTCTCTGACAACACAGCTAGAAGGAGACGGCTCTCTGACAACACAGCTAGAAGGAGGCGGCTCTCTGACAACACAGCTAGAAGGAGGCGGCTCTCTGACAACACAGCTAGAAGGAGGCGGCTCTCTGACAACACAGCTAGAAGGTGGCGGCTCTCTGACAACACAGCTAGAAGGAGGCGGCTCTCTGACAACACAGCTAGAAGGAGGCAGCTCTCTGACAACACAGCTCTCTGACAACACAGCTAGAAGGAGACAGCTCTCTGACAGCGCAGCTAGAAGGAGGCGGCTCTCTGACGGCACAGCTAGAAGGAGACGGCTCTCTGACAACACAGCTAGAAGGAGGCGGTTCTCTGACAACACAGCTAGAAGGAGACAGCTCTCTGACAGCACAGCTAGAAGGAGACGGATCACTGACAACACAGCTAGAAGGAGACAGCTCTCTGACAGCACAGCTAGAAGGAGACGGATCACTGACAACACAGCTAGAAGGAGACGGCTCTCTGACAACACAGCTAGAAGGAGACGGCTCTCTGACGGCACAGCTAGAAGGAGACAGCTCTCTGACAGCACAGCTAGAAGGAGACGGCTCTCTGACGGCACAGCTAGAAGGAGGCGGCTCTCTGACGGCACAGCTAGAAGGAGGCGGCTCTCTGATGGCACAGCTAGAAGGAGGCGGCTCTCTGACAACACAGCTAGAAGGAGGCGGCTCTCTGACAGCACAGCTAGAAGGAGGCAGCTCTCTGACAACACAGCTAGAAGGAGACGGCTCTCTGACAACACAGCTAGAAGGAGGCAGCTCTCTGACAACACAGCTAGAAGGAGGCAGCTCTCTGACAACACAGCTCTCTGACAACACAGCTAGAAGGAGACGGCTCTCTGACAACACAGCTAGAAGGAGACGGCTCTCTGACAACACAGCTAGAAGGAGACGGCTCTCTGACAACACAGCTAGAAGGAGGCGGTTCTCTGACAACACAGCTAGGAGACAGCTTTCTGACAGCACAGCTAGAAGGAGACAGCTCTCTGACGGCACAGCTAGAAGGAGACGGCTCTCTGACGGCACAGCTAGAAGGAGACGGCTCTCTGACAACACAGCTAGAAGGAGACAGCTCTCTGACAGCACAGCTAGAAGGAGACGGATCACTGACAACACAGCTAGAAGGAGACGGCTCTCTGACAACACAGCTAGAAGGAGACGGCTCTCTGACGGCACAGCTAGAAGGAGACGGCTCTCTGACGGCACAGCTAGAAGGAGACAGCTCTCTGACAGCACAGCTAGAAGGAGACGGCTCTCTGACAACACAGCTAGAAGGAGGCGGCTCTCTGACAGCACAGTTAGGAGGCGGCTCTCTGATAGCACAGCTAGAAGGAGGTGGCTCTCTGACAACACAGCTGGAAGGAGATGGATCACTGACAACACAGCTAGGAGGAGATGGATCACTGACAACACAGCTAGAAGGAGACGGCTCTCTGACAACACAGCTAGAAGGAGACGGATCACTGACAACACAGCTAGAAGGAGACGGCTCTCTGACAACACAGCTAGAAGGAGGCGGCTCTCTGACAGCACAGCTAGAAGGAGGCAGCTCTCTGACAACACAGCTAGAAGGAGACGGCTCTCTGACAACACAGCTAGAAGGAGGCAGCTCTCTGACAACACAGCTAGAAGGAGGCAGCTCTCTGACAACACAGCTCTCTGACAACACAGCTAGAAGGAGACGGCTCTCTGACAACACAGCTAGAAGGAGACGGCTCTCTGACAACACAGCTAGAAGGAGACGGCTCTCTGACAACACAGCTAGAAGGAGGCGGTTCTCTGACAACACAGCTAGGAGACAGCTTTCTGACAGCACAGCTAGAAGGAGACAGCTCTCTGACGGCACAGCTAGAAGGAGACGGATCACTGACAACACAGCTAGAAGGAGACGGCTCTCTGACAACACAGCTAGAAGGAGACGGCTCTCTGACGGCACAGCTAGAAGGAGACGGCTCTCTGACGGCACAGCTAGAAGGAGACAGCTCTCTGACGGCACAGCTAGAAGGAGACGGCTCTCTGACGGCACAGCTAGAAGGAGACGGCTCTCTGACAACACAGCTAGAAGGAGGCGGCTCTCTGACAGCACAGTTAGGAGGCGGCTCTCTGATAGCACAGCTAGAAGGAGGCGGCTCTCTGACAGCACAGCTAGAAGGAGGTGGCTCTCTGACAACACAGCTGGAAGGAGATGGATCACTGACAACACAGCTAGGAGGAGATGGATCACTGACAACACAGCTAGAAGGAGACGGCTCTCTGACAACACAGCTAGAAGGAGACGGATCACTGACAACACAGCTAGAAGGAGACGGCTCTCTGACAACACAGCTAGAAGGAGACGGCTCTCTGAGAACACAGCTAGAAGGAGACGGATCACTGACAACACAGCTAGAAGGAGATGGCTCTCTGACAACACAGCTCTCTGACAACACAGCTAGAAGGAGACGGCTCTCTGACAACACAACAAGAAGGAGACGGATCACTGACAACACAGCTAGAAGGAGATGGCTCACTGACAACACAGCTAGAAGGAGACGGCTCTCTGTCAACACAGCTAGAAGGAGGTAGCTCTCTGACAACACAGCTCTCTGACAACACAGCTAGGAGACGGCTCTCTGACAACACAGCTATAAGGAGACGGATCACTGACAACACAGCTAGAAGGAGATGGATCACTGACAACACAGCTAGAAGGAGACGGCTCTCTGACAACACAGCTTGAAGGAGATGGCTCACTGACAACACAGCTAGAAGGAGACGGCTCTCTGAGAACACAGCTAGAAGGAGACGGATCACTGACAACACAGCTAGAAGGAGATGGCTCTCTGACAACACAGCTAGAAGGAGACGGCTCTCTGACAACACAACAAGAAGGAGACGGATCACTGACAACACAGCTAGAAGGAGATGGCTCACTGACAACACAGCTAGAAGGAGACGGCTCTCTGACAACACAGCTAGAAGGAGACGGATCACTGACAACACAGCTAGAAGGAGACGGCTCTCTGACAACACAGCTAGAAGGAGACGGCTCTCTGACAACACAACAAGAAGGAGACGGATCACTGACAACACAGCTAGAAGGAGGCAGCTCTCTGATAGCACAGCTAGAAGGAGGTGGCTCTCTGACAACACAGCTGGAAGGAGATGGATCACTGACAACACAGCTAGAAGGAGACGGCTCTCTGACAACACAGCTAGAAGGAGACGGATCACTGACAACACAGCTAGAAGGAGACGGATCACTGACAACACAGCTAGAAGGAGACGGCTCTCTGACAACACAGCTAGAAGGAGACGGATCACTGACAACACAGCTAGAAGGAGACGGCTCTCTGACAACACAGCTTGAAGGAGACGGCTCTCTGAGAACACAGCTAGAAGGAGACGGATCACTGACAACACAGCTAGAAGGAGACGGCTCTCTGACAACACAACAAGAAGGAGACGGATCACTGACAACACAGCTAGAAGGAGACGGCTCTCTGACAACACAGCTAGAAGGAGACGGCTCTCTGACAACACAACAAGAAGGAGACGGATCACTGACAACACAGCTAGAAGGAGACGGCTCTCTGACAACACAGCTTGAAGGAGACGGCTCACTGACAACACAGCTAGAAGGAGACGGCTCTCTGACAACACAGCTAGAAGGAGACGGCTCACTGACAACACAGCTAGAAGGAGACGGCTCTCTGACAACACAACAAGAAGGAGACGGATCACTGACAACACAGCTAGAAGGAGGCAGCTCTCTGACAGCACAGCTAGAAGGAGACAGCTCTCTGACAGCACAGCTAGAAGGAGACAGCTCTCTGACAGCACAGCTAGAAGGAGACGGCTCTCTGACGGCACAGCTAGAAGGAGACAGCTCTCTGACGGCACAGCTAGAAGGAGGCGGCTCTCTGACAGCACAGCTAGAAGGAGGCGGCTCTCTGACAGCACAGCTAGAAGGAGACGGCTCTCTGACAACACAGCTAGAATATGGCTCTCTGACAACACAGCTGGAAGGAGATGGATCACTGACAACACAGCTAGAAGGAGACGGCTCTCTGACAACACAGCTAGAAGGAGATGGATCACTGACAACACAGCTAGAAGGAGACGGCTCACCGACAACACAGCTAGAAGGAGACGGCTCTCTGACAACACAGCTAGAAGGAGACGGATCACTGACAACACAGCTAGAAGGAGACGGCTCTCTGACAACACAGCTTGAAGGAGACGGATCACTGACAACACAGCTAGAAGGAGACGGCTCTCTGACAACACAGCTGGAAGGAGATGGATCACTGACAACACAGCTAGAAGGAGACGGCTCTCTGACAACACAGCTTGAAGGAGATGGCTCACTGACAACACAGCTAGAAGGAGATGGCTCTCTGACAACACAGCTAGAAGGAGACGGATCACTGACAACACAACTAGAAGGAGACGGCTCTCTGACAACACAGCTAGAAGGAGACGGCTCTCTGACAACACAGCTAGAAGGAGGCGGCTCTCTGACAACACAGCTAGAAGGAGACGGCTCTCTGACAACACAACAAGAAGGAGACGGATCACTGACAACACAGCTAGAAGGAGACGGCTCTCTGACAACACAGCTAGAAGGAGACGGATCACTGACAACACAGCTAGAAGGAGACGGCTCTCTGACAACACAGCTAGAAGGAGACGGCTCTCTGACAACACAACAAGAAGGAGACGGATCACTGACAACACAGCTAGAAGGAGACGGATCACTGACAACACAGCTAGAAGGAGACGGATCACTGTCAACACAGCTAGAAGGAGACGGCTCTCTGACAACACAGCTAGAAGGAGACGGATCACTGACAACACAGCTAGAAGGAGACGGATCACTGTCAACACAGCTAGAAGGAGACGGCTCTCTGACAACACAACAAGAAGGAGACGGATCACTGACAACACAGCTAGAAGGAGACGGCTCTCTGACAACACAGCTTGAAGGAGGCGGCTCTCTGACAACACAGCTAGAAGGAGACGGCTCTCTGACAACACAACAAGAAGGAGACGGATCACTGACAACACAGCTAGAAGGAGACGGCTCTCTGACAACACAGCTTGAAGGAGACGGCTCACTGACAACACAGCTAGAAGGAGACGGCTCTCTGACAACACAGCTAGAAGGAGACGGCTCTCTGACAACACAACAAGAAGGAGACGGATCACTGACAACACAGCTAGAAGGAGGCAGCTCTCTGACAGCACAGCTAGAAGGAGACAGCTCTCTGACAGCACAGCTAGAAGGAGACAGCTCTCTGACAGCACAGCTAGAAGGAGACGGCTCTCTGACGGCACAGCTAGAAGGAGACAGCTCTCTGACGGCACAGCTAGAAGGAGGCGGCTCTCTGACAGCACAGCTAGAAGGAGGCGGCTCTCTGACAGCACAGCTAGAAGGAGACGGCTCTCTGACAACACAGCTAGAATATGGCTCTCTGACAACACAGCTGGAAGGAGATGGATCACTGACAACACAGCTAGAAGGAGACGGCTCTCTGACAACACAGCTAGAAGGAGATGGATCACTGACAACACAGCTAGAAGGAGACGGCTCACCGACAACACAGCTAGAAGGAGACGGCTCTCTGACAACACAGCTAGAAGGAGACGGATCACTGACAACACAGCTAGAAGGAGACGGCTCTCTGACAACACAGCTTGAAGGAGACGGATCACTGACAACACAGCTAGAAGGAGACGGCTCTCTGACAACACAGCTGGAAGGAGATGGATCACTGACAACACAGCTAGAAGGAGACGGCTCTCTGACAACACAGCTTGAAGGAGATGGCTCACTGACAACACAGCTAGAAGGAGATGGCTCTCTGACAACACAGCTAGAAGGAGACGGATCACTGACAACACAACTAGAAGGAGACGGCTCTCTGACAACACAGCTAGAAGGAGACGGCTCTCTGACAACACAGCTAGAAGGAGGCGGCTCTCTGACAACACAGCTAGAAGGAGACGGCTCTCTGACAACACAACAAGAAGGAGACGGATCACTGACAACACAGCTAGAAGGAGACGGCTCTCTGACAACACAGCTAGAAGGAGACGGATCACTGACAACACAGCTAGAAGGAGACGGCTCTCTGACAACACAGCTAGAAGGAGACGGCTCTCTGACAACACAACAAGAAGGAGACGGATCACTGACAACACAGCTAGAAGGAGACGGATCACTGACAACACAGCTAGAAGGAGACGGATCACTGTCAACACAGCTAGAAGGAGACGGCTCTCTGACAACACAGCTAGAAGGAGACGGATCACTGACAACACAGCTAGAAGGAGACGGATCACTGTCAACACAGCTAGAAGGAGACGGCTCTCTGACAACACAACAAGAAGGAGACGGATCACTGACAACACAGCTAGAAGGAGACGGCTCTCTGACAACACAGCTTGAAGGAGATGGCTCTCTGACAACACAGCTAGAAGGAGACGGCTCACTGACAACACAGCTAGAAGGAGACGGCTCTCTGACAACACAGCTAGAAGGAGACGGATCACTGACAACACAGCTAGAAGGAGACGGATCACTGACAACACAGCTTGAAGGAGACGGCTCTCTGACAACACAACAAGAAGGAGACGGATCACTGACAACACAGCTGGAAGAAGACGGCTCTCTGACAACACAACAAGAAGGAGATGGCTCACTGACAACACAGCTAGAAGGAGATGGCTCTCTGACAACACAGCTTGAAGGAGATGGCTCTCTGACAACACAGCTAGAAGGAGACGGATCACTGACAGCACAGGTAGAAGGAGACGGTTCTCTGACAACACAGCTAGAAGGAGACGGATCACTGACAACACAGCTAGAAGGAGACGGATCACTGTCAACACAGCTAGAAGGAGACGGCTCTCTGACAACACAACAAGAAGGAGACGGATCACTGACAACACAGCTAGAAGGAGACGGCTCTCTGACAACACAGCTTGAAGGAGATGGCTCTCTGACAACACAGCTAGAAGGAGACGGATCACTGACAACACAGCTAGAAGGAGACGGCTCTCTGACAACACAGCTAGAAGGAGACGGATCACTGACAACACAGCTAGAAGGAGACGGATCACTGACAACACAGCTTGAAGGAGACGGCTCTCTGACAACACAACAAGAAGGAGACGGATCACTGACAACACAGCTAGAAGGAGACGGCTCTCTGACAACACAACAAGAAGGAGATGGCTCACTGACAACACAGCAAGAAGGAGACGGATCACTGACAGCACAGGTAGAAGGAGACGGTTTTCTGAGAACACAGCTAGAAGGAGATGGCTCTCTGACAACACAGCTTGAAGGAGATGGCTCTCTGACAACACAGCTAGAAGGAGACGGATCACTGACAGCACAGGTAGAAGGAGACGGTTCTCTGACAACACAGCTGGAAGGAGACGGTTCTCTGACAACACAGCTGGAAGGAGACGGCTCTCTGACAACACAGCTGGAAGGAGGCGACTGCTTTAAAAGCCAGCACTTTTCGTTGTCTTCAAGCACTTACCCAAGATAGTCTCATCATGAGGAATGCTGGGGGATGCAAGATTGTCAGCTAAAGTGTTCCAGGCAAGCAGGCCAGTGCATGGAGACGGAGAAAAGTTCCATCTAACAAAACAGCTGACTCTTTGCAGGCTGGGTTGTCGGAGCCTTAGGCAGCAGATAGGAAATGGGGCAAAGTACAAGATGTAGCTCATCCGTGGAGGAAGAAAACACATTAATAAGAATGGGAGTGAGACTTCTTCCTTAATGATATATAACGGATCACTCGGGAGGAATGTGACCCATTTACAGCTAGACTCACATTTACAGAAGTTGCTGGTATATTGACTGGACATCTATTTCCTTATAAGCCCTCTGCTAGGAGATCCTCGTACTTCATGGAGATATCTTCCTAGATCATTACATACACTATATGGTCAAACATGGTGGACAACTGACCGTCACAGCTTGAGGAGCTTGTTGGAAAACCCATTTCAAAACCATTACAAGTTGTTCATCCCATCATGGCCATCAATATGGAGGTGCCCCCTTTGTGGCTATAACATCCCCCCCTCTTCTGGGATCTTTCCACAAAATATTAGAGGGTGTCTGTGGGAATTTGTGCCCATTAGTGAGGTCAGGTACTGATGGAGATGATAACCTGACTCTCATGTTGGACCTCACATTGGGCACATAAAACCTGGATCAGTATCAGCATTCCTATTAATCCCAAAGGTGATCAGTAGGGACGAGGTCAGGTGATCAGTAGGGACGAGGTCGGGTGATCAGTAGGGACGAGGTCAGGTGATCAGTAGGGACGAGGTCGGGTGATCGGTAGGGATGAGGTCGGGTGATCGGTAGGGATGAGGTCGGGTGATCGGTAGGGATGAGGTCGGGTGATCGGTAGGGATGAGGTCGGGTGATCGGTAGGGATGAGGTCGGGTGATCTGTAGGGATGAGGTCGGGTGATCGGTAGGGATGAGGTCAGGTGATCGGTAGGGATGAGGTCAGGTGATCGGTAGGGATGAGGTCGGGTGATCGGTAGGGATGAGGTCAGGTGATCAGTAGGGACGAGGTCAGGTGATCAGTAGGGACGAGGTCGGGTGATCAGTAGGGACGAGGTCGGGTGATCGGTAGGGGTGAGGTCAGGTGATCGGTAGGGATGAGGTCAGGTGATCGGTAGTAGGGATGAGGTCGGGGTGATCGGTAGGGATGAGGTCGGGTGATCGGTAGGGATGAGGTCGGGTGATCAGTAGGGACGAGGTCGGGTGATCGGTAGGGATGAGGTCAGGTGATCGGTAGGGATGAGGTCGGGTGATCGGTAGGGATGAGGTCGGGTGATCGGTAGGGATGAGGTCGGGTGATCGGTAGGGTTGAGGTCGGGTGATCGGTAGGGTTGAGGTTGGGTGATCGGTAGGGATGAGGTCAGGTGATCGGTAGTAGGGATGAGGTCGGGTGATCGGTAGGGATGAGGTCAGGTGATCGGTAGTAGGGATGAGGTCGGGTGATCGGTAGGGATGAGGTCGGGTGATCGGTAGGGTTGAGGTTGGGTGATCGGTAGGGTTGAGGTTGGGTGATCGGTAGGGTTGAGGTCGGGTGATCGGTAGGGATGAGGTCAGGTGATCGGTAGGGTTGAGGTCGGGTGATCGGTAGGGATGAGGTCAGGTGATCGGTAGTAGGGATGAGGTCGGGTGATCGGTAGGGATGAGGTCAGGTGATCGGTAGGGATGAGGTCAGGTGATCGGTAGGGGTGAGGTCAGGTGATCGGTAGGGTTGAGGTCGGGTGATCGGTAGGGATGAGGTCGGGTGATCGGTAGGGATGAGGTCAGGTGATCGGTAGGGATGAGGTCTGGTGATCGGTAGGGATGAGGTCGGGTGATTGGTAGGGATGAGGTCGGGTGATCGGTAGGGATGAGGTCGGGTGATCGGTAGGGATGAGGTCGGGTGATTGGTAGGGATGAGGTCGGGTGATCGGTAGGGATGAGGTCGGGTGATCGGTAGGGATGAGGTCGGGTGATCTGTAGGGATGAGGTCGGGTGATTGGTAGGGTTGAGGTTGGGTGATCGGTAGGGTTGAGGTCGGGTGATCGGTAGGGTTGAGGTCGGGTGATCGGTAGGGATGAGGTCGGGTGATCGGTAGGGTTGAGGTTGGGTGATCGGTAGGGATGAGGTCGGGTGATCGGTAGGGATGAGGTCGGGTGATCGGTAGGGTTGAGGTCAGGTGATCGGTAGGGATGAGGTCGGGTGATCAGTAGGGATGAGGTCAGGTGATCGGTAGGGATGAGGTCAGGTGATCGGTAGTAGGGATGAGGTCGGGTGATCGGTAGGGATGAGGTCAGGTGATCGGTAGGGATGAGGTCAGGTGATCGGTAGGGGTGAGGTCAGGTGATCGGTAGGGATGAGGTCAGGTGATCGGTAGGGATGAGGTCAGGTGATCGGTAGTAGGGATGAGGTCGGGTGATCGGTAGGGTTGAGGTCGGGTGATCGGTAGGGATGAGGTCGGGTGATCGGTAGGGTTGAGGTCGGGTGATCGGTAGGGATGAGGTCGGGTGATCGGTAGGGATGAGGTCGGGTGATCGGTAGGGATGAGGTCAGGTGATCGGTAGGGATGAGGTCAGGTGATCGGTAGGGATGAGGTCAGGTGATCGGTAGGGATGAGGTCAGGTGATCGGTAGTAGGGATGAGGTCGGGTGATCGGTAGGGATGAGGTCAGGTGATCGGTAGTAGGGATGAGGTCGGGTGATCGGTAGGGATGAGGTCAGGTGATCGGTAGTAGGGATGAGATCGGGTGATCGGTAGGGTTGAGGTCGGGTGATCGGTAGGGATGAGGTCGGGTGATCGGTAGTAGGGATGAGGTCAGGTGATCGGTAGTAGGGATGAGGTCGGGTGATCGGTAGGGATGAGGTCAGGTGATCGGTAGGGATGAGGTCAGGTGATCGGTAGTAGGGATGAGGTCGGGTGATCGGTAGGGATGAGGTCAGGTGATCGGTAGGGATGAGGTCAGGTGATCGGTAGGGATGAGGTCAGGTGATCGGTAGGGATGAGGTCAGGTGATCGGTAGTAGGGATGAGGTCGGGTGATCGGTAGGGATGAGGTCAGGTGATCGGTAGTAGGGATGAGGTCGGGTGATCGGTAGGGATGAGGTCAGGTGATCGGTAGTAGGGATGAGATCGGGTGATCGGTAGGGTTGAGGTCGGGTGATCGGTAGGGATGAGGTCGGGTGATCGGTAGTAGGGATGAGGTCAGGTGATCGGTAGTAGGGATGAGGTCGGGTGATCGGTAGGGATGAGGTCAGGTGATCGGTAGTAGGGATGAGGTCGGGTGATCGGTAGGGATGAGGTCGGGTGATCTGTAGGGATGAGGTCAGGTGATCGGTAGGGATGAGATCGGGTGATCGGTAGGGATGAGGTCAGGTGATCGGTAGGGATGAGGTCGGGTGATCGGTAGGGATGAGGTCAGGTGATGGGTAGGGATGAGGTCGGGTGATCGGTAGGGATGAGGTCAGGTGATCGGTAGGGATGAGGTCGGGTGATCGGTAGGGATGAGGTCGGGTGATCGGTAGTAGGGATGAGGTCGGGTGATCGGTAGGGATGAGGTCGGGTGATCGGTAGGGATGAGGTCGGGTGATCGGTAGGGATGAGGTCAGGTGATCGGTAGGGATGAGGTCAGGTGATCGGTAGGGATGAGGTCAGGTGATCGGTAGGAGTGAGGTCAGGTGATCGGTAGTAGGGATGAGGTCAGGTGATCGGTAGTAGGGATGAGGTCGGGTGATCGGTAGGGATGAGGTCAGGTGATCGGTAGGGATGAGGTCAGGTGATCGGTAGTAGGGATGAGGTCGGGTGATCGGTAGGGATGAGGTCAGGTGATCGGTAGTAGGGATGAGATCGGGTGATCGGTAGGGTTGAGGTCGGGTGATCGGTAGGGATGAGGTCGGGTGATCGGTAGTAGGGATGAGGTCAGGTGATCGGTAGTAGGGATGAGGTCGGGTGATCGGTAGGGATGAGGTCAGGTGATCGGTAGGGATGAGGTCAGGTGATCGGTAGTAGGGATGAGGTCGGGTGATCGGTAGGGATGAGGTCAGGTGATCGGTAGGGATGAGGTCAGGTGATCGGTAGGGATGAGGTCAGGTGATCGGTAGGGATGAGGTCAGGTGATCGGTAGTAGGGATGAGGTCGGGTGATCGGTAGGGATGAGGTCAGGTGATCGGTAGTAGGGATGAGGTCGGGTGATCGGTAGGGATGAGGTCAGGTGATCGGTAGTAGGGATGAGATCGGGTGATCGGTAGGGTTGAGGTCGGGTGATCGGTAGGGATGAGGTCGGGTGATCGGTAGTAGGGATGAGGTCAGGTGATCGGTAGTAGGGATGAGGTCGGGTGATCGGTAGGGATGAGGTCAGGTGATCGGTAGTAGGGATGAGGTCGGGTGATCGGTAGGGATGAGGTCAGGTGATCGGTAGTAGGGATGAGGTCGGGTGATCGGTAGGGATGAGGTCAGGTGATCGGTAGTAGGGATGAGATCGGGTGATCGGTAGGGTTGAGGTCGGGTGATCGGTAGGGATGAGGTCGGGTGATCGGTAGTAGGGATGAGGTCAGGTGATCGGTAGTAGGGATGAGGTCGGGTGATCGGTAGGGATGAGGTCAGGTGATCGGTAGTAGGGATGAGGTCGGGTGATCGGTAGGGATGAGGTCGGGTGATCTGTAGGGATGAGGTCAGGTGATCGGTAGGGATGAGATCGGGTGATCGGTAGGGATGAGGTCAGGTGATCGGTAGGGATGAGGTCGGGTGATCGGTAGGGATGAGGTCAGGTGATCGGTAGGGATGAGATCGGGTGATCGGTAGGGATGAGGTCAGGTGATCGGTAGGGATGAGGTCAGGTGATCAGTAGGGATGAGGTCGGGTGATCGGTAGGGATGAGGTCAGGTGATCGGTAGGGATGAGATCGGGTGATCGGTAGGGATGAGGTCAGGTGATCGGTAGGGATGAGGTCAGGTGATCAGTAGGGATGAGGTCAGGTGATCAGTAGGGATGAGGTCAGGTGATCGGTAGGGATGAGGTCAGGGCTCTGTACATGACACTGGAGTTCCTTCACACCAAACTGCTCACCCCATGTCTTTATGGAGCATGGCCCCCGTTTTGTGGCTATACCATCCTCCACTCTCCTGGGAAGACTACACAAGATTTTGGAGGGTGTCTGAGCTGAGGGAATTTGTGCCCATTTGTGATTTCAGGTACTGATGTTGGATGAGAAGACCTGGCTCGCATGTCGGACCTCACATTGGGCACCAAAAAAATAAAAAAGACCTGGCTCACAATTGCCATTCCAGTTAATACCAAAGATGTTCAGTAGGGATGAGGTCGGGTGATCGGTAGGGGTGAGGTCAGGTGATCAGTAGGGATGAGGTCAGGTGATCGGTAGGGATGAGGTCAGGTGATCGGTAGGGATGAGGTCAGGTGATCGGTAGGGATGAGGTCAGGTGATCGGTAGGGATGAGGTCAGGTGATCGGTAGGGGTGAGGTCAGGTGATCAGTAGGGATGAGGTCAGGTGATCAGTAGGGATGAGGTCAGGTGATCGGTAGGGATGAGGTCAGGTGATCGGTAGGGATGAGGTCAGGTGATCGGTAGGGATGAGGTCAGGTGATCGGTAGGGATGAGGTCAGGTGATCGGTAGGGGTGAGGTCAGGTGATCAGTAGGGATGAGGTCAGGTGATCAGTAGGGATGAGGTCAGGTGATCGGTAGGGATGAGGTCAGGTGATCGGTAGGGATGAGGTCAGGTGATCGGTAGGGATGAGGTCAGGTGATCGGTAGGGATGAGGTCAGGTGATCGGTAGGGATGAGGTCAGGTGATCGGTAGGGTTGAGGTCAGGTGATCAGTAGGGATGAGGTCAGGTGATCGGTAGGGATGAGGTCGGGTGATCGGTAGGGATGAGGTCAGGTGATCGGTAGGGATGAGGTCAGGTGATCGGTAGGGATGAGGTCAGGTGATCGGTAGGGGTGAGGTCAGGTGATCAGTAGGGATGAGGTCAGGTGATCAGTAGGGATGAGGTCAGGTGATCGGTAGGGATGAGGTCAGGTGATCGGTAGGGGTGAGGTCAGGTGATCAGTAGGGATGAGGTCAAGGCTCTGTACAGGACATTTGAGTTCCTCCACATTAAACTGGTCACCCCATGTGTTTTTGGAGCTGGACATCTCATTTATTGCTGTCCTCCTTGGGGCTATCCTCCACTTTTCTGGGAAGGCTTTCCACAAGATTTTGGTGGGTGTCTGTGGGAATTGGTGTCCATTTTTGAGGTCAGGTACTGATGTTGGATGAGAAGACCTAGCTCACTATCTGGGTTCCAATTCACCCCAAAGGTGGTCAATAGGGATGAGGTCAGGTACTGATGTTGGGTGGAAAGACCTGCCTTACGCATTGGGCACCATCTGGCACTCAAATTCATCCCAAAGGTGCTCAGTAGGGATGAGGTCAGGTGATCAGTAGGGATGAGGTCAGGGCTCTGTACAGGACACTCGAGTTCCTCCACACCACACTGGTCACACCATATCTTTATGGAGCTGGCTTTGTATACGGGGGGGGGGGGGGGTCACAGTCATGTCTTTATGGAGCTGGCTTTGTATACGGGGGGTTGGGGGGGCACAGTCATGTCTTTATGGAGCTGGCTTTGTATACGGGGGGTTGGGGGGGCACAGTCATGTCTTTATGGAGCTGGCTTTGTATACGGGGGGTTGGGGGGGCACAGTCATGTCTTTATGGAACTGGCTTTGTATACGGGGGGTTGGGGGGGCACAGTCATGTCTTTATGGAGCTGGCTTTGTATACGGGGGGTTGGGGGGGCACAGTCATGTCTTTATGGAACTGGCTTTGTATACGGGGGGTTGGAGGGGCACAGTCATGTCTTTATGGAACTGGCTTTGTATACGGGGGGTTGGAGGGGCACAGTCATGTCTTTATGGAGATGGCTTTGTATACGGGGGGGGGGGGGCACAGTCAGGTCTTTATGGAGCTGGCTTTGTATACGGGGGGGGGGGGGGGCACAGTCATGTCTTTATGGAGCTGGCTTTGTATACGGGGGGGGGGGGGGCACAGTCATGTCTTTATGGAGCTGGCTTTGTATAGGGGGGTTGGAGGGGCACAGTCATGTCTTTATGGAGATGGCTTTGTATACGGGGGGGGGGGGGGGGCACAGTCATGTCTTTATGGAGCTGGCTTTGTATACGGGGGGGGGGGGGCACAGTCATGTCTTTATGGAGCTGGCTTTGTATACGGGGGGGGGGGGGGGGGGGCACAGTCATGTCTTTATGGAGCTGGCTTTGTATACGGGGGGGGGGGGCACAGTCATGTCTTTATGGAGCTGGCTTTGTATACGGGGGGGGGGGCACAGTCATGTCTTTATGGAACTGGCTTTGTACAGGGGGGGGGGTACAGTCATGTCTTTATGGAGCTGGCTTTGTACAGGGGGGGGGGGGGGGGTACAGTCATGTCTTTATGGAGCTGGCTTTGTATACGGGGGGTTGGAGGGGCACAGTCATGTCTTTATGGAGCTGGCTTTGTACAGGGGGGGGGGGTACAGTCATGTCTTTATGGAGCTGGCTTTGTACAGGGGGGGGGGGGGGGGGTACAGTCATGTCTTTATGGAGCTGGCTTTGTACAGGGGGGGGGGGTACAGTCATGTCTTTATGGAGCTGGCTTTGTACAGGGGGGGGGGGTACAGTCATGTCTTTATGGAGCTGGCTTTGTACAGGGGGGGGGGTACAGTCATGGTGGAATAGAAAAGGGTCTTCACCAAACTGTTACCACAAGGTTGGAAGAGCCCAATTGTCTCCAATGTCTTTGTATGATGGAGGATTACCGGGACCCCATCATTGGGGGTGTACATCTATCTGGTTGTACAATGTATGTTATATGCGGGTGTCTGCTCCAATATGAGGAATGTCGGCTATTACCAGCGATATAAAAAAGTACAAAAACTTGGATGACATCATACATGAGGAGGTCGTTATTATAACTCCGCCTTCACCCAGACACAACATTGTCCTTCATTACCGGGGGAAGGTGACCTTCACCAGGAGATCAGAACATCGAGGAGACCTCCTATCTTCCCCTCCTCCTCCTGACTGCCCTATGGGAGAGCATTAATACCCCCAGGTGGGGTATTAAGTACAGCTACCCCCCCCCCCCCACCCCCAGTTCTGGCTTTACCACAAAGAGAGGTATGAGGTCCCATAACCTCCCTCTGACAGAGTAATATACCCCCCAGGTGAGGTATCAGGCACAGTTGCCCCCCCCCTTTTTTTTTAAAAGCCTATTGCGTGCAAAACACACCCCAAAAAACTTCCACCCAGTGCCAAAAAAAAGTGCACACACATAAAGAGTGAAACACAAAACCGTGCCACGGGTGTCTGCTGTCCTCCCAAGGAAGGACCTAACCCCGATCCCCCGGGGCGTTACGCTCCAGACGGGGACTGAGGTACCATAATCACGGCCCATCCAGCCGAAGCCGGACGACCGCCTTTCTCCGGAAGGTCTGCCGAAACAGACCCACCCAGGTACTAGGGAAGGGGCTCCCCCGAAGGAAGACCCCCAAAAGAGGGCAAAGCAAGCCAGAAGGCCTATGTCCACCCTCCCACAAGACTTTCAGGATTGGTCCGAGGACCGACACCCTACTCGCCACACGTGCGGTGACAACATAAAACGTGACACACAAAATGTGGGGAAGGGATAGTGGAGAAGGGGAATGAAAAAGGTGGCCATTGTGTAAACACAATGACCAGGCCCTCCGGGGCCAGGAATCAAAAATTCCTCTGGTCCCAGCCAAAAGGCCCGGCCCCAGAGGCAGGTGTGAAAAGTGTGTATACAGGGAAGTGTCCCTGGTGCCAAACTTCAAAGTGATAAATCACTGTGAATGTAAGGCACCCCTGAACTGCCACTTCAGGGGCACATCACCATAGGCTTTTCCAAAGAAGCATCCCCGACCCCCAACCCAGACCACGACAGCCCCCAACCCAGACCACGACAGCCCCCACCCCAGACCACGACAGCCCCCAACCCAGACCACGTCAGCCCCCAACCCAGACCACGACAGCCCCCAACCCAGACCACGACAGCCCCCAACCCAGACCACGACAGCCCCCACCCCAGACCACGACAGCCCCCACCCCAGACCACGACAGCCCCCAACCCAGACCACGTCAGCCCCCAACCCAGACCACGACAGCCCCCAACCCAGACCACGACAGCCCCCAACCCAGACCACGACAGCCCCCACCCCAGACCACGACAGCCCCCACCCCAGACCACGACAGCCCCCACCCCAGACCACGACAGCCCCCAGCCCAGACCACGACAGCCCCCAACCCAGACCACGACAGCCCCCAACCCAGACCACGACAGCCCCCAACCCAGACCACGACAGCCCCCAACCCCAGACCACGACAGCCCCCACCCCAGACCACGACAGCCCCCACCCCAGACCACGACAGCCCCCAACCCAGACCACGACAGCCCCCAACCCAGACCACGACAGCCCCCAACCCAGACCACGACAGCCCCCACCCCAGACCACGACAGCCCCCAACCCAGACCACGACAGCCCCCAACCCAGACCACGACAGCCCCCACCCCAGACCACGACAGCCCCCACCCCAGACCACGACAGCCCCCAACCCAGACCACGACAGCCCCCACCCCAGACCACGACAGCCCCCAGCCCAGACCACGACAGCCCCCAACCCAGACCACGACAGCCCCCAACCCAGACCACGACAGCCCCCAACCCAGACCACGACAGCCCCCACCCCAGACCACGACAGCCCCCAACCCAGACCACGACAGCCCCCACCCCAGACCACGACAGCCCCCACCCCAGACCACGACAGCCCCCAACCCAGACCACGACAGCCCCCAACCCACCCAGACCACGACAGCCCCCAACCCAGACCACGACAGCCCCCACCCCAGACCACGACAGCCCCCAGCCCAGACCACGACAGCCCCCAACCCAGACCACGACAGCCCCCACCCCAGACCACGACAGCCCCCAGCCCAGACCACGACAGCCCCCACCCCAGACCACGACAGCCCCCAACCCAGACCACGACAGCCCCCACCCCAGACCACGACAGCCCCCAACCCAGACCACGACAGCCCCCAGCCAGAAAGGCATGGAGATCCAGGAGCTTAGTGAGACCCTTTGCCATCAGGCCTCACCCTCGCTCCCATCACTCCTACCTAATTACATCCGGGAAGTACAGGCCGCCCCCCTGCCCCTCCTCCATCTCTGGTGGTCTAGGGGAGAGTAATATACCCCCGAGGTGGGGTATGAGGCACAGTTGCCCCTCCTCCATCTCTGATTGCCGTATGGGAGAGTAATATACCCCCCAGATGAGGTAGCAGGCACAGTTGCCCCTTCTCCATCTCTGGTGGCCTATGGGAGAGTAATATACCCCCCAGGTGAGGTATGAGGCACAGTTGCCCCTCCTCCATCTGATTTCCCTATTGGAGAGTAATATACCCCCAGGTGGGGTATGAGGCACAGTTGCCCCTTCATCTCTGGTTGCTCAATGTGAGAGTAATATACCCCCCATGTGGGGTATCAGGCACAGTTGCCCCTCCATCTCTGGTTGCCCTATGGAAGAGTAATATACCCCCCAGGTGGGGTATGAGGCAAAGTTGCCCTTCCTCCATCTCTGGTTGCCCTATGGTAGAGTAATATACCACCCAGGTGGGGTATGAGACACAGTAGCCCCTCCATCTCTGGTTGCCCTATGGTAGAGTAATATACCCTCCAGGTGGGGTATGAGACACAGTTGCCCCTCCTCCCTCTGGTTCAGTTATAATACCCCTATCAGGTAAGAGGAAGGATCCACCCTCACACAGAAGTGGTTATGCTCCATTTCTTAGTCTATTATTGGTATGGTCCTGTCCCCCCTCCCCATGACAGAACATTATAGAAGTCCTTCCCTTCCTCCTCACACTCCCTTCTCTATGATAGAAGAGTCACACCTCCAAAATATTTCTCTGGTTTGTGTCCCCGCAATCGACCGCATCAACTATTCTGGTTTCCCCATAAATATGTCTCCGACACAGCGGCTCAGCTCCTTCGTAGACCGCAGTGAGTTTTGGTCTTCTGAAAGATGGCGGCGGCCATTAAATAGACAGACTGGAAAAGGAGACACATCCCATCCCAGCGGTCAGAAGCATGAAGGGAGAAGAAACTTCCGGTGTGAAGACTGAACTGGGACTGGTAAGAGGAATGAATGTTGTCACCTTGTGTGTGAGTGCTGTGCGGGGACACGGTGTATGTCAGTGTTATATTCAGGGACACGGTGTATGTCAGTGTTATATACAGGGACACGGTCTATGTCAGTGTTATATACAGGGACACGGTCTATGTCAGTGTTATATACAGGGACACGGTCTATGTCAGTGTTATATACAGGGACACGGTCTATGTCAGTGTTATATACAGGGACACGGTCTATGTCAGTGTTATATACAGGGACACGGTCTATGTCAGTGTTATATACAGGGACACGGTCTATGTCAGTGTTATATACAGGGACACGGTCTATGTCAGTGTTATATTATATACAGGGACACGGTCTATGTCAGTGTTATATACAGGGACACGGTCTATGTCAGTGTTATATACAGGGACACGGTCTATGTCAGTGTTATATACAGGGACACGGTCTATGTCAGTGTTATATACAGGGACATGGTGTATGTCAGTGTTATATACAGGGACACGGTCTATGTCAGTGTTATATTATATACAGGGACATGGTCTATGTCAGTGTTATATACAGGGACACGGTCTATGTCAGTGTTATATACAGGGACATGGTCTATAATTATACAGGGACACGGTATATGTCAGTGTTAGACCGTGTCCCTGTATATAATATAACACTGACATAGACCGTGTCCCTGTATATAATATATGTCAGTGTTATATACAGGGACACGGTCTATGTCAGTGTTCTATTATACAGGGACACGGTCTATGTCAGTGTTATATTATACAGGGACACGGTCTATGTCAGTGTTATATACAGGGACACGGTCTATGTCAGTGTTATATACAGGGACACGGTCTATGTCAGTGTTATATACAGGTATACGGTCTGTCAGTGTTATATACAGGGACACGGTCTATGTCAGTGTTATATACAGGGACATGGTCTATGTCAGTGTTATATACAGGGACACGGTCTATGTCAGTGTTATATACAGGGACACGGTCTATGTCAGTGTTATATACAGGGACACGGTCTATGTCAGTGTTATATACAGGGACACGGTCTATGTCAGTGTTATATACAGGGACACGGTCTATGTCAGTGTTATATACAGGGACACGGTCTATGTCAGTGTTATATACAGGGACACGGTCTATGTCAGTGTTATATACAGGGACACGGTCTATGTCAGTGTTATATACAGGTATACGGTCTGTCAGTGTTATATACAGGGACACGGTCTATGTCAGTGTTATATACAGGGACATGGTCTATGTCAGTGTTATATACAGGGACACGGTCTATGTCAGTGTTATATACAGGTATACGGTCTGTCAGTGTTATATACAGGGACACGGTCTATGTCAGTGTTGTATACAGGGACACGGTCTATGTCAGTGTTATATACAGGGACACGGTCTATGTCAGTGTTATATACAGGGACACGGTCTATGTCAGTGTTGTATACAGGGACATGGTCTATGTCAGTGTTATATACAGGGACACGGTCTATGTCAGTGTTATATACAGGGACACGGTCTATGTCAGTGTTGTATACAGTATATATCAGAGGTGTAACTGAACCTTCAGGGCACTGGGGTAATAAACCATGATGGGCCCCCTTCCATCTAAGCCCCGGGCTTCCAGTTGTGGGAGGGTGTCCATGGAGATATCCGTGCTTCCCCCGTGCCCATCCAGCGCCATCACAGCGCCCTTTACCATGTGATCAGCTGATTACATGTAAACAGACCTGCCAGTTATCCGCAGTCCTTTCCTCCCGCGCTGGGTCTGTGTGAGAAAAGGACTGCCCTTATCTGTCAAGAATGTCAGTAAATTGTTTACACTGATAATCAATGCCACCTATCAGTGCCCATCAATGCCAGATATCAGCACCACCTATCAGTGCCCATCAATGCCAGATATCAGCACCACCTATCAGTGCCCATCAATGCCAGATATCAGCACCACCTATCAGTGCTCGTTAATGTCACCTAACAGCATCCATCAGTGCCACCTATCAGTACTCTTCAATTCTGCCTATCAGTGTTCCTCAATACCACCTATCAGTGCACATCAGTGCCACCTATCAGTGCCACCTATCAGTACTCTTCAATTCTGCCTATCAGGTGGTACTGAGGAACACTATCAGTGCACATCGGTGCCTCCTATCAGTGCCTCCTATCAGTGCACATCGGTGCCTCCTATCAGTGCCTCCTATCAGTGCACATCGGTGCCTCCTATCAGTACTCTTCAATTCTGCCTATCAGTGTTCCTCAGTAGCACCTATCGCTGTCCATCGGTGCCTTCTGTCGCTGTCCATCGGCGCCTTCTATCAGTGCCTTCTATCAGTGTCCATTGGTGCCCATCAGTGCCTCCTATCTGTGTCCATCAGTAGCTTCTATCAATGCCTTCTATCAGCTTCTGTCTGTGTCCATCAGTGAATGCTATTAGTGCCCATCAGTGCCATCTGCCCATTTCCCGCAGAGCACACACAAGGGGGAGAGGAGAGGAGTGTCTTCAGAGATGGTATTCTGCATACCTTGGATGTAACGAGGGGTTATTTGAGTTACTTTTGTCTTCCTATCATCTGGAACCAGTCTGCCCATTCTCCTCTGACATCAACAAGGCATTTTCCTCCACACAACTGCCGCTCACTGGATATTTTCTCTTTTTCCCTCCATTCTCTGTAATCCAGAGAGATGGTTGTGTGTGAAAATCCCAGAAATACTCCGACCAGCCCCTCTGCCACCAACAACCATGCCACCTTCAAAGTCACCAGATCCCCTTTCTTCCTCATTCTGATGCAGCAAGTCGTCTTCACCACATCTAGATCCCGAAATGCATTGAGTGGCTGCCATGTGATTGACTGATTAGCAATTTGTGTTACCGAGCAACCGAACAGGTGTACCTAATAAAGTGGCCGGTGAGTGGATATATGGACATGGTATATACCAGTGGTGGAATTAGCAGGGTCGCACTTGCGATGGGGCGCTGGCATTCCGTCACTGTGGGGGGGGGGGGGGCCCAGCGGGGTTAATATTCACACATGGTTCTGAGCGGAGAGCGTGTCTTTCATGGAACAGCAGCACAGAGACACCAACGTTCTATTCAACCCCCCCCGTCCTCTCTGGCACTGGATGACAGAGGACACTCTCCTCTCTTCCTCTACTCCTCTCCCCTCCTCCTCGCTAATCCAGAGAGACATATACATCCCATAATACTTTTAAGGCAGACAGACACAATAGAACAATGGACTACAGCCACACCCCAAACGACCCAACAGAGAGCACACCATAGCATGAGAAAATATATATACATTCCAGTGTGGCTGTACAGGGAGTCCGATTAGTAGAGATCTGACTGGGGTTCTCGGTCCTCCTGTGCCCCTAATAGACACAGGGTCACTTAGACATAGGAGACGCAAGGGTTTCCCAACCACCCCAAGGGATTCTGGGTTCCACGGGCCCGCCGCCCAAAGGGAGTCACTCATCCTGACTTCAGTTGTTGGCTTCCTGTCGCTTATACTTCATAGACAAGAACCTCCTATACAGCCTGTGATTGAGCCCTAATTCCACCGCAGACCCCATAGGGGCCCCACATGACTGGTCATACATGGTGTGTCATTCATTACTGGTTCTGTATCCCGACTCCGACTCTGTATTCTGACTCTGTATGGTTTCTGTCTTTTCAGACGTGATGTACTATTGTATCAATGTGCGCTAAGATGGAGAAGGACAGAAACAAGATGGCCACCAAAATATTAAGTCTCACCCTGGAGATCATCTACCTGCTGACCGGAGAGGTGAGGAGGATTCTGGGAGGTCACATGACATCACTCTTATCTCTATTAATAAAACACAGACCTGACCGGAGAGGAGAGGAGGATTCTGGGAGGTCACATGACATCACTCTTATCGCTATTAATAATACACAGAACTGACCGGAGAGGTGAGGAGGATTCTGGGAGGTCACATGACATCACTCTCATCTCTATTAATAATACACAGAACTGACCGGAGAGGTGAGGAGGATTCTGGGAGGTCACATGACATCACTCTTATCTCTATTAATAAAACACAGACCTGACCGGAGAGGTGAGGAGGATTCTGGGAGGTCACATGACATCACTCTTATCTCTATTAATAAAACACGGACCTGACCGGAGAGGTGAGGAGGATTCTGGGAGGTCACATGACATCACTCTTATCTCTATTAATAAAACACAGACCTGTCCGGAGAGGTGAGGAGGATTCTGGGAGGTCACATGACATCACTCTTATCTCTATTAATAAAACACAGACCTGACCGGAGAGGTGAGGAGGATTCTGGGAGGTCACATGACATCACTCTTATCTCTATTAATAAAACACAGACCTGACCGGAGAGGTGAGGAGGATTCTGGGAGGTCACATGACATCACTCTTATCTCTATTAGTAAAGCACAGACCTGACCGGAGAGGTGAGGAGGATTCTGGGAGGTCACATGACATCACTCTTATCTCTATTAATAAAACACAGACCTGACCGGAGAGGTGAGGAGGATTCTGGGAGGTCACATGACATCACTCTTATCTCTATTAATAAAACACAGAGCTGACCGGAGAGGTGAGGAGGATTCTGGGAGGTCACATGACTTTGTTTCTATCAGTCTGCTCTTTTTAGCAGGCATTGTTTGGCTGAAGTTTGGCTACTTCTTGATTCTGTAGGATTATGTTGTGGTGAAGAAGTCTGGTGAGGACCAGATTTTGGGAGGTCGGAGCAGAACCCAAAGCCCCATCACAGAGCTTCCAATGCCCTCCATGACTCCTGAGAGAGGCAGTGACCAGAAGATCCTGGAACTGACCAATAAGATCACAGAGCTGCTGACAGGAGAGGTGAGGAGGATTCTGGGAATTGTGGGACATTATCCAGTAACAGACAAGGGATGTGTCTGGATGGTGACTGTATCATTGTGTGTGTCAGGTTCCTATAAGGTGTCAGGATGTCACTGTCTATTTCTCCATGGAGGAGTGGGAGTATTTAGAAGGACACAAGGATCTCTACAAGGACGTCATGATGGAGGACCACCACACCCTCCCGGATCCGGGTAAGATGTGTTTTACAGTCATTATATCTTACAGAGTTGGTGCATTTACTGCCCGTGGAACACACTGACCTTTAGGGGGTGTCTGTACTTTAGTTGTTAGCAGCATCCATGGAGCAGAGGGCTCCAGATAACAGTTGAGTCCCTGCTATGGAGGTCATGATTAGTTACATAAACATTGCCAGTCAGCCGTGTTTGCAGGGAATTCTCTTTCAGAATCCATAACTTTTGGCTTTATAACCTCAGATTATCAGATCCATGTCTGAAGTTCAGGATTCCACCAGACTCTTGGGGTTCTGATTGGTCAGAAGTGATTGATTAAATTTATGAGTGGACGGCTCTTAGAAATGCTCAATATATATTCTGTTCTCTTCTTGTTCCCTCTAGAGGAGCCGCCGGCTAAAGATGTCTCTTCCGGAGGATTCCATCCCTGTCTTTCCATACGCTGTTCTAAAAATAAAGAGAAGAAATGTAGGGAAATCCATCGGAGGGGTAATGGCCTGGAATGTGGGAAGCAGAAGATTTGCCAGAGACAGGAGCGGAAGGATAGACCCATGAACAGTGTGACCCATGTGAAGGAGGGAGAGAATCTCACCTACCTTCCCTCCACCCACCATAGTCATGAAGGTCCAACCTCATATGTAGGAGAACAAACACAATATACATCTACCCCGATGAAGGATGGGGATCATTTCACCAACCTTCCATCCACCCACCATAGTCATGAAGGTCCAGCCTCGTTTGGAGATCAGACACAATATATATCTTCCCTAGTGAAGGAGGGAGAGAATCTCACTAACCTTCCCACCACCCACCATAGTCATGAAGGTCCAACCTTGTATGAAGAAGATGAGACACAATATATAGCTTCACCGGTGAAGGAGGGGGATCATTTCATGGACTTTCCTACCCCCCACCATACATCTCATAGTCATGAAGGCCCAGCTTTGCAGGAAGAAGATCCGACACAATATATATCTACCCTGATGAAGGAGAGGGAACATCTCACCGACCTTCCATCAACCCAGCATACACCTCCTCATAGCCATGAAGGTCCAGCCTCGTATGGAGATCTGACACAATACATATCTACCCCGATGAAGAAGGGGGATAATTTCACTGACTTTCCCACCAATCAGCATACATCTCCTCATAGCCATGAAGGTCCAGGCTGGTATGGAGGAGATCTCACAGGTTGTACCCCGTTGAAGGAGGAGCCCTGTCTGTCCATAGAAGCCCCCCCTCCAAATAATGACATTTATAACCATAGAGACACTCCGCAGGGTCTGTGTACTAAAATTAAGGAGGAGCCCCGTTCATGTGAGGGAGTAAACTCCATGGATATCCATCCCCATTCATTTCCTTCTTCTCATATTAAAGAAGAACCCCCCTCTATTGAGGAAGTCGATCTTCCCAAGAGCGGAACGAACTTCCTTGCAAGCAGCACAGCATCTCCTTCTTCTCGTATCAGGGTGGAGCCTTCATCATGTGTGGGAGGAGATTTCCCAGATATTTTCTTCCCCATAGATATGTATGAAGAACCGGAGCTCCCTGCGTACGCACCCACCGACCAGCTGTACGCTGATACTGGAATTCTGGGTTACAACGGCTGGGATGTGGGATCTGATCCCCTCCATAACTCCATGATTGTAAGTTGCACTAAGCGTGCAGAAAACTTCTCCAATAGGATGCCTTCTCAGACCAATCAGAGATCTTGTGTGGCAGATAGACCAGTCCCTTATCCTGATTGGTGGAGGACTTTTGGCGGGGGCCCGACTATGGCGGTGCCTGGGAGGGGGGCCAGCAGCGGAAAGTCTTTATCCCACTATGAACGAGAGAGGCGCTTTTCAAGGCAGCCGCGGTTCCCTGCCAGAGACGCGCCTCGCTTCTTCTGCTTTGAATGCGGTAAGTATTTCTCCAGTAACCCGCACCTCATCCGCCATCAGCGCATCCACACCGGCGAGAAGCCGTTTTCCTGTACCGACTGCGGCAAGAGCTTCAATCAGAAGTCCATTCTGGTGACTCACCAAAGGACTCACACGGGAGAGAAACCATTCGTGTGTTCGCTGTGTGGAAAGTCCTTCATCAAGAGCTCCAACCTGGTCACTCACCAGCGGATCCACGGCGGAGAGAAGCCCTTCTGCTGTCCGGACTGCGGGAAGTCCTTCATGAAAAGTTCCAGTCTCGTAGCTCACCAAAGAACTCACCGAGGAAGGAGGCAGTTTCCTTTCTTCTGAGAAGCCAGGATTGGTGGAGGCATGGGGTTCCTGGCATCTACTGTCATCCTGCTCCTCCGTCTTCCTCCACAATGTGTCGGGTGGAAGTGCCTATCTGGTGGAGCCGAGTGTATGACTCTGCTGATTGTACGGAGCCAAGTTTCCTGTAAGTCTGGATGGACTTGATCTTTTTCCACCCTTCTATATTTATTTCTGGAATTTATAAGAGTTATTAAACATAAAAAACGAAATATTCCGTACGAACCAAGCACTGTGAGCGGGGCCCTTCACTGTTATTCTTGTCTTTGTGTTGGGGCTCTGAAGGGGGTTCTGCTGTTTTCACCACCCAAATACTTTCAGGTTCCAGGTCAACACCAGCCAACGGTTGAAGAATAACTGGGGAGGAAATACAGTGCCTTGAAAAAGTATTCATACCCCTTGAAATTTCCCACATTTTGTCATGTTACAGCCAAAAATGTAAATGTATTTCTCTTTCATTCATTGACAGACACAGCATCTTCATCTTGATCTTAGGGTTATAGCGCCTCTTCAGGAGAGGACTAGACAGAACATGTTAAAAACAGCAACACTTGCACAGTACCGCCCAGGAGGCGCTCCTACTGGCTATAACCCCTCCTATTGCATCCAGCAGCTCAGTTTTTTTGTGCCTAGTGTAGGAGAAGGTCCTGGCTCCTGATGGGACCATTGGTCCTCGGAATTTTTCATTTTTTTTTCTGCATTTTTCATTCCTGTGATCTACAATCAACAGCCAGGCTGGATAATATAGATCCTGGTAGTCTCTAGCTGCGCGCTGGGTCGGCCACGACATGCCCTGCCTGACGGCCGGTGAGCTATATGCTCCGGGGCACACATATGACCCAGCTACTGCTGTCCGTGTCACAGTGTGCCGTGGCCAACAGCCACCCCGTACTGCTCGGGTGATCGGTTTGTCCATGGAATGTGTCCAGCAGTCACTACAGGAGGGGTAAGTATGGTTCCACCTGTCAGCAGGATGGAGCAGCTGGGCATTCCCTGGGAGGTCGACTAGGGGGTCTCTCACTCTCACTTTCTTCTCTCCCTGTCCCTTTCCCTCCTCCCCATGCTATGGGCAGCTGTGTGACTGGGCATAGGGGGTGCGGTGCACTTTCCATGGCTGGGGGGCTCTGAGTCCTGGCAGGGGGCTGCGCTGCTTTGGGGGTCCGCTCGTCCTCTTCCCTGTTTCTGGGCCATGGTGGGGTGTTTTGGTGTGTATGCCATGTGGGGAGGCCGTCGCACGCTCCACGGCCATTTTTCTGTAGCCACAGCTAGTTTTTTTTCCTTTCGGGCATTTTCTGAAAGTCCGGTGGCCATTTTCCCGGTGCCCTCAGACGTTTTTTCCTGAGGCGGCAGGCGGCTATTTTCTAGTAGCCTCAGCCTGTTTTGCCTCTAGTGCTGGGTGCTTATTTCCTTCTAGAACAGCGCACTTTCCACGCAGACACCTTGTGGATGACAGGGGAGAGCGGACGGCCGTAGCAAAGCACCCGGAGACGTTGATGATGAAACGTACTTCGAGGCGGTACTTGGTCACGCTTTCTTTGACGCCATATCCGGTACCTTGGTTGTCGCTCTGATGGCTTGGAACGCACGCCATAGTGGCGGCTCATAGTGGGAATACTCCAGCCGGCGAATCCCAAA
The DNA here is from genome assembly GCF_037356315.1 of Lithobates pipiens. Classification (NCBI taxonomy): domain Eukaryota; kingdom Metazoa; phylum Chordata; class Amphibia; order Anura; family Ranidae; genus Lithobates; species Lithobates pipiens. The sequence continues at coordinate 358,403 of NW_027507900.1, forward strand.
TTGAAAGGCGAGCCATTTGGCTATGTTTTCATTTCTTTATTTTAAATAAAAACAGTATTACGCTATGGATGTTTCTTGCTCTTTCCATATATCCCGTTTGAGTCTGTGACGAGGGAGAGATTTTTTCCTGTGTACCCATGTCATTATTCATGTGAACGGGCACAAACCTGTACAGGCCTTGTTTGACTTACTTTTTAATGAAAGTGGTCAAACGGATCTGGTAAGAAGACTGCATTTTCTATCACGATTGGGTGTCGTTTGTTGAGATCTCTGGTGGAGGTGGATGCTACTTATTTGGAAGAATTTCTGTCACATCTTGCAAGAGTTTCCATGCTGGTGGATCTTGAATCACTTATTTTATACTTTTTTGTGTTACATGGATGGGACTTTCAAACAATTTTGATCAGTTTGGAATAATTGTTTTGTAGCCACATGATCACAAATGGTATTAATTTGATAGATACACTGTAATCATTAATTTGTGTTATATTGATATTTATTTGTTATTTATTTATTTTTGCTATTACTACGGCTCACTAAGTAGGATTTGAATTAGTTTATATTAATCAACTAGAGCACCCCATAAATCACTATTATCACCTGGGTTTGGGTGGTGAGTCCTGCGGGGTGACCCTCTGGCATCTTGGAGGATGGACATTTTGTGTGACTTGCCTTAGGTCCCTAAGTGGAGACAGGCGAGTGTGGGTCAGCATGGCGTCAGAAGCTGGCGCTTCTTCCCCAGACATCCCTGTTATGGCACCCGGTTCCCCTGCATCGGTGGTGCCTATGGACGCTCTGTCGGCTGTCCTGGAGGCCTTTTCTCCCCCCACGTCTTCTGGGGAAAGCTCTGATTCAGACTCGGGGGGGCCCCCCTGTGACAGACAGCCCCTGTTCTGACATGACGCTTGTAGGAGCACTTATCACAGTGGTGCGGGATACCCTAAAGATGGAGGATACAGTGGGGGCATTTACAGAGGAGGTGTCGATCCCTTTCAGGTCCCACAAGCCGGCCCGCACGACTAAGGTGTTTCCTTACCCAACTTATTTTGATAAGGAGTGGGGAAAACTGCAGTGGGCCTTTTCAGTCCCAAAATGCATGGCGGTGCGTTACCCATTGAAGGATAGTTTCCTGAAAAAATGAACATCTCTTCCGAATGTTGACCCCCCCCCCCCCCCCCCCCAGTATCCAGGTTAAATAAGGTAACCACAATTCTGGTGGAAGGGACTCCTGCTTTCAAGGACCCTGCCGACGGAAGGGACGAGGCGGTTGCCCCGTCCATGTTTACGGTGGTGGGGTCAGCATTGTGGCCAGTGTTAGCCACGGCCCTGGTGTCACAGACGCTTACTGAATGGGCTAAAGTGTTGCACCGCGAGTTGGAGAAGGAACAGGCTTCCCCGTTCTGTGTGGAGCTGGCGGACCAGTTGGTGCAGGGCCTGAAGAATGTCTGTGATGAGGCCTTAGATATGACCCCTTTGCTCTCTAGAGCCTCAGTATCAGCAGTGGTCCTAAGTCGCCTGATTTGGCTGAAATGCTGGTCTGCGGACCAGGCATCTAAGAAAGCACTGGCAGTCTTGCCCTTCGAGGGAAAGAGGCTATTTGGGGCCTCGCTGGATGACATTATTAAGAATGTTACTGGGGGTAAGAGTACTTTGCTCCCACAGTCCAGAAAAGGGAAGGAGCCTCGCTGTAGGCAAGGCCCTCCTTTTCCACTCAGAAGTGGATTTTTCGCCCCGCCCGGATTGTCAGGTAGGCGTTCCCAGTGTGACAAGGTGCCCGCTGAGGGACAAAAGTGTCCCTGGTTTCGCAAGCCGAACAAGCCTGCGAGCAAATCTGTTACCAAATGAAGGTTTTCCCCTACTCGACTCTCCGGTGGGGGGTCGCCTTTGGGAGTTTGCAGCCCAGTGGACCTGCCTACTTTCCGACCAATGGGTGTGTGAACTGGTTTCATCAGGATAGGATAGTTTCTTTCTTGCCTACCAAACAGATTTTTTCCCTCCAACCTTCATCTTCTTCTGGCTCGTTGGGAGGCCCTGTTTGGGGCAGTACAGGACCTTCTGCTGCGCGGCGTGATAGTACCTGTACCGACACCGGAAAAGGTTTCAGGGATTCTACTCCAAAGAAGGAAGGGGTCCATCCGGTCCTGGATCTCAAGGCCCTCAACAGCTTTGTGAAAGTACAAAGGTTCGGGATGGAATCGGTTCGCTCCGTGGTCTCTGTACTTCATCAGGGGGATTTTCTGGCGCATATTTGCATGTCCCCATATGCATCAAGCATTAGAGGTTTCTGTTTTTTGCAGTCGGGGACGAGCACTACCAATTTGCAGCTCTCCTTTTTGGCCTGGTGTCGGCACAGATGGTCTTCACCAAGGTGCCAGCCCCAATTTTTGCTTTGCTAAGGCTGCGAGAGATCTCAATCGTGGATTACCTGTGTGACCTCCTCCTGAGAGCAGCTTCCGCCTCAGAATTAAGGTGTGGCAATCACCATGCAAACTGTTCGGGAGTTTGGTTGGGTACTGAACCTACAGAAGTCGGTGTTGGGGCCGACTCAACGCCTGGAGTACCTGGGCTTGCTTCTGGACTCCTCAGAGGCGAAAGTCTTTCTCCCTTCGGACAAGCTGCAGACTCTTCAAGCTGCGGTGAAGTTGTTGGTGTCCTGCAGGTGGACGTTGCTGCGTTTTTGCATGCAAGTCCTGGGTCTCATGGTAGCCACTTTCGAGGTGGTACCATACGCTCAATTCCACACTCGACTCTTGCAGAAAGACATCCTGTCCAAATGGGACAAATCTCTTTGGTCCCTGAATTGTCAAATTCGGGTGAGCCAGCTAGTCAGGGATTCCCTGCTCTAGTGGCTGAGGTCGCCAGCTCTTCGGTCCGGGAAGTCGTTCCTTCCTCTTCATTGGACGGTGATCACAACGGATGCCAGCCTGACCGGTTGGGGGGGGAGTTTGGGTTGTACAGTCAACCCAGGGTCGGTGGACCCAGGAAGTATCCCGCCTGCCGATCAATGTGCTGGAATTTCGGGCGATCAGACGGTGCCTCTCCACATGGACACAGAGGCTGCAGGGGCATCTGGTCAGGATCCAGTCGGACAACGCCACGGTGGTGGCGTATGTCAACCATCAAGGAGGAACAAGGAGCTCAGCTGCAGCACTGGAGGTTGCTCACATCCTGCGGTGGGCAGAGTGGCGCATGCCGGCTCTGTCGACCGTGTACATTCCGGGCGTAGATAACTGGCAATCGTATTACCTAAGTCGTTAGATGCTGGACCAAGGGGAATGGTCACTACATCCGGATGTATTTCGGCTCCTTTGCCTAAGGTGGGGCACGCCAGATGGGGATCTCCTGGATTCTTGACTCAATCGGAAGGTACAGAGGTTTGTGGCCAGGTCAAAAGATTCCTGGGCGGATGCGGCAGACGCCTTGGTGGCTCCATAGGGGCATTATTGGCTGATTTATGCCCCCCCCCCCCCCACTCAAACTTTCACCACGTCTGCTTCGCAGAGTGGAGGCCGAGGGGATTCCGGTGATTCTGATTGCCCCAGATTGGCCTTGGCGTCTGTGGTACGCCGACGTAGTACGAATGGTGGTGGATGTTCCTTGGCGACTGCCGATGAGAGAGGACCTTCTGTCACAAGGTCCAATACTTCATCTAGCTTTACCGTCACTGGCTTTAATGTTGAAAGCCAGGTGCTAAGTGACCCAGGTCTGTCGGATTCCGTAATATCCACTATGCTGAGGGCACGGAAGTCATCTTCTCAGAAGATTTATCATCGTACGTGGAAGGCCTACATCTCCTCCATGTGTGAGGATATGGGGTGGCGTCCACACACATATTCGATTTCCAGGATCCGGCTGTTTTTGCAGAGAGGAGTGGATCAGAAACTTGCCTTAAGCACCATCAAGGGGCAGAGATCAACTTTTGGCTATCTTTTTTTCAGCGACCCTTGGCGACTCGTTCATTGGTGAGTACGTTTGTTCAGGGGGTTCGACATGTGGCCCCCTCCTGTTCGACCACCGCTACCTCCGTGGCATTTGAATCTGGTGCTCTCGCTGCTTCAGAAACTGATGTTTGAAAACATTACAACAAGGAAGAAGGGGTCCCCTGGGGGTGGACTTTTAAGGCACGTACAAATTATTATAATAGTATACAAATTATTTTATTACATAAAACCAACAAAAGGTAATTGAATATAAAGTATACATTAAAAAGTACACCATGTCATATCATTCATTTGAACAGAAAACACCCTACGCGTTTCGGAGCTTGAAAAAGCATGTCCTTCTTCAGGGGTGTGTAGGTACAACGTTTATGTAGAATAATACTGTTAACATGTATGACAATAGCCGCTGGGCACCATTTGATAAAAGAACAAATAATTATACAGGACCATATAGGTATATTTGACTCCGCCAGTGCTCGAGGTGTGTCCCCCAGTCTGTCTATATTCAATAGAGTGTTGTAGAAATCCTGCAGGAGTAATGTGAAGACAAATCTACAGTCCCTTGTTGGGGAAGAAATTCATATGTACTGGGACTTTTATAGTTGTTTTTACCCAGAACAACACTTCACCATATGGGGTTGTGGGAGAAGATAGGAGATCCGTCCGGCCGGTGTCCTGCAAATGAGGTCTGTGAAAACATGAGGGAGATCTCCCTTATTGACACTCTCTTAGAAAGTAGTCTTTCTAGTGGCCATTACAGCTGCCAGGAGGGTTTCTGAGTTGGTGGCGGCCTTCTCATGCAAGTCTCCCTACTTGATCCTCCACAAGGATAAGGCGGTGCTGTTTCCGCAGCCTTCGTTTCTTCCAAAGGTTTTCGGCTTTTCATCTAAATGATGACATTGTGCTTCTGTCCTTCTGTCCTCGGCCATCACACCCTCCAAAGAGGTTGCTTTGCATTCCTTGGATGTGGTCCGGGGCTCTGCGGGGGTGTATCTGTCTGCTACGGCTCTTTTTCGATGGTCGGACTCACTGTTTGTATTGGTGGCTGGTCCGAAGAAGGGCCTTGGTGGTCTCGTCGGCCACCATTTCTCGGTGGATCAGACAGATTGTGGTTCAGGCTTATGCCATAAGGGGGAGGGCGCCTCGATTTCCTGTCACGGCACATTCTACCAGGGCAATTGGTGCCTCTTGGACTTTACGACATCAAGCGTCCGCTTCTCAGGTACGTAAGGCGACGACCTGGTCATCCGTTCACTTTCACTAAATTTTACAAGGTTGATGTGAGCGCATCTTCGGATGCTTCCTTCGGCCGCAAAGTTTTCCAATTGGCTGTTTAACCACTTACAGACCGGACCAATTTGCTGGTCAAAGACCAGACCCCTTTTTGCGATTCGGCGCTGCGTCGCTTTAACTGACAATTGCGCGGTCGTGCGACGTGGCTCCCAAACAAAATTGACGTCCTTTTTTTTTCCCCACAAATAGAGCTTTCTTTTGGTGGTATTTGATCACCCTCTGCGGTTTTTATTTTTTTGCGCTATAACCAAAAATAGAGCGACAATTTTGAAAAAAACGCATTATTTTTTACTTTTTGTTATAATAAATATCCCCCAAAAACATATAAAAAAACATTTTTTTCCCTCAGTTTAGGCCGATACGTATTCTTCTACATATTTTTGGTAAAAAAAAATCGCAATAAGCGATTATTGATTGATTTGCGCAAAAGTTATAGCGTTTACAAAATAGGGATAGTTTTATAGCATTTTTATTAATAATTTTTTATTATTTTTTTTACTAGTAATGGCGGCGATCAGCGATTTTTATTGTGACTGCGACATTATGGAGGACACATCGGACATTTTTGACACATTTTTGGTACCATTGTCATTTATACAGCAATCACTGCTATATAAATGCAGTGATTCCTGTGTAAATGACACTGGCAGTGAAAGGGTTAACCAGTGGGTGGCAGTGTAGGGGTTAAGTGTTCCTAGAGGCGTGTTACTAACTGTGGGGGGGGGGGGTTGGGCTTTCATTTAGTGAACACTGATCTCTGCTCCAATCACATGGAGCGGAGATCAGCGTCACTAGTTGCTAGGCAGAATGGAGAAATGTTGTTTACAACGGCACTTCTCCATTCGGCCGCTCCGTGAGACGATCGCGGGGATGCCCGCGGCGATCGAGTCCGCGGGTCACGCGACCGGACTCACGGGGGTCCCGACCATCGGCGCGCTCCCGATGGCAGGGCGGCAAATTTAAAGGGACGTACATGTACGCCCATTTGCCTGCCCGTGCCATTCTGTCGACGTACATCGTCGTGCGCCGGTCGGGAAGTGGTTAAGGTTGAGGAGCTCTGGGTGTTATGGGTGGAGTTATCTTCTTGCTGTTCCCATCCCTTGTTTCTTTGACATTGCTTGGGGATGTTCCTAAGGTCACGATGAAGTTTCTGTGTCCATCAATGATCGAAAGAGAAAATAGGATTTTTGTACTGACCGTAGAATCCCTTTCTCTGAAGTTCATTGGCGGACACAGCTCCCTCCCCTCCTGTTTATGTTTGTACTGCTTCTGACAAACTGAGCTTCTGGATGCAGTGTGAGGGGTTATAGCCAGTAAGACCGCCCCCTATAGGTGGTACTGTGCAGTTTTGCTGTTTTTAACACTTCCTGCCTAGTCCTCTCCTAAAGGGGCGATATAACGCTAAGGTCAACATGAAGATGCTGCGTCCATCAATGAACATCAGAGAAAAGGTTTTTTTTTTTTTTACGGTGAGTACAAAAATCCTATTTTTATTGGGATTTTATGTGATGGACCAACACAAAGTGTCACATAATTGTGAAGTGGAAGGAAAATGATACAAATAAATATGTGAAAAGTGTGGGGGGAGGGGCATTTGTATTCAGCCCCCTTTACTCCGATACCCCTAACTAAAATCTAGAGGAACCAATTGCTTTCAGAAGTCACCTAATTAGTAAATAGAGTCCACCTGTGTGTCATTTAATCTCAGTATAAATAAAGCTGTTCTGTGGAGTCCTCAGAGGTTTGTTGGAGAACCTTAGTGAACAAACAGCATCATGAAGGCCAAGGAACACACCGGACAGGTCAGGGATGAAGTTGTGGAGAAGTATAAAGCAGGGTTGGGTTATAAAAAGATCTCCCAAGCTTTGACCATCTCACGGAGCTCTGTTCAATCCATCATCGGAAAATGGAAAGAGTATGGGCACAACCGCAAACCTACCAAGACATGGCCGTCCACCTAAACTGACCGGGCCGGGCAAGGAGAGCATTCATCAGAGAAGAGCCAAGAGGTCCATGGTAACTCTGGAGGAGCTGCAGAGATCCACAGCTCAGGGGGGAGAATCTGTCCACAGGACAACTATTAGTCGTCTCTCCACAAATCTGCCCTTTATGGAAGAGTGACAAGAAGAAAGACATTGGAGAAAGAAAGTCATAAGAAGTCCTGTTTGTAGTTTGTGAGAAGCCATGTGGGGGAGGGGGCAGCAAACATGTGGAAGAAGGTGATCTGGTCAGAGGAGACCGAAATTCAACTTTATGGCCTAAAAGCAAAACGCTATGTGTGGGGGAAACCAACACCGCCCATCCCCCGAACACACCATCCCCACCGTGAGACATGGTGGTGGCAGCATCATGTGGTGGGGATGGTTTTCTTCAGCAGGGACAGGGAAGCTGGTCAGAGTTGATGGGAAGATGGATGGAGACAAATACAGGACAATCTTAGAAGAAAACCTGTTAGAGTCAGCAGAAGACTTGAGACCGGGGCGGAGGTTCCCCTTCCAGCAGGACAACGACCCGAAACATCCAGCCAGAGCTACAATGGAATGGTTTACATCAAAGCATATTCATGTGTTAGAATGGCCCAGTCACAGTCCAGACCTAAATCCCATTGAGAATCTGTGGCCAGACTTGAGAATTGCTGATCACAGACGCTCTCCATCCAATCTGACAGAGCTTGAAAGAAGAAGAATGGGCAGAAATGTCCTCTCTAGATGTGCAAAGCTGGTAGAGACACCCCCAAAAAGACTTGTAGAGAAAGGGGGTTCTACAAAGTATTGACTCCGGGGGGCGCCATACAATGCCCCCCCCCCCCCCCCACTATAACAAATAAAATCAAGGGGTGTGAATACTTTTTCAAGGCACTGTATGACACATCCGTTCAGCAGAGGACTGTCTGAGGGGGTTTTCCTTCATTCTGGGGAGCCGGACTCTCACTTCCTGTTTTATCTGCAGGACAGGAAGTCTCCCTGCTGGGGGCAGAAGTGGCAATAAAAACCTGACCAACCTTTCCTCACTGCCTCCAAAAACCATTTTGTCTGGTGTTACCTGTTCATCCCAGCTCACCCATGTTCATCCTCAGATCTTATCTTTTTTTGGGCTAGTAGCATGACCTGTAGGATCATAGGGATTGGGAGATAGTACACTGTGTGACGAACTGCCTGGAACCCCGACTGGGTGCCTCCTGCCCCCCCAAACCCTTCCTTCCAGCAGACTGAGAGCCAATACCAGCACTTTACCCCAATCATTGTACAGAGACAAGGTGTGGGGATAGAACCAAAGGCATGTTTATTGAACAGAAATACAGGTTTTTATAACCTTCAGGGTCTGCCCCCCCATATGAACAATAAAACCGAATATTACACATTGGGGTAACCATCCCACAAGGGTCCTACAACAGTACACCAAAACATCAGCTGGGCACACATTTAACCCCTTGATCGCCCCCTAAGATGTTTAACCCCTTACCCAGCCAGTGTCATTGGTACAGTGACAGTGCATATTTTTAGCACTAATCACTGTATTAGTGTCGCTGGTTCCCAAAAAGTGTCAGATTGTCCACCACAATCTCGCAGTGCTGCTATAAGTTGCTGATCGCTGCCATTACTAGTATAAAAAAAAAAAACACAGTATATATCCCATACATTGGTTTGCGTGAAAGTTATAGCATCAACAATCAATATACACTTAACGGATTTTTTTTGTTTACCAAAAACATGGAGCAGAATATATTTTGGAATAAACTGATGAAGAAATTAGATTTTTTTTACATTTTTATTATTTGTTTTATAGCAGAAAGTAAAAAAAAATTGTTTTTTTTTTTTTTTCCAAAATTGTCTTATTTTTTATTTTTTTGTTTGTTTATAGCGCACAAAATAAAAAAGACAGAGGTGATCAAATACCACCAAAAGAACGCTCTATTTGTGGAAATAAAGGACATCTATTGCATGACCACCAAATTGTTACTTTAACTAACACAGTGCCATATCCCAAAAAATGGACTGGTCATGGGGGTAAATCTTCCACAGGTGACAGGGGGTAAATCTTCCACAGGTGACGGGGGGTAAATCTTCCACAGGTGACAGGGGGTAAATCTTCCACAGGTGACAGGGGGTAAATCTTCCACAGGTGACAGTGGGTAAATCTTCCACAGGTGACAGTGGGTAAATCTTCCACAGGTGACAGTGGGTAAATCTTCCACAGGTGACAGGGGGTAAATCTTCCACAGGTGACAGGGGGTAAATCTTCCACAGGTGACAGTGGGTAAATCTTCCACAGGTGACAGTGGGTAAATCTTCCACAGGTGACAGTGGGTAAATCTTCCACAGGTGACAGGGGGTAAATCTTCCAGAGGGCAAGTGTTTAATAAACAGATTACAGCGGGAGACCCCAGCATCCAGTTGTTTTGAGCTGATTATAATCTTCTGCTTTGAGTCTCAGAGGGGGGTGAAACCGTCAATGCTGGTTTGGGCTGACTATATCTCAACAAAACACAGAGGTCCCAAATCTGTATCGGGGGGTTCCCAGAGTCTATGTGTTTTGGGGAGACATGGACCCGAATCCAAAGTAAAACTACTCCAAGGGTCCCCCAGGCTCACAACTCCCAAAGAATAGAGCCCCCTCAAAAGCCAGTGCCCATAGTCAGTATGCAAGAGGCTACCCTGCAGTCCCCTCCAGAGGTCTCGGTTGGGTCTGTCACATACACCATATCCTCTCTGATTGGGTCGGGGGCTTTTCCCACCTTGTCCTCTTCTCAAAGCTTCCCTTTCTATCTCTGTAGCTGATCTCTGCTCTGTCTTGGGAACACATGTGGTGGTGCAGTACAGAAGGCAGAGAACGTCTGGAGTGGATGGGCTCTGGCCATTATAATCCATTCATTGGGGGGGGGGGGCACCACTACAACCCCTAGAGATGTTACCCAAAGAAGCAGCAACCTTCCCTTTCTATCTCTGTAGCTGATCTCTGCTCCGTCTTGGGAACACATGTGGTGGTGCAGTACAGAAGGCAGAGAACGTCTGGAGTGGATGGGCTCTGGCCATTATAATCCATTCATTGGGGGGGGGGGGGGCACCACTACAACCCCTAGAGATGTTACCCAAAGAAGCCACAACCTTCCCTTTCTATCTCTGTAGCTGATCTCTGCTCCATCTTGGGAACACATGTGGTGGTGCAGTACAGAAGGCAGAGAACGTCTGGAGTGGATGGGCTCTGGCCATTATAATCCATTCATTGGGGGGGGGGGGGGGCACCACTACAACCCCTAGAGATGTTACCCAAAGAAGCCACAACCTTCCCTTTCTATCTCTGTAGCTGATCTCTGCTCTGTCTGGGGAACACATGTGGTGGTGCAGTAGAGATGGTAGAGAGTGTTATATGGTGTGGATGGGCCATATGACCAGCTGGAGCCCCTGATGGTGAAGGTTGGGGGAGGGCAATCCTGCACATTATAATAAGCTGTAGAGGAGCTCCGGACAGTATTATTATCCCATTCATTGTGGGTGGGGGGGGGGGGGGGCACCACTACAACCCATAGAGTTGTTACCCAAAGAAGCGGCAATGTTTCCTGTGTGAAGTCACTGACCGTTTGTGGTGTGGACATGGCTCTAACAGTCACTGGGAGGGAAGAATTCAAAAACCCAACATTCCTTAATGTCCTCTTCTCAGTCATACATGATCCCTGGAAGTCCTTCTAGTGTGAAGGAGACATGCCGCTGCCCTTTATGGGGTCTGATACACCGTGCTTGGAGAACGGGGGATGGGTACAGAACACGATTCCGCCCTCATTTTCTTCTGAATAAACGAAAATGGTCAGATTACAATCTCATGTCTGCGCTAAACAGTCATGGAAGGGGACACAATTCACAAAACACAGACCAGGCTTAGAAGGAAGGCAGAGATATCGTCAACCTCCAATAGTCAGGGTCTTCAAAGGACTGAGGCCCAGTCATCAATGGTCAAGTCATAGATGGTGAAGTGCAGTTTAAGGAATGCACCTTTCTGAGAGAGAGAGGGGAGGGACCTACATTGACCTATAACTGAGCTCTCATATATCACAAACTTTTAAGTTTCATTTCATATTCCATAACTTCTACTATAATGGAGTTACATTCCTGAAAAGGTCTACACTGTGAAGGACTCTGGACACCCTGACTGGGTATCTCTGCCAAGAAGCTGCTCTGGAACACGAGATCAGTAAATGTGGCTATAGTTACACCACGAACTAGGCAGTACCAGTTTTGGAATTAACCAGAATAAGAATTGTTTATTTGAACAAGAATACTGGCTTTTATACACTTCAGAGTTACATAGCTTTAGACTCCAAACAAGGTCACAAAGGTTAATAAGACACGTTGGACCTCCTAGGAGGAAGACCCATCAGATCTATATCATATTTGGTGTCTATCAAGTTGTAATTTCATTCTGCCTCATTATATGCTGGTTGTTGGGTTTTGAAACCTTGTCAGGTGGATGTGTAGCTGTAACCAGAGAGAGGCAATATAAAACACTAGAGCACACCTAACACACACCTCGCAGACCCCTTAATTGGGTGAAGTTAGCTCTGCAACACCCTCTCCTGGGCCAAACAAAGATGGCTGCACCTGCAGCTCTGGTCTTGCCATCATAACTATTCAGGAGTCCTTCATGAGGGCCAGGGACTCTGGCACATGTTTTTTTTTTTTTCTTTCATATTGGATGGAGTAAGGTAGGGTTATCACCCCAGTCAGGTGTCCCATTAAGGAGATTTCCCTTCACTTTCTGTTCCATAGGCAAAAGAGGAAGTAAGAGGAAATCAGAGAGAGAGAGAAATCCCTGGTTGTCGCCAAAGAACTAGTGTCCCCATTAGAAGGTTTCCCCTCCAATTCTGTTCTAGTGAAAACCCAAAGTTTGGGATTTACTTTCACGCATGGTGATAACATGCTTCCCAACTTTCTGAGATGGGAATGAGGGACACCTGCCACACCTCCTTAAATGAGAATTGTACAAAAACAATGGTTAAACCTACAAGTGCATTTTATATCCAGCTTTATACATAGATCAGACCAAAATGAGGGACAAATGAGGAAGAAAGAGGGACTTTGTTTCCGAATGAGGGACAGTCCATCAAAATCAGGGACAGTTGGGAGCTATGTGATAATGGTCATAAGAGAGGGCGAGGCTCCCTAACAGACATCAATACTGGACGGGGTCTAATCTTTCTCCATTCTATCCAGAACTAAAATAAAAGCTTGTCTTTAATTGTACTTTAATCTCTGTGAAGCGGAGTCTCTGAGTTCAGAGCTGTGTGTAGTGGGAAATTCTGTTACATTCCTGTGTGGTGTGGCAGCGAGGGATACAGACGTATACAGAGAATGGCGGCACTGGGTGCTCTGAATGCTGCATGCTATTGATAAACCTCATAGTGGCCACCATTGCCTTTTGCTGAGATCACTCTCAATCTGCTGGTGCTTACATTGACCTGCAAGCTGGAAAATCTCTGTGCTGGCTGAATGACTCTCTGGGTTGGGCTTTTGATGGTTTTTTTATGTGTGAAACATTTTCACCTAATATCAGAAAAACTCAGAAAGGTAAGTACCTCTGACTAGGTCCAGGGACCAAACAAGAGTACAGATTGGAAGGGGGTCAGTCCTTATCAGGTGTGATTATGAAAAAGGAAAGCAGTCTGATTGGACACCAAACTCTTAAGAGTCTTTGGCAGCCATCTTAGGTGAGGGAACCTTTTAAATAGAGTAACCTTGGTCATTTTTGTGCTCTTCTGGTGCATGGGGACAGGAACCCACTTGTGAGGGACAGTATTAAGCATAACAAGAGATGCGGGGCGAGGAGGGATAGCTCAGCACAGGCTCCTAATTCATTGATTACGCTCCGGTGATGGGTATGGAGGTGTGGAGCCACATCTGGAAAATAAAAGTTCTGTTCTGGATTGTTCTCCATAACTGGACATAGATCAGGGCCAAAGTCTGCTGGAGACGTTTCCTCAAGGAATTTTCTGAAGACGTGTATGAAGGATAATGGTGCATTATACCCTGTGTGTGAGCCATTACCCCCAGGTAAGGGGTCTAAGATATTATGTATATGTGAGTTGGTCCCACCTGGGAGCGAGGTGGTAGAAGAGCGGTGTGAGCAAAACTACATCTTCATCTGAACACCACAAACTGAATACACTTTATATTATATTAAAAGAAAGCTCATCCATCCATCCATCCATGTCTTCATTCATCCTTCGTTGTCTTCATCCATGTCTTCATTCATCCATCTCTTCATTCATCCTTCGTTATCTTCATCCATGTCTTCATCCATCCATCCATGTCTTCATTCATCCTTCGTTATCTTCATCCATGTCTTCATCCATCCATCCATGTCTTCATCCATCCATTGTTGTCTTCATCCATGTCTTCATCCATCCATCTCTTCATTCATCCTTCGTTATCTTCATCCATGTCTTCATCCATCCATCCTTGTCTTCATCCATCCATCCATCCATGTCTTCATTCATCCTTCGTTGCCTCCTCCATTGTCTTCATCCATGTCTTCATCCATGTCTTCATTCATCCTTCGTTGCCTCCTCCATTGTCTTCATCCATGTCTTCATCCATGTCTTCATTCATCCTTCGTTGTCTTCATCCATCCATCCATTTCTTCATCCATCCATCCATTTCCTCATCCATCCATCCATTTCTTCATCCATCCATCCATGTCTTCATCCATGTCTTCATTCATCCTTCGTTGTCTTCATCCATACATTGTTGTCTTCATCCATCTCTTCATCCATACATTTCTTCATCCATCCATCCTTGTCTTCATCCATCCATCCATCCATGTCTTCATTCATCCTTCGTTGCCTCCTCCATTGTCTTAATCCATGTCTTCATCCATGTCTTCATTCATCCTTCGTTGTCTTCATCCATACATTGTTGTCTTCATCCATGTCTTCATCCATCCATCTCTTCATCCATACATTTCTTCATCCATCCTTGTCTTCATCCATCCATCCTTGTCTTCATCCATCAATCCATTTCCTCATCCATCCATCCTTGTCTTCATCCATCCATCCTTGTCTTCATCCATCCATCCATTTTTTCATTCATCCTTGTCTTCATCCATCCATCCATTTCCTCATCCATCCATCCATCCTTGTCTTCATCCATCCATCCTTGTCTTCATCCATTTCTTTATCCATTCATCCATCCATCCATCTCTTCATTCATCCTTCGTTGTCTTCATCCATGTCTTCATTCATCCATCTCTTCATTCATCCTTCGTTATCTTCATCCATGTCTTCATCCATCCATCCATGTCTTCATTCATCCTTCGTTATCTTCATCCATGTCTTCATCCATCCATCCTTGTCTTCATTCATCCTTCGTTATCTTCATCCATGTCTTCATCCATCCATCCATGTCTTCATCCATCCATTGTTGTCTTCATCCATGTCTTCATCCATCCATCTCTTCATTCATCCTTCGTTATCTTCATCCATGTCTTCATCCATCCATCCTTGTCTTCATCCATCCATCCATCCATGTCTTCATTCATCCTTCGTTGCCTCCTCCATTGTCTTCATCCATGTCTTCATCCATGTCTTCATTCATCCTTCGTTGCCTCCTCCATTGTCTTCATCCATGTCTTCATCCATGTCTTCATTCATCCTTCGTTGCCTCCTCCATTGTCTTCATCCATGTCTTCATCCATGTCTTCATTCATCCTTCGTTGTCTTCATCCATCCATCCATTTCTTCATCCATCCATCCATTTCCTCATCCATCCATCCATTTCTTCATCCATCCATCCATGTCTTCATCCATGTCTTCATTCATCCTTCGTTGTCTTCATCCATACATTGTTGTCTTCATCCATCTCTTCATCCATACATTTCTTCATCCATCCATCCTTGTCTTCATCCATCCATCCATCCATGTCTTCATTCATCCTTCGTTGCCTCCTCCATTGTCTTAATCCATGTCTTCATCCATGTCTTCATTCATCCTTCGTTGTCTTCATCCATACATTGTTGTCTTCATCCATGTCTTCATCCATCCATCTCTTCATCCATACATTTCTTCATCCATCCTTGTCTTCATCCATCCATCCTTGTCTTCATCCATCAATCCATTTCCTCATCCATCCATCCTTGTCTTCATCCATCCATCCTTGTCTTCATCCATCCATCCATTTTTTCATTCATCCTTGTCTTCATCCATCCATCCATTTCCTCATCCATCCATCCATCCTTGTCTTCATCCATCCATCCTTGTCTTCATCCATTTCTTTATCCATTCATCCATCCATCCATGTCTTCTTTCATCCATCCATCCATCTCTTCATTCATCCTTCGTTGTCTTCATCCATGTCTTCATTCATCCATCTCTTCATTCATCCTTCGTTATCTTCATCCATGTCTTCATCCATCCATCCATGTCTTCATTCATCCTTCGTTATCTTCATCCATGTCTTCATCCATCCATCCTTGTCTTCATTCATCCTTCGTTATCTTCATCCATGTCTTCATCCATCCATCCATGTCTTCATCCATCCATTGTTGTCTTCATCCATGTCTTCATCCATCCATCTCTTCATTCATCCTTCGTTATCTTCATCCATGTCTTCATCCATCCATCCTTGTCTTCATCCATCCATCCATCCATGTCTTCATTCATCCTTCGTTGCCTCCTCCATTGTCTTCATCCATGTCTTCATCCATGTCTTCATTCATCCTTCGTTGCCTCCTCCATTGTCTTCATCCATGTCTTCATCCATGTCTTCATTCATCCTTCGTTGCCTCCTCCATTGTCTTCATCCATGTCTTCATCCATGTCTTCATTCATCCTTCGTTGTCTTCATCCATCCATCCATTTCTTCATCCATCCATCCATTTCCTCATCCATCCATCCATTTCTTCATCCATCCATCCATGTCTTCATCCATGTCTTCATTCATCCTTCGTTGTCTTCATCCATACATTGTTGTCTTCATCCATCTCTTCATCCATACATTTCTTCATCCATCCATCCTTGTCTTCATCCATCCATCCATCCATGTCTTCATTCATCCTTCGTTGCCTCCTCCATTGTCTTAATCCATGTCTTCATCCATGTCTTCATTCATCCTTCGTTGTCTTCATCCATACATTGTTGTCTTCATCCATGTCTTCATCCATCCATCTCTTCATCCATACATTTCTTCATCCATCCTTGTCTTCATCCATCCATCCTTGTCTTCATCCATCAATCCATTTCCTCATCCATCCATCCTTGTCTTCATCCATCCATCCTTGTCTTCATCCATCCATCCATTTTTTCATTCATCCTTGTCTTCATCCATCCATCCATTTCCTCATCCATCCATCCATCCTTGTCTTCATCCATCCATCCTTGTCTTCATCCATTTCTTTATCCATTCATCCATCCATCCATGTCTTCTTTCATCCATCCCTGTCTTCATCCATCCATTTCTTCATCCATCCTACTCTTCATCCATCTGTCCATTTTGTCATCCATCCATCCTTGTCTTCATCCATCCATCCATCCATTTCTTCATCCATCCATCCATTTCTTCATCCATCCATCCATCCATTTCTTCATCCATCCTTGTCTTCATCCATCCATCCATCCATTTCTTCATCCATCCATCCATTTCTTCATCCATCCATCCATCCATTTCTTCATCCATCCTTGTCTTCATCCATCCATCCATTTCTTCATCCATCCTTGTCTTCATCCATCCTTGTCTTCATCCATCCATCCATCCATTTTGTCATCCATCCATCCTTGTCTTCATCCATCCATCCATTTCCTCATCCATCCATTTCTTCATCCATCCATCCATCCATCCATCCATCCATCCATTTCCTCATCCATCCATCCTTGTCTTCATCCATTTCTTTATCCATTCATCCATGTCTCCATCCAACCATCAATGTCTTCATCTATCCAGCCTTTGTCTTCATCTTCCCATCTACAGTATCTCACAAAAGTAAGTACACCCCTCAGTCACATTTGTGTAAATCTTTTCTTCTCTCTTTTCATGTGACAACACTGAAGAAATGACACTTGTCTACAATGTAAAGTAGTGAGTGTACAGCTTGTATAACAGTGTAAATTTCCTGTCCCCTCAAAATAACTCAACACACAGCCATTAATGTCTAAACCGCTGGCAACAAAAGTCAGGACACCCCTAAGAGAAAATGTCCAAATTGGGCCCAAAGTGTCAATATTTTGTGTGGCCGCCATTATTTTCCAGCACGGCCTTCACCCTCTTGGGCATGGAGGTCAGCAGAGCTTCACAGGTCACCACTGGAGTCCTCTTCCCCTCCCCCATGATGACATCACAGAGCTGGTGGATGTTGGAGACCTTCCCCTCCTCCACCTTCCCTCTGAGGATCCCCCACAGATGATCAATAGGGTTTAGGTCTGGAGACATGCTTGGCCAGTCCATCACCTTTACCCTCAGCTTCTTTAGTAAGGCAGTGGTGGTGTTGGAGGTGTGTTTGGGGTGGTTATCATGTTGGAATACTGCCCTGCGGTCCAGTCTCTGAAGGGAGGGGATCATGCTCTGCTTCAGTATGTCACAGTACATGTTGGCATTCATTGTCCCCTCAATGATCTGTAGCCCCCCAGTGCCGGCAGCACTCATGTAGCCCCAGACCATGACACCCCCACCACCATGCCTGACTGTAGACAAGACACACTTGTCTTTGTCCTCCTCACCTGGTTGCCCCCACACACGCCTGACACCATCTGACACCAAATACCTTTATCTTGGTCTCATCAGAGCACAGGACATGGTTCCAGTAATCCATCTCCTTAGTCTGCTTGTCTTCAGCAAACTGTTTGTGGTCTTTCTTGTGCATCATCTTTAGAAGAGGCTTCCCTCTGGGATGACAGCCATGCAGACCAATTTGATGCAGTGTGCGGCGTATGGTCTGAGCACTGACAGGCTGACCCCCCACCCCTACAACCTCTGCAGCAATGCTGGCAGCACTCATACGTCTATTTCCCAAAGACAACCTCTGGATATGACGCTGAGCACGTGACCTCAACTACTTTGGTGGACCATGGCGAGGCCTGTTCTGAGGGGAACCTGTCCTGTTATACCGCTGTATGGTCTTGGCCACCGTGCTGCAGCTCAGTTTCAGGGTCTCTGCAATCTTCTTATAGCCTAGGCCATCTTTATGTAGAGCGACAATTCTTATCAGATCCTCAGAGAGTTCTTTGCCATGAGGTGCCATGTTGTACTTCCAGTGACCAGTATGAGAGAGTGAGAGCGATAACACCAAATTTAACACACCTGCTCCCCATTCACACCTGAGACCTTGTAACACTAACGAGTCACATGACACCGTTGAGGGAAAATGGCTAATTGGGACCAATTTGGGACATTTTCACTTAGGGGGGGGAATGACTTTTGTTGCCAGCGGTTTAGACATTAATGGCTGTGTGTTGAGTTATTTTGAGGGGACAGGAAATTTACACTGTTATACAAGCTGTACACTCACTACTTTACATTGTAGACAAGTGTCATTTCTTCAGTGTTGTCACATGAAAAGATTTACACAAATGTCACTGAGGGGTGTACTTTCTTTTGTCAGATACTGTATGTCTCCATCCATCCATCCATGTTTTTATCCATCCATCCATCCATGTCTCCATCCATGTTTTTATCCATCCATCCATGTCTCCATCCATCCATGTCTCCATCCATGTTTTTATCCATCCATCCATGTCTCCATCCATCCATGTCTCCATCCATGTTTTTATCCATCCATCCATGTCTCCATCCATCCATGTCTCCATCCATGTTTTTATCTATCCATCCATGTCTCCATCCATCCATGTCTCCATCCATGTTTTTATCCATCCATCCATGTCTCCATCCATCCATGTCTCCATCCATCCATCCATGTTTTTATCCATCCATCCATCCATGTCTCCATCCATGTTTTTATCCATCCATCCATGTCTCTATCCATCCATCCATGTCTCCATCCATGTTTTTATCCATCCGTCCATCCATCCATGTCTCCATGCTTTATTTTTTTGAGAAATCACTTTGAAAACCCCCCTAGTAATTCTAGCCGTGGTCATCTTGAGTAATGAATGAATGAAATACTTGTATAGCGCACAATGTGAACTGAATCGCCTCTAGGCGCTGTGGCGAGCTTTGATCATCTGCTAGAAGAGGAAGGTCTTGAGTTTTTTCCTAAAAGCCAGGTGATTTTCTTCCAGGCGGATGTTGATTGGTAGAGCATTCCATAGCCGAGGCCCTTGGACAGCGAATCTCCGATCACCCTTGGATTTATACCGGGCTTTGGGCACGAGGAGGAGGTTTTTGTTGGCTGATCGAAGACTGCGGTTTGGTGTGTAATGATTTATTTTCTCCATTAGGTATTGCGGAGCTTCTCTATGCACGCATTTGTGGGTGAGGCAAAGGGTCTTGAACGTGATCCGATTTTTTACGGTTAGCCAATGTAAGCTCCTCGGTGAAGGAGAGATGGATTCCCAGGGTTTTTTTCCTGTTATCAGCCTTGCCGCCGTGTTTTGGATCAGTTGTAATCACACAAGTTGATATTGTGGTAATCCTATGTACAGCGAGTTTGCGTAGTCCAGTCGTGAATTAATGATTGTTCCAACTACCACTGCTTTGTCATTCTTTGGGATAAAAGGGATGAGTCTGCGGAGCATGCGCAGCAGATGGTGAGATCCACTGACTACAGATCCTATTTGCGCATCCATTGACATTTGTGCGTCTAATATAACCCCGAGACTCTTGGCTTTGGTCTTTGGGGAGATAGTCTGCCCAAAGACGGTTGGTGGAGACCAGGAGGTTTTGGTTGCGGGCTTATGATTTGGGTGTAAGATAAGAAGCTCTGTCTTTGATTGGTTCAGCTGGAGGGAGTTGGTGGTCATCCAGTCCTCTATTGATTTGAGGCAGTTTTCAAGTTGTTGTTGGTGATCTTTTTTTCCATTGATCCGGAAATAAAGTTGCGTGTCGTCAGCGTAAGAGTGGAAGCAGAGATCTGAGCATCTGATGATTTGAAGGAGCGGGCGAATGTAAATGTTGAAGAGAACGGGTGACAACGGAGAGCCTTGAGGGACTCCGCAGGTGACTGCCCGAGTTTCGGAGAGGAATTTTCCTAGTTTCACTGTCTGTGACCGATTTCCTAGGAAGGACGCGAACCAATGGAGATCTATGTCTTGGACTCCGGCTACTTCTGTGAGGCGGACGAGTAGAGTATTGTGATCTACTGTATCAAACGCTGCACTTAGGTCTAGCAGTACGAGGAGACACGGCTCTCCGTCATCTGCCGCTTCGAGGGCGTCATCCCAAATCTTGAGGAGAGCCGTTTCTGTTCCATGACCCGGGCGGAAGCCTGATTGCAGCGGGTCCAGGAGTTTGTGAGTATCCAGGTGAAGTTGTAGCTGATGTACTACAGCTTTCTCCATGATCTTAGAAATGGTGTTGAGGCTTGTAATTGGCCTACGGTTGTTTGGATCCTGAGGGTCCAGGTTTGGTTTCTTGAGTAGAGGTTTGACGATGCCTTGTTTGAGGATGCTGGGAACAATCCCTTCGTGGAATGATCAGTTTATGAGGTGGGTTATGGTTGGAGCCACGATGTCGGAGCATTCTTTCAGTAGTTTTGTGGGGATGATGTCAATAGGTGAGGTACTGTCACGCAGTTTATTAATGATGTTTTTTGCGGTGTCTACGGTAATTGGGGATAGTGAAAATTTTGGCGGTTGCGGTATGTTGGTGCGGACATCCTCTTTATGTATTTGCTGGCTGAGGTCGGATGTTTTCTTCTGACAAATTGTTTCCCTGATGGTTTTGACTTTATCGATGAAAAAATCCGACAGTTTGTCACAGTAATCCTGGGATTCGCTTTCTGGGGGTTCTAGGCACACCGGATTCATTGATTGATTAACCAGTTTAAACAGTTCCCGTGGTTGGTTTGCGGCCGTTGAGATTGTATATGAGGGCAAATGATTCATGTAGTGTTTACTTCCTGAAATCAGTGGCGTTGCTAGGTGGGTGCGGGCCGCACCCGGGTGACACCCGCCAGAGGGGTGACACCCGTGGGTAGCGCCACCGCTAACAACGCCCACTGCACAGTCCCGTGCCGCGGCTGTGTCCCTCAGCGCGGAGCGGAATGAAGCCACCTCCCCTTCCTCTCTATTTTGATCCACAGAGGAGGAGGAGCCAGAACTTGAGGGACACACACCGCTGTGTGTGTGTGTATGATTGCTGTTCTGAGGTATGTAAGGGGGGGTGTCTGCACTGGGGGGGGTCTGCACTGGGGGGGTGTCTGTACTGAGGGGGATCTGCACTGGGGGGTGTAGGTACTGCTGGGGGGTCTGCACTAAGGGGGGTGTCTGTACTGGGGGGTCTGCAATGAGGGAGTGTCTGCGCTGGGGGGTGTCTGTACTGCTGGGGGGTCTGTACTGGGGAGGGTCTGCACTTGGGGGGTCTGCATGGAGGGGGTTGTTTGCATGGGGGTCTGCATGGAGGGGGGTGTCTGTACTGCTGGGGGGTCTGCACTGAGGGGTGTCTGTAACTGACGGGGGTCTCTGTATTGTTGGAGGGGTCTCCACTGGGGGGTCTGCACTGAGGGGGGTGTCTGTACTGAGGGGGCTCTGCATTGGGGGGGTCTGCTTTGAGGGGAGTGTCTGTAATGCTGGGGGTGTCTGCACTGAGGGGGGTGTCTGTACTGTTGGGGGGGTCTGCACTGAGGGGGGTGTCTGTACTGAGGGGGCTCTGCATTGGGGGGGTCTGCTTTGAGGGGAGTGTCTGTAATGCTGGGGGTGTCTGCACTGAGGGGGGTGTCTGTACTGTTGGGGGGGTCTGCACTGAGGGGGGTGTCTGTACTGTTGGGGGGGTCTGCACTGAGGGGGGTGTCTGTACTGAGGGGGCTCTGCTTTGAGGGGAGTGTCTGTAATGCTGGGGGGGTCTGCACTGAGGTGGGGGTATCTGTACCGATGGGGGGGTTCTGCACCAAGGTGGGGTGTCTGTATTGATGGAGGGGTCTGCACTGAAGGGGTGTCTGTACTGAGGGGGGAGGGTTATACTGAGGGAGGGGGGTCTATATTGATGGAGGGTGATCTGTATTGAGGGAGGGGGATCTATACTGCGGGAGGAGGGTCTGTAGTTAGTGGAAGGGGGTCTGTACTGAGGGGGGACTATTTGGTGGGGGGTGACACTATTTTTTTCGCACCAGGTGACACCAACCCTAGTGACGCCACTGCCTGAAATCAATCTACCCTTAGCCCAGGCATGTAGGCAGCAGGGTGTGCTTGGCTGGGAAAGCCCCTCCTGGGATGGATGACATCATTTTGGCCTAAGCAAGAAACCAGGAAGTGAGTGAAGAAATCCCTCGGGATTGGGATTACACGGAGTTCCTGGTGACGGAGAGAGTTCCATTCAGCTCCAGGTTGTCAATACGGATGCAGATCCCAATGGCATAGGGAACGAGGGACACCTATGATCAAATGTATGTGGGCATAGGACACACCCCCCGGCCACGCCCACTTAAAGGAGAATTATCCCCAAAAAATATTAGTTAAACCCACAAGTGCTTTTCTGTTCCACTAATATCCCTTTATATCCCTTTATATCCCTTTATATCCCTTTATATCCCTTTATATCCCTTTATATCCCTTCATATCGGCTTCTGAGATTTACTAATTCAGCGGTTTAGAGATTGGATGAAAGGATCAGCTCTGGGAAACATTTCCTGAAAGATAAAAAGTGCATTTTATATACAACTATATATAGATCAGAGCAACACGAGGGACCAATAAGGAGGACAGAGGGACAGAGGGACGTTGCTCCAAATCAGGGACAGATGAGGAGGACAGAGGGACATTGCTCCAAATCAGGGACAGATGAGGAGGACAGAGGGACGTTGCTCCAAATCAGGGACAGATGAGGAGGACGGAGGGACGTTGCTCCAAATCAGGGACAGATGAGGAGGACGGAGGGACGTTGCTCCAAATCAGGGACAGATGAGGAGGACAGAGGGACGTTGCTCCAAATCAGGGACAGATGAGGAGGACAGAGGGACGTTGCTCCAAATCAGGGACAGATGAGGAGGACAGAGGGACGTTGCTCCAAATCAGGGACAGATGAGGAGGACAGAGGGACATTGCTCCAAATCAGGGACAGATGAGGAGGACAGAGGGACATTGCTCCAAATCAGGGACAGATGAGGAGGACAGAGGGACATTGCTCCAAATCAGGGACAGATGAGGAGGACGGAGGGACATTGCTCCAAATCAGGGACAGATGAGGAGGACAGAGGGACATTGCTTCAAATCAGGGACAGATGAGGAGGACGGAGGGACATTGCTCCAAATCAGGGACAGATGAGGAGGACAGAGGGACATTGCTCCAAATCAGGGACAGATGAGGAGGACAGAGGGACGTTGCTCCAAATCAGGGACAGATGAGGAGGACAGAGGGACGTTGCTCCAAATCAGGGACAGATGAGGAGGACAGAGGGACATTGCTTCAAATCAGGGACAGATGAGGAGTACGGAGGGACAGAGGGACATTGCTCCAAATCAGGGACAGATGAGGAGGACAGAGGGACGTTGCTCCAAATCAGGGACAGATGAGGAGGACGGAGGGACAGAGGGACGTTGCTCCAAATCAGGGACAGATGAGGAGGACGGAGGGACATTGCTCCAAATCAGGGACAGATGAGGAGGACGGAGGGACGTTGCTCCAAATCAGGGACAGATGAGGAGGACAGAGGGACGTTGCTCCAAATCAGGGACAGATGAGGAGGACAGAGGGACATTGCTCCAAATCAGGGACAGATGAGGAGGACAGAGGGACGTTGCTCCAAATCAGGGACAGATGAGGAGGGACAGAGGGACTTTCCTCCAAATCAGGGACAGATGAGGAGGACAGAGGGACGTTGCTCCAAATCAGGGACAGATGAGGAGGACAGAGGGACGTTGCTCCAAATCAGGGACAGATGAGGAGGACGGAGGGACAGAGGGACGTTGCTCCAAATCAGGGACAGATGAGGAGGGACAGAGGGACTTTCCTCCAAATCAGGGACAGATGAGGAGGACAGAGGGACGTTGCTCCAAATCAGGGACAGATGAGGAGGACGGAGGGACAGAGGGACGTTGCTCCAAATCAGGGACAGATGAGGAGGACAGAGGGACGTTGCTCCAAATCAGGGACAGATGAGGAGGACGGAGGGACAGAGGGACGTTACTCCAAATCAGGGACAGATGAGGAGGACGGAGGGACGTTGCTCCAAATCAGGGACAGATGAGGAGGACGGAGGGACATTGCTCCAAATCAGGGGCAGATGAGGAGGACGGAGGGACGTTGCTCCAAATCAGGGACAGATGAGGAGGACGGAGGGACAGAGGGACGTTGCTCCAAATCAGGGACAGATGAGGAGGACGGAGGGACGTTGCTCCAAATCAGGGACAGATGAGGAGGAAGGAGGGACGTTGCTCCAAATCAGGGACAGATGAGGAGGACAGAGGGACGTTGCTCCAAATCAGGGACAGATGAAGAGGACAGAGGGACGTTGCTCCAAATCAGGGACAGATGAGGAGGACGGAGGGACGTTGCTCCAAATCAGGGGCAGATGAGGAGGACGGAGGGACGTTACTCCAAATCAGGGACAGATGAGGAGGACGGAGGGACGTTGCTCCAAATCAGGGACAGATGAGGAGGACGGAGGGACAGAGGGACGTTGCTCCAAATCAGGGACAGATGAGGAGGACGGAGGGACGTTGCTCCAAATCAGGGACAGATGAGGAGGACGGAGGGACGTTGCTCCAAATCAGGGACAGATGAGGAGGACAGAGGGACGTTGCTCCAAATCAGGGACAGATGAGGAGGACAGAGGGACGTTGCTCCAAATCAGGGACAGATGAGGAGGACGGAGGGACGTTGCTCCAAATCAGGGACAGATGAGGAGGACGGAGGGACGTTGCTCCAAATCAGGGACAGATGAGGAGGACGGAGGGACGTTGCTCCAAATCAGGGACAGATGAGGAGGACAGAGGGACGTTGCTCCAAATCAGGGACAGATGAGGAGGACGGAGGGACGTTGCTCCAAATCAGGGACAGATGAGGAGGACAGAGGGACGTTGCTCCAAATCAGGGACAGATGAGGAGGACGGAGGGACGTTGCTCCAAATCAGGGGCAGATGAGGAGGACAGAGGGACGTTGCTCCAAATCAGGGACAGATGAGGAGGACAGAGGGACGTTGCTCCAAATCAGGGACAGATGAGGAGGACGGAGGGACGTTGCTCCAAATCAGGGACAGATGAGGAGGACAGAGGGACGTTGCTCCAAATCAGGGACAGATGAGGAGGACGGAGGGACGTTGCTCCAAATCAGGGACAGATGAGGAGGACAGAGGGACGTTGCTCCAAATCAGGGACAGATGAGGAGGACGGAGGGACGTTGCTCCAAATCAGGGACAGATGAGGAGGACAGAGGGACGTTGCTCCAAATCAGGGACAGATGAGGAGGACGGAGGGACAGAGGGACGTTGCTCCAAATCAGGGACAGATGAGGAGGACGGAGGGACGTTGCTCCAAATCAGGGACAGATGAGGAGGACGGAGGGACGTTGCTCCAAATCAGGGACAGATGAGGAGGACAGAGGGACGTTGCTCCAAATCAGGGACAGATGAGGAGGACGGAGGGACAGAGGGACGTTGCTCCAAATCAGGGACAGATGAGGAGGACGGAGGGACGTTGCTCCAAATCAGGGGCAGATGAGGAGGACGGAGGGACGTTGCTCCAAATCAGGGACAGATGAGGAGGACAGAGGGACGTTGCTCCAAATCAGGGACAGATGAGGAGGACAGAGGGACGTTGCTCCAAATCAGGGACAGATGAGGAGGACGGAGGGACGTTGCTCCAAATCAGGGACAGATGAGGAGGACAGAGGGACGTTGCTCCAAATCAGGGACAGATGAGGAGGACAGAGGGACGTTGCTCCAAATCAGGGACAGATGAGGAGGACGGAGGGACGTTGCTCCAAATCAGGGACAGATGAGGAGGACGGAGGGACGTTGCTCCAAATCAGGGACAGATGAGGAGGACAGAGGGACTTTCCTCCAAATCAGGGACAGATGAGGAGGACAGAGGGACGTTACTCCAAATCAGGGACAGATGAGGAGGACAGAGGGACGTTGCTCCAAATCAGGGACAGATGAGGAGGACAGAGGGACGTTGCTCCAAATCAGGGACAGATGAGGAGGACAGAGGGACAGAGGGACGTTGCTCCAAATCAGGGACAGATGAGGAGGACGGAGGGACGTTGCTCCAAATCAGGGACAGATGAGGAGGACAGAGGGACGTTGCTCCAAATCAGGGACAGATGAGGAGGACGGAGGGACAGAGGGACGTTGCTCCAAATCAGGGACAGATGAGGAGGACAGAGGGACGTTGCTCCAAATCAGGGACAGATGAGGAGGACAGAGGGACGTTGCTCCAAATCAGGGACAGATGAGGAGGACAGAGGGACAGAGGGACGTTGCTCCAAATCAGGGACAGATGAGGAGGACAGAGGGACGTTGCTCCAAATCAGGGACAGATGAGGAGGACGGAGGGACAGAGGGACGTTGCTCCAAATCAGGGACAGATGAGGACGGAGGGACGTTGCTCCAAATCAGGGACAGATGAGGAGGACGGAGGGACGTTGCTCCAAATCAGGGACAGATGAGGAGGACAGAGGGACGTTGCTCCAAATCAGGGACAGATGAAGAGGACAGAGGGACGTTGCTCCAAATCAGGGACAGATGAGGAGGACGGAGGGACGTTGCTCCAAATCAGGGACAGATGAGGAGGACGGAGGGACGTTGCTCCAAATCAGGGACAGATGAGGAGGACAGAGGGACGTTGCTCCAAATCAGGGACAGATAAGGAGGACAGAGGGACGTTGCTCCAAATCAGGGACAGATAAGGAGGACAGAGGGACGTTGCTCCAAATCAGGGACAGATGAGGAGGACGGAGGGACAGAGGGACGTTACTCCAAATCAGGGACAGATGAGGAGGACAGAGGGACGTTACTCCAAATCAGGGACAGATGAGGAGGACGGAGGGACGTTGCTCCAAATCAGGGACAGATGAGGAGGACAGAGGGACGTTGCTCCAAATCAGGGACAGATGAGGAGGACAGAGGGACGTTACTCCAAATCAGGGACAGATGAGGAGGACGGAGGGACGTTGCTCCAAATCAGGGACAGATAAGGAGGACAGAGGGACGTTGCTCCAAATCAGGGACAGATGAGGAGGGACGGAGGGACGTTGCTCCAAATCAGGGACAGATAAGGAGGACAGAGGGACGTTGCTCCAAATCAGGGACAGATGAGGAGGACGGAGGGACAGAGGGACGTTGCTCCAAATCAGGGACAGATGAGGAGGACAGAGGGACGTTGCTCCAAATCAGGGACAGATGAGGAGGATGGAGGGACGTTGCTCCAAATCAGGGACAGATGAGGAGGACAGAGGGACGTTGCTCCAAATCAGGGACAGATGAGGAGGACGGAGGGACAGAGGGACGTTGCTCCAAATCAGGGACAGATGAAGAGGACAGAGGGACGTTGCTCCAAATCAGGGACAGATGAGGAGGACAGAGGGACGTTGCTCCAAATCAGGGACAGATGAGGAGGACGGAGGGACGTTGCTCCAAATCAGGGGCAGATGAGGAGGACAGAGGGACGTTGCTCCAAATCAGGGACAGATGAAGAGGACAGAGGGACGTTGCTCCAAATCAGGGACAGATGAGGAGGACGGAGGGACGTTGCTCCAAATCAGGGGCAGATGAGGAGGACAGAGGGACGTTGCTCCAAATCAGGGACAGATGAGGAGGACAGAGGGACAGAGGGACGTTGCTCCAAATCAGGGACAGATGAGGAGGACAGAGGGACGTTGCTCCAAATCAGGGACAGATGAGGAGGACAGAGGGACGTTGCTCCAAATCAGGGACAGATGAGGAGGACGGAGGGACGTTGCTCCAAATCAGGGACAGATGAGGAGGACGGAGGGACGTTGCTCCAAATCAGGGACAGATGAGGAGGACAGAGGGACGTTGCTCCAAATCAGGGACAGATGAGGAGGACAGAGGGACGTTGCTCCAAATCAGGGACAGATGAGGAGGACGGAGGGACGTTGCTCCAAATCAGGGACAGATGAGGAGGACAGAGGGACGTTGCTCCAAATCAGGGACAGATGAGGAGGACAGAGGGACGTTGCTCCAAATCAGGGACAGATGAGGAGGACGGAGGGACGTTGCTCCAAATCAGGGACAGTTGAGGAGGACAGAGGGACGTTGCTCCAAATCAGGGACAGATGAGGAGGACAGAGGGACGTTGCTCCAAATCAGGGACAGATGAGGAGGACGGAGGGACGTTGCTCCAAATCAGGGGCAGATGAGGAGGACAGAGGGACGTTGCTCCAAATCAGGGACAGATGAGGAGGACAGAGGGACAGAGGGACGTTGCTCCAAATCAGGGACAGATGAGGAGGACAGAGGGACGTTGCTCCAAATCAGGGACAGATGAGGAGGACAGAGGGACAGAGGGACGTTGCTCCAAATCAGGGACAGATGAAGAGGACAGAGGGACGTTGCTCCAAATCAGGGACAGATGAGGAGGACAGAGGGACATTGCTCCAAATCAGGGACAGATGAGGAGGACAGAGGGACGTTGCTCCAAATCAGGGACAGATGAGGAGGACAGAGGGACGTTGCTCCAAATCAGGGACAGATGAGGAGGACGGAGGGACGTTGCTCCAAATCAGGGGCAGATGAGGAGGACAGAGGGACGTTGCTCCAAATCAGGGACAGATGAGGAGGACGGAGGGACGTTGCTCCAAATCAGGGGCAGATGAGGAGGACAGAGGGACGTTGCTCCAAATCAGGGACAGATGAGGAGGACAGAGGGACAGAGGGACGTTGCTCCAAATCAGGGACAGATGAGGAGGACAGAGGGACGTTGCTCCAAATCAGGGACAGATGAGGAGGACAGAGGGACGTTGCTCCAAATCAGGGACAGATGAGGAGGACAGAGGGACAGAGGGACGTTGCTCCAAATCAGGGACAGATGAGGAGGACAGAGGGACGTTGCTCCAAATCAGGGACAGATGAGGAGGACAGAGGGACGTTGCTCCAAATCAGGGACAGATGAGGAGGACAGAGGGACTTTCCTCCAAATCAGGGACAGATGAGGAGGACAGAGGGACGTTGCTCCAAATCAGGGACAGATGAGGAGGACAGAGGGACGTTGCTCCAAATCAGGGACAGATGAGGAGGACAGAGGGACTTTCCTCCAAATCAGGGACAGATGAGGAGGACAGAGGGACGTTGCTCCAAATCAGGGACAGATGAGGAGGACGGAGGGACATTGCTCCAAATCAGGGACAGATGAGGAGGACAGAGGGACGTTGCTCCAAATCAGGGACAGATGAGGAGGACGGAGGGACGTTGCTCCAAATCAGGGACAGATGAGGAGGACGGAGGGACATTGCTCCAAATCAGGGACAGATGAGGAGGACAGAGGGACGTTGCTCCAAATCAGGGACAGTTGAGGAGGACAGAGGGACGTTGCTCCAAATCAGGGACAGATGAGGAGGACGGAGGGACGTTGCTCCAAATCAGGGACAGATGAGGAGGACGGAGGGACGTTGCTCCAAATCAGGGACAGATGAGGAGGACGGAGGGACATTGCTCCAAATCAGGGACAGATGAGGAGGACGGAGGGACATTGCTCCAAATCAGGGACAGTTGAGGAGGACAGAGGGACGTTGCTCCAAATCAGGGACAGATGAGGAGGACGGAGGGACGTTGCTCCAAATCAGGGACAGATGAGGAGGACGGAGGGACGGAGGGACGTTGCTCCAAATCAGGGACAGATGAGGAGGACGGAGGGACGTTGCTCCAAATCAGGGACAGATGAGGAGGACAGAGGGACGTTGCTCCAAATCAGGGACAGATGAGGAGGACAGAGGGACGTTGCTCCAAATCAGGGACAGATGAGGAGGACAGAGGGACGTTGCTCCAAATCAGGGACAGATGAGGAGGACAGAGGGACGTTGCTCCAAATCAGGGACAGATGAGGAGGACAGAGGGACATTGCTCCAAATCAGGGACAGATGAGGAGGACAGAGGGACATTGCTCCAAATCAGGGACAGATGAGGAGGACAGAGGGACGTTGCTCCAAATCAGGGACAGATGAGGAGGACAGAGGGACAGAGGGACGTTGCTCCAAATCAGGGACAGATGAGGAGGACAGAGGGACATTGCTCCAAATCAGGGACAGATGAGGAGGACAGAGGGACATTGCTCCAAATCAGGGACAGATGAGGAGGACAGAGGGACGTTGCTCCAAATCAGGGACAGATGAGGAGGACAGAAGGACATTGCTCCAAATCAGGGACAGATGAGGAGGACAGAGGGACATTGCTCCAAATCAGGGACAGATGAGGAGGACAGAGGGACGTTGCTCCAAATCAGGGACAGATGAGGAGGACAGAGGGACGTTACTCCAAATCAGGGACAGATGAGGAGGATGGAGGGATGTTGCTCCAAATCAGGGACAGATGAGGAGGACAGAGGGACAGAGGGACGTTGCTCCAAATCAGGGACAGATGAGGAGGACAGAGGGACATTGCTCCAAATCAGGGACAGATGAGGAGGACAGAGGGACGTTGCTCCAAATCAGGGACAGATGAGGAGGATGGAGGGACGTTGCTCCAAATCAGGGACAGATGAGGAGGACGGAGGGACAGAGGGACATTGCTCCAAATCAGGGACAGATGAGGAGGACAGAGGGACGTTGCTCCAAATCAGGGACAGATGAGGAGGACAGAGGGACGTTGCTCCAAATCAGGGACAGATGAGGAGGATGGAGGGACGTTGCTCCAAATCAGGGACAGATGAGGAGGACAGAGGGACGTTGCTCCAAATCAGGGACAGATGAGGAGGACGGAGGGACAGAGGGACGTTGCTCCAAATCAGGGACAGATGAGGAGGACAGAGGGACGTTGCTCCAAATCAGGGACAGATGAGGAGGACAGAGGGACTTTCCTCCAAATCAGGGACAGATGAGGAGGACAGAGGGATGTTGCTCCAAATCAGGGACAGATGAGGAGGACGGAGGGACAGAGGGACGTTGCTCCAAATCAGGGACAGATGAGGAGGACGGAGGGACGTTGCTCCAAATCAGGGACAGATGAGGAGGACAGAGGGACGTTGCTCCAAATCAGGGACAAATGAGGAGGACAGAGGGACGTTACTCCAAATCAGGGACAGATGAGGAGGACGGAGGGACGTTGCTCCAAATCAGGGACAGATGAGGAGGACGGAGGGATGTTGCTCCAAATCAGGGACAGATGAGGAGGACAGAGGGACGTTGCTCCAAATCAGGGACAGATGAGGAGGACAGAGGGACGTTGCTCCAAATCAGGGACAGATGAGGAGGACGGAGGGACAGAGGGACGTTGCTCCAAATCAGGGACAGATAAGGAGGACAGAGGGACGTTGCTCCAAATCAGGGACAGATGAGGAGGACAGAGGGACTTTCCTCCAAATCAGGGACAGATGAGGAGGACAGAGGGACGTTACTCCAAATCAGGGACAGATGAGGAGGACAGAGGGATGTTGCTCCAAATCAGGGACAGATGAGGAGGACAGAGGGACGTTGCTCCAAATCAGGGACAGATGAGGAGGACAGAGGGACGTTGCTCCAAATCAGGGACAGATGAGGAGGACAGAGGGACTTTCCTCCAAATCAGGGACAGATGAGGAGGACAGAGGGACATTGCTCCAAATCAGGGACAGATGAGGAGGACAGAGGGACGTTACTCCAAATCAGGGACAGATGAGGAGGATGGAGGGACGTTGCTCCAAATCAGGGACAGATGAGGAGGACGGAGGGACGTTACTCCAAATCAGGGACAGATGAGGAGGGACAGAGGGACGTTGCTCCAAATCAGGGACAGATGAGGAGGATGGAGGGACGTTACTCCAAATCAGGGACAGATGAGGAGGGACAGAGGGACGTTGCTCCAAATCAGGGACAGATGAGGAGGACGGAGGGACGTTACTCCAAATCAGGGACAGATGAGGAGGACGGAGGGACGTTACTCCAAATCAGGGACAGATGAGGAGGGACAGAGGGACGTTGCTCCAAATCAGGGACAGATGAGGAGGACGGAGGGACGTTACTCCAAATCAGGGACAGATGAGGAGGACAGAGGGACGTTGCTCCAAATCAGGGACAGATGAGGAGGACAGAGGGACTTTCCTCCAAATCAGGGACAGATGAGGAGGATGGAGGGACGTTGCTCCAAATCAGGGACAGATGAGGAGGACAGAGGGACGTTACTCCAAATCAGGGACAGATGAGGAGGACAGAGGGACGTTGCTCCAAATCAGGGACAGATGAGGAGGACAGAGGGACGTTGCTCCAAATCAGGGACAGATGAGGAGGACAGAGGGACTTTCCTCCAAATCAGGGACAGATGAGGAGGACAGAGGGACATTGCTCCAAATCAGGGACAGATGAGGAGGACAGAGGGACTTTCCTCCAAATCAGGGACAGATGAGGAGGACAGAGGGACGTTGCTCCAAATCAGGGACAGATGAGGAGGACAGAGGGACATTGCTCAAAATCAGGGACAGATGAGGAGGACAGAGGGACTTTCCTCCAAATCAGGGACAGATGAGGAGGACAGAGGGACGTTGCTCCAAATCAGGGACAGATGAGGAGGACAGAGGGACTTTCCTCCAAATCAGGGACAGATGAGGAGGACAGAGGGACGTTGCTCCAAATCAGGGACAGATGAGGAGGGACAGAGGGACATTGCTCCAAATCAGGGACAGATGAGGAGGACAGAGGGACGTTACTCCAAATCAGGGACAGATGAGGAGGATGGAGGGACGTTGCTCCAAATCAGGGACAGAAGAGGAGGACAGAGGGACGTTGCTCCAAATCAGGGACAGAAGAGGAGGACAGAGGGACGTTGCTCCAAATCAGGGACAGATGAGGAGGACAGAGGGACGTTGCTCCAAATCAGGGACAGATGAGGAGGACAGAGGGACGTTGCTCCAAATCAGGGACAGATGAGGAGGACAGAGGGACGTTGCTCCAAATCAGGGACAGATGAGGAGGACAGAGGGACGTTGCTCCAAATCAGGGACAGATGAGGAGGACAGAGGGACGTTGCTCCAAATCAGGGACAGATGAGGAGGACAGAGGGACGTTGCTCCAAATCAGGGACAGATGAAGAGGACAGAGGGACTTTCCTCCAAATCAGGGACAGATGAGGAGGACAGAGGGACATTGCTCCAAATCAGGGACAGATGAGGAGGACAGAGGGACGTTACTCCAAATCAGGGACAGATGAGGAGGATGGAGGGACGTTGCTCCAAATCAGGGACAGATGAGGAGGACAGAGGGACGTTGCTCCAAATCAGGGACAGATGAGGAGGACAGAGGGACTTTCCTCCAAATCAGGGACAGATGAGGAGGACAGAGGGACGTTGCTCCAAATCAGGGACAGATGAGGAGGACAGAGGGACTTTCCTCCAAATCAGGGACAGATGAGGAGGACAGAGGGACGTTGCTCCAAATCAGGGACAGATGAGGAGGGACAGAGGGACGTTGCTCCAAATCAGGGACAGATGAGGAGGACAGAGGGACATTGCTCCAAATCAGGGACAGATGAGGAGGACGGAGGGACGTTACTCCAAATCAGGGACAGATGAGGAGGACGGAGGGACGTTACTCCAAATCAGGGACAGATGAGGAGGACAGAGGGACTTTCCTCCAAATCAGGGACAGATGAGGAGGACGGAGGGACGTTGCTCCAAATCAGGGACAGATGAGGAGGACAGAGGGACATTGCTCCAAATCAGGGACAGATGAGGAGGACAGAGGGACGTTACTCCAAATCAGGGACAGATGAGGAGGACGGAGGGACGTTACTCCAAATCAGGGACAGATGAGGAGGACAGAGGGACTTTCCTCCAAATCAGGGACAGATGAGGAGGACAGAGGGACGTTACTCCAAATCAGGGACAGATGAGGAGGACGGAGGGACGTTACTCCAAATCAGGGACAGATGAGGAGGGACAGAGGGACGTTGCTCCAAATCAGGGACAGATGAGGAGGACGGAGGGACGTTACTCCAAATCAGGGACAGATGAGGAGGACAGAGAGACGTTGCTCCAAATCAGGGACAGATGAGGAGGACAGAGGGACTTTCCTCCAAATCAGGGACAGATGAGGAGGATGGAGGGACGTTGCTCCAAATCAGGGACAGATGAGGAGGACAGAGGGACTTTCCTCCAAATCAGGGACAGATGAGGAGGACAGAGGGACGTTACTCCAAATCAGGGACAGATGAGGAGGACAGAGGGACGTTGCTCCAAATCAGGGACAGATGAGGAGGACAGAGGGACGTTGCTCCAAATCAGGGACAGATGAGGAGGACAGAGGGACTTTCCTCCAAATCAGGGACAGATGAGGAGGACAGAGGGACATTGCTCCAAATCAGGGACAGATGAGGAGGACAGAGGGACGTTGCTCCAAATCAGGGACAGATGAGGAGGACAGAGGGACTTTCCTCCAAATCAGGGACAGATGAGGAGGACAGAGGGACATTGCTCAAAATCAGGGACAGATGAGGAGGACAGAGGGACTTTCCTCCAAATCAGGGACAGATGAGGAGGACAGAGGGACGTTGCTCCAAATCAGGGACAGATGAGGAGGACAGAGGGACTTTCCTCCAAATCAGGGACAGATGAGGAGGACAGAGGGACATTGCTCAAAATCAGGGACAGATGAGGAGGACAGAGGGACTTTCCTCCAAATCAGGGACAGATGAGGAGGACAGAGGGACGTTGCTCCAAATCAGGGACAGATGAGGAGGACAGAGGGACTTTCCTCCAAATCAGGGACAGATGAGGAGGACAGAGGGACGTTGCTCCAAATCAGGGACAGATGAGGAGGACAGAGGGACATTGCTCCAAATCAGGGACAGATGAGGAGGACAGAGGGACGTTACTCCAAATCAGGGACAGATGAGGAGGATGGAGGGACGTTGCTCCAAATCAGGGACAGATGAGGAGGACAGAGGGACGTTGCTCCAAATCAGGGACAGATGAGGAGGACAGAGGGACGTTGCTCCAAATCAGGGACAGATGAGGAGGACAGAGGGACTTTCCTCCAAATCAGGGACAGATGAGGAGGACAGAGGGACGTTGCTCCAAATCAGGGACAGATGAGGAGGACAGAGGGACTTTCCTCCAAATCAGGGACAGATGAGGAGGACAGAGGGACGTTGCTCCAAATCAGGGACAGATGAGGAGGGACAGAGGGACGTTGCTCCAAATCAGGGACAGATGAGGAGGACAGAGGGACATTGCTCCAAATCAGGGACAGATGAGGAGGACAGAGGGACGTTGCTCCAAATCAGGGACAGATGAGGAGGACAGAGGGACTTTCCTCCAAATCAGGGACAGATGAGGAGGACAGAGGGACATTGCTCCAAATCAGGGACAGATGAGGAGGACAGAGGGACTTTCCTCCAAATCAGGGACAGATGAGGAGGACAGAGGGATGTTGCTCCAAATCAGGGACAGATGAGGAGGGACAGAGGGACGTTGCTCCAAATCAGGGACAGATGAGGAGGACAGAGGGACTTTCCTCCAAATCAGGGACAGATGAGGAGGACAGAGGGACGTTGCTCCAAATCAGGGACAGATGAGGAGGACAGAGGGACATTGCTCCAAATCAGGGACATATGAGGAGGACGGAGGGACTTTCCTCCAAATCAGGGACAGATGAGGAGGACAGAGGGACGTTGCTCCAAATCAGGGACAGATGAGGAGGACAGAGGGACGTTACTCCAAATCAGGGACAGATGAGGAGGATGGAGGGACGTTGCTCCAAATCAGGGACAGATGAGGAGGACAGAGGGACTTTCCTCCAAATCAGGGACAGATGAGGAGGACAGAGGGACGTTGCTCCAAATCAGGGACAGATGAGGAGGGACAGAGGGATGTTGCTCCAAATCAGGGACAGATGAGGAGGGACAGAGGGACGTTGCTCCAAATCAGGGACAGATGAGGAGGACAGAGGGACGTTGCTCCAAATCAGGGACAGATGAGGAGGATGGAGGGACGTTGCTCCAAATCAGGGACAGATGAGGAGGGACAGAGGGACGTTGCTCCAAATCAGGGACAGATGAGGAGGACAGAGGGACTTTCCTCCAAATCAGGGACAGATGAGGAGGACAGAGGGACGTTGCTCCAAATCAGGGACAGATGAGGAGGACAGAGGGACTTTCCTCCAAATCAGGGACAGATGAGGAGGACAGAGGGACGTTGCTCCAAATCAGGGACAGATGAGGAGGACAGAGGGACTTTCCTCCAAATCAGGGACAGATGAGGAGGACAGAGGGACGTTGCTCCAAATCAGGGACAGATGAGGAGGACAGAGGGACGTTGCTCCAAATCAGGGACAGATGAGGAGGACGGAGGGACGTTGCTCCAAATCAGGGACAGATGAGGAGGACAGAGGGACGTTGCTCCAAATCAGGGACAGATGAGGAGGACAGAGGGACTTTCCTCCAAATCAGGGACAGATGAGGAGGACAGAGGGACGTTGCTCCAAATCAGGGACAGATGAGGAGGACAGAGGGACGTTGCTCCAAATCAGGGACAGATGAGGAGGACGGAGGGACAGAGGGACGTTGCTCCAAATCAGGGACAGATGAGGAGGACAGAGGGACGTTGCTCCAAATCAGGGACAGATGAGGAGGACGGAGGGACGTTGCTCCAAATCAGGGACAGATGAGGAGGGACAGAGGGACGTTGCTCCAAATCAGGGACAGATGAGGAGGACAGAGGGACATTGCTCCAAATCAGGGACAGATGAGGAGGACAGAGGGACGTTACTCCAAATCAGGGACAGATGAGGAGGACGGAGGGACGTTGCTCCAAATCAGGGACAGATGAGGAGGACGGAGGGACGTTGCTCCAAATCAGGGACAGATGAGGAGGACAGAGGGACGTTGCTCCAAATCAGGGACAGATGAGGAGGACGGAGGGACATTGCTCCAAATCAGGGACAGATGAGGAGGACAGAGGGACGTTGCTCCAAATCAGGGACAAATGAGGAGGACAGAGGGACGTTGCTCCAAATCAGGGACAGGTGAGGAGGACGGAGGGACGTTGCTCCAAATCAGGGACAGGTGAGGAGGACAGAGGGACGTTGCTCCAAATCAGGGACAGATGAGGAGGACAGAGGGACATTGCTTCAAATCAGGGACAGATGAGGAGGACAGAGGGACGTTGCTCCAAATCAGGGACAGATGAGGAGGACGGAGGGACGTTGCTCCAAATCAGGGACAGATGAGGAGGACAGAGGGACGTTGCTCCAAATCAGGGACAGATGAGGAGGACGGAGGGACATTGCTCCAAATCAGGGACAGATGAGGAGGACAGAGGGACGTTGCTCCAAATCAGGGACAAATGAGGAGGACAGAGGGACGTTGCTCCAAATCAGGGACAGGTGAGGAGGACGGAGGGACATTGCTTCAAATCAGGGACAGATGAGGAGGACAGAGGGACATTGCTTCAAATCAGGGACAGATGAGGAGGACGGAGGGACAGAGGGACATTGCTCCAAATCAGGGACAGATGAGGAGGATGGAGGGACATTGCTCCAAATCAGGGACAGATGAGGAGGACGGAGGGACATTGCTCCAAATCAGGGACAGTTGAGGAGGACAGAGGGACGTTGCTCCAAATCAGGGACAGATGAGGAGGACGGAGGGACGTTGCTCCAAATCAGGGACAGATGAGGAGGACGGAGGGACGGAGGGACGTTGCTCCAAATCAGGGACAGATGAGGAGGACAGAGGGACGTTGCTCCAAATCAGGGACAGATGAGGAGGACAGAGGGACGTTGCTCCAAATCAGGGACAGATGAGGAGGACGGAGGGACGTTGCTCCAAATCAGGGACAGATGAGGAGGATGGAGGGACGTTGCTCCAAATCAGGGACAGATGAGGAGGATGGAGGGACGTTGCTCCAAATCAGGGACAGATGAGGAGGATGGAGGGACGTTGCTCCAAATCAGGGACAGATGAGGAGGACAGAGGGACGTTGCTCCAAATCAGGGACAGATGAGGAGGACAGAGGGACGTTGCTCCAAATCAGGGACAGATGAGGAGGACAGAGGGACGTTACTCCAAATCAGGGACAGATGAGGAGGACGGAGGGACGTTGCTCCAAATCAGGGACAGATGAGGAGGACAGAGGGACGTTGCTCCAAATCAGGGACAGATGAGGAGGACAGAGGGACGTTACTCCAAATCAGGGACAGATGAGGAGGATGGAGGGATGTTGCTCCAAATCAGGGACAGATGAGGAGGACAGAGGGACAGAGGGACGTTGCTCCAAATCAGGGACAGATGAGGAGGACAGAGGGACATTGCTCCAAATCAGGGACAGATGAGGAGGACAGAGGGACGTTGCTCCAAATCAGGGACAGATGAGGAGGACAGAGGGACATTGCTCCAAATCAGGGACAGATGAGGAGGACAGAGGGACGTTGCTCCAAATCAGGGACAGATGAGGAGGACAGAGGGACGTTGCTCCAAATCAGGGACAGATGAGGAGGACAGAGGGACGTTGCTCCAAATCAGGGACAGATGAGGAGGACAGAGGGACGTTGCTCCAAATCAGGGACAGATGAGGAGGACAGAGGGACATTGCTCCAAATCAGGGACAGATGAGGAGGACAGAGGGACATTGCTCCAAATCAGGGACAGATGAGGAGGACAGAGGGACGTTGCTCCAAATC
Source organism: Lithobates pipiens (assembly GCF_037356315.1). Classification (NCBI taxonomy): domain Eukaryota; kingdom Metazoa; phylum Chordata; class Amphibia; order Anura; family Ranidae; genus Lithobates; species Lithobates pipiens. The sequence continues at coordinate 397,486 of NW_027507900.1, forward strand.
AGGGACAGATGAGGAGGACAGAGGGACAGAGGGACGTTGCTCCAAATCAGGGACAGATGAGGAGGACAGAGGGACATTGCTCCAAATCAGGGACAGATGAGGAGGACGGAGGGACGTTGCTCCAAATCAGGGACAGATGAGGAGGACAGAGGGACGTTGCTCCAAATCAGGGACAGATGAGGAGGACAGAGGGACGTTGCTCCACATCAGGGACAGATGAGGAGGACGGAGGGACAGAGGGACATTGCTCCAAATCAGGGACAGATGAGGAGGACAGAGGGACGTTGCTCCAAATCAGGGACAGATGAGGAGGACAGAGGGACGTTGCTCCAAATCAGGGACAAATGAGGAGGATGGAGGGACGTTGCTCCACATCAGGGACAGATGAGGAGGACGGAGGGACAGAGGGACATTGCTCCAAATCAGGGACAGATGAGGAGGACAGAGGGACGTTGCTCCAAATCAGGGACAGATGAGGAGGACAGAGGGACGTTGCTCCAAATCAGGGACAGATGAGGAGGACAGAGGGACGTTGCTCCAAATCAGGGACAGATGAGGAGGATGGAGGGACGTTGCTCCACATCAGGGACAGATGAGGAGGACGGAGGGACAGAGGGACATTGCTCCAAATCAGGGACAGATGAGGAGGACAGAGGGACGTTGCTCCAAATCAGGGACAGATGAGGAGGACAGAGGGACGTTGCTCCAAATCAGGGACAGATGAGGAGGATGGAGGGACGTTGCTCCAAATCAGGGACAGATGAGGAGGACAGAGGGACATTGCTCCAAATCAGGGACAGATGAGGAGGATGGAGGGACAGAGGGACGTTGCTCCAAATCAGGGACAGATGAGGAGGACAGAGGGACGTTGCTCCAAATCAGGGACAGATGAGGAGGACAGAGGGACGTTGCTCCAAATCAGGGACAGATGAGGAGGACGGAGGGACAGAGGGACATTGCTCCAAATCAGGGACAGATGAGGAGGACAGAGGGACGTTGCTCCAAATCAGGGACAGATGAGGAGGATGGAGGGACGTTGCTCCAAATCAGGGACAGATGAGGAGGACGGAGGGACAGAGGGACATTGCTCCAAATCAGGGACAGATGAGGAGGACAGAGGGACGTTGCTCCAAATCAGGGACAGATGAGGAGGACGGAGGGACGTTACTCCAAATCAGGGACAGATGAGGAGGACAGAGGGACGTTGCTCCAAATCAGGGACAGATGAGGAGGACGGAGGGACGTTGCTCCAAATCAGGGACAGATGAGGAGGACAGAGGGACGTTGCTCCAAATCAGGGACAGATGAGGAGGACAGAGGGACGTTGCTCCAAATCAGGGACAGATGAGGAGGACAGAGGGACGTTGCTCCAAATCAGGGACAGATGAGGAGGATGGAGGGACGTTGCTCCAAATCAGGGACAGATGAGGAGGACAGAGGGACGTTGCTCCAAATCAGGGACAGATGAGGAGGACGGAGGGACATTGCTCCAAATCAGGGACAGATGAGGAGGACGGAGGGACATTGCTCCAAATCAGGGACAGATGAGGAGGACAGAGGGACATTGCTCCAAATCAGGGACAGATGAGGAGGACGGAGGGACATTGCTCCAAATCAGGGACAGATGAGGAGGACAGAGGGACGTTGCTCCAAATCAGGGACAGATGAGGAGGACGGAGGGACATTGCTCCAAATCAGGGACAGATGAGGAGGACAGAGGGACATTGCTTCAAATCAGGGACAGATGAGGAGTACGGAGGGACAGAGGGACGTTGCTCCAAATCAGGGACAGATGAGGAGGACGGAGGGACATTGCTCCAAATCAGGGACAGATGAGGAGGACGGAGGGACGTTGCTCCAAATCAGGGACAGATGAGGAGGACAGAGGGACGTTGCTCCAAATCAGGGACAGATGAGGAGGACAGAGGGACATTGCTCCAAATCAGGGACAGATGAGGAGGACAGAGGGACGTTGCTCCAAATCAGGGACAGATGAGGAGGGACAGAGGGACTTTCCTCCAAATCAGGGACAGATGAGGAGGACAGAGGGACGTTGCTCCAAATCAGGGACAGATGAGGAGGACAGAGGGACATTGCTCCAAATCAGGGACAGATGAGGAGGACAGAGGGACGTTGCTCCAAATCAGGGACAGATGAGAAGGGACAGAGGGACTTTCCTCCAAATCAGGGACAGATGAGGAGGACGGAGGGACAGAGGGACGTTGCTCCAAATCAGGGACAGATGAGGAGGACGGAGGGACATTGCTCCAAATCAGGGACAGATGAGGAGGACGGAGGGACGTTGCTCCAAATCAGGGACAGATGAGGAGGACAGAGGGACGTTGCTCCAAATCAGGGACAGATGAGGAGGACAGAGGGACATTGCTCCAAATCAGGGACAGATGAGGAGGACAGAGGGACGTTGCTCCAAATCAGGGACAGATGAGGAGGGACAGAGGGACTTTCCTCCAAATCAGGGACAGATGAGGAGGACAGAGGGACGTTGCTCCAAATCAGGGACAGATGAGGAGGACAGAGGGACATTGCTCCAAATCAGGGACAGATGAGGAGGACAGAGGGACGTTGCTCCAAATCAGGGACAGATGAGGAGGGACAGAGGGACTTTCCTCCAAATCAGGGACAGATGAGGAGGACAGAGGGACGTTGCTCCAAATCAGGGACAGATGAGGAGGACGGAGGGACAGAGGGACGTTGCTCCAAATCAGGGACAGATGAGGAGGGACAGAGGGACTTTCCTCCAAATCAGGGACAGATGAGGAGGACAGAGGGACGTTGCTCCAAATCAGGGACAGATGAGGAGGACGGAGGGACATTGCTCCAAATCAGGGACAGATGAGGAGGACAGAGGGACGTTGCTCCAAATCAGGGACAGATGAGGAGGACAGAGGGACGTTGCTCCAAATCAGGGACAGATGAGGAGGACGGAGGGACAGAGGGACGTTGCTCCAAATCAGGGACAGATGAGGAGGACGGAGGGACGTTGCTCCAAATCAGGGACAGATGAGGAGGACGGAGGGACGTTGCTCCAAATCAGGGACAGATGAAGAGGACAGAGGGACGTTGCTCCAAATCAGGGACAGATGAGGAGGACGGAGGGACGTTGCTCCAAATCAGGGGCAGATGAGGAGGACAGAGGGACGTTGCTCCAAATCAGGGACAGATGAGGAGGACAGAGGGACGTTGCTCCAAATCAGGGACAGATGAGGAGGACAGAGGGACAGAGGGACGTTGCTCCAAATCAGGGACAGATGAGGAGGACGGAGGGACGTTGCTCCAAATCAGGGACAGATGAGGAGGACAGAGGGACGTTGCTCCAAATCAGGGACAGATGAGGAGGACAGAGGGACGTTGCTCCAAATCAGGGACAGATGAGGAGGACGGAGGGACGTTGCTCCAAATCAGGGACAGATGAGGAGGACAGAGGGACGTTGCTCCAAATCAGGGACAGATGAGGAGGACAGAGGGACTTTCCTCCAAATCAGGGACAGATGAGGAGGACAGAGGGACTTTCCTCCAAATCAGGGACAGATGAGGAGGGACAGAGGGACGTTGCTCCAAATCAGGGACAGATGAGGAGGACGGAGGGACGTTGCTCCAAATCAGGGACAGATGAGGAGGACGGAGGGACGTTGCTCCAAATCAGGGACAGATGAGGAGGACAGAGGGACTTTCCTCCAAATCAGGGACAGATGAGGAGGACAGAGGGACGTTACTCCAAATCAGGGACAGATGAGGAGGACAGAGGGACGTTGCTCCAAATCAGGGACAGATGAGGAGGACAGAGGGACGTTGCTCCAAATCAGGGACAGATGAGGAGGACAGAGGGACAGAGGGACGTTGCTCCAAATCAGGGACAGATGAGGAGGACGGAGGGACGTTGCTCCAAATCAGGGACAGATGAGGAGGACAGAGGGACGTTGCTCCAAATCAGGGACAGATGAGGAGGACAGAGGGACGTTGCTCCAAATCAGGGACAGATGAGGAGGACGGAGGGACAGAGGGACGTTGCTCCAAATCAGGGACAGATGAGGAGGACAGAGGGACGTTGCTCCAAATCAGGGACAGATGAGGAGGACAGAGGGACGTTGCTCCAAATCAGGGACAGATGAGGAGGACAGAGGGACAGAGGGACGTTGCTCCAAATCAGGGACAGATGAGGAGGACAGAGGGACGTTGCTCCAAATCAGGGACAGATGAGGAGGACGGAGGGACAGAGGGACGTTGCTCCAAATCAGGGACAGATGAGGACGGAGGGACGTTGCTCCAAATCAGGGACAGATGAAGAGGACAGAGGGACGTTGCTCCAAATCAGGGACAGATGAGGAGGACGGAGGGACGTTGCTCCAAATCAGGGACAGATGAGGAGGACGGAGGGACGTTGCTCCAAATCAGGGACAGATGAGGAGGACAGAGGGACGTTGCTCCAAATCAGGGACAGATGAGGAGGACAGAGGGACTTTCCTCCAAATCAGGGACAGATGAGGAGGACAGAGGGACGTTGCTCCAAATCAGGGACAGATAAGGAGGACAGAGGGACGTTGCTCCAAATCAGGGACAGATAAGGAGGACGGAGGGACGTTGCTCCAAATCAGGGACAGATGAGGAGGACGGAGGGACAGAGGGACGTTACTCCAAATCAGGGACAGATGAGGAGGACAGAGGGACGTTACTCCAAATCAGGGACAGATGAGGAGGACGGAGGGACGTTGCTCCAAATCAGGGACAGATGAGGAGGACAGAGGGACGTTGCTCCAAATCAGGGACAGATGAGGAGGACAGAGGGACGTTACTCCAAATCAGGGACAGATGAGGAGGATGGAGGGACGTTGCTCCAAATCAGGGACAGATGAGGAGGACGGAGGGACGTTACTCCAAATCAGGGACAGATGAGGAGGACAGAGGGACGTTGCTCCAAATCAGGGACAGATGAGGAGGACGGAGGGACGTTGCTCCAAATCAGGGACAGATAAGGAGGACAGAGGGACGTTGCTCCAAATCAGGGACAGATGAGGAGGACAGAGGGACGTTACTCCAAATCAGGGACAGATGAGGAGGACGGAGGGACGTTGCTCCAAATCAGGGACAGATAAGGAGGACAGAGGGACGTTGCTCCAAATCAGGGACAGATGAGGAGGACGGAGGGACGTTGCTCCAAATCAGGGACAGATGAGGAGGACAGAGGGACGTTGCTCCAAATCAGGGACAGATGAAGAGGACAGAGGGACGTTGCTCCAAATCAGGGACAGATGAGGAGGACGGAGGGACGTTGCTCCAAATCAGGGACAGATGAGGAGGACAGAGGGACGTTGCTCCAAATCAGGGACAGATGAGGAGGACGGAGGGACGTTGCTCCAAATCAGGGACAGATGAGGAGGACGGAGGGACGTTGCTCCAAATCAGGGACAGATGAGGAGGACAGAGGGACGTTGCTCCAAATCAGGGACAGATGAGGAGGACGGAGGGACGCTGCTCCAAATCAGGGACAGATGAGGAGGACGGAGGGACGTTGCACCAAATCAGGGACAGATGAGGAGGACGGAGGGACGCTGCTCCAAATCAGGGACAGATGAGGAGGACGGAGGGACGTTGCTCCAAATCAGGGACAGATGAGGAGGACGGAGGGACGTTGCTCCAAATCAGGGACAGATGAGGAGGACAGAGGGACGTTGCTCCAAATCAGGGACAGATGAAGAGGACAGAGGGACGTTGCTCCAAATCAGGGACAGATGAGGAGGACAGAGGGACGTTGCTCCAAATCAGGGACAGATGAGGAGGACGGAGGGACAGAGGGACGTTGCTCCAAATCAGGGGCAGATGAGGAGGACAGAGGGACGTTGCTCCAAATCAGGGACAGATGAGGAGGACAGAGGGACGTTGCTCCAAATCAGGGACAGATGAGGAGGATGGAGGGACGTTGCTCCAAATCAGGGACAGATGAGGAGGACAGAGGGACGTTGCTCCAAATCAGGGACAGATGAGGAGGACGGAGGGACAGAGGGACGTTGCTCCAAATCAGGGACAGATGAGGAGGACGGAGGGACGTTGCTCCAAATCAGGGACAGATGAGGAGGACAGAGGGACGTTGCTCCAAATCAGGGACAGATGAGGAGGACAGAGGGACGTTGCTCCAAATCAGGGACAGATGAAGAGGACAGAGGGACGTTGCTCCAAATCAGGGACAGATGAGGAGGACAGAGGGACGTTGCTCCAAATCAGGGGCAGATGAGGAGGACAGAGGGACGTTGCTCCAAATCAGGGACAGATGAAGAGGACAGAGGGACGTTGCTCCAAATCAGGGACAGATGAGGAGGACGGAGGGACGTTGCTCCAAATCAGGGACAGATGAGGAGGACGGAGGGACGTTGCTCCAAATCAGGGACAGATGAGGAGGACGGAGGGACGTTGCTCCAAATCAGGGGCAGATGAGGAGGACAGAGGGACGTTGCTCCAAATCAGGGACAGATGAGGAGGACAGAGGGACAGAGGGACGTTGCTCCAAATCAGGGACAGATGAGGAGGACAGAGGGACGTTGCTCCAAATCAGGGACAGATGAGGAGGACGGAGGGACGTTGCTCCAAATCAGGGACAGATGAGGAGGACGGAGGGACGTTGCTCCAAATCAGGGACAGATGAGGAGGACAGAGGGACGTTGCTCCAAATCAGGGACAGATGAGGAGGACGGAGGGACGTTGCTCCAAATCAGGGACAGATTAGGAGGACAGAGGGACGTTGCTCCAAATCAGGGACAGATGAGGAGGACGGAGGGACGTTGCTCCAAATCAGGGACAGATGAGGAGGACAGAGGGACGTTGCTCCAAATCAGGGACAGATGAGGAGGACAGAGGGACGTTGCTCCAAATCAGGGACAGATGAGGAGGACGGAGGGACGTTGCTCCAAATCAGGGACAGATGAGGAGGACGGAGGGACGTTGCTCCAAATCAGGGACAGATGAGGAGGACGGAGGGACGTTGCTCCAAATCAGGGACAGATGAGGAGGACAGAGGGACGTTGCTCCAAATCAGGGACAGATGAGGAGGACAGAGGGACGTTGCTCCAAATCAGGGACAGATGAGGAGGATGGAGGGACGTTGCTCCAAATCAGGGACAGATGAGGAGGACGGAGGGACGTTGCTCCAAATCAGGGACAGATGAGGAGGACGGAGGGACGTTGCTCCAAATCAGGGACAGATGAGGAGGATGGAGGGACGTTGCTCCAAATCAGGGACAGATGAGGAGGACAGAGGGACGTTGCTCCAAATCAGGGACAGATGAGGAGGACAGAGGGACGTTACTCCAAATCAGGGACAGATGAGGAGGACGGAGGGACGTTGCTCCAAATCAGGGACAGATGAGGAGGACAGAGGGACGTTGCTCCAAATCAGGGACAGATGAGGAGGACAGAGGGACGTTGCTCCAAATCAGGGACAGATGAGGAGGACAGAGGGACGTTACTCCAAATCAGGGACAGATGAGGAGGACGGAGGGACGTTGCTCCAAATCAGGGACAGATGAGGAGGACAGAGGGACGTTGCTCCAAATCAGGGACAGATGAGGAGGACAGAGGGACGTTACTCCAAATCAGGGACAGATGAGGAGGATGGAGGGATGTTGCTCCAAATCAGGGACAGATGAGGAGGACAGAGGGACGTTGCTCCAAATCAGGGACAGATGAGGAGAACAGAGGGACATTGCTCCAAATCAGGGACAGATGAGGAGGACAGAGGGACGTTGCTCCAAATCAGGGACAGATGAGGAGGACAGGGGGACATTGCTCCAAATCAGGGACAGATGAGGAGGACAGAGGGACGTTGCTCCAAATCAGGGACAGATGAGGAGGACAGAGGGACGTTGCTCCAAATCAAGGACAGATGAGGAGGACAGAGGGACGTTGCTCCAAATCAGGGACAGATGAGGAGGACAGAGGGACGTTGCTCCAAATCAGGGACAGATGAGGAGGACAGAGGGACGTTACTCCAAATCAGGGACAGATGAGGAGGACAGAGGGACGTTGCTCCAAATCAGGGACAGATGAGGAGGACAGAGGGACATTGCTCCAAATCAGGGACAGATGAGGAGGACAGAGGGACGTTGCTCCAAATCAGGGACAGATGAGGAGGACAGAGGGACAGAGGGACGTTGCTCCAAATCAGGGACAGATGAGGAGGACAGAGGGACATTGCTCCAAATCAGGGACAGATGAGGAGGACAGAGGGACGTTGCTCCAAATCAGGGACAGATGAGGAGGACAGAGGGACGTTGCTCCAAATCAGGGACAGATGAGGAGGACAGAGGGACGTTGCTCCAAATCAGGGACAGATGAGGAGGACAGAGGGACGTTGCTCCAAATCAGGGACAGATGAGGAGGACAGAGGGACGTTGCTCCAAATCAGGGACAGATGAGGAGGACAGAGGGACGTTACTCCAAATCAGGGACAGATGAGGAGGATGGAGGGATGTTGCTCCAAATCAGGGACAGATGAGGAGGACAGAGGGTAAGAGGGACGTTGCTCCAAATCAGGGACAGATGAGGAGGACAGAGGGACATTGCTCCAAATCAGGGACAGATGAGGAGGACAGAGGGACGTTGCTCCAAATCAGGGACAGATGAGGAGGATGGAGGGACGTTGCTCCAAATCAGGGACAGATGAGGAGGACGGAGGGACAGAGGGACATTGCTCCAAATCAGGGACAGATGAGGAGGACAGAGGGACGTTGCTCCAAATCAGGGACAGATGAGGAGGACAGAGGGACGTTGCTCCAAATCAGGGACAGATGAGGAGGACGGAGGGACGTTGCTCCAAATCAGGGGCAGATGAGGAGGACAGAGGGACGTTGCTCCAAATCAGGGACAGATGAGGAGGACGGAGGGACGTTGCTCCAAATCAGGGACAGATGAGGAGGACAGAGGGACGTTGCTCCAAATCAGGGACAGATGAGGAGGATGGAGGGACGTTGCTCTAAATCAGGGACAGATGAGGAGGACAGAGGGACATTGCTCCAAATCAGGGACAGATGAGGAGGACAGAGGGACGTTGCTCCAAATCAGGGACAGATGAGGAGGATGGAGGGACGTTGCTCCAAATCAGGGACAGATGAGGAGGACGGAGGGACAGAGGGACATTGCTCCAAATCAGGGACAGATGAGGAGGACAGAGGGACGTTGCTCCAAATCAGGGACAGATGAGGAGGACGGAGGGACGTTGCTCCAAATCAGGGACAGATGAGGAGGACAGAGGGACGTTGCTCCAAATCAGGGACAGATGAGGAGGACAGAGGGACGTTGCTCCAAATCAGGGACAGATGAGGAGGACAGAGGGACGTTGCTCCAAATCCAGGGACAGATGAGGAGGATGGAGGGACGTTGCTCCAAATCAGGGACAGATGAGGAGGACAGAGGGACGTTGCTCCAAATCAGGGACAGATGAGGAGGACGGAGGGATGTTGCTCCAAATCAGGGACAGATGAGGAGGACGGAGGGACATTGCTCCAAATCAGGGACAGATGAGGAGGACAGAGGGACATTGCTTCAAATCAGGGACAGATGAGGAGGACGGAGGGACAGAGGGACATTTCTCCAAATCAGGGACAGATGAGGAGGACAGAGGGACGTTGCTCCAAATCAGGGACAGATGAGGAGGACGGAGGGACAGAGGGACGTTGCTCCAAATCAGGGACAGATGAGGAGGACAGAGGGACGTTGCTCCAAATCCAGGGACAGATGAGGAGGATGGAGGGACGTTGCTCCAAATCAGGGACAGATGAGGAGGACAGAGGGACGTTGCTCCAAATCAGGGACAGATGAGGAGGACGGAAGGACATTGCTCCAAATCAGGGACAGATGAGGAGGACAGAGGGACATTGCTCCAAATCAGGGACAGATGAGGAGGACAGAGGGACATTGCTTCAAATCAGGGACAGATGAGGAGTACGGAGGGACAGAGGGACATTGCTCCAAATCAGGGACAGATGAGGAGGACAGAGGGACGTTGCTCCAAATCAGGGACAGATGAGGAGGACGGAGGGACAGAGGGACGTTGCTCCAAATCAGGGACAGATGAGGAGGACGGAGGGACATTGCTCCAAATCAGGGACAGATGAGGAGGACGGAGGGACGTTGCTCCAAATCAGGGACAGATGAGGAGGACAGAGGGACGTTGCTCCAAATCAGGGACAGATGAGGAGGACAGAGGGACATTGCTCCAAATCAGGGACAGATGAGGAGGACAGAGGGACGTTGCTCCAAATCAGGGACAGATGAGGAGGGACAGAGGGACTTTCCTCCAAATCAGGGACAGATGAGGAGGACAGAGGGACGTTGCTCCAAATCAGGGACAGATGAGGAGGACAGAGGGACGTTGCTCCAAATCAGGGACAGATGAGGAGGACGGAGGGACAGAGGGACGTTGCTCCAAATCAGGGACAGATGAGGAGGGACAGAGGGACTTTCCTCCAAATCAGGGACAGATGAGGAGGACAGAGGGACGTTGCTCCAAATCAGGGACAGATGAGGAGGACGGAGGGACAGAGGGACGTTGCTCCAAATCAGGGACAGATGAGGAGGACAGAGGGACGTTGCTCCAAATCAGGGACAGATGAGGAGGACGGAGGGACAGAGGGACGTTACTCCAAATCAGGGACAGATGAGGAGGACGGAGGGACGTTGCTCCAAATCAGGGACAGATGAGGAGGACGGAGGGACGTTGCTCCAAATCAGGGACAGATGAGGAGGACGGAGGGACAGAGGGACGTTGCTCCAAATCAGGGACAGATGAGGAGGACGGAGGGACGTTGCTCCAAATCAGGGACAGATGAGGAGGACGGAGGGACGTTGCTCCAAATCAGGGACAGATGAGGAGGACAGAGGGACGTTGCTCCAAATCAGGGACAGATGAAGAGGACAGAGGGACGTTGCTCCAAATCAGGGACAGATGAGGAGGACGGAGGGACGTTGCTCCAAATCAGGGGCAGATGAGGAGGACGGAGGGACGTTACTCCAAATCAGGGACAGATGAGGAGGACGGAGGGACGTTGCTCCAAATCAGGGACAGATGAGGAGGACGGAGGGACAGAGGGACGTTGCTCCAAATCAGGGACAGATGAGGAGGACGGAGGGACGTTGCTCCAAATCAGGGACAGATGAGGAGGACGGAGGGACGTTGCTCCAAATCAGGGACAGATGAGGAGGACAGAGGGACGTTGCTCCAAATCAGGGACAGATGAGGAGGACAGAGGGACGTTGCTCCAAATCAGGGACAGATGAGGAGGACGGAGGGACGTTGCTCCAAATCAGGGACAGATGAGGAGGACGGAGGGACGTTGCTCCAAATCAGGGACAGATGAGGAGGACAGAGGGACGTTGCTCCAAATCAGGGACAGATGAGGAGGACGGAGGGACGTTGCTCCAAATCAGGGACAGATGAGGAGGACAGAGGGACGTTGCTCCAAATCAGGGACAGATGAGGAGGACGGAGGGACGTTGCTCCAAATCAGGGACAGATGAGGAGGACAGAGGGACGTTGCTCCAAATCAGGGACAGATGAGGAGGACGGAGGGACGTTGCTCCAAATCAGGGACAGATGAGGAGGACAGAGGGACGTTGCTCCAAATCAGGGACAGATGAGGAGGACGGAGGGACGTTGCTCCAAATCAGGGACAGATGAGGAGGACGGAGGGATGTTGCTCCAAATCAGGGACAGATGAGGAGGACGGAGGGACGTTGCTCCAAATCAGGGACAGATGAGGAGGACAGAGGGACGTTGCTCCAAATCAGGGACAGATGAAGAGGACAGAGGGACGTTGCTCCAAATCAGGGACAGATGAGGAGGACGGAGGGACGTTGCTCCAAATCAGGGGCAGATGAGGAGGACAGAGGGACGTTGCTCCAAATCAGGGACAGATGAGGAGGACAGAGGGACGTTGCTCCAAATCAGGGACAGATGAGGAGGACAGAGGGACGTTGCTCCAAATCAGGGACAGATGAGGAGGACGGAGGGACGTTGCTCCAAATCAGGGACAGATGAGGAGGACAGAGGGACGTTGCTCCAAATCAGGGACAGATGAGGAGGACAGAGGGACGTTGCTCCAAATCAGGGACAGATGAGGAGGACGGAGGGACGTTGCTCCAAATCAGGGACAGATGAGGAGGACGGAGGGACGTTGCTCCAAATCAGGGACAGATGAGGAGGACAGAGGGACTTTCCTCCAAATCAGGGACAGATGAGGAGGACAGAGGGACGTTGCTCCAAATCAGGGACAGATGAGGAGGACAGAGGGACGTTGCTCCAAATCAGGGACAGATGAGGAGGACAGAGGGACAGAGGGACGTTGCTCCAAATCAGGGACAGATGAGGAGGACGGAGGGACGTTGCTCCAAATCAGGGACAGATGAGGAGGACAGAGGGACGTTGCTCCAAATCAGGGACAGATGAGGAGGACGGAGGGACAGAGGGACGTTGCTCCAAATCAGGGACAGATGAGGAGGACAGAGGGACGTTGCTCCAAATCAGGGACAGATGAGGAGGACAGAGGGACGTTGCTCCAAATCAGGGACAGATGAGGAGGACAGAGGGACAGAGGGACGTTGCTCCAAATCAGGGACAGATGAGGAGGACAGAGGGACGTTGCTCCAAATCAGGGACAGATGAGGAGGACGGAGGGACAGAGGGACGTTGCTCCAAATCAGGGACAGATGAGGACGGAGGGACGTTGCTCCAAATCAGGGACAGATGAGGAGGACGGAGGGACGTTGCTCCAAATCAGGGACAGATGAGGAGGACAGAGGGACGTTGCTCCAAATCAGGGACAGATGAAGAGGACAGAGGGACGTTGCTCCAAATCAGGGACAGATGAGAAGGACGGAGGGACGTTGCTCCAAATCAGGGACAGATGAGGAGGACGGAGGGACGTTGCTCCAAATCAGGGACAGATGAGGAGGACAGAGGGACTTTCCTCCAAATCAGGGACAGATGAGGAGGACAGAGGGACGTTGCTCCAAATCAGGGACAGATAAGGAGGACAGAGGGACGTTGCTCCAAATCAGGGACAGATAAGGAGGACAGAGGGACGTTGCTCCAAATCAGGGACAGATGAGGAGGACGGAGGGACAGAGGGACGTTACTCCAAATCAGGGACAGATGAGGAGGACAGAGGGACGTTACTCCAAATCAGGGACAGATGAGGAGGACGGAGGGACGTTGCTCCAAATCCGGGACAGATGAGGAGGACAGAGGGACGTTGCTCCAAATCAGGGACAGATGAGGAGGACAGAGGGACGTTACTCCAAATCAGGGACAGATGAGGAGGACGGAGGGACGTTGCTCCAAATCAGGGACAGATAAGGAGGACAGAGGGACGTTGCTCCAAATCAGGGACAGATGAGGAGGGACGGAGGGACGTTGCTCCAAATCAGGGACAGATAAGGAGGACAGAGGGACGTTGCTCCAAATCAGGGACAGATGAGGAGGACGGAGGGACAGAGGGACGTTGCTCCAAATCAGGGACAGATGAGGAGGACAGAGGGACGTTGCTCCAAATCAGGGGCAGATGAGGAGGACAGAGGGACGTTGCTCCAAATCAGGGACAGATGAGGAGGATGGAGGGACGTTGCTCCAAATCAGGGACAGATGAGGAGGACAGAGGGACGTTGCTCCAAATCAGGGACAGATGAGGAGGACGGAGGGACAGAGGGACGTTGCTCCAAATCAGGGACAGATGAAGAGGACAGAGGGACGTTGCTCCAAATCAGGGACAGATGAGGAGGACAGAGGGACGTTGCTCCAAATCAGGGACAGATGAGGAGGACGGAGGGACGTTGCTCCAAATCAGGGGCAGATGAGGAGGACAGAGGGACGTTGCTCCAAATCAGGGACAGATGAAGAGGACAGAGGGACGTTGCTCCAAATCAGGGACAGATGAGGAGGACAGAGGGACGTTGCTCCAAATCAGGGACAGATGAGGAGGACGGAGGGACGTTGCTCCAAATCAGGGGCAGATGAGGAGGACAGAGGGACGTTGCTCCAAATCAGGGACAGATGAGGAGGACAGAGGGACAGAGGGACGTTGCTCCAAATCAGGGACAGATGAGGAGGACAGAGGGACGTTGCTCCAAATCAGGGACAGATGAGGAGGACAGAGGGACGTTGCTCCAAATCAGGGACAGATGAGGAGGACAGAGGGACGTTGCTCCAAATCAGGGACAGATGAGGAGGACAGAGGGACGTTGCTCCAAATCAGGGACAGATGAGGAGGACGGAGGGACGTTGCTCCAAATCAGGGACAGTTGAGGAGGACAGAGGGACGTTGCTCCAAATCAGGGACAGATGAGGAGGACAGAGGGACGTTGCTCCAAATCAGGGACAGATGAGGAGGACAGAGGGACAGAGGGACGTTGCTCCAAATCAGGGACAGATGAGGAGGACAGAGGGACGTTGCTCCAAATCATGGACAGATGAGGAGGACAGAGGGACAGAGGGACGTTGCTCCAAATCAGGGACAGATGAAGAGGACAGAGGGACGTTGCTCCAAATCAGGGACAGATGAGGAGGACAGAGGGACATTGCTCCAAATCAGGGACAGATGAGGAGGACAGAGGGACGTTGCTCCAAATCAGGGACAGATGAGGAGGACAGAGGGACGTTGCTCCAAATCAGGGACAGATGAGGAGGACAGAGGGACAGAGGGACGTTGCTCCAAATCAGGGACAGATGAGGAGGACAGAGGGACGTTGCTCCAAATCATGGACAGATGAGGAGGACAGAGGGACAGAGGGACGTTGCTCCAAATCAGGGACAGATGAAGAGGACAGAGGGACGTTGCTCCAAATCAGGGACAGATGAGGAGGACAGAGGGACATTGCTCCAAATCAGGGACAGATGAGGAGGACAGAGGGACGTTGCTCCAAATCAGGGACAGATGAGGAGGACAGAGGGACGTTGCTCCAAATCAGGGGCAGATGAGGAGGACAGAGGGACGTTGCTCCAAATCAGGGACAGATGAGGAGGACGGAGGGACGTTGCTCCAAATCAGGGGCAGATGAGGAGGACAGAGGGACGTTGCTCCAAATCAGGGACAGATGAGGAGGACAGAGGGACAGAGGGACGTTGCTCCAAATCAGGGACAGATGAGGAGGACAGAGGGACGTTGCTCCAAATCAGGGACAGATGAGGAGGACAGAGGGACGTTGCTCCAAATCAGGGACAGATGAGGAGGACAGAGGGACTTTCCTCCAAATCAGGGACAGATGAGGAGGACAGAGGGACGTTGCTCCAAATCAGGGACAGATGAGGAGGACAGAGGGACATTGCTCCAAATCAGGGACAGATGAGGAGAACAGAGGGACGTTGCTCCAAATCAGGGACAGATGAGGAGGACAGAGGGACGTTGCTCCAAATCAGGGACAGATGAGGAGGACAGAGGGACAGAGGGACGTTGCTCCAAATCAGGGACAGATGAGGAGGACAGAGGGACGTTGCTCCAAATCAGGGACAGATGAGGAGGACGGAGGGACGTTGCTCCAAATCAGGGACAGATGAGGAGGACGGAGGGACGTTGCTCCAAATCAGGGACAGATGAGGAGGATGGAGGGACATTGCTCCAAATCAGGGACAGATGAGGAGGACGGAGGGACATTGCTCCAAATCAGGGACAGTTGAGGAGGACAGAGGGACGTTGCTCCAAATCAGGGACAGATGAGGAGGACGGAGGGACGTTGCTCCAAATCAGGGACAGATGAGGAGGACGGAGGGACGGAGGGACGTTGCTCCAAATCAGGGACAGATGAGGAGGACAGAGGGACGTTGCTCCAAATCAGGGACAGATGAGGAGGACAGAGGGACGTTGCTCCAAATCAGGGACAGATGAGGAGGACGGAGGGACGTTGCTCCAAATCAGGGACAGATGAGGAGGATGGAGGGACGTTGCTCCAAATCAGGGACAGATGAGGAGGACAGAGGGACGTTGCTCCAAATCAGGGACAGATGAGGAGGACAGAGGGACGTTGCTCCAAATCAGGGACAGATGAGGAGGACAGAGGGACGTTACTCCAAATCAGGGACAGATGAGGAGGACGGAGGGACGTTGCTCCAAATCAGGGACAGATGAGGAGGACAGAGGGACGTTGCTCCAAATCAGGGACAGATGAGGAGGACAGAGGGACGTTACTCCAAATCAGGGACAGATGAGGAGGATGGAGGGATGTTGCTCCAAATCAGGGACAGATGAGGAGGACAGAGGGACAGAGGGACGTTGCTCCAAATCAGGGACAGATGAGGAGGACAGAGGGACATTGCTCCAAATCAGGGACAGATGAGGAGGACAGAGGGACGTTGCTCCAAATCAGGGACAGATGAGGAGGACAGAGGGACATTGCTCCAAATCAGGGACAGATGAGGAGGACAGAGGGACGTTGCTCCAAATCAGGGACAGATGAGGAGGACAGAGGGACGTTGCTCCAAATCAGGGACAGATGAGGAGGACAGAGGGACGTTGCTCCAAATCAGGGACAGATGAGGAGGACAGAGGGACGTTGCTCCAAATCAGGGACAGATGAGGAGGACAGAGGGACATTGCTCCAAATCAGGGACAGATGAGGAGGACAGAGGGACGTTGCTCCAAATCAGGGACAGATGAGGAGGACAGAGGGACAGAGGGACGTTGCTCCAAATCAGGGACAGATGAGGAGGACAGAGGGACATTGCTCCAAATCAGGGACAGATGAGGAGGACAGAGGGACGTTGCTCCAAATCAGGGACAGATGAGGAGGATGGAGGGACGTTGCTCCAAATCAGGGACAGATGAGGAGGACGGAGGGACAGAGGGACATTGCTCCAAATCAGGGACAGATGAGGAGGACAGAGGGACGTTGCTCCAAATCAGGGACAGATGAGGAGGACAGAGGGACGTTGCTCCAAATCAGGGACAGATGAGGAGGATGGAGGGACGTTGCTCCAAATCAGGGACAGATGAGGAGCTCAGAGGGACGTTGCTCCAAATCAGGGACAGATGAGGAGGACGGAGGGACAGAGGGACGTTGCTCCAAATCAGGGACAGATGAGGAGGACAGAGGGACGTTGCTCCAAATCAGGGACAGATGAGGAGGACAGAGGGACTTTCCTCCAAATTAGGGACAGATGAGGAGGACAGAGGGACGTTACTCCAAATCAGGGACAGATGAGGAGGACAGAGGGATGTTGCTCCAAATCAGGGACAGATGAGGAGGACGGAGGGACGTTGCTCCAAATCAGGGACAGATGAGGAGGACGGAGGGACAGAGGGACGTTGCTCCAAATCAGGGACAGATGAGGAGGACGGAGGGACGTTGCTCCAAATCAGGGACAGATGAGGAGGACAGAGGGACGTTGCTCCAAATCAGGGACAAATGAGGAGGACAGAGGGACGTTACTCCAAATCAGGGACAGATGAGGAGGACGGAGGGACGTTGCTCCAAATCAGGGACAGATGAGGAGGACGGAGGGACGTTGCTCCAAATCAGGGACAGATGAGGAGGACAGAGGGACGTTGCTCCAAATCAGGGACAGATGAGGAGGACAGAGGGACGTTGCTCCAAATCAGGGACAGATGAGGAGGACGGAGGGACAGAGGGACGTTGCTCCAAATCAGGGACAGATGAGGAGGACAGAGGGACGTTGCTCCAAATCAGGGACAGATGAGGAGGACAGAGGGACGTTGCTCCAAATCAGGGACAGATGAGGAGGACAGAGGGACTTTCCTCCAAATCAGGGACAGATGAGGAGGACAGAGGGACGTTACTCCAAATCAGGGACAGATGAGGAGGACAGAGGGATGTTGCTCCAAATCAGGGACAGATGAGGAGGACAGAGGGACGTTGCTCCAAATCAGGGACAGATGAGGAGGACAGAGGGACGTTGCTCCAAATCAGGGACAGATGAGGAGGACAGAGGGACTTTCCTCCAAATCAGGGACAGATGAGGAGGACGGAGGGACGTTGCTCCAAATCAGGGACAGATGAGGAGGACAGAGGGACGTTACTCCAAATCAGGGACAGATGAGGAGGATGGAGGGACGTTGCTCCAAATCAGGGACAGATGAGGAGGACGGAGGGACGTTACTCCAAATCAGGGACAGATGAGGAGGGACAGAGGGACGTTGCTCCAAATCAGGGACAGATGAGGAGGATGGAGGGACGTTACTCCAAATCAGGGACAGATGAGGAGGACGGAGGGACGTTACTCCAAATCAGGGACAGATGAGGAGGACGGAGGGACGTTACTCCAAATCAGGGACAGATGAGGAGGGACAGAGGGACGTTGCTCCAAATCAGGGACAGATGAGGAGGACGGAGGGACGTTACTCCAAATCAGGGACAGATGAGGAGGACAGAGGGACGTTGCTCCAAATCAGGGACAGATGAGGAGGACAGAGGGACTTTCCTCCAAATCAGGGACAGATGAGGAGGATGGAGGGACGTTGCTCCAAATCAGGGACAGATGAGGAGGACAGAGGGACTTTCCTCCAAATCAGGGACAGATGAGGAGGACAGAGGGACGTTACTCCAAATCAGGGACAGATGAGGAGGACAGAGGGACGTTGCTCCAAATCAGGGACAGATGAGGAGGACAGAGGGACGTTGCTCCAAATCAGGGACAGATGAGGAGGACAGAGGGACTTTCCTCCAAATCAGGGACAGATGAGGAGGACAGAGGGACATTGCTCCAAATCAGGGACAGATGAGGAGGACAGAGGGACTTTCCTCCAAATCAGGGACAGATGAGGAGGACAGAGGGACGTTGCTCCAAATCAGGGACAGATGAGGAGGACAGAGGGACTTTCCTCCAAATCAGGGACAGATGAGGAGGACAGAGGGACGTTGCTCCAAATCAGGGACAGATGAGGAGGACAGAGGGACTTTCCTCCAAATCAGGGACAGATGAGGAGGACAGAGGGACGTTGCTCCAAATCAGGGACAGATGAGGAGGACAGAGGGACATTGCTCCAAATCAGGGACAGATGAGGAGGACAGAGGGACGTTACTCCAAATCAGGGACAGATGAGGAGGATGGAGGGACGTTGCTCCAAATCAGGGACAGATGAGGAGGACAGAGGGACGTTGCTCCAAATCAGGGACAGATGAGGAGGACAGAGGGACGTTGCTCCAAATCAGGGACAGATGAGGAGGACAGAGGGACGTTGCTCCAAATCAGGGACAGATGAGGAGGACAGAGGGACTTTCCTCCAAATCAGGGACAGATGAGGAGGACAGAGGGACGTTGCTCCAAATCAGGGACAGATGAGGAGGGACAGAGGGACGTTGCTCCAAATCAGGGACAGATGAGGAGGACAGAGGGACATTGCTCCAAATCAGGGACAGATGAGGAGGACAGAGGGACGTTACTCCAAATCAGGGACAGATGAGGAGGACGGAGGGACGTTACTCCAAATCAGGGACAGATGAGGAGGACGGAGGGACGTTACTCCAAATCAGGGACAGATGAGGAGGACGGAGGGACGTTACTCCAAATCAGGGACAGATGAGGAGGGACAGAGGGACGTTGCTCCAAATCAGGGACAGATGAGGAGGACGGAGGGACGTTACTCCAAATCAGGGACAGATGAGGAGGACAGAGGGACGTTGCTCCAAATCAGGGACAGATGAGGAGGACAGAGGGACTTTCCTCCAAATCAGGGACAGATGAGGAGGATGGAGGGACGTTGCTCCAAATCAGGGACAGATGAGGAGGACAGAGGGACTTTCCTCCAAATCAGGGACAGATGAGGAGGACAGAGGGACGTTACTCCAAATCAGGGACAGATGAGGAGGACAGAGGGACGTTGCTCCAAATCAGGGACAGATGAGGAGGACAGAGGGACGTTGCTCCAAATCAGGGACAGATGAGGAGGACAGAGGGACTTTCCTCCAAATCAGGGACAGATGAGGAGGACAGAGGGACATTGCTCCAAATCAGGGACAGATGAGGAGGACAGAGGGACTTTCCTCCAAATCAGGGACAGATGAGGAGGACAGAGGGACGTTGCTCCAAATCAGGGACAGATGAGGAGGACAGAGGGACATTGCTCAAAATCAGGGACAGATGAGGAGGACAGAGGGACTTTCCTCCAAATCAGGGACAGATGAGGAGGACAGAGGGACGTTGCTCCAAATCAGGGACAGATGAGGAGGACAGAGGGACTTTCCTCCAAATCAGGGACAGATGAGGAGGACAGAGGGACGTTGCTCCAAATCAGGGACAGATGAGGAGGACAGAGGGACATTGCTCCAAATCAGGGACAGATGAGGAGGACAGAGGGACGTTACTCCAAATCAGGGACAGATGAGGAGGATGGAGGGACGTTGCTCCAAATCAGGGACAGATGAGGAGGACAGAGGGACGTTGCTCCAAATCAGGGACAGATGAGGAGGACAGAGGGACTTTCCTCCAAATCAGGGACAGATGAGGAGGACAGAGGGACGTTGCTCCAAATCAGGGACAGATGAGGAGGACAGAGGGACTTTCCTCCAAATCAGGGACAGATGAGGAGGACAGAGGGACGTTGCTCCAAATCAGGGACAGATGAGGAGGGACAGAGGGACATTGCTCCAAATCAGGGACAGATGAGGAGGACAGAGGGACGTTGCTCCAAATCAGGGACAGATGAGGAGGACAGAGGGACTTTCCTCCAAATCAGGGACAGATGAGGAGGACAGAGGGACATTGCTCCAAATCAGGGACAGATGAGGAGGACAGAGGGACTTTCCTCCAAATCAGGGACAGATGAGGAGGACAGAGGGACATTGCTCCAAATCAGGGACAGATGAGGAGGACAGAGGGACGTTGCTCCAAATCAGGGACAGATGAGGAGGACAGAGGGACGTTGCTCCAAATCAGGGACAGATGAGGAGGGACAGAGGGACGTTGCTCCAAATCAGGGACAGATGAGGAGGACAGAGGGACATTGCTCCAAATCAGGGACAGATGAGGAGGACAGAGGGACGTTGCTCCAAATCAGGGACAGATGAGGAGGACAGAGGGACTTTCCTCCAAATCAGGGACAGATGAGGAGGACAGAGGGACATTGCTCCAAATCAGGGACAGATGAGGAGGACAGAGGGACTTTCCTCCAAATCAGGGACAGATGAGGAGGACAGAGGGACATTGCTCCAAATCAGGGACAGATGAGGAGGACAGAGGGACGTTGCTCCAAATCAGGGACAGATGAGGAGGACAGAGGGACTTTCCTCCAAATCAGGGACAGATGAGGAGGACAGAGGGACGTTGCTCCAAATCAGGGACAGATGAGGAGGACAGAGGGACATTGCTCCAAATCAGGGACAGATGAGGAGGACGGAGGGACTTTCCTCCAAATCAGGGACAGATGAGGAGGACAGAGGGACGTTGCTCCAAATCAGGGACAGATGAGGAGGACAGAGGGACGTTACTCCAAATCAGGGACAGATGAGGAGGATGGAGGGACGTTGCTCCAAATCAGGGACAGATGAGGAGGACAGAGGGACGTTGCTCCAAATCAGGGACAGATGAGGAGGACAGAGGGACTTTCCTCCAAATCAGGGACAGATGAGGAGGACAGAGGGACGTTGCTCCAAATCAGGGACAGATGAGGAGGGACAGAGGGATGTTGCTCCAAATCAGGGACAGATGAGGAGGGACAGAGGGACGTTGCTCCAAATCAGGGACAGATGAGGAGGACAGAGGGACGTTGCTCCAAATCAGGGACAGATGAGGAGGATGGAGGGACGTTGCTCCAAATCAGGGACAGATGAGGAGGGACAGAGGGACGTTGCTCCAAATCAGGGACAGATGAGGAGGACAGAGGGACTTTCCTCCAAATCAGGGACAGATGAGGAGGACAGAGGGACGTTGCTCCAAATCAGGGACAGATGAGGAGGACAGAGGGACTTTCCTCCAAATCAGGGACAGATGAGGAGGACAGAGGGACGTTGCTCCAAATCAGGGACAGATGAGGAGGACAGAGGGACTTTCCTCCAAATCAGGGACAGATGAGGAGGACAGAGGGACGTTGCTCCAAATCAGGGACAGATGAGGAGGACAGAGGGACGTTGCTCCAAATCAGGGACAGATGAGGAGGACGGAGGGACGTTACTCCAAATCAGGGACAGATGAGGAGGACAGAGGGACGTTGCTCCAAATCAGGGACAGATGAGGAGGACAGAGGGACATTGCTCCAAATCAGGGACAGATGAGGAGGACAGAGGGACGTTACTCCAAATCAGGGACAGATGAGGAGGACGGAGGGACGTTGCTCCAAATCAGGGACAGATGAGGAGGACGGAGGGACGTTGCTCCAAATCAGGGACAGATGAGGAGGACAGAGGGACGTTGCTCCAAATCAGGGACAGATGAGGAGGACGGAGGGACATTGCTCCAAATAAGGGACAGATGAGGAGGACAGAGGGACGTTGCTCCAAATCAGGGACAAATGAGGAGGACAGAGGGACGTTGCTCCAAATCAGGGACAGGTGAGGAGGACGGAGGGACATTGCTTCAAATCAGGGACAGATGAGGAGGACAGAGGGACGTTGCTCCAAATCAGGGACAGATGAGGAGGACGGAGGGACGTTGCTCCAAATCAGGGACAGATGAGGAGGACAGAGGGACGTTGCTCCAAATCAGGGACAGATGAGGAGGACGGAGGGACATTGCTCCAAATCAGGGACAGATGAGGAGGACAGAGGGACGTTGCTCCAAATCAGGGACAAATGAGGAGGACAGAGGGACGTTGCTCCAAATCAGGGACAGATGAGGAGGACGGAGGGACATTGCTCCAAATCAGGGACAGATGAGGAGGACAGAGGGACATTGCTTCAAATCAGGGACAGATGAGGAGGACAGAGGGACGTTGCTCCAAATCAGGGACAGATGAGGAGGACGGAGGGACATTGCTCCAAATCAGGGACAGATGAGGAGGACGGAGGGACGTTGCTCCAAATCAGGGACAGATGAGGAGGACGGAGGGACATTGCTCCAAATCAGGGACAGATGAGGAGGACAGAGGGACAGAGGGACGTTGCTCCAAATCAGGGACAGATGAGGAGGACGGAGGGACGTTGCTCCAAATCAGGGACAGATGAGGAGGACGGAGGGACGTTGCTCCAAATCAGGGACAGATGAGGAGGACAGAGGGACGTTGCTCCAAATCAGGGACAGATGAGGAGGACAGAGGGACGTTGCTCCAAATCAGGGACAGATGAGGAGGACAGAGGGATGTTGCTCCAAATCAGGGACAGATGAGGAGGACAGAGGGACGTTGCTCCAAATCAGGGACAGATGAGGAGGACAGAGGGACGTTGCTCCAAATCAGGGACAGATGAGGAGGACAGAGGGACTTTCCTCCAAATCAGGGACAGATGAGGAGGACAGAGGGACGTTGCTCCAAATCAGGGACAGATGAGGAGGACAGAGGGACATTGCTCCAAATCAGGGACAGATGAGGAGGACAGAGGGACTTTCCTCCAAATCAGGGACAGATGAGGAGGACAGAGGGACGTTGCTCCAAATCAGGGACAGATGAGGAGGACAGAGGGACTTTCCTCCAAATCAGGGACAGATGAGGAGGACAGAGGGACATTGCTCCAAATCAGGGACAGATGAGGAGGACGGAGGGACTTTCCTCCAAATCAGGGACAGATGAGGAGGACAGAGGGACGTTGCTCCAAATCAGGGACAGATGAGGAGGACAGAGGGACATTGCTCCAAATCAGGGACAGATGAGGAGGACAGAGGGACGTTACTCCAAATCAGGGACAGATGAGGAGGATGGAGGGACGTTGCTCCAAATCAGGGACAGATGAGGAGGACAGAGGGACGTTGCTCCAAATCAGGGACAGATGAGGAGGACAGAGGGACTTTCCTCCAAATCAGGGACAGATGAGGAGGACAGAGGGACGTTGCTCCAAATCAGGGACAGATGAGGAGGGACAGAGGGATGTTGCTCCAAATCAGGGACAGATGAGGAGGGACAGAGGGACGTTGCTCCAAATCAGGGACAGATGAGGAGGACAGAGGGACGTTGCTCCAAATCAGGGACAGATGAGGAGGATGGAGGGACGTTGCTCCAAATCAGGGACAGATGAGGAGGGACAGAGGGACGTTGCTCCAAATCAGGGACAGATGAGGAGGACAGAGGGACTTTCCTCCAAATCAGGGACAGATGAGGAGGACAGAGGGACGTTGCTCCAAATCAGGGACAGATGAGGAGGACAGAGGGACTTTCCTCCAAATCAGGGACAGATGAGGAGGACAGAGGGACGTTGCTCCAAATCAGGGACAGATGAGGAGGACAGAGGGACTTTCCTCCAAATCAGGGACAGATGAGGAGGACAGAGGGACGTTGCTCCAAATCAGGGACAGATGAGGAGGACAGAGGGACGTTGCTCCAAATCAGGGACAGATGAGGAGGACAGAGGGACGTTGCTCCAAATCAGGGACAGATGAGGAGGACAGAGGGATGTTGCTCCAAATCAGGGACAGATGAGGAGGACAGAGGGACGTTGCTCCAAATCAGGGACAGATGAGGAGGACAGAGGGACGTTGCTCCAAATCAGGGACAGATGAGGAGGACAGAGGGACTTTCCTCCAAATCAGGGACAGATGAGGAGGACAGAGGGACATTGCTCCAAATCAGGGACAGATGAGGAGGACAGAGGGACTTTCCTCCAAATCAGGGACAGATGAGGAGGACAGAGGGACGTTGCTCCAAATCAGGGACAGATGAGGAGGACAGAGGGACGTTGCTCCAAATCAGGGACAGATGAGGAGGACAGAGGGACATTGCTCCAAATCAGGGACAGATGAGGAGGACAGAGGGACGTTACTCCAAATCAGGGACAGATGAGGAGGACGGAGGGACGTTGCTCCAAATCAGGGACAGATGAGGAGGACAGAGGGACGTTGCTCCAAATCAGGGACAGATGAGGAGGACAGAGGGACTTTCCTCCAAATCAGGGACAGATGAGGAGGACAGAGGGACATTGCTCCAAATCAGGGACAGATGAGGAGGACAGAGGGACTTTCCTCCAAATCAGGGACAGATGAGGAGGACAGAGGGACGTTGCTCCAAATCAGGGACAGATGAGGAGGACAGAGGGACGTTGCTCCAAATCAGGGACAGATGAGGAGGACAGAGGGACATTGCTCCAAATCAGGGACAGATGAGGAGGACAGAGGGACGTTACTCCAAATCAGGGACAGATGAGGAGGACAGAGGGACGTTACTCCAAATCAGGGACAGATGAGGAGGACAGAGGGACGTTACTCCAAATCAGGGACAGATGAGGAGGACGGAGGGACGTTACTCCAAATCAGGGACAGATGAGGAGGACGGAGGGACGTTGCTCCAAATCAGGGACAGATGAGGAGGACGGAGGGACGTTGCTCCAAATCAGGGACAGATGAGGAGGACAGAGGGACTTTCCTCCAAATCAGGGACAGAAGAGGAGGACAGAGGGACGTTGCTCCAAATCAGGGACAGATGAGGAGGACAGAGGGACTTTCCTCCAAATCAGGGACAGATGAGGAGGACGGAGGGACGTTGCTCCAAATCAGGGACAGATGAGGAGGACAGAGGGACGTTACTCCAAATCAGGGACAGATGAGGAGGACGGAGGGACGTTGCTCCAAATCAGGGACAGATGAGGAGGACAGAGGGACGTTACTCCAAATCAGGGACAGATGAGGAGGACAGAGGGACGTTACTCCAAATCAGGGACAGATGAGGAGGACGGAGGGACGTTGCTCCAAATCAGGGACAGATGAGGAGGACAGAGGGACTTTCCTCCAAATCAGGGACAGATGAGGAGGACGGAGGGACGTTGCTCCAAATCAGGGACAGATGAGGAGGACAGAGGGACGTTACTCCAAATCAGGGACAGATGAGGAGGACAGAGGGACGTTACTCCAAATCAGGGACAGATGAGGAGGACGGAGGGACGTTACTCCAAATCAGGGACAGATGAGGAGGACGGAGGGACGTTACTCCAAATCAGGGACAGATGAGGAGGACGGAGGGACGTTGCTCCAAATCAGGGACAGATGAGGAGGACGGAGGGACGTTGCTCCAAATCAGGGACAGATGAGGTGGACAGAGGGACGTTGCTTCAAATCAGGGACAGATGAGGAGGATGGAGGGACAGAGGGACGCTGCTCCAAATCAGGGACAGATGAGGAGGACGGAGGGACAGAGGGACGTTGCTCCAAATCAGGGACAGATGAGGAGGATGGAGGGACAGAGGGACGCTGCTCCAAATCAGGGACAGATGAGGAGGGACAGAGGGACTTTCCTCCAAATCAGGGACAGATGAGGAGGACAGAGGGACGTTGCTCCAAATCAGGGACAGATGAGGAGGACGGAGGGACAGAGGGACGTTGCTCCAAATCAGGGACAGATGAGGAGGATGGAGGGACAGAGGGACGCTGCTCCAAATCAGGGACAGATGAGGAGGGACAGAGGGACTTTCCTCCAAATCAGGGACAGATGAGGAGGACAGAGGGACGTTGCTCCAAATCAGGGACAGATGAGGAGGACGGAGGGACAGAGGGACGTTGCTCCAAATCAGGGACAGATGAGGAGGACAGAGGGACGTTGCTCCAAATCAGGGACAGATGAGGAGGACGGAGGGACATTGCTCCAAATCAGGGACAGTTGAGGAGGACAGAGGGACATTGCTTCAAATCAGGGACAGATGAGGAGGACGGAGGGACATTGCTCCAAATCAGGGACAGATGAGGAGGACAGAGGGACGTTACTCCAAATCAGGGACAGATGAGGAGGACGGAGGGACGTTGCTCCAAATCAGGGACAGATGAGGAGGACAGAGGGACGTTGCTCCAAATCAGGGACAGATGAGGAGGACAGAGGGACGTTACTCCAAATCAGGGACAGATGAGGAGGACGGAGGGACATTGCTCCAAATCAGGGACAGATGAGGAGGACAGAGGGACAGAGGGACGTTGCTCCAAATCAGGGACAAATGAGGAGGACAGAGGGACGTTGCTCCAAATCAGGGGCAGATGAGGAGGACGGAGGGACAGAGGGACGTTGCTTCAAATCAGGGACAGATGAGGAGGACAGAGGGACGTTGCTCCAAATCAGGGACAGATGAGGAGGACAGAGGGACAGAGGGACGTTGCTTCAAATCAGGGACAGATGAGGAGGACAGAGGGACGTTGCTCCAAATCAGGGACAGATGAGGAGGACGGAGGGACAGAGGGACGTTGCTTCAAATCAGGGACAGATGAGGAGGACAGAGGGACGTTGCTCCAAATCAGGGACAGATGAGGAGGACAGAGGGACAGAGGGACGTTGCTCCAAATCAGGGACAGATGAGGAGGACAGAGGGACGTTGCTCCAAATCAGGGACAGATGAGGAGGACAGAGGGACAGAGGGACGTTGCTCCAAATCAGGGACAGATGAGGAGGACAGAGGGACATTGCTCCAAATCAGGGACAGATGAGGAGGACAGAGGGACGTTGCTCCAAATCAGGGACAGATGAGGAGGACGGAGGGACGTTGCTCCAAATCAGGGACAGATGAGGAGGACGGAGGGACGTTGCTCCAAATCAGGGACAGATGAGGAGGACGGAGGGACGTTGCTCCAAATCAGGGACAGATGAGGAGGACGGAGGGACAGAGGGACATTGCTCCAAATCAGGGACAGATGAGGAGGACAGAGGGACGTTGCTCCAAATCAGGGACAGATGAGGAGGACAGAGGGACGTTGCTCCAAATCAGGGACAGATGAGGAGGGACAGAGGGACGTTGCTCCAAATCAGGGACAGATGAGGAGGACGGAGGGATGTTGCTCCAAATCAGGGACAGATGAGGAGGACAGAGGGACGTTGCTCCAAATCAGGGACAGATGAGGAGGACGGAGGGACGTTGCACCAAATCAGGGACAGATGAGGAGGACAGAGGGACGTTGCTCCAAATCAGGGACAGATGAGGAGGACAGAGGGACGTTGCTCCAAATCAGGGACAGATGAGGAGGACAGAGGGACGTTGCTCCAAATCAGGGACAGATGAGGAGGACAGAGGGACGTTGCTCCAAATCAGGGACAGATGAGGAGGACAGAGGGACGTTGCTTCAAATCAGGGACAGATGAGGAGGACGGAGGGACAGAGGGACATTGCTCCAAATCAAGGACAGATGAGGAGGACAGAGGGACGTTGCTCCAAATCAGGGACAGATGAGGAGGACGGAGGGACATTGCTCCAAATCAGGGACAGATGAGGAGGACAGAGGGACATTGCTTCAAATCAGGGACAGATGAGGAGGACGGAGGGACAGAGGGACATTGCTCCAAATCAGGGACAGATGAGGAGGACAGAGGGACGTTGCTCCAAATCAGGGACAGATGAGGAGGACAGAGGGACGTTGCTCCAAATCAGGGACAGATGAGGAGGACGGAGGGACATTGCTCCAAATCAGGGACAGATGAGGAGGACAGAGGGACATTGCTTCAAATCAGGGACAGATGAGGAGGACGGAGGGACAGAGGGACATTTCTCCAAATCAGGGACAGATGAGGAGGACAGAGAGACATTGCTCCAAATCAGGGACAGATGAGGAGGACAGAGGGATGTTGCTCCAAATCAGGGACAGATGAGGAGGACAGAGGGACGTTGCTCCAAATCAGGGACAGATGAGGAGGACGGAGGGAGGTTGCTCCAAATCAGGGACAGATGAGGAGGACGGAGGGACAGAGGGACGTTGCTCCAAATCAGGGACAGATGAGGAGGACGGAGGGACGTTGCTACAAATCAGGGACAGATGAGGAGGGACAGAGGGACTTTCCTCCAAATCAGGGACAGATGAGGAGGACAGAGGGACGTTGCTCCAAATCAGGGACAGATGAGGAGGACGGAGGGACAGAGGGACGTTGCTCCAAATCAGGGACAGATGAGGAGGACAGAGGGACGTTGCTCCAAATCAGGGACAGATGAGGAGGACGGAGGGACATTGCTCCAAATCAGGGACAGATGAGGAGGACGGAGGGACGTTGCTCCAAATCAGGGACAGATGAGGAGGACGGAGGGACGTTGCTCCAAATCAGGGACAGATGAGGAGGACGGAGGGACGTTGCTCCAAATCAGGGACAGATGAGGAGGACGGAGGGACAGAGGGACGTTGCTCCAAATCAGGGACAGATGAGGAGGACAGAGGGACGTTGCTCCAAATCAGGGGCAGATGAGGAGGACAGAGGGACGTTGCTCCAAATCAGGGACAGATGAGGAGGACAGAGGGACGTTGCTCCAAATCAGGGACAGATGAGGAGGACAGAGGGACGTTGCTCCAAATCAGGGACAGATGAGGAGGACGGAGGGACAGAGGGACGTTGCTCCAAATCAGGGACAGATGAGGAGGACGGAGGGACAGAGGGACGTTGCTCCAAATCAGGGACAGATGAGGAGGACGGAGGGACGTTGCTCCAAATCAGGGACAGATGAGGAGGACAGAGGGACGTTACTCCAAATCAGGGACAGATGAGGAGGACAGAGGGACGTTACTCCAAATCAGGGACAGATGAGGAGGACGGAGGGACGTTGCTCCAAATCAGGGACAGATGAGGAGGACGGAGGGACGTTGCTCCAAATCAGGGACAGATGAGGAGGACGGAGGGACGTTGCTCCAAATCAGGGACAGATGAGGAGGACGGAGGGACGTTGCTCCAAATCAGGGACAGATGAGGAGGACGGAGGGACGTTGCTCCAAATCAGGGACAGATGAGGAGGACGGAGGGACGTTACTCCAAATCAGGGACAGATGAGGAGGACGGAGGGAGGTTGCTCCAAATCAGGGACAGATGAGGAGGACGGAGGGACGTTGCTCCAAATCAGGGACAGATGAGGAGGACGGAGGGACGTTGCTCCAAATCAGGGACAGATGAGGAGGACAGAGGGACGTTACTCCAAATCAGGGACAGATGAGGAGGACGGAGGGAGGTTGCTCCAAATCAGGGACAGATGAGGAGGACGGAGGGACGTTACTCCAAATCAGGGACAGATGAGGAGGACGGAGGGACGTTGCTCCAAATCAGGGACAGATGAGGAGGACGGAGGGAGGTTGCTCCAAATCAGGGACAGATGAGGAGGACGGAGGGACGTTGCTCCAAATCAGGGACAGATGAGGAGGACGGAGGGACAGAGGGACGTTGCTCCAAATCAGGGACAGATGAGGAGGACAGAGGGACGTTGCTCCAAATCAGGGACAGATGAGGAGGACAGAGGGACAGAGGGACGTTGCTCCAAATCAGGGACAGATGAGGAGGACAGAGGGACGTTGCTCCAAATCAGGGACAGATGAGGAGGACGGAGGGACAGAGGGACGTTGCTCCAAATCAGGGACAGATGAGGAGGACAGAGGGACGTTGCTCCAAATCAGGGGCAGATGAGGAGGACAGAGGGACGTTGCTCCAAATCAGGGACAGATGAGGAGGACAGAGGGACGTTGCTCCAAATCAGGGACAGATGAGGAGGACGGAGGGACAGAGGGACGTTGCTCCAAATCAGGGACAGATGAGGAGGACAGAGGGACGTTGCTGCAAATCAGGGACAGATGAGGAGGACGGAGGGACAGAGGGACGTTGCTCCAAATCAGGGACAGATGAGGAGGACGGAGGGACGTTGCTCCAAATCAGGGACAGATGAGGAGGACAGAGGGACGTTGCTCCAAATCAGGGACAGATGAGGAGGACAGAGGGACGTTACTCCAAATCAGGGACAGATGAGGAGGACGGAGGGACGTTGCTCCAAATCAGGGACAGATGAGGAGGACGGAGGGACGTTGCTCCAAATCAGGGACAGATGAGGAGGACGGAGGGACGTTGCTCCAAATCAGGTACAGATGAGGAGGACAGAGGGACGTTGCTCCAAATCAGGGACAGATGAGGAGGACGGAGGGACAGAGGGACGTTGCTCCAAATCAGGGACAGATGAGGAGGACAGAGGGACGTTGCTCCAAATCAGGGACAGATGAGGAGGACAGAGGGACTTTCCTCCAAATCAGGGACAGATGAGGAGGACAGAGGGACGTTACTCCAAATCAGGGACAGATGAGGAGGACAGAGGGATGTTGCTCCAAATCAGGGACAGATGAGGAGGACAGAGGGACGTTGCTCCAAATCAGGGACAGATGAGGAGGACAGAGGGACGTTGCTCCAAATCAGGGACAGATGAGGAGGACAGAGGGACAGAGGGACTTTCCTCCAAATCAGGGACAGATGAGGAGGACAGAGGGACATTGCTCCAAATCAGGGACAGATGAGGAGGACAGAGGGACGTTACTCCAAATCAGGGACAGATGAGGAGGATGGAGGGACGTTGCTCCAAATCAGGGACAGATGAGGAGGACGGAGGGACGTTACTCCAAATCAGGGACAGATGAGGAGGGACAGAGGGACGTTGCTCCAAATCAGGGACAGATGAGGAGGACGGAGGGACGTTACTCCAAATCAGGGACAGATGAGGAGGACGGAGGGACGTTACTCCAAATCAGGGACAGATGAGGAGGGACAGAGGGACGTTGGTCCAAATCAGGGACAGATGAGGAGGACGGAGGGACGTTACTCCAAATCAGGGACAGATGAGGAGGATGGAGGGACGTTGCTCCAAATCAGGGACAGATGAGGAGGACGGAGGGACGTTACTCCAAATCAGGGACAGATGAGGAGGACAGAGGGACGTTGCTCCAAATCAGGGACAGATGAGGAGGACAGAGGGACGTTGCTCCAAATCAGGGACAGATGAGGAGGACGGAGGGACGTTACTCCAAATCAGGGACAGATGAGGAGGGACAGAGGGACGTTGCTCCAAATCAGGGACAGATGAGGAGGACGGAGGGACGTTACTCCAAATCAGGGACAGATGAGGAGGACGGAGGGACGTTGCTCCAAATCAGGGACAGATGAGGAGGACGGAGGGACGTTACTCCAAATCAGGGACAGATGAGGAGGACGGAGGGACGTTACTCCAAATCAGGGACAGATGAGGAGGACGGAGGGACGTTACTCCAAATCAGGGACAGATGAGGAGGACGGAGGGACGTTACTCCAAATCAGGGACAGATGAGGAGGACGGAGGGACGTTACTCCAAATCAGGGACAGATGAGGAGGACGGAGGGACGTTACTCCAAATCAGGGACAGATGAGGAGGACAGAGGGACGTTGCTCCAAATCAGGGACAGATGAGGAGGACGGAGGGACGTTACTCCAAATCAGGGACAGATGAGGAGGGACAGAGGGACGTTGCTCCAAATCAGGGACAGATGAGGAGGACGGAGGGACGTTACTCCAAATCAGGGACAGATGAGGAGGACGGAGGGACAGAGGGACGTTGCTCCAAATCAGGGACAGATGAGGAGGACAGAGGGACGTTGCTCCAAATCAGGGACAGATGAGGAGGACAGAGGGACTTTCCTCCAAATCAGGGACAGATGAGGAGGACAGAGGGACGTTACTCCAAATCAGGGACAGATGAGGAGGACAGAGGGATGTTGCTCCAAATCAGGGACAGATGAGGAGGACAGAGGGACGTTGCTCCAAATCAGGGACAGATGAGGAGGACAGAGGGACGTTGCTCCAAATCAGGGACAGATGAGGAGGACAGAGGGACAGAGGGACTTTCCTCCAAATCAGGGACAGATGAGGAGGACAGAGGGACATTGCTCCAAATCAGGGACAGATGAGGAGGACAGAGGGACGTTACTCCAAATCAGGGACAGATGAGGAGGATGGAGGGACGTTGCTCCAAATCAGGGACAGATGAGGAGGACGGAGGGACGTTACTCCAAATCAGGGACAGATGAGGAGGGACAGAGGGACGTTGCTCCAAATCAGGGACAGATGAGGAGGACGGAGGGACGTTACTCCAAATCAGGGACAGATGAGGAGGACGGAGGGACGTTACTCCAAATCAGGGACAGATGAGGAGGGACAGAGGGACGTTGGTCCAAATCAGGGACAGATGAGGAGGACGGAGGGACGTTACTCCAAATCAGGGACAGATGAGGAGGATGGAGGGACGTTACTCCAAATCAGGGACAGATGAGGAGGACAGAGGGACGTTACTCCAAATCAGGGACAGATGAGGAGGACGGAGGGACGTTACTCCAAATCAGGGACAGATGAGGAGGACGGAGGGACGTTGCTCCAAATCAGGGACAGATGAGGAGGACGGAGGGACGTTACTCCAAATCAGGGACAGATGAGGAGGACAGAGGGACGTTGCTCCAAATCAGGGACAGATGAGGAGGACGGAGGGACGTTACTCCAAATCAGGGACAGATGAGGAGGACGGAGGGACGTTGCTCCAAATCAGGGACAGATGAGGAGGACGGAGGGACGTTACTCCAAATCAGGGACAGATGAGGAGGACAGAGGGACGTTGCTCCAAATCAGGGACAGATGAGGAGGACAGAGGGACGTTGCTCCAAATCAGGGACAGATGAGGAGGACGGAGGGACGTTACTCCAAATCAGGGACAGATGAGGAGGGACAGAGGGACGTTGCTCCAAATCAGGGACAGATGAGGAGGACGGAGGGACGTTACTCCAAATCAGGGACAGATGAGGAGGACGGAGGGACGTTGCTCCAAATCAGGGACAGATGAGGAGGACGGAGGGACGTTACTCCAAATCAGGGACAGATGAGGAGGACGGAGGGACGTTACTCCAAATCAGGGACAGATGAGGAGGACGGAGGGACGTTACTCCAAATCAGGGACAGATGAGGAGGACGGAGGGACGTTACTCCAAATCAGGGACAGATGAGGAGGACGGAGGGACGTTACTCCAAATCAGGGACAGATGAGGAGGACGGAGGGACGTTACTCCAAATCAGGGACAGATGAGGAGGACAGAGGGACGTTGCTCCAAATCAGGGACAGATGAGGAGGACGGAGGGACGTTACTCCAAATCAGGGACAGATGAGGAGGGACAGAGGGACGTTGCTCCAAATCAGGGACAGATGAGGAGGACGGAGGGACGTTACTCCAAATCAGGGACAGATGAGGAGGACAGAGGGACGTTGCTCCAAATCAGGGACAGATGAGGAGGACGGAGGGACGTTACTCCAAATCAGGGACAGATGAGGAGGGACAGAGGGACGTTGCTCCAAATCAGGGACAGATGAGGAGGACGGAGGGACGTTACTCCAAATCAGGGACAGATGAGGAGGACAGAGGGACGTTGCTCCAAATCAGGGACAGATGAGGAGGACAGAGGGACTTTCCTCCAAATCAGGGACAGATGAGGAGGATGGAGGGACGTTGCTCCAAATCAGGGACAGATGAGGAGGACAGAGGGACTTTCCTCCAAATCAGGGACAGATGAGGAGGACAGAGGGACGTTACTCCAAATCAGGGACAGATGAGGAGGACAGAGGGACGTTGCTCCAAATCAGGGACAGATGAGGAGGACGGAGGGACGTTGCTCCAAATCAGGGACAGATGAGGAGGACAGAGGGACGTTGCTCCAAATCAGGGACAGATGAGGAGGACAGAGGGACTTTCCTCCAAATCAGGGACAGATGAGGAGGACAGAGGGACATTGCTCCAAATCAGGGACAGATGAGGAGGACAGAGGGACTTTCCTCCAAATCAGGGACAGATGAGGAGGACAGAGGGACGTTGCTCCAAATCAGGGACAGATGAGGAGGACAGAGGGACATTGCTCCAAATCAGGGACAGATGAGGAGGACAGAGGGACTTTCCTCCAAATCAGGGACAGATGAGGAGGACAGAGGGACGTTGCTCCAAATCAGGGACAGATGAGGAGGACAGAGGGACTTTCCTCCAAATCAGGGACAGATGAGGAGGACAGAGGGACGTTGCTCCAAATCAGGGACAGATGAGGAGGACAGAGGGACATTGCTCCAAATCAGGGACAGATGAGGAGGACAGAGGGACGTTACTCCAAATCAGGGACAGATGAGGAGGATGGAGGGACGTTGCTCCAAATCAGGGACAGATGAGGAGGACAGAGGGACGTTGCTCCAAATCAGGGACAGATGAGGAGGACAGAGGGACTTTCCTCCAAATCAGGGACAGATGAGGAGGACAGAGGGACGTTGCTCCGAATCAGGGACAGATGAGGAGGACAGAGGGACTTTCCTCCAAATCAGGGACAGATGAGGAGGACAGAGGGATGTTGCTCCAAATCAGGGACAGATGAGGAGGGACAGAGGGACGTTGCTCCAAATCAGGGACAGATGAGGAGGACAGAGGGACATTGCTCCAAATCAGGGACAGATGAGGAGGACAGAGGGACGTTACTCCAAATCAGGGACAGATGAGGAGGACAGAGGGACATTGCTCCAAATCAGGGACAGATGAGGAGGACAGAGGGACGTTGCTCCAAATCAGGGACAGATGAGGAGGACAGAGGGACATTGCTCCAAATCAGGGACAG
The DNA here is from genome assembly GCF_037356315.1 of Lithobates pipiens. Taxonomy (NCBI): domain Eukaryota; kingdom Metazoa; phylum Chordata; class Amphibia; order Anura; family Ranidae; genus Lithobates; species Lithobates pipiens. Next base: position 432,925 of record NW_027507900.1, read on the forward strand.
ATGAGGAGGACAGAGGGACATTGCTCCAAATCAGGGACAGATGAGGAGGACAGAGGGACGTTGCTCCAAATCAGGGACAGATGAGGAGGACGGAGGGACGTTGCTCCAAATCAGGGACAGATGAGGAGGACAGAGGGACGTTGCTCCAAATCAGGGACAGATGAGGAGGACAGAGGGACTTTCCTCCAAATCAGGGACAGATGAGGAGGACAGAGGGACATTGCTCCAAATCAGGGACAGATGAGGAGGACAGAGGGACTTTCCTCCAAATCAGGGACAGATGAGGAGGACAGAGGGACGTTGCTCCAAATCAGGGACAGAGGAGGAGGACAGAGGGACTTTCCTCCAAATCAGGGACAGATGAGGAGGACAGAGGGACGTTGCTCCAAATCAGGGACAGATGAGGAGGACAGAGGGACGTTGCTCCAAATCAGGGACAGATGAGGAGGACAGAGGGACGTTGCTCCAAATCAGGGACAGATGAGGAGGACAGAGGGACTTTCCTCCAAATCAGGGACAGATGAGGAGGACAGAGGGACATTGCTCCAAATCAGGGACAGATGAGGAGGACGGAGGGACTTTCCTCCAAATCAGGGACAGATGAGGAGGACAGAGGGACGTTGCTCCAAATCAGGGACAGATGAGGAGGACAGAGGGACATTGCTCCAAATCAGGGACAGATGAGGAGGACGGAGGGACAGAGGGACGTTGCTCCAAATCAGGGACAGATGAGGAGGACAGAGGGACGTTGCTCCAAATCAGGGACAGATGAGGAGGATGGAGGGACGTTGCTCCAAATCAGGGACAGATGAGGAGGGACAGAGGGACGTTGCTCCAAATCAGGGACAGATGAGGAGGACAGAGGGACTTTCCTCCAAATCAGGGACAGATGAGGAGGACAGAGGGACGTTGCTCCAAATCAGGGACAGATGAGGAGGACAGAGGGACTTTCCTCCAAATCAGGGACAGATGAGGAGGACAGAGGGACGTTGCTCCAAATCAGGGACAGATGAGGAGGATGGAGGGACTTTCCTCCAAATCAGGGACAGATGAGGAGGACAGAGGGACGTTACTCCAAATCAGGGACAGATGAGGAGGACGGAGGGACGTTGCTCCAAATCAGGGACAGATGAGGAGGGACAGAGGGACGTTGCTCCAAATCAGGGACAGATGAGGAGGACAGAGGGACGTTGCTCCAAATCAGGGACAGATGAGGAGGACAGAGGGATGTTGCTCCAAATCAGGGACAGATGAGGAGGGACAGAGGGACGTTGCTCCAAATCAGGGACAGATGAGGAGGACAGAGGGACATTGCTCCAAATCAGGGACAGATGAGGAGGACAGAGGGACGTTACTCCAAATCAGGGACAGATGAGGAGGACGGAGGGACGTTGCTCCAAATCAGGGACAGATGAGGAGGACAGAGGGACGTTGCTCCAAATCAGGGACAGATGAGGAGGACAGAGGGACTTTCCTCCAAATCAGGGACAGATGAGGAGGACAGAGGGACATTGCTCCAAATCAGGGACAGATGAGGAGGACAGAGGGACGTTGCTCCAAATCAGGGACAGATGAGGAGGACAGAGGGACTTTCCTCCAAATCAGGGACAGATGAGGAGGACAGAGGGACGTTACTCCAAATCAGGGACAGATGAGGAGGACAGAGGGACATTGCTCCAAATCAGGGACAGATGAGGAGGACGGAGGGACGTTGCTCCAAATCAGGGACAGATGAGGAGGACGGAGGGACGTTGCTCCAAATCAGGGACAGATGAGGAGGACAGAGGGACGTTGCTCCAAATCAGGGACAGATGAGGAGGGACAGAGGGACGTTGCTCCAAATCAGGGACAGATGAGGAGGACGGAGGGACGTTGCTCCAAATCAGGGACAGATGAGGAGGACAGAGGGACGTTGCTCCAAATCAGGGACAGATGAGGAGGACAGAGGGACGTTGCTCCAAATCAGGGACTGATGAGGAGGACAGAGGGACTTTCCTCCAAATCAGGGACAGATGAGGAGGACAGAGGGACGTTGCTCCAAATCAGGGACAGATGAGGAGGGACAGAGGGATGTTGCTCCAAATCAGGGACAGATGAGGAGGGACAGAGGGACGTTGCTCCAAATCAGGGACAGATGAGGAGGACAGAGGGACGTTGCTCCAAATCAGGGACAGATGAGGAGGATGGAGGGACGTTGCTCCAAATCAGGGACAGATGAGGAGGGACAGAGGGACGTTGCTCCAAATCAGGGACAGATGAGGAGGGACAGAGGGACGTTGCTCCAAATCAGGGACAGATGAGGAGGACGGAGGGACGTTGCTCCAAATCAGGGACAGATGAGGAGGACAGAGGGACGTTGCTCCAAATCAGGGACAGATGAGGAGGACAGAGGGACGTTACTCCAAATCAGGGGCAGATGAGGAGGACAGAGGGACGTTGCTCCAAATCAGGGACAGATGAGGAGGACAGAGGGACGTTGCTCCAAATCAGGGACAGATGAGGAGGATGGAGGGACGTTGCTCCAAATCAGGGACAGATGAGGAGGACAGAGGGACGTTGCTCCAAATCAGGGACAGATGAGGAGGACGGAGGGACGTTGCTCCAAATCAGGGACAGATGAGGAGGATGGAGGGATGTTGCTCCAAATCAGGGGCAGATGAGGAGGACAGAGGGACGTTGCTCCAAATCAGGGACAGATGAGGAGGACAGAGGGACGTTGCTCCAAATCAGGGACAGATGAGGAGGACGGAGGGACATTGCTCCAAATCAGGGACAGATGAGGAGGACGGAGGGACATTGCTCCAAATCAGGGACAGATGAGGAGGACAGAGGGACATTGCTCCAAATCAGGGACAGATGAGGAGGACGGAGGGACATTGCTCCAAATCAGGGACAGATGAGGAGGACAGAGGGACATTGCTTCAAATCAGGGACAGATGAGGAGGACGGAGGGACATTGCTCCAAATCAGGGACAGATGAGGAGGACAGAGGGACGTTGCTCCAAATCAGGGACAGATGAGGAGGACGGAGGGACATTGCTCCAAATCAGGGACAGATGAGGAGGACAGAGGGACATTGCTTCAAATCAGGGACAGATGAGGAGTACGGAGGGACAGAGGGACATTGCTCCAAATCAGGGACAGATGAGGAGGACAGAGGGACGTTGCTCCAAATCAGGGACAGATGAGGAGGACGGAGGGACAGAGGGACGTTGCTCCAAATCAGGGACAGATGAGGAGGACGGAGGGACATTGCTCCAAATCAGGGACAGATGAGGAGGACGGAAGGACGTTGCTCCAAATCAGGGACAGATGAGGAGGACAGAGGGACGTTGCTCCAAATCAGGGACAGATGAGGAGGACAGAGGGACATTGCTCCAAATCAGGGACAGATGAGGAGGACAGAGGGACGTTGCTCCAAATCAGGGACAGATGAGGAGGGACAGAGGGACTTTCCTCCAAATCAGGGACAGATGAGGAGGACAGAGGGACGTTGCTCCAAATCAGGGACAGATGAGGAGGACGGAGGGACAGAGGGACGTTGCTCCAAATCAGGGACAGATGAGGAGGATGGAGGGACGTTGCTCCAAATCAGGGACAGATGAGGAGGACGGAGGGACGTTGCTCCAAATCAGGGACAGATGAGGAGGACAGAGGGACGTTGCTCCAAATCAGGGACAGATGAAGAGGACAGAGGGACGTTGCTCCAAATCAGGGACAGATGAGGAGGACGGAGGGACGTTGCTCCAAATCAGGGGCAGATGAGGAGGACAGAGGGACGTTGCTCCAAATCAGGGACAGATGAGGAGGACAGAGGGACAGAGGGACGTTGCTCCAAATCAGGGACAGATGAGGAGGACGGAGGGACGTTGCTCCAAATCAGGGACAGATGAGGAGGACAGAGGGACGTTGCTCCAAATCAGGGACAGATGAGGAGGACAGAGGGACGTTGCTCCAAATCAGGGACAGATGAGGAGGACGGAGGGACGTTGCTCCAAATCAGGGACAGATGAGGAGGACAGAGGGACGTTGCTCCAAATCAGGGACAGATGAGGAGGACAGAGGGACGTTGCTCCAAATCAGGGACAGATGAGGAGGACGGAGGGACGTTGCTCCAAATCAGGGACAGATGAGGAGGACGGAGGGACGTTGCTCCAAATCAGGGACAGATGAGGAGGACAGAGGGACTTTCCTCCAAATCAGGGACAGATGAGGAGGACAGAGGGACGTTACTCCAAATCAGGGACAGATGAGGAGGACAGAGGGACGTTGCTCCAAATCAGGGACAGATGAGGAGGACAGAGGGACGTTGCTCCAAATCAGGGACAGATGAGGAGGACAGAGGGACAGAGGGACGTTGCTCCAAATCAGGGACAGATGAGGAGGACGGAGGGACGTTGCTCCAAATCAGGGACAGATGAGGAGGACAGAGGGACGTTGCTCCAAATCAGGGACAGATGAGGAGGACGGAGGGACAGAGGGACGTTGCTCCAAATCAGGGACAGATGAGGAGGACAGAGGGACGTTGCTCCAAATCAGGGACAGATGAGGAGGACAGAGGGACGTTGCTCCAAATCAGGGACAGATGAGGAGGACAGAGGGACAGAGGGACGTTGCTCCAAATCAGGGACAGATGAGGAGGACGGAGGGACAGAGGGACGTTGCTCCAAATCAGGGACAGATGAGGACGGAGGGACGTTGCTCCAAATCAGGGACAGATGAGGAGGACGGAGGGACGTTGCTCCAAATCAGGGACAGATGAGGAGGACAGAGGGACGTTGCTCCAAATCAGGGACAGATGAAGAGGACAGAGGGACGTTGCTCCAAATCAGGGACAGATGAGGAGGACGGAGGGACGTTGCTCCAAATCAGGGACAGATGAGGAGGACGGAGGGACGTTGCTCCAAATCAGGGACAGATGAGGAGGACAGAGGGACGTTGCTCCAAATCAGGGACAGATGAGGAGGACAGAGGGACGTTGCTCCAAATCAGGGGCAGATGAGGAGGACGGAGGGACGTTGCTCCAAATCAGGGACAGATGAGGAGGACAGAGGGACTTTCCTCCAAATCAGGGACAGATGAGGAGGACAGAGGGACGTTGCTCCAAATCAGGGACAGATAAGGAGGACAGAGGGACGTTGCTCCAAATCAGGGACAGATAAGGAGGACAGAGGGACGTTGCTCCAAATCAGGGACAGATGAGGAGGACAGAGGGACGTTACTCCAAATCAGGGACAGATGAGGAGGACAGAGGGACGTTACTCCAAATCAGGGACAGATGAGGAGGACGGAGGGACGTTGCTCCAAATCAGGGACAGATGAGGAGGACAGAGGGACGTTGCTCCAAATCAGGGACAGATGAGGAGGACAGAGGGACGTTACTCCAAATCAGGGACAGATGAGGAGGATGGAGGGACGTTGCTCCAAATCAGGGACAGATGAGGAGGACGGAGGGACGTTACTCCAAATCAGGGACAGATGAGGAGGACAGAGGGACGTTGCTCCAAATCAGGGACAGATGAGGAGGACGGAGGGACGTTGCTCCAAATCAGGGACAGATAAGGAGGACAGAGGGACGTTGCTCCAAATCAGGGACAGATGAGGAGGACAGAGGGACGTTACTCCAAATCAGGGACAGATGAGGAGGACGGAGGGACGTTGCTCCAAATCAGGGACAGATAAGGAGGACAGAGGGACGTTGCTCCAAATCAGGGACAGATGAGGAGGACGGAGGGACAGAGGGACGTTGCTCCAAATCAGGGGCAGATGAGGAGGACAGAGGGACGTTGCTCCAAATCAGGGACAGATGAGGAGGACAGAGGGACGTTGCTCCAAATCAGGGACAGATGAGGAGGATGGAGGGACGTTGCTCCAAATCAGGGACAGATGAGGAGGACAGAGGGACGTTGCTCCAAATCAGGGACAGATGAGGAGGACGGAGGGACAGAGGGACGTTGCTCCAAATCAGGGACAGATGAGGAGGACGGAGGGACGTTGCTCCAAATCAGGGACAGATGAGGAGGACAGAGGGACGTTGCTCCAAATCAGGGACAGATGAGGAGGACAGAGGGACGTTGCTCCAAATCAGGGACAGATGAAGAGGACAGAGGGACGTTGCTCCAAATCAGGGACAGATGAGGAGGACAGAGGGACGTTGCTCCAAATCAGGGGCAGATGAGGAGGACAGAGGGACGTTGCTCCAAATCAGGGACAGATGAAGAGGACAGAGGGACGTTGCTCCAAATCAGGGACAGATGAGGAGGACGGAGGGACGTTGCTCCAAATCAGGGACAGATGAGGAGGACGGAGGGACGTTGCTCCAAATCAGGGACAGATGAGGAGGACAGAGGGACGTTGCTCCAAATCAGGGACAGATGAGGAGGACAGAGGGACGTTGCTCCAAATCAGGGGCAGATGAGGAGGACAGAGGGACGTTGCTCCAAATCAGGGACAGATGAGGAGGACAGAGGGACGTTGCTCCAAATCAGGGACAGATGAGGAGGACAGAGGGACGTTGCTCCAAATCAGGGACAGATGAGGAGGACGGAGGGACGTTGCTCCAAATCAGGGGCAGATGAGGAGGACAGAGGGACGTTGCTCCAAATCAGGGACAGATGAGGAGGACAGAGGGACGTTGCTCCAAATCAGGGACAGATGAGGAGGACGGAGGGACGTTGCTCCAAATCAGGGACAGATGAGGAGGACGGAGGGACGTTGCTCCAAATCAGGGACAGATGAGGAGGACGGAGGGACGTTGCTCCAAATCAGGGACAGATGAGGAGGACAGAGGGACGTTGCTCCAAATCAGGGACAGATGAGGAGGACGGAGGGACGTTGCTCCAAATCAGGGACAGATGAGGAGGACGGAGGGACGTTGCTCCAAATCAGGGACAGATGAGGAGGACAGAGGGACGTTGCTCCAAATCAGGGACAGATGAGGAGGACGGAGGGACGTTGCTCCAAATCAGGGACAGATGAGGAGGACAGAGGGACGTTGCTCCAAATCAGGGACAGATGAGGAGGACGGAGGGACGTTGCTCCAAATCAGGGACAGATGAGGAGGACAGAGGGACGTTGCTCCAAATCAGGGACAGATGAGGAGGACAGAGGGACGTTGCTCCAAATCAGGGACAGATGAGGAGGACGGAGGGACGTTGCTCCAAATCAGGGACAGATGAAGAGGACAGAGGGACGTTGCTCCAAATCAGGGACAGATGAGGAGGACAGAGGGACAGAGGGACGTTGCTCCAAATCAGGGACAGATGAGGAGGACAGAGGGACGTTGCTCCAAATCAGGGACAGATGAGGAGGACAGAGGGACAGAGGGACGTTGCTCCAAATCAGGGACAGATGAAGAGGACAGAGGGACGTTGCTCCAAATCAGGGACAGATGAGGAGGACAGAGGGACGTTGCTCCAAATCAGGGACAGATGAGGAGGACGGAGGGACGTTGCTCCAAATCAGGGGCAGATGAGGAGGACAGAGGGACGTTGCTCCAAATCAGGGACAGATGAGGAGGACAGAGGGACAGAGGGACGTTGCTCCAAATCAGGGACAGATGAGGAGGACAGAGGGACGTTGCTCCAAATCAGGGACAGATGAGGAGGACAGAGGGACGTTGCTCCAAATCAGGGACAGATGAGGAGGACAGAGGGACTTTCCTCCAAATCAGGGACAGATGAGGAGGACGGAGGGACGTTGCTCCAAATCAGGGACAGATGAGGAGGACAGAGGGACAGAGGGACGTTGCTCCAAATCAGGGACAGATGAGGAGGACAGAGGGACGTTGCTCCAAATCAGGGACAGATGAGGAGGACAGAGGGACTTTCCTCCAAATCAGGGACAGATGAGGAGGACAGAGGGACGTTGCTCCAAATCAGGGACAGATGAGGAGGACAGAGGGACGTTGCTCCAAATCAGGGACAGATGAGGAGGACAGAGGGACTTTCCTCCAAATCAGGGACAGATGAGGAGGACAGAGGGACGTTGCTCCAAATCAGGGACAGATGAGGAGGACAGAGGGACATTGCTCCAAATCAGGGACAGATGAGGAGGACAGAGGGACGTTGCTCCAAATCAGGGACAGATGAGGAGGACGGAGGGACGTTGCTCCAAATCAGGGACAGATGAGGAGGACGGAGGGACATTGCTCCAAATCAGGGACAGATGAGGAGGACAGAGGGACGTTGCTCCAAATCAGGGACAGTTGAGGAGGACAGAGGGACGTTGCTCCAAATCAGGGACAGATGAGGAGGACGGAGGGACGTTGCTCCAAATCAGGGACAGATGAGGAGGACGGAGGGACGTTGCTCCAAATCAGGGACAGATGAGGAGGATGGAGGGACATTGCTCCAAATCAGGGACAGATGAGGAGGACGGAGGGACATTGCTCCAAATCAGGGACAGTTGAGGAGGACAGAGGGACGTTGCTCCAAATCAGGGACAGATGAGGAGGACGGAGGGACGTTGCTCCAAATCAGGGACAGATGAGGACGACGGAGGGACGTTGCTCCAAATCAGGGACAGATGAGGAGGACAGAGGGACGTTGCTCCAAATCAGGGACAGATGAGGAGGACAGAGGGACGTTGCTTCAAATCAGGGACAGATGAGGAGGACAGAGGGACGTTGCTCCAAATCAGGGACAGATGAGGAGGACAGAGGGACGTTGCTTCAAATCAGGGACAGATGAGGAGGACAGAGGGACGTTGCTCCAAATCAGGGACAGATGAGGTGGACAGAGGGACATTGCTCCAAATCAGGGACAGATGAGGAGGACAGAGGGACATTGCTCCAAATCAGGGACAGATGAGGAGGACGGAGGGACGTTGCTCCAAATCAGGGACAGATGAGGAGGACAGAGGGACATTGCTCCAAATCAGGGACAGATGAGGAGGACGGAGGGACGTTGCTCCAAATCAGGGACAGATGAGGAGGACGGAGGGACGTTGCTCCAAATCAGAGACAGATGAGGAGGACGGAGGGACAGAGGGACATTGCTCCAAATCAGGGACAGATGAGGAGGACAGAGGGACGTTGCTCCAAATCAGGGACAGATGAGGAGGACAGAGGGACGTTGCTCCAAATCAGGGACAGTTGAGGAGGACAGAGGGACGTTGCTCCAAATCAGGGACAGATGAGGAGGACGGAGGGACGTTGCTCCAAATCAGGGACAGATGAGGAGGACGGAGGGACGTTGCTCCAAATCAGGGACAGATGAGGAGGACGGAGGGACGTTGCTCCAAATCAGGGACAGATGAGGAGGACGGAGGGACGTTGCTCCAAATCAGGGACAGATGAGGAGGACAGAGGGACGTTGCTCCAAATCAGGGACAGATGAGGAGGACAGAGGGACGTTGCTCCAAATCAGGGACAGATGAGGAGGACAGAGGGACGTTGCTCCAAATCAGGGGCAGATGAGGAGGACAGAGGGACGTTGCTCCAAATCAGGGACAGATGAGGAGGACAGAGGGACGTTGCTCCAAATCAGGGGCAGATGAGGAGGACAGAGGGACGTTGCTCCAAATCAGGGACAGATGAGGAGGATGGAGGGACGTTGCTCCAAATCAGGGACAAATGAGGAGGACAGAGGGACGTTGCTCCAAATCAGGGACAGATGAGGAGGACAGAGGGACGTTGCTCCAAATCAGGGACAGATGAGGAGGACAGAGGGACGTTGCTTCAAATCAGGGACAGATGAGGAGGACAGAGGGACGTTGCTCCAAATCAGGGACAGATGAGGAGGATGGAGGGACAGAGGGACGTTGCTCCAAATCAGGGACAAATGAGGAGGACAGAGGGACGTTGCTCCAAATCAGGGACAGATGAGGAGGACAGAGGGACGTTGCTCCAAATCAGGGACAGATGAGGAGGACAGAGGGACAGAGGGACGTTGCTCCAAATCAGGGACAAATGAGGAGGACAGAGGGACGTTGCTCCAAATCAGGGACAGATGAGGAGGACAGAGGGACGTTGCTCCAAATCAGGGACAGATGAGGAGGACAGAGGGACGTTGCTTCAAATCAGGGACAGATGAGGAGGACAGAGGGACGTTGCTCCAAATCAGGGACAGATGAGGTGGACAGAGGGACATTGCTCCAAATCAGGGACAGATGAGGAGGACAGAGGGACATTGCTCCAAATCAGGGACAGATGAGGAGGACGGAGGGACGTTGCTCCAAATCAGGGACAGATGAGGAGGACAGAGGGACATTGCTCCAAATCAGGGACAGATGAGGAGGACGGAGGGACGTTGCTCCAAATCAGGGACAGATGAGGAGGACGGAGGGACGTTGCTCCAAATCAGAGACAGATGAGGAGGACGGAGGGACAGAGGGACATTGCTCCAAATCAGGGACAGATGAGGAGGACAGAGGGACGTTGCTCCAAATCAGGGACAGATGAGGAGGACAGAGGGACGTTGCTCCAAATCAGGGACAGTTGAGGAGGACAGAGGGACGTTGCTCCAAATCAGGGACAGATGAGGAGGACGGAGGGACGTTGCTCCAAATCAGGGACAGATGAGGAGGACGGAGGGACGTTGCTCCAAATCAGGGACAGATGAGGAGGACGGAGGGACGTTGCTCCAAATCAGGGACAGATGAGGAGGACAGAGGGACGTTGCTCCAAATCAGGGACAGATGAGGAGGACAGAGGGACGTTGCTCCAAATCAGGGACAGATGAGGAGGACAGAGGGACGTTGCTCCAAATCAGGGACAGATGAAGAGGACAGAGGGACGTTGCTCCAAATCAGGGACAGATGAGGAGGACAGAGGGACGTTGCTCCAAATCAGGGGCAGATGAGGAGGACAGAGGGACGTTGCTCCAAATCAGGGACAGATGAGGAGGACAGAGGGACGTTGCTCCAAATCAGGGGCAGATGAGGAGGACAGAGGGACGTTGCTCCAAATCAGGGACAGATGAGGAGGACAGAGGGACGTTACTCCAAATCAGGGACAGATGAGGAGGACAGAAGGACGTTGCTCCAAATCAGGGGCAGATGAGGAGGACAGAGGGACGTTGCTCCAAATCAGGGACAGATGAGGAGGACAGAGGGACGTTGCTCCAAATCAGGGACAGATGAAGAGGACAGAGGGACGTTGCTCCAAATCAGGGACAGATGAGGAGGACAGAGGGACGTTGCTCCAAATCAGGGACAGATGAGGAGGACAGAGGGACGTTGCTCCAAATCAGGGACAGATGAGGAGGACAGAGGGACTTTCCTCCAAATCAGGGACAGATGAGGAGGACAGAGGGACGTTGCTCCAAATCAGGGACAGATGAGGAGGACAGAGGGACGTTGCTCCAAATCAGGGACAGATGAGGAGGACAGAGGGACTTTCCTCCAAATCAGGGACAGATGAGGAGGACAGAGGGACGTTGCTCCAAATCAGGGACAGATGAGGAGGACAGAGGGACATTGCTCCAAATCAGGGACAGATGAGGAGGACAGAGGGACGTTGCTCCAAATCAGGGACAGATGAGGAGGACGGAGGGACGTTGCTCCAAATCAGGGACAGATGAGGAGGACGGAGGGACATTGCTCCAAATCAGGGACAGATGAGGAGGACAGAGGGACGTTGCTCCAAATCAGGGACAGTTGAGGAGGACAGAGGGACGTTGCTCCAAATCAGGGACAGATGGAGGAGGACGGAGGGACGTTGCTCCAAATCAGGGACAGATGAGGAGGACGGAGGGACGTTGCTCCAAATCAGGGACAGATGAGGAGGATGGAGGGACATTGCTCCAAATCAGGGACAGATGAGGAGGACGGAGGGACATTGCTCCAAATCAGGGACAGTTGAGGAGGACAGAGGGACGTTGCTCCAAATCAGGGACAGATGAGGAGGACGGAGGGACGTTGCTCCAAATCAGGGACAGATGAGGACGACGGAGGGACAGAGGGACGTTGCTCCAAATCAGGGACAGATGAGGAGGATGGAGGGACGTTGCTCCAAATCAGGGACAAATGAGGAGGACAGAGGGACGTTGCTCCAAATCAGGGACAGATGAGGAGGACAGAGGGACGTTGCTCCAAATCAGGGGCAGATGAGGAGGACAGAGGGACAGAGGGACTTTCCTCCAAATCAGGGAGAGATGAGGAGGACGGAGGGACGTTGCTCCAAATCAGGGGCAGATGAGGAGGACAGAGGGACGTTGCTCCAAATCAGGGACAGATGAGGAGGACGGAGGGACATTGCTCCAAATCAGGGACAGATGAGGAGGACAGAGGGACAGAGGGACGTTGCTCCAAATCAGGGACAAATGAGGAGGACAGAGGGACGTTGCTCCAAATCAGGGACAGATGAGGAGGACAGAGGGACGTTGCTCCAAATCAGGGACAGATGAGGTGGACAGAGGGACATTGCTCCAAATCAGGGACAGATGAGGAGGACAGAGGGACATTGCTCCAATTCAGGGACAGATGAGGAGGACGGAGGGACGTTGCTCCAAATCAGGGGCAGATGAGGAGGACGGAGGGACGTTGCTCCAAATCAGGGACAGATGAGGAGGACGGAGGGACGTTGCTCCAAATCAGAGACAGATGAGGAGGACGGAGGGACAGAGGGACATTGCTCCAAATCAGGGACAGATGAGGAGGACAGAGGGACGTTGCTCCAAATCAGGGACAGATGAGGAGGACAGAGGGATGTTGCTCCAAATCAGGGACAGTTGAGGAGGACAGAGGGACGTTGCTCCAAATCAGGGACAGATGAGGAGGACGGAGGGACGTTGCTCCAAATCAGGGACAGATGAGGAGGACGGAGGGACGTTGCTCCAAATCAGGGACAGATGAGGAGGACGGAGGGACAGAGGGACGTTGCTCCAAATCAGGGACAGATGAGGAGGATGGAGGGATGTTGCTCCAAATCAGGGACAGATGAGGAGGATGGAGGGACGTTGCTCCAAATCAGGGACAAATGAGGAGGACAGAGGGACGTTGCTCCAAATCAGGGGCAGATGAGGAGGACAGAGGGACAGAGGGACTTTCCTCCAAATCAGGGAGAGATGAGGAGGACGGAGGGACGTTGCTCCAAATCAGGGACAGATGAGGAGGACAGAGGGACGTTGCTCCAAATCAGGGACAGATGAGGAGGACGGAGGGACATTGCTCCAAATCAGGGACAGATGAGGAGGACGGAGGGACGTTGCTCCAAATCAGGGACAGATGAGGAGGACAGAGGGACGTTGCTCCAAATCAGGGACAAATGAGGAGGACAGAGGGACGTTGCTCCAAATCAGGGACAGATGAGGAGGACGGAGGGACATTGCTTCAAATCAGGGACAGATGAGGAGGACAGAGGGACGTTGCTCCAAATCAGGGACAGATGAGGAGGACGGAGGGACGTTGCTCCAAATCAGGGACAGATGAGGAGGACGGAGGGACAGAGGGACATTGCTCCAAATCAGGGACAGATGAGGAGGACGGAGGGACATTGCTCCAAATCAGGGACAGATGAGGAGGACGGAGGGACGTTGCTCCAAATCAGGGACAGATGAGGAGGACGGAGGGACGTTGCTCCAAATCAGGGACAGATGAGGAGGACGGAGGGACAGAGGGACATTGCTTCAAATCAGGGACAGATGAGGAGGACGGAGGGACATTGCTCCAAATCAGGGACAGATGAGGAGGACGGAGGGACGTTGCTCCAAATCAGGGACAGATGAGGAGGACGGAGGGACGTTGCTCCAAATCAGGGACAGATGAGGAGGACGGAGGGACAGAGGGACATTGCTCCAAATCAGGGACAGATGAGGAGGACAGAGGGACGTTGCTCCAAATCAGGGACAGATGAGGAGGACAGAGGGACGTTGCTCCAAATCAGGGACAGATGAGGAGGACGGAGGGACGTTGCTCCAAAATCAGGGACAGATGAGGAGGACGGAGGGATGTTGCTCCAAATCAGGGACAGATGAGGAGGACGGAGGGACGTTACTCCAAATCAGGGACAGATGAGGAGGACGGAGGGACGTTGCTCCAAATCAGGGATAGATGAGGAGGACGGAGGGACGTTGCTCCAAAATCAGGGACAGATGAGGAGGACAGAGGGACGTTGCTCCAAATCAGGGACAGATGAGGAGGACGGAGGGACGTTACTCCAAATCAGGGACAGATGAGGAGGACGGAGGGACGTTGCTCCAAATCAGGGATAGATGAGGAGGACAGAGGGACGTTGCTCCAAATCAGGGACAGATGAGGAGGACGGAGGGACGTTGCTCCAAATCAGGGACAGATGAGGAGGACAGAGGGACGTTGCTCCAAATCAGGGACAGATGAGGAGGACGGAGGGACAGAGGGACGTTGCTCCAAATCAGGGACAGATGAGGAGGACAGAGGGACGTTGCTCCAAATCAGGGACAGATGAGGAGGACAGAGGGACAGAGGGACGTTGCTCCAAATCAGGGACAGATGAGGAGGACAGAGGGACGTTGCTCCAAATCAGGGACAGATGAGGAGGACGGAGGGACGTTGCTCCAAATCAGGGACAGATGAGGAGGACAGAGGGACGTTGCTCCAAATCAGGGACAGATGAGGAGGACAGAGGGACAGAGGGACGTTGCTCCAATTCAGGGACAGATGAGGAGGACAGAGGGACGTTGCTCCAAATCAGGGACAGATGAGGAGGACGGAGGGACAGAGGGACGTTGCTCCAAATCAGGGACAGATGAGGAGGACGGAGGGACGTTGCTCCAAATCAGGGACAGATGAGGAGGACAGAGGGACATTGCTCCAAATCAGGGACAGATGAGGAGGATGGAGGGATGTTGCTCCAAATCAGGGACAGATGAGGAGGGACAGAGGGACGTTGCTCCAAATCAGGGACAGATGAGGAGGACAGAGGGACATTGCTCCAAATCAGGGACAGATGAGGAGGACAGAGGGACGTTGCTCCAAATCAGGGACAGATGAGGAGGACGGAGGGACGTTGCTCCAAATCAGGGACAAATGAGGAGGACAGAGGGACGTTACTCCAAATCAGGGACAGATGAGGAGGACGGAGGGACGTTGCTCCAAAACAGGGACAGATGAGGAGGACGGAGGGACGTTGCTCCAAATCAGGGACAGATGAGGAGGACGGAGGGACGTTACTCCAAATCAGGGACAGATGAGGAGGACAGAGGGACGTTGCTCCAAATCAGGGACAGATGAGGAGGACAGAGGGACGTTGCTCCAAATCAGGGACAGATGAGGAGGACAGAGGGACGTTGCTCCAAATCAGGGACAGATGAGGAGGACGGAGGGACAGAGGGACGTTGCTCCAAATCAGGGACAGATGAGGAGGACAGAGGGACGTTGCTCCAAATCAGGGACAGATGAGGAGGACAGAGGGACTTTCCTCCAAATCAGGGACAGATGAGGAGGACGGAGGGACAGAGGGACGTTGCTCCAAATCAGGGACAGATGAGGAGGACAGAGGGACGTTGCTCCAAATCAGGGACAGATGAGGAGGACGGAGGGACGTTACTCCAAATCAGGGACAGATGAGGAGGACGGAGGGACGTTACTCCAAATCAGGGACAGATGAGGAGGACGGAGGGACGTTACTCCAAATCAGGGACAGATGAGGAGGGACAGAGGGACGTTGCTCCAAATCAGGGACAGATGAGGAGGACGGAGGGACGTTACTCCAAATCAGGGACAGATGAGGAGGACAGAGGGACGTTGCTCCAAATCAGGGACAGATGAGGAGGACAGAGGGACTTTCCTCCAAATCAGGGACAGATGAGGAGGATGGAGGGACGTTGCTCCAAATCAGGGACAGATGAGGAGGACAGAGGGACTTTCCTCCAAATCAGGGACAGATGAGGAGGACAGAGGGACGTTACTCCAAATCAGGGACAGATGAGGAGGACAGAGGGACGTTGCTCCAAATCAGGGACAGATGAGGAGGACAGAGGGACTTTCCTCCAAATCAGGGACAGATGAGGAGGATGGAGGGACGTTGCTCCAAATCAGGGACAGATGAGGAGGACAGAGGGACTTTCCTCCAAATCAGGGACAGATGAGGAGGACAGAGGGACGTTGCTCCAAATCAGGGACAGATGAGGAGGACAGAGGGACGTTGCTCCAAATCAGGGACAGATGAGGAGGACAGAGGGACTTTCCTCCAAATCAGGGACAGATGAGGAGGACAGAGGGACATTGCTCCAAATCAGGGACAGATGAGGAGGACAGAGGGACTTTCCTCCAAATCAGGGACAGATGAGGAGGACAGAGGGACTTTCCTCCAAATCAGGGACAGATGAGGAGGACAGAGGGACATTGCTCCAAATCAGGGACAGATGAGGAGGACAGAGGGACTTTCCTCCAAATCAGGGACAGATGAGGAGGACAGAGGGACGTTGCTCCAAATCAGGGACAGATGAGGAGGACAGAGGGACTTTCCTCCAAATCAGGGACAGATGAGGAGGACGGAGGGACTTTCCTCCAAATCAGGGACAGATGAGGAGGACAGAGGGACGTTGCTCCAAATCAGGGACAGATGAGGAGGACAGAGGGACGTTACTCCAAATCAGGGACAGATGAAGAGGACAGAGGGACATTGCTCCAAATCAGGGACAGATGAGGAGGACAGAGGGACGTTACTCCAAATCAGGGACAGATGAGGAGGATGGAGGGACGTTGCTCCAAATCAGGGACAGATGAGGAGGACAGAGGGACGTTGCTCCAAATCAGGGACAGATGAGGAGGACAGAGGGACTTTCCTCCAAATCAGGGACAGATGAGGAGGACAGAGGGACGTTGCTCCAAATCAGGGACAGATGAGGAGGACAGAGGGACTTTCCTCCAAATCAGGGACAGATGAGGAGGACAGAGGGACGTTGCTCCAAATCAGGGACAGATGAGGAGGACAGAGGGACGTTGCTCCAAATCAGGGACAGATGAGGAGGACAGAGGGACGTTGCTCCAAATCAGGGACAGATGAGGAGGACAGAGGGATGTTGCTCCAAATCAGGGACAGATGAGGAGGGACAGAGGGACGTTGCTCCAAATCAGGGACAGAGGAGGAGGACAGAGGGACATTGCTCCAAATCAGGGACAGATGAGGAGGACAGAGGGACGTTACTCCAAATCAGGGACAGATGAGGAGGACGGAGGGACGTTGCTCCAAATCAGGGACAGATGAGGAGGACAGAGGGACGTTGCTCCAAATCAGGGACAGATGAGGAGGACAGAGGGACGTTGCTCAAAATCAGGGACAGATGAGGAGGACGGAGGGACGTTGCTCCAAATCAGGGACAGATGAGGAGGACAGAGGGACTTTCCTCCAAATCAGGGACAGATGAGGAGGACAGAGGGACATTGCTCCAAATCAGGGACAGATGAGGAGGACAGAGGGACTTTCCTCCAAATCAGGGACAGATGAGGAGGACAGAGGGACGTTGCTCCAAATCAGGGACAGATGAGGAGGACAGAGGGACTTTCCTCCAAATCAGGGACAGATGAGGAGGACAGAGGGACGTTGCTCCAAATCAGGGACAGATGAGGAGGACAGAGGGACATTGCTCCAAATCAGGGACAGATGAGGAGGACGGAGGGACTTTCCTCCAAATCAGGGACAGATGAGGAGGACAGAGGGACGTTGCTCCAAATCAGGGACAGATGAGGAGGACAGAGGGACGTTGCTCCAAATCAGGGACAGATGAGGAGGACGGAGGGACGTTACTCCAAATCAGGGACAGATGAGGAGGACAGAGGGACATTGCTCCAAATCAGGGACAGATGAGGAGGATGGAGGGACGTTGCTCCAAATCAGGGACAGATGAGGAGGACAGAGGGACGTTGCTCCAAATCAGGGACAGATGAGGAGGACAGAGGGACTTTCCTCCAAATCAGGGACAGATGAGGAGGACAGAGGGACGTTGCTCCAAATCAGGGACAGATGAGGAGGGACAGAGGGATGTTGCTCCAAATCAGGGACAGATGAGGAGGGACAGAGGGACGTTGCTCCAAATCAGGGACAGATGAGGAGGACAGAGGGACGTTGCTCCAAATCAGGGACAGATGAGGAGGATGGAGGGACGTTGCTCCAAATCAGGGACAGATGAGGAGGACAGAGGGACGTTGCTCCAAATCAGGGACAGATGAGGAGGATGGAGGGACGTTGCTCCAAATCAGGGACAGATGAGGAGGACAGAGGGACGTTGCTCCAAATCAGGGACAGATGAGGAGGACAGAGGGACTTTCCTCCAAATCAGGGACAGATGAGGAGGGACAGAGGGACATTGCTCCAAATCAGGGACAGATGAGGAGGGACAGAGGGACTTTCCTCCAAATCAGGGACAGATGAGGAGGACAGAGGGACGTTGCTCCAAATCAGGGACAGATGAGGAGGACAGAGGGACGTTGCTCCAAATCAGGGACAGATGAGGAGGACAGAGGGACTTTCCTCCAAATCAGGGACAGATGAGGAGGGACAGAGGGACATTGCTCCAAATCAGGGACAGATGAGGAGGGACAGAGGGACGTTGCTCCAAATCAGGGACAGATGAGGAGGACAGAGGGACTTTCCTCCAAATCAGGGACAGATGAGGAGGACAGAGGGACGTTGCTCCAAATCAGGGACAGATGAGGAGGACAGAGGGACTTTCCTCCAAATCAGGGACAGATGAGGAGGACAGAGGGACGTTGCTCCAAATCAGGGACAGATGAGGAGGACAGAGGGACGTTGCTCCAAATCAGGGACAGATGAGGAGGACGGAGGGACAGAGGGACGTTGCTCCAAATCAGGGACAGATGAGGAGGACAGAGGGACGTTGCTCCAAATCAGGGACAGATGAGGAGGGACAGAGGGACGTTGCTCCAAATCAGGGACAGATGAGGAGGACAGAGGGACATTGCTCCAAATCAGGGACAGATGAGGAGGACAGAGGGACGTTACTCCAAATCAGGGACAGATGAGGAGGACGGAGGGACGTTGCTCCAAATCAGGGACAGATGAGGAGGACAGAGGGACGTTGCTCCAAATCAGGGACAGATGAGGAGGACGGAGGGACATTGCTTCAAATCAGGGACAGATGAGGAGGACGGAGGGACAGAGGGACGTTGCTCCAAAACAGGGACAGATGAGGAGGACAGAGGGACGTTGCTCCAAATCAGGGACAAATGAGGAGGACAGAGGGACGTTGCTCCAAATCAGGGACAGATGAGGAGGACGGAGGGACATTGCTTCAAATCAGGGACAGATGAGGAGGACAGAGGGACGTTGCTCCAAATCAGGGACAGATGAGGAGGACAGAGGGACATTGCTTCAAATCAGGGACAGATGAGGAGGACGGAGGGACAGAGGGACATTGCTCCAAATCAGGGACAGATGAGGAGGACAGAGGGACATTGCTCCAAATCAGGGACAGATGAGGAGGACGGAGGGACGTTGCTCCAAATCAGGGGCAGATGAGGAGGACGGAGGGACGTTGCTCCAAATCAGGGACAGATGAGGAGGACGGAGGGACGTTGCTCCAAATCAGGGACAGATGAGGAGGACGGAGGGACAGAGGGACATTGCTCCAAATCAGGGACAGATGAGGAGGACAGAGGGACGTTGCTCCAAATCAGGGACAGATGAGGAGGACAGAGGGACGTTGCTCCAAAATCAGGGACAGATGAGGACAGAGGGACAGAGGGACGTTGCTCCAAATCAGGGACAGATGAGGAGGACGGAGGGATGTTGCTCCAAATCAGGGACAGATGAGGAGGACAGAGGGACGTTGCTCCAAATCAGGGACAGATGAGGAGGACAGAGGGACGTTGCTCCAAATCAGGGACAGATGAGGAGGACAGAGGGACGTTACTCCAAATCAGGGACAGATGAGGAGGACAGAGGGACGTTGCTCCAAATCAGGGACAGATGAGGAGGACGGAGGGACATTGCTCCAAATCAGGGACAGATGAGGAGGACGGAGGGACGTTGCTCCAAATCAGGGACAGATGAGGAGGACGGAGGGACGTTGCTCCAAATCAGGGACAGATGAGGAGGACGGAGGGACGTTGCTCCAAATCAGGGACAGATGAGGAGGACGGAGGGACGTTGCTCCAAATCAGGGACAGATGAGGAGGACGGAGGGACGTTGCTCCAAATCAGGGACAGATGAGGAGGACGGAGGGACGTTGCTCCAAATCAGGGACAGATGAGGAGGACGGAGGGACGTTGCTCCAAATCAGGGACAGATGAGGAGGACGGAGGGACAGAGGGACGTTGCTCCAAATCAGGGACAGATGAGGAGGACAGAGGGACCTTGCTCCAAATCAGGGACAGATGAGGAGGACAGAGGGACAGAGGGACGTTGCTCCAAATCAGGGACAGATGAGGAGGACAGAGGGACGTTGCTCCAAATCAGGGACAGATGAGGAGGACAGAGGGACTTTCCTCCAAATCAGGGACAGATGAGGAGGACGGAGGGACGTTGCTCCAAATCAGGGACAGATGAGGAGGACAGAGGGACGTTGCTCCAAATCAGGGACAGATGAGGAGGACGGAGGGACGTTGCTCCAAATCAGGGACAGATGAGGAGGACAGAGGGACGTTGCTCCAAATCAGGGACAGATGAGGAGGACAGAGGGACAGAGGGACGTTGCTCCAAATCAGGGACAGATGAGGAGGACAGAGGGACGTTGCTCCAAATCAGGGACAGATGAGGAGGACGGAGGGACAGAGGGACGTTGCTCCAAATCAGGGACAGATGAGGAGGACGGAGGGACGTTGCTCCAAATCAGGGACAGATGAGGAGGACAGAGGGACGTTGCTCCAAATCAGGGACAGATGAGGAGGACAGAGGGACGTTACTCCAAATCAGGGACAGATGAGGAGGACGGAGGGACGTTGCTCCAAATCAGGGACAGATGAGGAGGACGGAGGGACGTTGCTCCAAATCAGGGACAGATGAGGAGGACAGAGGGACGTTGCTCCAAATCAGGGACAGATGAGGAGGACGGAGGGACAGAGGGACGTTGCTCCAAATCAGGGACAGATGAGGAGGACAGAGGGACGTTGCTCCAAATCAGGGACAGATGAGGAGGACAGAGGGACTTTCCTCCAAATCAGGGACAGATGAGGAGGACAGAGGGACATTGCTCCAAATCAGGGACAGATGAGGAGGACAGAGGGACGTTACTCCAAATCAGGGACAGATGAGGAGGATGGAGGGACGTTGCTCCAAATCAGGGACAGATGAGGAGGACGGAGGGACGTTACTCCAAATCAGGGACAGATGAGGAGGACAGAGGGACGTTACTCCAAATCAGGGACAGATGAGGAGGGACAGAGGGACGTTGCTCCAAATCAGGGACAGATGAGGAGGGACAGAGGGACGTTGCTCCAAATCAGGGACAGATGAGGAGGACGGAGGGACGTTACTCCAAATCAGGGACAGATGAGGAGGACGGAGGGACGTTACTCCAAATCAGGGACAGATGAGGAGGGACAGAGGGACGTTGCTCCAAATCAGGGACAGATGAGGAGGACGGAGGGACGTTACTCCAAATCAGGGACAGATGAGGAGGACAGAGGGACGTTGCTCCAAATCAGGGACAGATGAGGAGGACAGAGGGACTTTCCTCCAAATCAGGGACAGATGAGGAGGATGGAGGGACGTTGCTCCAAATCAGGGACAGATGAGGAGGACAGAGGGACGTTGCTCCAAATCAGGGACAGATGAGGAGGACAGAGGGACGTTGCTCCAAATCAGGGACAGATGAGGAGGACAGAGGGACGTTGCTCCAAATCAGGGACAGATGAGGAGGACAGAGGGACTTTCCTCCAAATCAGGGACAGATGAGGAGGACAGAGGGACATTGCTCCAAATCAGGGACAGATGAGGAGGACAGAGGGACTTTCCTCCAAATCAGGGACAGATGAGGAGGACAGAGGGACGTTGCTCCAAATCAGGGACAGATGAGGAGGACAGAGGGACATTCCTCCAAATCAGGGACAGATGAGGAGGACAGAGGGACGTTGCTCCAAATCAGGGACAGATGAGGAGGACAGAGGGACTTTCCTCCAAATCAGGGACAGATGAGGAGGACAGAGGGACGTTGCTCCAAATCAGGGACAGATGAGGAGGACAGAGGGACATTGCTCCAAATCAGGGACAGATGAGGAGGATGGAGGGACGTTGCTCCAAATCAGGGACAGATGAGGAGGACAGAGGGACGTTGCTCCAAATCAGGGACAGATGAGGAGGACAGAGGGACTTTCCTCCAAATCAGGGACAGATGAGGAGGACAGAGGGACGTTGCTCCAAATCAGGGACAGATGAGGAGGACAGAGGGACTTTCCTCCAAATCAGGGACAGATGAGGAGGACAGAGGGACGTTGCTCCAAATCAGGGACAGATGAGGAGGACAGAGGGACTTTCCTCCAAATCAGGGACAGATGAGGAGGACAGAGGGACGTTGCTCCAAATCAGGGACAGATGAGGAGGACAGAGGGACATTGCTCCAAATCAGGGACAGATGAGGAGGATGGAGGGACGTTGCTCCAAATCAGGGACAGATGAGGAGGACAGAGGGACGTTGCTCCAAATCAGGGACAGATGAGGAGGACAGAGGGACGTTGCTCCAAATCAGGGACAGATGAGGAGGACAGAGGGACGTTGCTCCAAATCAGGGACAGATGAGGAGGACAGAGGGACTTTCCTCCAAATCAGGGACAGATGAGGAGGACAGAGGGACGTTGCTCCAAATCAGGGACAGATGAGGAGGACGGAGGGACATTGCTTCAAATCAGGGACAGATGAGGAGGACAGAGGGACGTTGCTCCAAATCAGGGACAGATGAGGAGGACAGAGGGACATTGCTTCAAATCAGGGACAGATGAGGAGGACGGAGGGACAGAGGGACATTGCTCCAAATCAGGGACAGATGAGGAGGACAGAGGGACATTGCTCCAAATCAGGGACAGATGAGGAGGACGGAGGGACGTTGCTCCAAATCAGGGGCAGATGAGGAGGACGGAGGGACGTTGCTCCAAATCAGGGACAGATGAGGAGGACGGAGGGACGTTGCTCCAAATCAGGGACAGATGAGGAGGACGGAGGGACAGAGGGACATTGCTCCAAATCAGGGACAGATGAGGAGGACAGAGGGACGTTGCTCCAAATCAGGGACAGATGAGGAGGACAGAGGGACGTTGCTCCAAAATCAGGGACAGATGAGGACAGAGGGACAGAGGGACGTTGCTCCAAATCAGGGACAGATGAGGAGGACGGAGGGATGTTGCTCCAAATCAGGGACAGATGAGGAGGACAGAGGGACGTTGCTCCAAATCAGGGACAGATGAGGAGGACAGAGGGACGTTGCTCCAAATCAGGGACAGATGAGGAGGACAGAGGGACGTTGCTCCAAATCAGGGACAGATGAGGAGGACGGAGGGACATTGCTCCAAATCAGGGACAGATGAGGAGGACGGAGGGACGTTGCTCCAAATCAGGGACAGATGAGGAGGACGGAGGGACGTTGCTCCAAATCAGGGACAGATGAGGAGGACGGAGGGACGTTGCTCCAAATCAGGGACAGATGAGGAGGACGGAGGGACGTTGCTCCAAATCAGGGACAGATGAGGAGGACGGAGGGACGTTGCTCCAAATCAGGGACAGATGAGGAGGACGGAGGGACGTTGCTCCAAATCAGGGACAGATGAGGAGGACGGAGGGACAGAGGGACGTTGCTCCAAATCAGGGACAGATGAGGAGGACAGAGGGACCTTGCTCCAAATCAGGGACAGATGAGGAGGACAGAGGGACAGAGGGACGTTGCTCCAAATCAGGGACAGATGAGGAGGACAGAGGGACGTTGCTCCAAATCAGGGACAGATGAGGAGGACAGAGGGACTTTCCTCCAAATCAGGGACAGATGAGGAGGACGGAGGGACGTTGCTCCAAATCAGGGACAGATGAGGAGGACAGAGGGACGTTGCTCCAAATCAGGGACAGATGAGGAGGACGGAGGGACGTTGCTCCAAATCAGGGACAGATGAGGAGGACAGAGGGACGTTGCTCCAAATCAGGGACAGATGAGGAGGACAGAGGGACAGAGGGACGTTGCTCCAAATCAGGGACAGATGAGGAGGACAGAGGGACGTTGCTCCAAATCAGGGACAGATGAGGAGGACGGAGGGACAGAGGGACGTTGCTCCAAATCAGGGACAGATGAGGAGGACGGAGGGACGTTGCTCCAAATCAGGGACAGATGAGGAGGACAGAGGGACGTTGCTCCAAATCAGGGACAGATGAGGAGGACAGAGGGACGTTACTCCAAATCAGGGACAGATGAGGAGGACGGAGGGACGTTGCTCCAAATCAGGGACAGATGAGGAGGACGGAGGGACGTTGCTCCAAATCAGGGACAGATGAGGAGGACAGAGGGACGTTGCTCCAAATCAGGGACAGATGAGGAGGACAGAGGGACTTTCCTCCAAATCAGGGACAGATGAGGAGGACAGAGGGACGTTACTCCAAATCAGGGACAGATGAGGAGGACAGAGGGATGTTGCTCCAAATCAGGGACAGATGAGGAGGACAGAGGGACGTTGCTCCAAATCAGGGACAGATGAGGAGGACAGAGGGACGTTGCTCCAAATCAGGGACAGATGAGGAGGACAGAGGGACTTTCCTCCAAATCAGGGACAGATGAGGAGGACAGAGGGACATTGCTCCAAATCAGGGACAGATGAGGAGGACAGAGGGACGTTACTCCAAATCAGGGACAGATGAGGAGGATGGAGGGACGTTGCTCCAAATCAGGGACAGATGAGGAGGACGGAGGGACGTTACTCCAAATCAGGGACAGATGAGGAGGACAGAGGGACGTTACTCCAAATCAGGGACAGATGAGGAGGGACAGAGGGACGTTGCTCCAAATCAGGGACAGATGAGGAGGGACAGAGGGACGTTGCTCCAAATCAGGGACAGATGAGGAGGACGGAGGGACGTTACTCCAAATCAGGGACAGATGAGGAGGACGGAGGGACGTTACTCCAAATCAGGGACAGATGAGGAGGGACAGAGGGACGTTGCTCCAAATCAGGGACAGATGAGGAGGACGGAGGGACGTTACTCCAAATCAGGGACAGATGAGGAGGACAGAGGGACGTTGCTCCAAATCAGGGACAGATGAGGAGGACAGAGGGACTTTCCTCCAAATCAGGGACAGATGAGGAGGATGGAGGGACGTTGCTCCAAATCAGGGACAGATGAGGAGGACAGAGGGACGTTGCTCCAAATCAGGGACAGATGAGGAGGACAGAGGGACGTTGCTCCAAATCAGGGACAGATGAGGAGGACAGAGGGACGTTGCTCCAAATCAGGGACAGATGAGGAGGACAGAGGGACTTTCCTCCAAATCAGGGACAGATGAGGAGGACAGAGGGACATTGCTCCAAATCAGGGACAGATGAGGAGGACAGAGGGACTTTCCTCCAAATCAGGGACAGATGAGGAGGACAGAGGGACGTTGCTCCAAATCAGGGACAGATGAGGAGGACAGAGGGACATTCCTCCAAATCAGGGACAGATGAGGAGGACAGAGGGACGTTGCTCCAAATCAGGGACAGATGAGGAGGACAGAGGGACTTTCCTCCAAATCAGGGACAGATGAGGAGGACAGAGGGACGTTGCTCCAAATCAGGGACAGATGAGGAGGACAGAGGGACGTTGCTCCAAATCAGGGACAGATGAGGAGGACAGAGGGACATTGCTCCAAATCAGGGACAGATGAGGAGGATGGAGGGACGTTGCTCCAAATCAGGGACAGATGAGGAGGACAGAGGGACGTTGCTCCAAATCAGGGACAGATGAGGAGGACAGAGGGACTTTCCTCCAAATCAGGGACAGATGAGGAGGACAGAGGGACGTTGCTCCAAATCAGGGACAGATGAGGAGGACAGAGGGACTTTCCTCCAAATCAGGGACAGATGAGGAGGACAGAGGGACGTTGCTCCAAATCAGGGACAGATGAGGAGGACAGAGGGACTTTCCTCCAAATCAGGGACAGATGAGGAGGACAGAGGGACGTTGCTCCAAATCAGGGACAGATGAGGAGGACAGAGGGACATTGCTCCAAATCAGGGACAGATGAGGAGGATGGAGGGACGTTGCTCCAAATCAGGGACAGATGAGGAGGATGGAGGGACGTTGCTCCAAATCAGGGACAGATGAGGAGGACAGAGGGACGTTGCTCCAAATCAGGGACAGATGAGGAGGACAGAGGGACGTTGCTCCAAATCAGGGACAGATGAGGAGGACAGAGGGACGTTGCTCCAAATCAGGGACAGATGAGGAGGACAGAGGGACTTTCCTCCAAATCAGGGACAGATGAGGAGGACAGAGGGACGTTGCTCCAAATCAGGGACAGATGAGGAGGACAGAGGGACGTTGCTCCAAATCAGGGACAGATGAGGAGGACAGAGGGACGTTGCTCCAAATCAGGGACAGATGAGGAGGACAGAGGGATGTTGCTCCAAATCAGGGACAGATGAGGAGGGACAGAGGGACGTTGCTCCAAATCAGGGACAGATGAGGAGGACAGAGGGACATTGCTCCAAATCAGGGACAGATGAGGAGGACAGAGGGACGTTACTCCAAATCAGGGACAGATGAGGAGGACGGAGGGACGTTGCTCCAAATCAGGGACAGATGAGGAGGACAGAGGGACGTTGCTCCAAATCAGGGACAGATGAGGAGGACGGAGGGACGTTGCTCCAAATCAGGGACAGATGAGGAGGACGGAGGGACGTTGCTCCAAATCAGGGACAGATGAGGAGGACAGAGGGACGTTGCTCCAAATCAGGGACAGATGAGGAGGACAGAGGGACGTTGCTCCAAATCAGGGACAGATGAGGAGGACAGAGGGATGTTGCTCCAAATCAGGGACAGATGAGGAGGACAGAGGGACGTTGCTCCAAATCAGGGACAGATGAGGAGGACGGAGGGACATTGCTCCAAATCAGGGACAGATGAGGAGGACGGAGGGACGTTGCTCCAAATCAGGGACAGATGAGGAGGACAGAGGGACATTGCTCCAAATCAGGGACAGATGAGGAGGACAGAGGGACTTTCCTCCAAATCAGGGACAGATGAGGAGGACAGAGGGACGTTGCTCCAAATCAGGGACAGATGAGGAGGACAGAGGGACTTTCCTCCAAATCAGGGACAGATGAGGAGGACAGAGGGACATTGCTCCAAATCAGGGACAGATGAGGAGGACGGAGGGACTTTCCTCCAAATCAGGGACAGATGAGGAGGACAGAGGGACGTTGCTCCAAATCAGGGACAGATGAGGAGGACAGAGGGACATTGCTCCAAATCAGGGACAGATGAGGAGGACAGAGGGACGTTACTCCAAATCAGGGACAGATGAGGAGGATGGAGGGACGTTGCTCCAAATCAGGGACAGATGAGGAGGACAGAGGGACGTTGCTCCAAATCAGGGACAGATGAGGAGGACAGAGGGACTTTCCTCCAAATCAGGGACAGATGAGGAGGACAGAGGGACGTTGCTCCAAATCAGGGACAGATGAGGAGGGACAGAGGGATGTTGCTCCAAATCAGGGACAGATGAGGAGGGACAGAGGGACGTTGCTCCAAATCAGGGACAGATGAGGAGGACAGAGGGACGTTGCTCCAAATCAGGGACAGATGAGGAGGATGGAGGGACGTTGCTCCAAATCAGGGACAGATGAGGAGGGACAGAGGGACGTTGCTCCAAATCAGGGACAGATGAGGAGGACAGAGGGACTTTCCTCCAAATCAGGGACAGATGAGGAGGACAGAGGGACGTTGCTCCAAATCAGGGACAGATGAGGAGGACAGAGGGACTTTCCTCCAAATCAGGGACAGATGAGGAGGACAGAGGGACGTTGCTCCAAATCAGGGACAGATGAGGAGGACAGAGGGACTTTCCTCCAAATCAGGGACAGATGAGGAGGACAGAGGGACGTTGCTCCAAATCAGGGACAGATGAGGAGGACAGAGGGACGTTGCTCCAAATCAGGGACAGATGAGGAGGACAGAGGGACGTTGCTCCAAATCAGGGACAGATGAGGAGGACAGAGGGATGTTGCTCCAAATCAGGGACAGATGAGGAGGACAGAGGGACGTTGCTCCAAATCAGGGACAGATGAGGAGGACAGAGGGACGTTGCTCCAAATCAGGGACAGATGAGGAGGACAGAGGGACTTTCCTCCAAATCAGGGACAGATGAGGAGGACAGAGGGACATTGCTCCAAATCAGGGACAGATGAGGAGGACAGAGGGACTTTCCTCCAAATCAGGGACAGATGAGGAGGACAGAGGGACGTTGCTCCAAATCAGGGACAGATGAGGAGGACAGAGGGACGTTGCTCCAAATCAGGGACAGATGAGGAGGACAGAGGGACATTGCTCCAAATCAGGGACAGATGAGGAGGACAGAGGGACGTTACTCCAAATCAGGGACAGATGAGGAGGACGGAGGGACGTTGCTCCAAATCAGGGACAGATGAGGAGGACAGAGGGACGTTGCTCCAAATCAGGGACAGATGAGGAGGACAGAGGGACTTTCCTCCAAATCAGGGACAGATGAGGAGGACAGAGGGACATTGCTCCAAATCAGGGACAGATGAGGAGGACAGAGGGACTTTCCTCCAAATCAGGGACAGATGAGGAGGACAGAGGGACGTTGCTCCAAATCAGGGACAGATGAGGAGGACAGAGGGACGTTGCTCCAAATCAGGGACAGATGAGGAGGACAGAGGGACATTGCTCCAAATCAGGGACAGATGAGGAGGACAGAGGGACGTTACTCCAAATCAGGGACAGATGAGGAGGACAGAGGGACGTTACTCCAAATCAGGGACAGATGAGGAGGACAGAGGGACGTTACTCCAAATCAGGGACAGATGAGGAGGACGGAGGGACGTTACTCCAAATCAGGGACAGATGAGGAGGACGGAGGGACGTTGCTCCAAATCAGGGACAGATGAGGAGGACGGAGGGACGTTACTCCAAATCAGGGACAGATGAGGAGGACAGAGGGACGTTACTCCAAATCAGGGACAGATGAGGAGGACAGAGGGACGTTACTCCAAATCAGGGACAGATGAGGAGGACGGAGGGACGTTACTCCAAATCAGGGACAGATGAGGAGGACGGAGGGACGTTACTCCAAATCAGGGACAGATGAGGAGGACGGAGGGACGTTGCTCCAAATCAGGGACAGATGAGGAGGACGGAGGGACGTTGCTTCAAATCAGGGACAGATGAGGAGGATGGAGGGACAGAGGGACGCTGCTCCAAATCAGGGACAGATGAGGAGGACGGAGGGACAGAGGGACGTTGCTCCAAATCAGGGACAGATGAGGAGGATGGAGGGACAGAGGGACGCTGCTCCAAATCAGGGACAGATGAGGAGGGACAGAGGGACTTTCCTCCAAATCAGGGACAGATGAGGAGGACAGAGGGACGTTGCTCCAAATCAGGGACAGATGAGGAGGACGGAGGGACAGAGGGACGTTGCTCCAAATCAGGGACAGATGAGGAGGATGGAGGGACAGAGGGACGCTGCTCCAAATCAGGGACAGATGAGGAGGGACAGAGGGACTTTCCTCCAAATCAGGGACAGATGAGGAGGACAGAGGGACGTTGCTCCAAATCAGGGACAGATGAGGAGGACGGAGGGACAGAGGGACGTTGCTCCAAATCAGGGACAGATGAGGAGGACAGAGGGACGTTGCTCCAAATCAGGGACAGATGAGGAGGACGGAGGGACATTGCTCCAAATCAGGGACAGTTGAGGAGGACAGAGGGACATTGCTTCAAATCAGGGACAGATGAGGAGGACGGAGGGACATTGCTCCAAATCAGGGACAGATGAGGAGGACAGAGGGACGTTACTCCAAATCAGGGACAGATGAGGAGGACGGAGGGACGTTGCTCCAAATCAGGGACAGATGAGGAGGACAGAGGGACGTTGCTCCAAATCAGGGACAGATGAGGAGGACAGAGGGACGTTACTCCAAATCAGGGACAGATGAGGAGGACGGAGGGACATTGCTCCAAATCAGGGACAGATGAGGAGGACAGAGGGACAGAGGGACGTTGCTCCAAATCAGGGACAAATGAGGAGGACAGAGGGACGTTGCTCCAAATCAGGGACAGATGAGGAGGACGGAGGGACAGAGGGACGTTGCTTCAAATCAGGGACAGATGAGGAGGACAGAGGGACGTTGCTCCAAATCAGGGACAGATGAGGAGGACAGAGGGACAGAGGGACGTTGCTTCAAATCAGGGACAGATGAGGAGGACAGAGGGACGTTGCTCCAAATCAGGGACAGATGAGGAGGACGGAGGGACAGAGGGACGTTGCTTCAAATCAGGGACAGATGAGGAGGACAGAGGGACGTTGCTCCAAATCAGGGACAGATGAGGAGGACAGAGGGACAGAGGGACGTTGCTTCAAATCAGGGGCAGATGAGGAGGACGGAGGGACGTTGCTCCAAATCAGGGACAGATGAGGAGGACGGAGGGACGTTGCTCCAAATCAGGGACAGATGAGGAGGACGGAGGGACGTTGCTCCAAATCAGGGACAGATGAGGAGGACGGAGGGACGTTGCTCCAAATCAGGGACAGATGAGGAGGACGGAGGGACAGAGGGACATTGCTCCAAATCAGGGACAGATGAGGAGGACAGAGG
Source organism: Lithobates pipiens (assembly GCF_037356315.1). Lineage (NCBI taxonomy): Eukaryota > Metazoa > Chordata > Amphibia > Anura > Ranidae > Lithobates > Lithobates pipiens. The sequence continues at coordinate 463,592 of NW_027507900.1, forward strand.
GACGTTGCTCCAAATCAGGGACAGATGAGGAGGACAGAGGGACGTTGCTCCAAATCAGGGACAGATGAGGAGGACAGAGGGACGTTGCTCCAAATCAGGGACAGATGAGGAGGACGGAGGGATGTTGCTCCAAATCAGGGACAGATGAGGAGGACAGAGGGACGTTGCTCCAAATCAGGGACAGATGAGGAGGACGGAGGGACGTTGCACCAAATCAGGGACAGATGAGGAGGACAGAGGGACGTTGCTCCAAATCAGGGACAGATGAGGAGGACAGAGGGACGTTGCTCCAAATCAGGGACAGATGAGGAGGACAGAGGGACGTTGCTCCAAATCAGGGACAGATGAGGAGGACAGAGGGACGTTGCTTCAAATCAGGGACAGATGAGGAGGACGGAGGGACAGAGGGACATTGCTCCAAATCAAGGACAGATGAGGAGGACAGAGGGACGTTGCTCCAAATCAGGGACAGATGAGGAGGACGGAGGGACATTGCTCCAAATCAGGGACAGATGAGGAGGACAGAGGGACATTGCTTCAAATCAGGGACAGATGAGGAGGACGGAGGGACAGAGGGACATTGCTCCAAATCAGGGACAGATGAGGAGGACAGAGGGACGTTGCTCCAAATCAGGGACAGATGAGGAGGACAGAGGGACGTTGCTCCAAATCAGGGACAGATGAGGAGGACGGAGGGACATTGCTCCAAATCAGGGACAGATGAGGAGGACAGAGGGACATTGCTTCAAATCAGGGACAGATGAGGAGGACGGAGGGACAGAGGGACATTTCTCCAAATCAGGGACAGATGAGGAGGACAGAGAGACATTGCTCCAAATCAGGGACAGATGAGGAGGACAGAGGGATGTTGCTCCAAATCAGGGACAGATGAGGAGGACAGAGGGACGTTGCTCCAAATCAGGGACAGATGAGGAGGACGGAGGGAGGTTGCTCCAAATCAGGGACAGATGAGGAGGACGGAGGGACAGAGGGACGTTGCTCCAAATCAGGGACAGATGAGGAGGACGGAGGGACGTTGCTACAAATCAGGGACAGATGAGGAGGGACAGAGGGACTTTCCTCCAAATCAGGGACAGATGAGGAGGACAGAGGGACGTTGCTCCAAATCAGGGACAGATGAGGAGGACGGAGGGACAGAGGGACGTTGCTCCAAATCAGGGACAGATGAGGAGGACAGAGGGACGTTGCTCCAAATCAGGGACAGATGAGGAGGACGGAGGGACATTGCTCCAAATCAGGGACAGATGAGGAGGACGGAGGGACGTTGCTCCAAATCAGGGACAGATGAGGAGGACGGAGGGACGTTGCTCCAAATCAGGGACAGATGAGGAGGACGGAGGGACGTTGCTCCAAATCAGGGACAGATGAGGAGGACGGAGGGACAGAGGGACGTTGCTCCAAATCAGGGACAGATGAGGAGGACAGAGGGACGTTGCTCCAAATCAGGGGCAGATGAGGAGGACAGAGGGACGTTGCTCCAAATCAGGGACAGATGAGGAGGACAGAGGGACGTTGCTCCAAATCAGGGACAGATGAGGAGGACGGAGGGACGTTGCTCCAAATCAGGGACAGATGAGGAGGACAGAGGGACGTTGCTCCAAATCAGGGACAGATGAGGAGGACGGAGGGACAGAGGGACGTTGCTCCAAATCAGGGACAGATGAGGAGGACGGAGGGACAGAGGGACGTTGCTCCAAATCAGGGACAGATGAGGAGGACGGAGGGACGTTGCTCCAAATCAGGGACAGATGAGGAGGACAGAGGGACGTTACTCCAAATCAGGGACAGATGAGGAGGACAGAGGGACGTTACTCCAAATCAGGGACAGATGAGGAGGACGGAGGGACGTTGCTCCAAATCAGGGACAGATGAGGAGGACGGAGGGACGTTGCTCCAAATCAGGGACAGATGAGGAGGACGGAGGGACGTTGCTCCAAATCAGGGACAGATGAGGAGGACGGAGGGACGTTACTCCAAATCAGGGACAGATGAGGAGGACGGAGGGACGTTGCTCCAAATCAGGGACAGATGAGGAGGACGGAGGGAGGTTGCTCCAAATCAGGGACAGATGAGGAGGACGGAGGGACGTTGCTCCAAATCAGGGACAGATGAGGAGGACGGAGGGACAGAGGGACGTTGCTCCAAATCAGGGACAGATGAGGAGGACAGAGGGACGTTGCTCCAAATCAGGGACAGATGAGGAGGACAGAGGGACAGAGGGACGTTGCTCCAAATCAGGGACAGATGAGGAGGACAGAGGGACGTTGCTCCAAATCAGGGACAGATGAGGAGGACGGAGGGACAGAGGGACGTTGCTCCAAATCAGGGACAGATGAGGAGGACAGAGGGACGTTGCTCCAAATCAGGGGCAGATGAGGAGGACAGAGGGACGTTGCTCCAAATCAGGGACAGATGAGGAGGACGGAGGGACAGAGGGACGTTGCTCCAAATCAGGGACAGATGAGGAGGACAGAGGGACGTTGCTCCAAATCAGGGACAGATGAGGAGGACGGAGGGACAGAGGGACGTTGCTCCAAATCAGGGACAGATGAGGAGGACAGAGGGACGTTGCTGCAAATCAGGGACAGATGAGGAGGACGGAGGGACAGAGGGACGTTGCTCCAAATCAGGGACAGATGAGGAGGACGGAGGGACGTTGCTCCAAATCAGGGACAGATGAGGAGGACAGAGGGACGTTGCTCCAAATCAGGGACAGATGAGGAGGACAGAGGGACGTTACTCCAAATCAGGGACAGATGAGGAGGACGGAGGGACGTTGCTCCAAATCAGGGACAGATGAGGAGGACGGAGGGACGTTGCTCCAAATCAGGGACAGATGAGGAGGACGGAGGGACGTTGCTCCAAATCAGGGACAGATGAGGAGGACAGAGGGACGTTGCTCCAAATCAGGGACAGATGAGGAGGACGGAGGGACAGAGGGACGTTGCTCCAAATCAGGGACAGATGAGGAGGACAGAGGGACGTTGCTCCAAATCAGGGACAGATGAGGAGGACAGAGGGACTTTCCTCCAAATCAGGGACAGATGAGGAGGACAGAGGGACGTTACTCCAAATCAGGGACAGATGAGGAGGACAGAGGGATGTTGCTCCAAATCAGGGACAGATGAGGAGGACAGAGGGACGTTGCTCCAAATCAGGGACAGATGAGGAGGACAGAGGGACGTTGCTCCAAATCAGGGACAGATGAGGAGGACAGAGGGACAGAGGGACTTTCCTCCAAATCAGGGACAGATGAGGAGGACAGAGGGACATTGCTCCAAATCAGGGACAGATGAGGAGGACAGAGGGACGTTACTCCAAATCAGGGACAGATGAGGAGGATGGAGGGACGTTGCTCCAAATCAGGGACAGATGAGGAGGACGGAGGGACGTTACTCCAAATCAGGGACAGATGAGGAGGGACAGAGGGACGTTGCTCCAAATCAGGGACAGATGAGGAGGACGGAGGGACGTTACTCCAAATCAGGGACAGATGAGGAGGACGGAGGGACGTTACTCCAAATCAGGGACAGATGAGGAGGGACAGAGGGACGTTGGTCCAAATCAGGGACAGATGAGGAGGACGGAGGGACGTTACTCCAAATCAGGGACAGATGAGGAGGATGGAGGGACGTTGCTCCAAATCAGGGACAGATGAGGAGGACGGAGGGACGTTACTCCAAATCAGGGACAGATGAGGAGGACAGAGGGACGTTGCTCCAAATCAGGGACAGATGAGGAGGACAGAGGGACGTTGCTCCAAATCAGGGACAGATGAGGAGGACGGAGGGACGTTACTCCAAATCAGGGACAGATGAGGAGGGACAGAGGGACGTTGCTCCAAATCAGGGACAGATGAGGAGGACGGAGGGACGTTACTCCAAATCAGGGACAGATGAGGAGGACGGAGGGACGTTACTCCAAATCAGGGACAGATGAGGAGGACGGAGGGACGTTACTCCAAATCAGGGACAGATGAGGAGGGACAGAGGGACGTTGCTCCAAATCAGGGACAGATGAGGAGGACGGAGGGACGTTACTCCAAATCAGGGACAGATGAGGAGGACAGAGGGACGTTGCTCCAAATCAGGGACAGATGAGGAGGACGGAGGGACGTTACTCCAAATCAGGGACAGATGAGGAGGGACAGAGGGACGTTGCTCCAAATCAGGGACAGATGAGGAGGACGGAGGGACGTTACTCCAAATCAGGGACAGATGAGGAGGACAGAGGGACGTTGCTCCAAATCAGGGACAGATGAGGAGGACAGAGGGACTTTCCTCCAAATCAGGGACAGATGAGGAGGATGGAGGGACGTTGCTCCAAATCAGGGACAGATGAGGAGGACAGAGGGACTTTCCTCCAAATCAGGGACAGATGAGGAGGACAGAGGGACGTTACTCCAAATCAGGGACAGATGAGGAGGACAGAGGGACGTTGCTCCAAATCAGGGACAGATGAGGAGGACGGAGGGACGTTGCTCCAAATCAGGGACAGATGAGGAGGACAGAGGGACGTTGCTCCAAATCAGGGACAGATGAGGAGGACAGAGGGACTTTCCTCCAAATCAGGGACAGATGAGGAGGACAGAGGGACATTGCTCCAAATCAGGGACAGATGAGGAGGACAGAGGGACTTTCCTCCAAATCAGGGACAGATGAGGAGGACAGAGGGACGTTGCTCCAAATCAGGGACAGATGAGGAGGACAGAGGGACATTGCTCCAAATCAGGGACAGATGAGGAGGACAGAGGGACTTTCCTCCAAATCAGGGACAGATGAGGAGGACAGAGGGACGTTGCTCCAAATCAGGGACAGATGAGGAGGACAGAGGGACTTTCCTCCAAATCAGGGACAGATGAGGAGGACAGAGGGACGTTGCTCCAAATCAGGGACAGATGAGGAGGACAGAGGGACATTGCTCCAAATCAGGGACAGATGAGGAGGACAGAGGGACGTTACTCCAAATCAGGGACAGATGAGGAGGATGGAGGGACGTTGCTCCAAATCAGGGACAGATGAGGAGGACAGAGGGACGTTGCTCCAAATCAGGGACAGATGAGGAGGACAGAGGGACTTTCCTCCAAATCAGGGACAGATGAGGAGGACAGAGGGACGTTGCTCCAAATCAGGGACAGATGAGGAGGACAGAGGGACTTTCCTCCAAATCAGGGACAGATGAGGAGGACAGAGGGATGTTGCTCCAAATCAGGGACAGATGAGGAGGGACAGAGGGACGTTGCTCCAAATCAGGGACAGATGAGGAGGACAGAGGGACATTGCTCCAAATCAGGGACAGATGAGGAGGACAGAGGGACATTGCTCCAAATCAGGGACAGATGAGGAGGACAGAGGGACGTTGCTCCAAATCAGGGACAGATGAGGAGGACAGAGGGACATTGCTCCAAATCAGGGACAGATGAGGAGGACAGAGGGACATTGCTCCAAATCAGGGACAGATGAGGAGGACAGAGGGACGTTGCTCCAAATCAGGGACAGATGAGGAGGACGGAGGGACGTTGCTCCAAATCAGGGACAGATGAGGAGGACAGAGGGACGTTGCTCCAAATCAGGGACAGATGAGGAGGACAGAGGGACTTTCCTCCAAATCAGGGACAGATGAGGAGGACAGAGGGACATTGCTCCAAATCAGGGACAGATGAGGAGGACAGAGGGACTTTCCTCCAAATCAGGGACAGATGAGGAGGACAGAGGGACGTTGCTCCAAATCAGGGACAGAGGAGGAGGACAGAGGGACTTTCCTCCAAATCAGGGACAGATGAGGAGGACAGAGGGACGTTGCTCCAAATCAGGGACAGATGAGGAGGACAGAGGGACGTTGCTCCAAATCAGGGACAGATGAGGAGGACAGAGGGACGTTGCTCCAAATCAGGGACAGATGAGGAGGACAGAGGGACTTTCCTCCAAATCAGGGACAGATGAGGAGGACAGAGGGACATTGCTCCAAATCAGGGACAGATGAGGAGGACGGAGGGACTTTCCTCCAAATCAGGGACAGATGAGGAGGACAGAGGGACGTTGCTCCAAATCAGGGACAGATGAGGAGGACAGAGGGACATTGCTCCAAATCAGGGACAGATGAGGAGGACGGAGGGACAGAGGGACGTTGCTCCAAATCAGGGACAGATGAGGAGGACAGAGGGACGTTGCTCCAAATCAGGGACAGATGAGGAGGATGGAGGGACGTTGCTCCAAATCAGGGACAGATGAGGAGGGACAGAGGGACGTTGCTCCAAATCAGGGACAGATGAGGAGGACAGAGGGACTTTCCTCCAAATCAGGGACAGATGAGGAGGACAGAGGGACGTTGCTCCAAATCAGGGACAGATGAGGAGGACAGAGGGACTTTCCTCCAAATCAGGGACAGATGAGGAGGACAGAGGGACGTTGCTCCAAATCAGGGACAGATGAGGAGGATGGAGGGACTTTCCTCCAAATCAGGGACAGATGAGGAGGACAGAGGGACGTTACTCCAAATCAGGGACAGATGAGGAGGACGGAGGGACGTTGCTCCAAATCAGGGACAGATGAGGAGGGACAGAGGGACGTTGCTCCAAATCAGGGACAGATGAGGAGGACAGAGGGACGTTGCTCCAAATCAGGGACAGATGAGGAGGACAGAGGGATGTTGCTCCAAATCAGGGACAGATGAGGAGGATGGAGGGACGTTGCTCCAAATCAGGGACAGATGAGGAGGACAGAGGGACGTTGCTCCAAATCAGGGACAGATGAGGAGGACAGAGGGACATTGCTCCAAATCAGGGACAGATGAGGAGGACAGAGGGACGTTACTCCAAATCAGGGACAGATGAGGAGGACGGAGGGACGTTGCTCCAAATCAGGGACAGATGAGGAGGACAGAGGGACGTTGCTCCAAATCAGGGACAGATGAGGAGGACAGAGGGACTTTCCTCCAAATCAGGGACAGATGAGGAGGACAGAGGGACATTGCTCCAAATCAGGGACAGATGAGGAGGACAGAGGGACGTTGCTCCAAATCAGGGACAGATGAGGAGGACAGAGGGACTTTCCTCCAAATCAGGGACAGATGAGGAGGACGGAGGGACATTGCTCCAAATCAGGGACAGATGAGGAGGACGGAGGGACGTTGCTCCAAATCAGGGACAGATGAGGAGGACGGAGGGACGTTGCTCCAAATCAGGGACAGATGAGGAGGACAGAGGGACGTTGCTCCAAATCAGGGACAGATGAGGAGGGACAGAGGGACGTTGCTCCAAATCAGGGACAGATGAGGAGGACGGAGGGACGTTGCTCCAAATCAGGGACAGATGAGGAGGACAGAGGGACGTTGCTCCAAATCAGGGACAGATGAGGAGGACAGAGGGACGTTGCTCCAAATCAGGGACAGATGAGGAGGACAGAGGGACTTTCCTCCAAATCAGGGACAGATGAGGAGGACAGAGGGACGTTGCTCCAAATCAGGGACAGATGAGGAGGGACAGAGGGATGTTGCTCCAAATCAGGGACAGATGAGGAGGGACAGAGGGACGTTGCTCCAAATCAGGGACAGATGAGGAGGACAGAGGGACGTTGCTCCAAATCAGGGACAGATGAGGAGGATGGAGGGACGTTGCTCCAAATCAGGGACAGATGAGGAGGGACAGAGGGACGTTGCTCCAAATCAGGGACAGATGAGGAGGGACAGAGGGACGTTGCTCCAAATCAGGGACAGATGAGGAGGACGGAGGGACGTTGCTCCAAATCAGGGACAGATGAGGAGGACGGAGGGACAGAGGGACGTTGCTCCAAATCAGGGACAGATGAGGAGGACGGAGGGACGTTGCTCCAAATCAGGGACAGATGAGGAGGGACAGAGGGACGTTGCTCCAAATCAGGGACAGATGAGGAGGACAGAGGGACATTGCTCCAAATCAGGGACAGATGAGGAGGACAGAGGGACATTGCTCCAAATCAGGGACAGATGAGGAGGACAGAGGGACGTTACTCCAAATCAGGGACAGATGAGGAGGACGGAGGGACGTTGCTCCAAATCAGGGACAGATGAGGAGGACAGAGGGACATTGCTCCAAATCAGGGACAGATGAGGAGGACAGAGGGACGTTGCTCCAAATCAGGGACAGATGAGGAGGACAGAGGGACTTTCCTCCAAATCAGGGACAGATGAGGAGGACAGAGGGACATTGCTCCAAATCAGGGACAGATGAGGAGGACAGAGGGACTTTCCTCCAAATCAGGGACAGATGAGGAGGACAGAGGGACGTTGCTCCAAATCAGGGACAGATGAGGAGGACAGAGGGACGTTGCTCCAAATCAGGGACAGATGAGGAGGACAGAGGGACGTTGCTCCAAATCAGGGACAGATGAGGAGGACAGAGGGACGTTGCTCCAAATCAGGGACAGATGAGGAGGACAGAGGGACTTTCCTCCAAATCAGGGACAGATGAGGAGGACAGAGGGACATTGCTCCAAATCAGGGACAGATGAGGAGGACGGAGGGACTTTCCTCCAAATCAGGGACAGATGAGGAGGACAGAGGGACGTTGCTCCAAATCAGGGACAGATGAGGAGGACAGAGGGACATTGCTCCAAATCAGGGACAGATGAGGAGGACAGAGGGACGTTACTCCAAATCAGGGACAGATGAGGAGGATGGAGGGACGTTGCTCCAAATCAGGGACAGAAGAGGAGGACAGAGGGACGTTGCTCCAAATCAGGGACAGATGAGGAGGACAGAGGGACTTTCCTCCAAATCAGGGACAGATGAGGAGGACAGAGGGACGTTGCTCCAAATCAGGGACAGATGAGGAGGGACAGAGGGATGTTGCTCCAAATCAGGGACAGATGAGGAGGGACAGAGGGACGTTGCTCCAAATCAGGGACAGATGAGGAGGACAGAGGGACGTTGCTCCAAATCAGGGACAGATGAGGAGGATGGAGGGACGTTGCTCCAAATCAGGGACAGATGAGGAGGGACAGAGGGACGTTGCTCCAAATCAGGGACAGATGAGGAGGACAGAGGGACGTTGCTCCAAATCAGGGACAGATGAGGAGGACAGAGGGACGTTGCTCCAAATCAGGGACAGATGAGGAGGACAGAGGGACGTTGCTCCAAATCAGGGACAGATGAGGAGGACAGAGGGACTTTCCTCCAAATCAGGGACAGATGAGGAGGACAGAGGGACTTTCCTCCAAATCAGGGACAGATGAGGAGGACAGAGGGACGTTGCTCCAAATCAGGGACAGATGAGGAGGACAGAGGGACTTTCCTCCAAATCAGGGACAGATGAGGAGGACAGAGGGACGTTGCTCCAAATCAGGGACAGATGAGGAGGACAGAGGGACGTTGCTCCAAATCAGGGACAGATGAGGAGGACAGAGGGATGTTGCTCCAAATCAGGGACAGATGAGGAGGGACAGAGGGACGTTGCTCCAAATCAGGGACAGATGAGGAGGACAGAGGGACATTGCTCCAAATCAGGGACAGATGAGGAGGACAGAGGGACGTTACTCCAAATCAGGGACAGATGAGGAGGACGGAGGGACGTTGCTCCAAATCAGGGACAGATGAGGAGGGACAGAGGGACGTTGCTCCAAATCAGGGACAGATGAGGAGGACAGAGGGATGTTGCTCCAAATCAGGGACAGATGAGGAGGGACAGAGGGACGTTGCTCCAAATCAGGGACAGATGAGGAGGACAGAGGGACATTGCTCCAAATCAGGGACAGATGAGGAGGACGGAGGGACTTTCCTCCAAATCAGGGACAGATGAGGAGGACAGAGGGACGTTGCTCCAAATCAGGGACAGATGAGGAGGACAGAGGGACATTGCTCCAAATCAGGGACAGATGAGGAGGACAGAGGGACGTTACTCCAAATCAGGGACAGATGAGGAGGATGGAGGGACGTTGCTCCAAATCAGGGACAGATGAGGAGGACAGAGGGACGTTGCTCCAAATCAGGGACAGATGAGGAGGACAGAGGGACGTTGCTCCAAATCAGGGACAGATGAGGAGGGACAGAGGGATGTTGCTCCAAATCAGGGACAGATGAGGAGGGACAGAGGGACGTTGCTCCAAATCAGGGACAGATGAGGAGGACAGAGGGACGTTGCTCCAAATCAGGGACAGATGAGGAGGATGGAGGGACGTTGCTCCAAATCAGGGACAGATGAGGAGGGACAGAGGGACGTTGCTCCAAATCAGGGACAGATGAGGAGGACGGAGGGACGTTGCTCCAAATCAGGGACAGATGAGGAGGACAGAGGGACGTTGCTCCAAATCAGGGACAGATGAGGAGGACAGAGGGACTTTCCTCCAAATCAGGGACAGATGAGGAGGACAGAGGGACGTTGCTCCAAATCAGGGACAGATGAGGAGGACAGAGGGACTTTCCTCCAAATCAGGGACAGATGAGGAGGACAGAGGGACGTTGCTCCAAATCAGGGACAGATGAGGAGGACAGAGGGACGTTGCTCCAAATCAGGGACAGATGAGGAGGACAGAGGGATGTTGCTCCAAATCAGGGACAGATGAGGAGGGACAGAGGGACGTTGCTCCAAATCAGGGACAGATGAGGAGGACAGAGGGACATTGCTCCAAATCAGGGACAGATGAGGAGGACAGAGGGACGTTACTCCAAATCAGGGACAGATGAGGAGGACGGAGGGACGTTGCTCCAAATCAGGGACAGATGAGGAGGGACAGAGGGACGTTGCTCCAAATCAGGGACAGATGAGGAGGACAGAGGGATGTTGCTCCAAATCAGGGACAGATGAGGAGGGACAGAGGGACGTTGCTCCAAATCAGGGACAGATGAGGAGGACAGAGGGACATTGCTCCAAATCAGGGACAGATGAGGAGGACAGAGGGACGTTGCTCCAAATCAGGGACAGATGAGGAGGACAGAGGGACGTTGCTCCAAATCAGGGGCAGATGAGGAGGACAGAGGGACGTTGCTCCAAATCAGGGACAGATGAGGAGGACAGAGGGACGTTGCTCCAAATCAGGGACAGATGAGGAGGACGGAGGGACGTTACTCCAAATCAGGGACAGATGAGGAGGACGGAGGGACGTTGCTCCAAATCAGGGACAGATGAGGAGGACAGAGGGACGTTGCTCCAAATCAGGGACAGATGAGGAGGACAGAGGGACGTTACTCCAAATCAGGGACAGATGAGGAGGACAGAGGGACGTTACTCCAAATCAGGGACAGATGAGGAGGACGGAGGGACGTTGCTCCAAATCAGGGACAGATGAGGAGGACAGAGGGACGTTACTCCAAATCAGGGACAGATGAGGAGGACAGAGGGACGTTACTCCAAATCAGGGACAGATGAGGAGGACAGAAGGACGTTGCTCCAAATCAGGGACAGATGAAGAGGACAGAGGGACTTTCCTCCAAATCAGGGACAGATGAGGAGGACAGAGGGACTTTCCTCCAAATCAGGGACAGATGAGGAGGACAGAGGGACGTTGCTCCAAATCAGGGACAGATGAGGAGGACAGAGGGACATTGCTCCAAATCAGGGACAGATGAGGAGGACAGAGGGACGTTACTCCAAATCAGGGACAGATGAGGAGGACGGAGGGACGTTGCTCCAAATCAGGGACAGATGAGGAGGAAAGAGGGACGTTGCTCCAAATCAGGGACAGATGAGGAGGACAGAGGGACGTTGCTCCAAATCAGGGACAGATGAGGAGGACAGAGGGACTTTCCTCCAAATCAGGGACAGATGAGGAGGACAGAGGGACATTGCTCCAAATCAGGGACAGATGAGGAGGACAGAGGGACTTTCCTCCAAATCAGGGACAGATGAGGAGGACAGAGGGACGTTGCTCCAAATCAGGGACAGATGAGGAGGACAGAGGGACGTTGCTCCAAATCAGGGACAGATGAGGAGGACAGAGGGACGTTGCTCCAAATCAGGGACAGATGAGGAGGACAGAGGGACGTTGCTCCAAATCAGGGACAGATGAGGAGGACAGAGGGACTTTCCTCCAAATCAGGGACAGATGAGGAGGACAGAGGGACGTTGCTCCAAATCAGGGACAGATGAGGAGGACAGAGGGACGTTGCTCCAAATCAGGGACAGATGAGGAGGACAGAGGGACTTTCCTCCAAATCAGGGACAGATGAGGAGGACAGAGGGACGTTGCTCCAAATCAGGGACAGATGAGGAGGGACAGAGGGATGTTGCTCCAAATCAGGGACAGATGAGGAGGGACAGAGGGACGTTGCTCCAAATCAGGGACAGATGAGGAGGACAGAGGGACGTTGCTCCAAATCAGGGACAGATTAGGAGGATGGAGGGACGTTGCTCCAAATCAGGGACAGATGAGGAGGGACAGAGGGACGTTGCTCCAAATCAGGGACAGATGAGGAGGACAGAGGGACTTTCCTCCAATTCAGGGACAGATGAGGAGGACAGAGGGACGTTGCTCCAAATCAGGGACAGATGAGGAGGACAGAGGGACGTTGCTCCAAATCAGGGACAGATGAGGAGGACAGAGGGATGTTGCTCCAAATCAGGGACAGATGAGGAGGGACAGAGGGACGTTGCTCCAAATCAGGGACAGATGAGGAGGACAGAGGGACTTTCCTCCAAATCAGGGACAGATGAGGAGGACAGAGGGACGTTGCTCCAAATCAGGGACAGATGAGGAGGACAGAGGGACGTTGCTCCAAATCAGGGACAGATGAGGAGGACAGAGGGACGTTGCTCCAAATCAGGGACAGATGAGGAGGACAGAGGGACTTTCCTCCAAATCAGGGACAGATGAGGAGGACAGAGGGACGTTGCTCCAAATCAGGGACAGATGAGGAGGACAGAGGGACGTTACTCCAAATCAGGGACAGATGAGGAGGACAGAGGGACGTTGCTCCAAATCAGGGACAGATGAGGAGGATGGAGGGACGTTGCTCCAAATCAGGGACAGATGAGGAGGACAGAGGGACTTTCCTCCAAATCAGGGACAGATGAGGAGGACAGAGGGACGTTGCTCCAAATCAGGGACAGATGAGGAGGGACAGAGGGATGTTGCTCCAAATCAGGGACAGATGAGGAGGGACAGAGGGACGTTGCTCCAAATCAGGGACAGATGAGGAGGACAGAGGGACGTTGCTCCAAATCAGGGACAGATGAGGAGGATGGAGGGACGTTGCTCCAAATCAGGGACAGATGAGGAGGGACAGAGGGACGTTGCTCCAAATCAGGGACAGATGAGGAGGACAGAGGGACTTTCCTCCAAATCAGGGACAGATGAGGAGGACAGAGGGACGTTGCTCCAAATCAGGGACAGATGAGGAGGACAGAGGGACGTTGCTCCAAATCAGGGACAGATGAGGAGGACAGAGGGATGTTGCTCCAAATCAGGGACAGATGAGGAGGGACAGAGGGACGTTGCTCCAAATCAGGGACAGATGAGGAGGACAGAGGGACGTTACTCCAAATCAGGGACAGATGAGGAGGGACAGAGGGACGTTGCTCCAAATCAGGGACAGATGAGGAGGACAGAGGGACGTTGCTCCAAATCAGGGACAGATGAGGAGGACAGAGGGACGTTACTCCAAATCAGGGACAGATGAGGAGGACAGAGGGACGTTGCTCCAAATCAGGGACAGATGAGGAGGACAGAGGGACGTTGCTCCAAATCAGGGACAGATGAGGAGGACAGAGGGACGTTACTCCAAATCAGGGACAGATGAGGAGGATGGAGGGACGTTACTCCAAATCAGGGACAGATGAGGAGGACGGAGGGACGTTGCTCCAAATCAGGGACAGATGAGGAGGACGGAGGGACAGAGGGACGTTGCTCCAAATCAGGGACAGATGAGGAGGACAGAGGGACGTTACTCCAAATCAGGGACAGATGAGGAGGACAGAGGGACAGAGGGACGTTGCTCCAAATCAGGGACAGATGAGGAGGGACAGAGGGACGTTACTCCAAATCAGGGACAGATGAGGAGGACGGAGGGACGTTGCTCCAAATCAGGGACAGATGAGGAGGACAGAGGGACGTTACTCCAAATCAGGGACAGATGAGGAGGACAGAGGGACGTTGCTCCAAATCAGGGACAGATGAGGAGGACAGAGGGACGTTGCTCCAAATCAGGGACAGATGAGGAGGACAGAGGGACGTTGCTCCAAATCAGGGACAGATGAGGAGGACAGAGGGACAGAGGGACGTTGCTCCAAATCAGGGACAGATGAGGAGGACGGAGGGACAGAGGGACGTTGCTCCAAATCAGGGACAGATGAGGAGGACGGAGGGACAGAGGGACGTTGCTCCAAATCAGGGACAGATGAGGAGGACAGAGGGACGTTGCTCCAAATCAGGGACAGATGAGGAGGACGGAGGGACGTTGCTCCAAATCAGGGACAGATGAGGAGGGACAGAGGGACGTTGCTCCAAATCAGGGACAGATGAGGAGGACAGAGGGACGTTGCTCCAAATCAGGGACAGATGAGGAGGACAGAGGGACTTTCCTCCAAATCAGGGACAGATGAGGAGGACAGAGGGACGTTGCTCCAAATCAGGGACAGATGAGGAGGGACAGAGGGATGTTGCTCCAAATCAGGGACAGATGAGGAGGGACAGAGGGACGTTGCTCCAAATCAGGGACAGATGAGGAGGACAGAGGGACGTTGCTCCAAATCAGGGACAGATTAGGAGGATGGAGGGACGTTGCTCCAAATCAGGGACAGATGAGGAGGGACAGAGGGACGTTGCTCCAAATCAGGGACAGATGAGGAGGACAGAGGGACTTTCCTCCAATTCAGGGACAGATGAGGAGGACAGAGGGACGTTGCTCCAAATCAGGGACAGATGAGGAGGACAGAGGGACGTTGCTCCAAATCAGGGACAGATGAGGAGGACAGAGGGATGTTGCTCCAAATCAGGGACAGATGAGGAGGGACAGAGGGACGTTGCTCCAAATCAGGGACAGATGAGGAGGACAGAGGGACTTTCCTCCAAATCAGGGACAGATGAGGAGGACAGAGGGACGTTGCTCCAAATCAGGGACAGATGAGGAGGACAGAGGGACGTTGCTCCAAATCAGGGACAGATGAGGAGGACAGAGGGACGTTGCTCCAAATCAGGGACAGATGAGGAGGACAGAGGGACTTTCCTCCAAATCAGGGACAGATGAGGAGGACAGAGGGACGTTGCTCCAAATCAGGGACAGATGAGGAGGACAGAGGGACGTTACTCCAAATCAGGGACAGATGAGGAGGACAGAGGGACGTTGCTCCAAATCAGGGACAGATGAGGAGGATGGAGGGACGTTGCTCCAAATCAGGGACAGATGAGGAGGACAGAGGGACTTTCCTCCAAATCAGGGACAGATGAGGAGGACAGAGGGACGTTGCTCCAAATCAGGGACAGATGAGGAGGGACAGAGGGATGTTGCTCCAAATCAGGGACAGATGAGGAGGGACAGAGGGACGTTGCTCCAAATCAGGGACAGATGAGGAGGACAGAGGGACGTTGCTCCAAATCAGGGACAGATGAGGAGGATGGAGGGACGTTGCTCCAAATCAGGGACAGATGAGGAGGGACAGAGGGACGTTGCTCCAAATCAGGGACAGATGAGGAGGACAGAGGGACTTTCCTCCAAATCAGGGACAGATGAGGAGGACAGAGGGACGTTGCTCCAAATCAGGGACAGATGAGGAGGACAGAGGGACGTTGCTCCAAATCAGGGACAGATGAGGAGGACAGAGGGATGTTGCTCCAAATCAGGGACAGATGAGGAGGGACAGAGGGACGTTGCTCCAAATCAGGGACAGATGAGGAGGACAGAGGGACGTTACTCCAAATCAGGGACAGATGAGGAGGGACAGAGGGACGTTGCTCCAAATCAGGGACAGATGAGGAGGACAGAGGGACGTTGCTCCAAATCAGGGACAGATGAGGAGGACAGAGGGACGTTACTCCAAATCAGGGACAGATGAGGAGGACAGAGGGACGTTGCTCCAAATCAGGGACAGATGAGGAGGACAGAGGGACGTTGCTCCAAATCAGGGACAGATGAGGAGGACAGAGGGACGTTACTCCAAATCAGGGACAGATGAGGAGGATGGAGGGACGTTACTCCAAATCAGGGACAGATGAGGAGGACGGAGGGACGTTGCTCCAAATCAGGGACAGATGAGGAGGACGGAGGGACAGAGGGACGTTGCTCCAAATCAGGGACAGATGAGGAGGACAGAGGGACGTTACTCCAAATCAGGGACAGATGAGGAGGACAGAGGGACAGAGGGACGTTGCTCCAAATCAGGGACAGATGAGGAGGGACAGAGGGACGTTACTCCAAATCAGGGACAGATGAGGAGGACGGAGGGACGTTGCTCCAAATCAGGGACAGATGAGGAGGACAGAGGGACGTTACTCCAAATCAGGGACAGATGAGGAGGACAGAGGGACGTTGCTCCAAATCAGGGACAGATGAGGAGGACAGAGGGACGTTGCTCCAAATCAGGGACAGATGAGGAGGACAGAGGGACGTTGCTCCAAATCAGGGACAGATGAGGAGGACAGAGGGACAGAGGGACGTTGCTCCAAATCAGGGACAGATGAGGAGGACGGAGGGACAGAGGGACGTTGCTCCAAATCAGGGACAGATGAGGAGGACGGAGGGACAGAGGGACGTTGCTCCAAATCAGGGACAGATGAGGAGGACAGAGGGACGTTGCTCCAAATCAGGGACAGATGAGGAGGACGGAGGGACGTTGCTCCAAATCAGGGACAGATGAGGAGGGACAGAGGGACGTTGCTCCAAATCAGGGACAGATGAGGAGGACAGAGGGATGTTGCTCCAAATCAGGGACAGATGAGGAGGGACAGAGGGACGTTGCTCCAAATCAGGGACAGATGAGGAGGACAGAGGGACATTGCTCCAAATCAGGGACAGATGAGGAGGACGGAGGGACTTTCCTCCAAATCAGGGACAGATGAGGAGGACAGAGGGACGTTGCTCCAAATCAGGGACAGATGAGGAGGACAGAGGGACATTGCTCCAAATCAGGGACAGATGAGGAGGACAGAGGGACGTTACTCCAAATCAGGGACAGATGAGGAGGATGGAGGGACGTTGCTCCAAATCAGGGACAGATGAGGAGGACAGAGGGACGTTGCTCCAAATCAGGGACAGATGAGGAGGACAGAGGGACGTTGCTCCAAATCAGGGACAGATGAGGAGGGACAGAGGGATGTTGCTCCAAATCAGGGACAGATGAGGAGGGACAGAGGGACGTTGCTCCAAATCAGGGACAGATGAGGAGGACAGAGGGACGTTGCTCCAAATCAGGGACAGATGAGGAGGATGGAGGGACGTTGCTCCAAATCAGGGACAGATGAGGAGGGACAGAGGGACGTTGCTCCAAATCAGGGACAGATGAGGAGGACGGAGGGACGTTGCTCCAAATCAGGGACAGATGAGGAGGACAGAGGGACGTTGCTCCAAATCAGGGACAGATGAGGAGGACAGAGGGACTTTCCTCCAAATCAGGGACAGATGAGGAGGACAGAGGGACGTTGCTCCAAATCAGGGACAGATGAGGAGGACAGAGGGACTTTCCTCCAAATCAGGGACAGATGAGGAGGACAGAGGGACGTTGCTCCAAATCAGGGACAGATGAGGAGGACAGAGGGACGTTGCTCCAAATCAGGGACAGATGAGGAGGACAGAGGGATGTTGCTCCAAATCAGGGACAGATGAGGAGGGACAGAGGGACGTTGCTCCAAATCAGGGACAGATGAGGAGGACAGAGGGACATTGCTCCAAATCAGGGACAGATGAGGAGGACAGAGGGACTTTCCTCCAAATCAGGGACAGATGAGGAGGACAGAGGGACGTTGCTCCAAATCAGGGACAGATGAGGAGGACAGAGGGACGTTGCTCCAAATCAGGGACAGATGAGGAGGACAGAGGGATGTTGCTCCAAATCAGGGACAGATGAGGAGGGACAGAGGGACGTTGCTCCAAATCAGGGACAGATGAGGAGGACAGAGGGACATTGCTCCAAATCAGGGACAGATGAGGAGGACAGAGGGACATTGCTCCAAATCAGGGACAGATGAGGAGGACAGAGGGACATTGCTCCAAATCAGGGACAGATGAGGAGGACAGAGGGACGTTGCTCCAAATCAGGGGCAGATGAGGAGGACAGAGGGACGTTGCTCCAAATCAGGGACAGATGAGGAGGACAGAGGGACGTTGCTCCAAATCAGGGACAGATGAGGAGGACGGAGGGACGTTACTCCAAATCAGGGACAGATGAGGAGGACGGAGGGACGTTGCTCCAAATCAGGGACAGATGAGGAGGACAGAGGGACGTTGCTCCAAATCAGGGACAGATGAGGAGGACAGAGGGACGTTACTCCAAATCAGGGACAGATGAGGAGGACAGAGGGACGTTACTCCAAATCAGGGACAGATGAGGAGGACGGAGGGACGTTGCTCCAAATCAGGGACAGATGAGGAGGACAGAGGGACGTTACTCCAAATCAGGGACAGATGAGGAGGACAGAGGGACGTTACTCCAAATCAGGGACAGATGAGGAGGACAGAAGGACGTTGCTCCAAATCAGGGACAGATGAAGAGGACAGAGGGACTTTCCTCCAAATCAGGGACAGATGAGGAGGACAGAGGGACTTTCCTCCAAATCAGGGACAGATGAGGAGGACAGAGGGACGTTGCTCCAAATCAGGGACAGATGAGGAGGACAGAGGGACATTGCTCCAAATCAGGGACAGATGAGGAGGACAGAGGGACGTTACTCCAAATCAGGGACAGATGAGGAGGACGGAGGGACGTTGCTCCAAATCAGGGACAGATGAGGAGGAAAGAGGGACGTTGCTCCAAATCAGGGACAGATGAGGAGGACAGAGGGACGTTGCTCCAAATCAGGGACAGATGAGGAGGACAGAGGGACTTTCCTCCAAATCAGGGACAGATGAGGAGGACAGAGGGACATTGCTCCAAATCAGGGACAGATGAGGAGGACAGAGGGACTTTCCTCCAAATCAGGGACAGATGAGGAGGACAGAGGGACGTTGCTCCAAATCAGGGACAGATGAGGAGGACAGAGGGACTTTCCTCCAAATCAGGGACAGATGAGGAGGACAGAGGGACGTTGCTCCAAATCAGGGACAGATGAGGAGGACAGAGGGACGTTGCTCCAAATCAGGGACAGATGAGGAGGACAGAGGGACGTTGCTCCAAATCAGGGACAGATGAGGAGGACAGAGGGACTTTCCTCCAAATCAGGGACAGATGAGGAGGACAGAGGGACGTTGCTCCAAATCAGGGACAGATGAGGAGGACAGAGGGACGTTGCTCCAAATCAGGGACAGATGAGGAGGACAGAGGGACTTTCCTCCAAATCAGGGACAGATGAGGAGGACAGAGGGACGTTGCTCCAAATCAGGGACAGATGAGGAGGGACAGAGGGATGTTGCTCCAAATCAGGGACAGATGAGGAGGGACAGAGGGACGTTGCTCCAAATCAGGGACAGATGAGGAGGACAGAGGGACGTTGCTCCAAATCAGGGACAGATGAGGAGGATGGAGGGACGTTGCTCCAAATCAGGGACAGATGAGGAGGGACAGAGGGACGTTGCTCCAAATCAGGGACAGATGAGGAGGACAGAGGGACTTTCCTCCAATTCAGGGACAGATGAGGAGGACAGAGGGACGTTGCTCCAAATCAGGGACAGATGAGGAGGACAGAGGGACGTTGCTCCAAATCAGGGACAGATGAGGAGGACAGAGGGATGTTGCTCCAAATCAGGGACAGATGAGGAGGGACAGAGGGACGTTGCTCCAAATCAGGGACAGATGAGGAGGACAGAGGGACTTTCCTCCAAATCAGGGACAGATGAGGAGGACAGAGGGACTTTCCTCCAAATCAGGGACAGATGAGGAGGACAGAGGGACGTTGCTCCAAATCAGGGACAGATGAGGAGGACAGAGGGACGTTGCTCCAAATCAGGGACAGATGAGGAGGACAGAGGGACGTTGCTCCAAATCAGGGACAGATGAGGAGGACAGAGGGACTTTCCTCCAAATCAGGGACAGATGAGGAGGACAGAGGGACGTTGCTCCAAATCAGGGACAGATGAGGAGGACAGAGGGACGTTACTCCAAATCAGGGACAGATGAGGAGGATGGAGGGACGTTGCTCCAAATCAGGGACAGATGAGGAGGACAGAGGGACTTTCCTCCAAATCAGGGACAGATGAGGAGGACAGAGGGACGTTGCTCCAAATCAGGGACAGATGAGGAGGGACAGAGGGATGTTGCTCCAAATCAGGGACAGATGAGGAGGGACAGAGGGACGTTGCTCCAAATCAGGGACAGATGAGGAGGACAGAGGGACGTTGCTCCAAATCAGGGACAGATGAGGAGGATGGAGGGACGTTGCTCCAAATCAGGGACAGATGAGGAGGGACAGAGGGACGTTGCTCCAAATCAGGGACAGATGAGGAGGACAGAGGGACTTTCCTCCAAATCAGGGACAGATGAGGAGGACAGAGGGACGTTGCTCCAAATCAGGGACAGATGAGGAGGACAGAGGGACGTTGCTCCAAATCAGGGACAGATGAGGAGGACAGAGGGATGTTGCTCCAAATCAGGGACAGATGAGGAGGGACAGAGGGACGTTGCTCCAAATCAGGGACAGATGAGGAGGACAGAGGGACGTTACTCCAAATCAGGGACAGATGAGGAGGGACAGAGGGACGTTGCTCCAAATCAGGGACAGATGAGGAGGACAGAGGGACGTTGCTCCAAATCAGGGACAGATGAGGAGGACAGAGGGACGTTACTCCAAATCAGGGGCAGATGAGGAGGACGGAGGGACGTTGCTCCAAATCAGGGACAGATGAGGAGGACAGAGGGACGTTGCTCCAAATCAGGGACAGATGAGGAGGACGGAGGGACAGAGGGACGTTGCTCCAAATCAGGGACAGATGAGGAGGACGGAGGGACGTTGCTCCAAATCAGGGACAGATGAGGAGGACGGAGGGACAGAGGGACGTTGCTCCAAATCAGGGACAGATGAGGAGGACAGAGGGACGTTACTCCAAATCAGGGACAGATGAGGAAGACAGAGGGACAGAGGGACGTTGCTCCAAATCAGGGACAGATGAGGAGGGACAGAGGGACGTTACTCCAAATCAGGGACAGATGAGGAGGACGGAGGGACGTTGCTCCAAATCAGGGACAGATGAGGAGGACAGAGGGACGTTACTCCAAATCAGGGACAGATGAGGAGGACAGAGGGACGTTGCTCCAAATCAGGGACAGATGAGGAGGACAGAGGGACGTTGCTCCAAATCAGGGACAGATGAGGAGGACAGAGGGACGTTGCTCCAAATCAGGGACAGATGAGGAGGACAGAGGGACAGAGGGACGTTGCTCCAAATCAGGGACAGATGAGGAGGACGGAGGGACAGAGGGACGTTGCTCCAAATCAGGGACAGATGAGGAGGACAGAGGGACGTTGCTCCAAATCAGGGACAGATGAGGAGGACAGAGGGACGTTGCTCCAAATCAGGGACAGATGAGGAGGACGGAGGGACAGAGGGACGTTGCTCCAAATCAGGGACAGATGAGGAGGACAGAGGGACGTTGCTCCAAATCAGGGGCAGATGAGGAGGACGGAGGGACGTTGCTCCCAATCAGGCGGGGGGGGGACAATCTTCTCATCAGAGCTCCGTATGAAGTTGGGGGGTCACATTATCCGGTGGGGGGTCTGGAGTCACACATGGACATCACTGATACACTACACTGTCATAAGTATTGGGACGCCTGCCTTTACACACACATGACCTGTAATGACCCCCCCCAGTCTTAGTCCGGAGGGTTCAATATTGAGTTGGCCCTTTGCAGCTATAACAGCTTCACCTCTTCTGGGAAGGCCGTCCACAAGGTTTAGGAGGGTGTCTATGGGAATGTTTGACCATTCTTCCAGAAGCGCATTTGTGAGGTCAGGCACTGATGTTGGATGAGAAGGCCTGGCTTCAAGTCTCCACTCTTAATTCATCCCAAAGGCGTTCTTTGGGGTTGAGGTCAGGACTCTGTGCAAGCCCGCCAAGTTCCTCCACCCCAAACTCGCTCATCCATGTCTTTATGGGCCTTGCTTTATGCACTGATCCTAATCATTTGGTGGAGGGGGGATTATGATGTGGGGGTGGAGGGGGAGTATAGTGGGGGGGAGGGGGATTATAGTGAGGGGGGATTGTGGTGTGAGGGGATTATGGTGAGGGGGGATTATGGTGTTGGGGGAGGGGGGATTATGGTGTGAGGGGATTATGGTATGGGGGTGGAGGGGGATTATAGTGAGGGGGGATTGTGGTGTGGTGGAGGGGGGGATTATGGTGTGGGGGAGGGGGGATTATGATGTGGGGGTGGAGGGGGAGTATAGTGGGGGGAGGGGGATTATAGTGAGGGGGGATTATGGTGTGGGGGGGATTATAGTGAGGGGGGATTATGGTGTGGGGGAGGGGGATTATAGTGAGGGGGGGTTGTGGTGTGGGGGAGGGGGGATTATGATGTGGGGGTGGAGGGGGAGTATAGTGGGGGGAGGGGGATTATAGTGAGGGGGGATTATGGTGTGGGGGGGGATTATAGTGAGGGGGGATTATGGTGTGGGGAGGGAGGATTATAGTGAGGGGGGGTTGTGGTGTGGGGGAGGGGGGATTATGATGTGGGGGTGGAGGGGGAGTATAGTGGGGGGGAGGGGGATTATAGTGAGGGGGGATTATGGTGTGGGGGAGGGGGGATTATGATGTGGGGGTGGAGGGGGAGTATAGTGTGGGGGAGGGGGGATTATTGTAGGGGAATTATGGTGTGGGGGAGGGGGATTATAGTGAGGGGGGATTATGGTGTGGGGGAGGGGGGATTATGGTGTGGGGGGGTTGTGGTGTGGGGGAGGGGGTATTATGGTGGGGGTTGTTTTTCAGGGGTTGGGCTTGGCCCCTTAGTTCCAATGAAGGGAACTCTTAAAGCGGAGATTAAGAGCCAGGCCTTCTCATCCAACATCAGTGCCTGTCCTCACAAATGCTCTTCTGGAAGAATGGTCAGACATTCCCATAGACACCCTCCTAAACCTTGTGGACGGCCTTCCCCTCTCTCCCATTAGGATGGATGTGGAATCTCCTACAACCTGCGGCTGTCTCTTCTCTCCGATCCCCTACCAGCTGGAGCCGTAATAATGGATTTCTAGAACTCCATAGAGGAGACACTGCAGCCATCTGCTGCTTCTGCCTCTATCGTCCCAGCTGCCTTAAGCATTATGCTCTGATTGGTCTGCTCTGGTCATGTGACTTCTCCAGCTCAGCACTAGAGGGGAAGAAGAGTGCCCACATTACATGTCACTGTGACTCCAAAGACTCCAACTCCATGGCTGAGACTGGAACTCCCACAATCCCCTGGGCTGTGACATCATCACTTCCTGTGTCACCATGAATGGGGGTCCCCTTCTGCTGTGCTGAGAGGTAATCAGACTGTGCTGTGTTATAATCACCTCCGGAGTGTAATCCCTCAGACTGATCGTGTATGTCTCTGTACTGACCGACCGTAATATAACTGACCCCATATAACCGTCCTCCGACCGTAATAATATAACTGACCTGCTATAACCGTCCTCCGACCGTAATAATATAACTGACCCCATATAACCGCCCTCCGACCGTAATAATATAACTGACCCGATATAACCGTCCTCCGACCGATCGTAATAATATAACTGACCTGCTATAACCGTCCTCCGACCGTAATAATATAACTGACCTGATATAACCGCCCTCCGACCGTAATAATATAACTGACCTGATATAACCGTCCTCCGACCGTAATAATATAACTGACCCGATATAACCGTCCTCCGACCGTAATAATATAACTGACCCGATATAACCGTCCTCCGACCGTAATAATATAACTGACCTGATATAACCGTCCTCCGACCATAATAATATAACTGACCCCATATAACCGCCCTCCGACCGTAATAATATAACTGACCTGATATAACCGTCCTCCGACCGTAATAATATAACTGACCTGATATAACCGTCCTCCGACCGTAATAATATAACTGACCTGATATAACCGCCCTCCGACCGTAATAATATAACTGACCCGATATAACCGTCCTCCGACCGTAATAATATAACTGACCTGATATAACCGCCCTCCGACCGTAATAATATAACTGACCCGATATAACCGTCCTCCGACCGTAATAATATAACTGACCCCATATAACCGCCCTCCGACCGTAATAATATAACTGACCTGCTATAACCGTCCTCCGACCGTAATAATATAACTGACCTGCTATAACCGTCCTCCGACCGTAATAATATAACTGACCTGATATAACCGTCCTCCGACCGTAATAATATAACTGACCTGATATAACCGTCCTCCGACCGTAATAATATAACTGACCTGCTATAACCGTCCTCCGACCGTAATAATATAACTGACCCCATATAACCGCCCTCCGACCGACCATAATAATATAACTGACCTGCTATAACCGTCCTCCGACCGTAATAATATAACTGACCTGCTATAACCGTCCTCCGACCGTAATAATATAACTGACCTGATATAACCGTCCTCCGACCGTAATAATATAACTGACCTGCTATAACCGTCCTCCGACCGTAATAATATAACTGACCTGATATAACCGTCCTCCGACCGTAATAATATAACTGACCTGCTATAACCGTCCTCCGACCGTAATAATATAACTGACCTGATATAACCGTCCTCCGACCGTAATAATATAACTGACCTGATATAACCACCCTCCGACCGATCGTAATAATATAACTGACCCGATATAACCGTCCTCCGACCGTAATAATATAACTGACCTGATATAACCGTCCTCCGACCGTAATAATATAACTGACCTGCTATAACCGTCCTCCGACCGATCGTAATAATATAACTGACCCGATATAACCGTCCTCCGACCGTAATAATATAACTGACCTGCTATAACCGTCCTCCGACCGATCGTAATAATATAACTGACCCGATATAACCGTCCTCCGACCGTAATAATATAACTGACCTGATATAACCGTCCTCCGACCGACCGTAATAATATAACTGACCTGATATAACCGTCCTCCGACCGTAATAATATAACTGACCTGATATAACCGTCCTCCGACCGTAATAATATAACTGACCTGATATAACCGTCCTCCGACCGTAATAATATAACTGACCTGCTATAACCGTCCTCCGACCGACCGTAATAATATAACTGACGCGATATAACCGTCCTCCGACCGTAATAATATAACTGACCTGATATAACCGTCCTCCGACCGTAATAATATAACTGACCCCATATAACCGTCCTCCGACCGTAATAATATAACTGACCTGATATAACCGCCCTCCGACCGTAATAATATAACTGACCCGATATAACCGCCCTCCGACCGTAATAATATAACTGACCCGATATAACCGTCCTCCGACCGACCGTAATAATATAACTGACCTGATATAACCGCCCTCCGACCGTAATAATATAACTGACCCGATATAACCGTCCTCCGACCGAACATAATAATATAACTGACCCGATATAACCGTCCTCCGACCGACCGTAATAATATAACTGACCTGCTATAACCGTCCTCCGACCGACCGTAATAATATAACTGACCTGCTATAACCGTCCTCCGACCGTAATAATATAACTGACCTGCTATAACCGTCCTCCGACCGTAATAATATAACTGACCCGATATAACCGTCCTCCGACCGTAATAATATAACTGACCTGATATAACCGTCCTCCGACCGTAATAATATAACTGACCCCATATAACCGTCCTCCGAACCGTAACAATATAACTGACCTGCTATAACCGTCCTCCGACCGTAATAATATAACTGACCTGCTATAACCGTCCTCCGACCGTAATAATATAACTGACCCGATATAACCGTCCTCCGAACCGTAACAATATAACTGACCTGATATAACCGTCCTCCGACCGTAATAATATAACTGACCTGCTATAACCGTCCTCCGACCGTAATAATATAACTGACCTGCTATAACCGTCCTCCGACCGTAATAATATAACTGACCTGATATAACCGTCCTCCGACCGTAATAATATAACTGACCTGATATAACCGTCCTCCGACCGTAATAATATAACTGACCCGATATAACCGTCCTCTGACCGTAATAATATAACTGACCTGATATAACCGTTCTCCGACCGACCGTAATAATATAACTGACCCGATATAACCGTTCTCCGACCGACCGTAATAATATAACTGACCCGATATAACCGTTCTCCGACCGACCGTAATAATATAACTGACCTGATATAACCGTCCTCCGACCGTAATAATATAACTGACCCCATATAACCGTCCTCCGACCGTAATAATATAACTGACCCCATATAACCGCCCTCCGAACCGTAATAATATAACTGACCTGATATAACCGTCCTCCGACCGTAATAATATAACTGACCTGCTATAACCGTCCTCCGACCGTAATAATATAACTGACCTGATATAACCGTCCTCCGACCGTAATAATATAACTGACCTGCTATAACCGTCCTCCGACCGTAATAATATAACTGACCCCATATAACCGCCCTCCGACCGACCATAATAATATAACTGACCTGCTATAACCGTCCTCCGACCGTAATAATATAACTGACCTGCTATAACCGTCCTCCGACCGTAATAATATAACTGACCTGATATAACCGTCCTCCGACCGTAATAATATAACTGACCTGCTATAACCGTCCTCCGACCGTAATAATATAACTGACCTGATATAACCGTCCTCCGACCGTAATAATATAACTGACCTGCTATAACCGTCCTCCGACCGTAATAATATAACTGACCTGATATAACCGTCCTCCGACCGTAATAATATAACTGACCTGATATAACCACCCTCCGACCGATCGTAATAATATAACTGACCCGATATAACCGTCCTCCGACCGTAATAATATAACTGACCTGATATAACCGTCCTCCGACCGTAATAATATAACTGACCTGCTATAACCGTCCTCCGACCGATCGTAATAATATAACTGACCCGATATAACCGTCCTCCGACCGTAATAATATAACTGACCTGCTATAACCGTCCTCCGACCGATCGTAATAATATAACTGACCCGATATAACCGTCCTCCGACCGTAATAATATAACTGACCTGATATAACCGTCCTCCGACCGACCGTAATAATATAACTGACCTGATATAACCGTCCTCCGACCGTAATAATATAACTGACCTGATATAACCGTCCTCCGACCGTAATAATATAACTGACCTGATATAACCGTCCTCCGACCGTAATAATATAACTGACCTGCTATAACCGTCCTCCGACCGACCGTAATAATATAACTGACGCGATATAACCGTCCTCCGACCGTAATAATATAACTGACCTGATATAACCGTCCTCCGACCGTAATAATATAACTGACCCCATATAACCGTCCTCCGACCGTAATAATATAACTGACCTGATATAACCGCCCTCCGACCGTAATAATATAACTGACCCGATATAACCGCCCTCCGACCGTAATAATATAACTGACCCGATATAACCGTCCTCCGACCGACCGTAATAATATAACTGACCTGATATAACCGCCCTCCGACCGTAATAATATAACTGACCCGATATAACCGTCCTCCGACCGAACATAATAATATAACTGACCCGATATAACCGTCCTCCGACCGACCGTAATAATATAACTGACCTGCTATAACCGTCCTCCGACCGACCGTAATAATATAACTGACCTGCTATAACCGTCCTCCGACCGTAATAATATAACTGACCTGCTATAACCGTCCTCCGACCGTAATAATATAACTGACCCGATATAACCGTCCTCCGACCGTAATAATATAACTGACCTGATATAACCGTCCTCCGACCGTAATAATATAACTGACCCCATATAACCGTCCTCCGAACCGTAACAATATAACTGACCTGCTATAACCGTCCTCCGACCGTAATAATATAACTGACCTGCTATAACCGTCCTCCGACCGTAATAATATAACTGACCCGATATAACCGTCCTCCGAACCGTAACAATATAACTGACCTGATATAACCGTCCTCCGACCGTAATAATATAACTGACCTGCTATAACCGTCCTCCGACCGTAATAATATAACTGACCTGCTATAACCGTCCTCCGACCGTAATAATATAACTGACCTGATATAACCGTCCTCCGACCGTAATAATATAACTGACCTGATATAACCGTCCTCCGACCGTAATAATATAACTGACCCGATATAACCGTCCTCTGACCGTAATAATATAACTGACCTGATATAACCGTTCTCCGACCGACCGTAATAATATAACTGACCCGATATAACCGTTCTCCGACCGACCGTAATAATATAACTGACCCGATATAACCGTTCTCCGACCGACCGTAATAATATAACTGACCTGATATAACCGTCCTCCGACCGTAATAATATAACTGACCCCATATAACCGTCCTCCGACCGTAATAATATAACTGACCCCATATAACCGCCCTCCGAACCGTAATAATATAACTGACCCGATATAACCGTCCTCCGACCGTAATAATATAACTGACCTGATATAACCGCCCTCCGACCGACCATAATAATATAACTGACCCGATATAACCGTCCTCCGACCGTAATAATATAACTGACCTGATATAACCGCCCTCCGACCGTAATAATATAACTGACCTGATATAACCGCCCTCCGACCGTAATAATATAACTGACCTGATATAACCGCCCTCCGACCGACCATAATAATATAACTGACCCGATATAACCGTCCTCCGACCATAATAATATAACTGACCCGATATAACCGTCCTCCGACCGTAATAATATAACTGACCTGATATAACCGTCCTCCGACCGTAATAATATAACTGACCCGATATAACCGTCCTCCGACCGTAATAATATAACTGACCCGATATAACCGTACTCCGACCGTAATAATATAACTGACCTGATATAACCGCCCTCCGACCGTAATAATATAACTGACCCGATATAACCGTACTCCGACCGTAATAATATAACTGACCTGATATAACCGTCCTCCGACCGTAATAATATAACTGACCTGATATAACCGTCCTCCGACCGACCGTAATAATATAACTGACCCGATATAACCGCCCTCCGACCGTAATAATATAACTGACCTGATATAACCGCCCTCCGACCGTAATAATATAACTGACCCGATATAATCGTACTCCGACCGTAATAATATAACTGACCTGATATAACTGTCCTCCGACCGTAATAATATAACTGACCCGATATAACCGTCCTCCGACCGACCGTAATAATATAACTGACCTGATATAACCGCCCTCCGACCGTAATAATATAACTGACCTGATATAACCGCCCTCCGACCGTAATAATATAACTGACCTGATATAACCGTCCTCCGACCGACCGTAATAATATAACTGACCTGATATAACCGCCCTCCGACCGTAATAATATAACTGACCTGATATAACCGCCCTCCGACCGTAATAATATAACTGACCTGATATAACCGCCCTCCGACCGTAATAATATAACTGACCTGATATAACTGCCCTCCGACCGTAATAATATAACTGACCCGATATAACCGTACTCCGACCGTAATAATATAACTGACCTGATATAACCGTCCTCCGACCGACCGTAATAATATAACTGACCCGATATAACCGCCCTCCGACCGTAATAATATAACTGACCTGATATAACCGCCCTCCGACCGTAATAATATAACTGACCTGATATAACCGTCCTCCGACCGACCGTAATAATATAACTGACCTGATATAACCGCCCTCCGACCGTAATAATATAACTGACCTGATATAACCGCCCTCCGACCGTAATAATATAACTGACCTGATATAACCGCCCTCCGACCGTAATAATATAACTGACCTGATATAACTGCCCTCCGACCGTAATAATATAACTGACCCGATATAACCGTACTCCGACCGTAATAATATAACTGACCTGATATAACCGTCCTCCGACCGACCGTAATAATATAACTGACCCGATATAACCGCCCTCCGACCGTAATAATATAACTGACCTGATATAACCGCCCTCCGACCGTAATAATATAACTGACCCGATATAACCGCCCTCCGACCGTAATAATATAACTGACCTGCTATAACCGTCCTCCGACCGTAATAATATAACTGACCTGATATAACCGTCCTCCGACCGTAATAATATAACTGACCTGATATAACCACCCTCCGACCGATCGTAATAATATAACTGACCCGATATAACCGTCCTCCGACCGTAATAATATAACTGACCTGATATAACCGTCCTCCGACCGTAATAATATAACTGACCTGCTATAACCGTCCTCCGACCGATCGTAATAATATAACTGACCCGATATAACCGTCCTCCGACCGTAATAATATAACTGACCTGCTATAACCGTCCTCCGACCGATCGTAATAATATAACTGACCCGATATAACCGTCCTCCGACCGTAATAATATAACTGACCTGATATAACCGTCCTCCGACCGACCGTAATAATATAACTGACCTGATATAACCGTCCTCCGACCGTAATAATATAACTGACCTGATATAACCGTCCTCCGACCGTAATAATATAACTGACCTGATATAACCGTCCTCCGACCGTAATAATATAACTGACCTGCTATAACCGTCCTCCGACCGATCGTAATAATATAACTGACCCGATATAACCGTCCTCCGACCGTAATAATATAACTGACCTGATATAACCGTCCTCCGACCGACCGTAATAATATAACTGACGCGATATAACCGTCCTCCGACCGTAATAATATAACTGACCTGATATAACCGTCCTCCGACCGTAATAATATAACTGACCCCATATAACCGTCCTCCGACCGTAATAATATAACTGACCTGATATAACCGTCCTCCGACCGTAATAATATAACTGACCCCATATAACCGTCCTCCGACCGTAATAATATAACTGACCTGATATAACCGCCCTCCGACCGTAATAATATAACTGACCCGATATAACCGCCCTCCGACCGTAATAATATAACTGACCCGATATAACCGTCCTCCGACCGACCGTAATAATATAACTGACCTGATATAACCGCCCTCCGACCGTAATAATATAACTGACCCGATATAACCGTCCTCCGACCGAACATAATAATATAACTGACCCGATATAACCGTCCTCCGACCGACCGTAATAATATAACTGACCTGCTATAACCGTCCTCCGACCGACCGTAATAATATAACTGACCTGCTATAACCGTCCTCCGACCGTAATAATATAACTGACCTGCTATAACCGTCCTCCGACCGTAATAATATAACTGACCCGATATAACCGTCCTCCGACCGTAATAATATAACTGACCTGATATAACCGTCCTCCGACCGTAATAATATAACTGACCCCATATAACCGTCCTCCGAACCGTAACAATATAACTGACCTGCTATAACCGTCCTCCGACCGTAATAATATAACTGACCTGCTATAACCGTCCTCCGACCGTAATAATATAACTGACCCGATATAACCGTCCTCCGAACCGTAACAATATAACTGACCTGATATAACCGTCCTCCGACCGTAATAATATAACTGACCTGCTATAACCGTCCTCCGACCGTAATAATATAACTGACCTGCTATAACCGTCCTCCGACCGTAATAATATAACTGACCTGATATAACCGTCCTCCGACCGTAATAATATAACTGACCTGATATAACCGTCCTCCGACCGTAATAATATAACTGACCCGATATAACCGTCCTCTGACCGTAATAATATAACTGACCTGATATAACCGTTCTCCGACCGACCGTAATAATATAACTGACCCGATATAACCGTTCTCCGACCGACCGTAATAATATAACTGACCCGATATAACCGTTCTCCGACCGACCGTAATAATATAACTGACCTGATATAACCGTCCTCCGACCGTAATAATATAACTGACCCCATATAACCGTCCTCCGACCGTAATAATATAACTGACCCCATATAACCGCCCTCCGAACCGTAATAATATAACTGACCCGATATAACCGTCCTCCGACCGTAATAATATAACTGACCTGATATAACCGCCCTCCGACCGACCATAATAATATAACTGACCCGATATAACCGTCCTCCGACCGTAATAATATAACTGACCTGATATAACCGCCCTCCGACCGTAATAATATAACTGACCTGATATAACCGCCCTCCGACCGTAATAATATAACTGACCTGATATAACCGCCCTCCGACCGACCATAATAATATAACTGACCCGATATAACCGTCCTCCGACCATAATAATATAACTGACCCGATATAACCGTCCTCCGACCGTAATAATATAACTGACCTGATATAACCGTCCTCCGACCGTAATAATATAACTGACCCGATATAACCGTCCTCCGACCGTAATAATATAACTGACCCGATATAACCGTACTCCGACCGTAATAATATAACTGACCTGATATAACCGCCCTCCGACCGTAATAATATAACTGACCCGATATAACCGTACTCCGACCGTAATAATATAACTGACCTGATATAACCGTCCTCCGACCGTAATAATATAACTGACCTGATATAACCGTCCTCCGACCGACCGTAATAATATAACTGACCCGATATAACCGCCCTCCGACCGTAATAATATAACTGACCTGATATAACCGCCCTCCGACCGTAATAATATAACTGACCCGATATAATCGTACTCCGACCGTAATAATATAACTGACCTGATATAACTGTCCTCCGACCGTAATAATATAACTGACCCGATATAACCGTCCTCCGACCGACCGTAATAATATAACTGACCTGATATAACCGCCCTCCGACCGTAATAATATAACTGACCTGATATAACCGCCCTCCGACCGTAATAATATAACTGACCTGATATAACCGTCCTCCGACCGACCGTAATAATATAACTGACCTGATATAACCGCCCTCCGACCGTAATAATATAACTGACCTGATATAACCGCCCTCCGACCGTAATAATATAACTGACCTGATATAACCGCCCTCCGACCGTAATAATATAACTGACCTGATATAACTGCCCTCCGACCGTAATAATATAACTGACCCGATATAACCGTACTCCGACCGTAATAATATAACTGACCTGATATAACCGTCCTCCGACCGACCGTAATAATATAACTGACCCGATATAACCGCCCTCCGACCGTAATAATATAACTGACCTGATATAACCGCCCTCCGACCGTAATAATATAACTGACCTGATATAACCGTCCTCCGACCGACCGTAATAATATAACTGACCTGATATAACCGCCCTCCGACCGTAATAATATAACTGACCTGATATAACCGCCCTCCGACCGTAATAATATAACTGACCTGATATAACCGCCCTCCGACCGTAATAATATAACTGACCTGATATAACTGCCCTCCGACCGTAATAATATAACTGACCCGATATAACCGTACTCCGACCGTAATAATATAACTGACCTGATATAACCGTCCTCCGACCGACCGTAATAATATAACTGACCCGATATAACCGCCCTCCGACCGTAATAATATAACTGACCTGATATAACCGCCCTCCGACCGTAATAATATAACTGACCCGATATAACTGCCCTCCGACCGTAATAATATAACTGACCTGCTATAACCGTCCTCTGATAACTGTACTGAGTACAATATTATTATACCAGGGGCAGTGTGTTATGTATTTTATATGGAGGGAAGCATTATATTATATACAGGGGAGGGCTTTCTATATACAGTATCTGACAAAAGTCAGTACACCCCTAAGTGAAAATGTCCCAAATTGGGCCCAATTGGCCATTTTCCCTCCCCCGGTGTCATGTGACTCGTTAGTGTTACAAGGTCTCAGGTGTGAATGGGGAGCAGGTGTGATAAATTTGGTGTTACCGCTCTCACTCTCTCATACTGGTCACTGGAAGTACAACATGGCACCTCATGGCAAAGATCTCTCTGAGGATCTGAAGATAAGAATTTTTGCTCTACATAAAGATGTTCTAGGCTATAAGAAGATTGCCAAGACCCTGAAACTGATCTGCAGCACGGTGGCCAAGACCATACAGCGGAATAACAGGACGGGTTCCCCTCAGAACAGGCCTCGCCATGGTCCACCAAAGAAGTTGAGGTCACGTGATCAGCGTCATATCCAGAGGTTGTCTTTGGGAAATAGACGTATGAGTGCTGCCAGCATTGCTGCAGAGTTTGTAGGGGGGGGGGGGGGGGTCAGCCTGTCAGTGCTCAGACCATACACCGCACACTGCATCAAATTGGTCTGCATGGCTGTCATCCCAGAAGGAAGCCTCTTCTAAAGATGATGCACAAGAAAGACCACAAACAGTTTGCTGAAGACAAGCAGACTAAGGAGATGGAATACTGGAACCATGTCCTGTGGTCTGATGAGACCAAGATAAAGGTATTTGGTGTCAGATGGTGACAAGCGTGTGTGGGGGCAACCAGGTGAGGAGGACAAAGACAAGTGTGTCTTGTCTACAGTCAGGCATGGTGGTGGGGGTGTCATGGTCTGGGGCTACATGAGTGCTGCCGGCACTGGGGGGGCTACAGATCATTGAGGGGACAATGAATGCCAACATGTACTGTGACATACTGAAGCAGAGCATGATCCCCTCCCTTCAGAGACTGGACCGCAGGGCAGTATTCCAACATGATAACCACCCCAAACACACCTCCAACACCACCACTGCCTTGCTAAAGAAGCTGAGGGTGAAGGTGATGGACTGGCCAAGCATGTCTCCAGACCTAAACCCTATTGATCATCTGTGGGGGATCCTCAGAGGGAAGGTGGAGGAGGGGAAGGTCTCCAACATCCACCAGCTCTGTGATGTCATCATAGGGGAGGGGAAGAGGACTCCAGAGACAACCTGTGAAGCTCTGCTGACCTCCATGTCCAAGAGGGTGAAGGCCGTGCTGGAAAATAATGGCGGCCACACAAAATATTGACACTTTGGGCCCAATTTGGACATTTTCACTTAGGGGTGTACTGACTTTTGTGAGATACTGTATATATGGAGGGGGGAGGGGGCATTAGTCTGTCAGGTTCACACAGTCGATCTCCTCTGTACAGGATCTTTAGGAAGTATTATTGGCCATTGTAATATCGTTATGTGGCATTTTCTCTCTTCTAAGATCACCAATGGTCAGTTCTCCATCACAACATCCACACCTCTGACCACTTCACCCGGGATGGACGGCACCAACATAGCCAAGAGGATACTGAACCTCACCCTGGAGATCGTCTACCTGCTGACCGGAGAGGTGAGGAGGATTCTGGGAGGTCACATGACATCACTCTTATCTCTATTAATAAAACACAGACCTGACCGGAGAGGTGAGGAGGATTCTGGGAGGTCACATGACATCACTCTTATCTCCATTAATAAAACACAGACCTGACCGGAGAGGTGAGGAGGATTCTGGGAGGAGGTCACATGACATCACTCTTATCTCTATTAATAAAACACAGACCTGACCGGAGAGGTGAGGAGGATTCTGGGAGGTCACATGACATCACTCTTATCTCTATTAATAAAACACAGACCTGACCGGAGAGGTGAGGAGGATTCTGGGAGGTCACATGACATCACTCTTATCTCTATTAATAAAACACAGACCTGACCGGAGAGGTGAGGAGGATTCTGGGAGGTCACATGACATCACTCTTATCTCTATTAATAAAACACAGACCTGACCGGAGAGGTGAGGAGGATTCTGGGAGGTCACATGACATCACTCTTATCTCCATTAATAAAACACAGACCTGACCGGAGAGGTGAGGAGGATTCTGGGAGGTCACATGACATCACTCTTATCTCTATTAATAACACACAGACCTGACCGGAGAGGTGAGGAGGATTCTG
The DNA here is from genome assembly GCF_037356315.1 of Lithobates pipiens. NCBI lineage: Eukaryota > Metazoa > Chordata > Amphibia > Anura > Ranidae > Lithobates > Lithobates pipiens. The sequence goes on from NW_027507900.1 coordinate 499,730, forward strand.
GGAGGAGGTCACATGACCGGAGAGGTGAGGAGGATTCTGGGAGGTCACATGACATCACTCTTATCTCTATTAATAACACACAGACCTGACCGGAGAGGTGAGGAGGATTCTGGGAGGAGGTCACATGACCGGAGAGGTGAGGAGGATTCTGGGAGGTCACATGACATGAATCTTATCTCTATTAATAAAACACAGACCTGACCGGAGAGGTGAGGAGGATTCTGGGAGGTCACATGACATCTCTCTTATCTCTATTAATAAAACACAGACCTGACCGGAGAGGTGAGGAGGATTCTGGGAGGTCACATGACATCACTCTTATCTCTATTAATAAAACACAGACCTGACCGGAGAGGTGAGGAGGATTCTGGGAGGTCACATGACATCACTCTTATCTCTATTAATAAAACACAGACCTGACCGGAGAGGTGAGGAGGATTCTGGGAGGTCACATGACATCACTCTTATCTCTATTAATAAAACACAGTCCTGACCGGAGAGGTGAGGAGGATTCTGGGAGGTCACATGACATCACTCTTATCTCTATTAATAAAACACAGACCTGACCGGAGAGGTGAGGAGGATTCTGGGAGGTCACATGACATCACTCTTATCTCTATTATATAAAACACAGACCTGACCGGAGAGGTGAGGAGGATTCTGGGAAGTCACATGACATCACTCTTATCTCTATTAATAAAACACAGACCTGACTGGAGAGGTGAGGAGGATTCTGGGAGGTCACATGACATCACTCTTATCTCTATTAATAACACACAGACCTGACCGGAGAGGTGAGGAGGATTCTGGGAGGAGGTCACATGACCGGAGAGGTGAGGAGGATTCTGGGAGGTCACATGACATGAATCTTATCTCTATTAATAAAACACAGACCTGACCGGAGAGGTGAGGAGGATTCTGGGAGGTCACATGACATGAATCTTATCTCTATTAATAATACACAGACCTGACCGGAGAGGTGAGGAGGATTCTGGGAGGTCACATGACATCTCTCTTATCTCTATTAATAAAACACAGACCTGACCGGAGAGGTGAGGAGGATTCTGGGAGGTCACATGACATCTCTCTTATCTCTATTAATAAAACACAGACCTGACCGGAGAGGTGAGGAGGATTCTGGGAGGTCACATGACATCACTCTTATCTCTATTAATAAAACACAGACCTGACCGGAGAGGTGAGGAGGATTCTGGGAGGTCACATGACATCACTCTTATCTCTATTAATAAAACACAGACCTGACCGGAGAGGTGAGGAGGATTCTGGGAGGTCACATGACATCACTCTTATCTCTATTAATAAAACACAGTCCTGACCGGAGAGGTGAGGAGGATTCTGGGAGGTCACATGACATCACTCTTATCTCTATTAATAAAACACAGACCTGACCGGAGAGGTGAGGAGGATTCTGGGAGGTCACATGACATCACTCTTATCTCTATTATATAAAACACAGACCTGACCGGAGAGGTGAGGAGGATTCTGGGAAGTCACATGACATCACTCTTATCTCTATTAATAAAACACAGACCTGACCGGAGAGGTGAGGAGGATTCTGGGAGGAGGTCACATGACCGGAGAGGTGAGGAGGATTCTGGGAGGTCACATGACATGAATCTTATCTCTATTAATAAAACACAGACCTGACCGGAGAGGTGAGGAGGATTCTGGGAGGTCACATGACATCTCTCTTATCTCTATTAATAAAACACAGACCTGACCGGAGAGGTGAGGAGGATTCTGGGAGGTCACATGACATCACTCTTATCTCTATTAATAAAACACAGACCTGACCGGAGAGGTGAGGAGGATTCTGGGAGGTCACATGACATCACTCTTATCTCTATTAATAAAACACAGACCTGACCGGAGAGGTGAGGAGGATTCTGGGAGGTCACATGACATCACTCTTATCTCTATTAATAAAACACAGTCCTGACCGGAGAGGTGAGGAGGATTCTGGGAGGTCACATGACATCACTCTTATCTCTATTAATAAAACACAGACCTGACCGGAGAGGTGAGGAGGATTCTGGGAGGTCACATGACATCACTCTTATCTCTATTATATAAAACACAGACCTGACCGGAGAGGTGAGGAGGATTCTGGGAAGTCACATGACATCACTCTTATCTCTATTAATAAAACACAGACCTGACTGGAGAGGTGAGGAGGATTCTGGGAGGTCACATGACATCACTCTTATCTCTATTAATAACACACAGACCTGACCGGAGAGGTGAGGAGGATTCTGGGAGGAGGTCACATGACCGGAGAGGTGAGGAGGATTCTGGGAGGTCACATGACATGAATCTTATCTCTATTAATAAAACACAGACCTGACCGGAGAGGTGAGGAGGATTCTGGGAGGTCACATGACATGAATCTTATCTCTATTAATAATACACAGACCTGACCGGAGAGGTGAGGAGGATTCTGGGAGGTCACATGACATCTCTCTTATCTCTATTAATAAAACACAGACCTGACCGGAGAGGTGAGGAGGATTCTGGGAGGTCACATGACATCACTCTTATCTCTATTAATAAAACACAGACCTGACCGGAGAGGTGAGGAGGATTCTGGGAGGTCACATGACATCACTCTCATCTCTATTAATAAAACACAGACCTGACCGGAGAGGTGAGGAGGATTCTGGGAGGTCACATGACATCACTCTCATCTCTATTAATAAAACACAGACCTGACCGGAGAGGTGAGGAGGATTCTGGGAGGTCACATGACATCACTCTCATCTCTATTAATAAAACACAGACCTGACCGGAGAGGTGAGGAGGATTCTGGGAGGTCACATGGCATCACTCTCATCTCTATTAATAAAACACAGACCTGACCGGAGAGGTGAGGAGGATTCTGGGAGGTCACATGGCATCACTCTCATCTCTATTAATAAAACACAGACCTGACCGGAGAGGTGAGGAGGATTCTGGGAGGTCACATGACCGGAGAGGTGAGGAGGATTCTGGGAGGTCACATGACATCACTCTTATCTCTATTAATAAAACACAGACCTGACCGGAGAGGTGAGGAGGATTCTGGGAGGTCACATGACATCACTCTCATCTCTATTAATAAAACACAGACCTGACCGGAGAGGTGAGGAGGATTCTGGGAGGTCACATGACATCACTCTCATCTCTATTAATAAAACACAGACCTGACCGGAGAGGTGAGGAGGATTCTGGGAGGTCACATGACATCACTCTCATCTCTATTAATAAAACGCAGACCTGACCGGAGAGGTGAGGAGGATTCTGGGAGGTCACATGACATCACTCTTATCTCTATTAATAAAACACAGACCTGACCAGAGAGGAGAGGAGGATTCTGGGAGGTCACGTGACATCACTCTTATCTCTATTAATAAAACGCAGACCTGACCGGAGAGGTGAGGAGGATTCTGGGAGGTCACATGACATCACTCTTATCTCTATTAATAAAACACAGACCTGACCAGAGAGGTGAGGAGGATTCTGGGAGGTCACGTGACATCACTCTTATCTCTATTAATAAAACACAGACCTGACCGGAGAGGTGAGGAGGATTCTGGGAGGTCACATGACATCACTCTCATCTCTATTAATAAAACGCAGACCTGACCGGAGAGGTGAGGAGGATTCTGGGAGGTCACATGACATCACTCTTATCTCTATTAATAAAACACAGACCTGACCGGAGAGGTGAGGAGGATTCTGGGAGGTCACGTGACATCACTCTTATCTCTATTAATAAAACACAGACCTGACCGGAGAGGTGAGGAGGATTCTGGGAGGTCACATGACATCACTCTTATCTCTATTAATAAAACACAGACCTGACCGGAGAGGTGAGGAGGATTCTGGGAGGTCACATGACATCACTCTTATCTCTATTAATAATACACAGACCTGACCGGAGAGGTGAGGAGGATTCTGGGAGGTCACATGACATCACTCTCATCTCTATCAATAAAACACAGACCTGACCGGAGAGGTGAGGAGGATTCTGGGAGGTCACATGACATCACTCTCATCTCTATTAATAAAACACAGACCTGACCGGAGAGGTGAGGAGGATTCTGGGAGGTCACATGACATCACTCTCATCTCTATCAATAAAACACAGACCTGACCGGAGAGGTGAGGAGGATTCTGGGAGGTCACATGACATCACTCTCATCTCTATTAATAAAACGCAGACCTGACCGGAGAGGTGAGGAGGATTCTGGGAGGTCACATGACATCCCTCTTATCTCTATTAATAATACACAGACCTGACCGGAGAGGTGAGGAGGATTCTGGGAGGTCACATGACATCACTCTCATCTCTATTAATAATACACAGACCTGACCGGAGAGGTGAGGAGGATTCTGGGAGGTCACATGACATCACTCTCATCTCTATTAATAAAACACAGACCTGACCGGAGAGGTGAGGAGGATTCTGGGAGGTCACATGACATCACTCTCATCTCTATTAATAAAACACAGACCTGACCGGAGAGGTGAGGAGGATTCTGGGAGGTCACATGACATCACTCTTATCTCTATTAATAAAACACAGACCTGACCGGAGAGGTGAGGAGGATTCTGGGAGGTCACATGACATCCCTCTTATCTCTATTAATAAAACACAGACCTGACCGGAGAGGTGAGGAGGATTCTGGGAGGTCACATGACATCACTCTCATCTCTATTAATAAAACACAGACCTGACCGGAGAGGTGAGGAGGATTCTGGGAGGTCACATGACATCACTCTTATCTCTATTAATAAAACACAGACCTGACCGGAGAGGTGAGGAGGATTCTGGGAGGTCACATGACATCACTCTTATCTCTATTAATAAAACACAGACCTGACCGGAGAGGTGAGGAGGATTCTGGGAGGTCACATGACATCCCTCTTATCTCTATTAATAAAACACAGACCTGACCAGAGAGGAGAGGAGGATTCTGGGAGGTCACATGACATCCCTCTTATCTCTATTAATAAAACACAGACCTGACCAGAGAGGAGAGGAGGATTCTGGGAGGTCACATGACATCACTCTTATCTCTATTAATAAAACACAGACCTGACCGGAGAGGTGAGGAGGATTCTGGGAGGTCACATGACATCACTCTTATCTCTATTAATAAAACACAGACCTGACCGGAGAGGTGAGGAGGATTCTGGGAGGTCACATGACATCCCTCTTATCTCTATTAATAAAACACAGACCTGACCAGAGAGGAGAGGAGGATTCTGGGAGGTCACATGACATCCCTCTTATCTCTATTAATAAAACACAGACCTGACCAGAGAGGAGAGGAGGATTCTGGGAGGTCACATGACATCACTCTTATCTCTATTAATAAAACACAGACCTGACCGGAGAGGTGAGGAGGATTCTGGGAGGTCACATGACATCACTCTTATCTCTATTAATAAAACACAGACCTGACCGGAGAGGTGAGGAGGATTCTGGGAGGTCACATGACATCCCTCTTATCTCTATTAATAAAACACAGACCTGACCAGAGAGGAGAGGAGGATTCTGGGAGGTCACATGACATCACTCTTATCTCTATTAATAAAACACAGACCTGACCGGAGAGGTGAGGAGGATTCTGGGAGGTCACATGACATCACTCTTATCTCTATTAATAAAACACAGACCTGACCGGAGAGGTGAGGAGGATTCTGGGAGGTCACATGACATCCCTCTTATCTCTATTAATAAAACACAGACCTGACCGGAGAGGTGAGGAGGATTCTGGGAGGTCACATGACATCACTCTCATCTCTATTAATAAAACACAGACCTGACCGGAGAGGTGAGGAGGATTCTGGGAGGTCACATGACATCCCTCTTATCTCTATTAATAAAACACAGACCTGACCAGAGAGGAGAGGAGGATTCTGGGAGGTCACATGACATCCCTCTTATCTCTATTAATAAAACACAGACCTGACCGGAGAGGTGAGGAGGATTCTGGGAGGTCACATGACATCACTCTTATCTCTATTAATAAAACACAGACCTGAGGTCTGGAGCAATGGGGAGGATTCTGGAGAAGCTTTTCTTTCAGAATGTTCGTGCTTCTAGAAAAGAGTCCATAAAAGTTCTGACTTTTTTCATTTGGAGTTGTAGGTTTTAGTTGTCAGTCTGGCCTTGATAATGTCCAGCACAGTGTGTGGCCACAACACCCCCCCTCCCCCTCCCCACGGGGCTCATTGAATATTTCCAGATAGGATAGATTGAGGTTGACCCTTCGCTGTTCTGTTCAGGAGAATCTTGCAAGTTGAGTTTAGATAAACCTTGCCACCAATTGAGGGAAACAAAACAAACAAATGTCCTGTCATTGGATGATCTAATAGAGGTTCCTCCAGCTGTGTCCTTTGGGGATGATGTAATAGAGGTTCCTCAAGCTGTGGCCTTTGATTGGAGATGATGTAATAGAGGATGGAGGAACCTCTAGTGCATGGGTCTTCAAACTATGGCCCTCCAGTTGTTCAGGAACTACAATTCCCATCATGCCTAGTCATGTCTGTGAATGTCAGAGTTTTACAATGCCTCGTGGGATGTGTAGTTTCGCAACAGCTGGAGGGCCGTAGTTTGAGGATCCCTGCTCTAGTAGATCATCTCCATCCAAAGACCAAAGCTTAAAGAACCTCGATTACATCATCCCCAAAGGACACAGCTGGAGGAACCACTATTAGATCCTCCCCAACCAAAGACACAGCTGGAGGAACCTCGTTTACATCATCCCCAACCAAAGGCCACATGATGAGGATCCTCTATTACATCATCCCCAACCAAAGGCTGCCTGTGAAAGAACGGGTTCTGTTCAAAACGGGATGTCTTGTCCATAAGCCATTGCATGGATGTGGCCCAGAGTACCTGAAGGAAAAATTCATCAAGTATGTGCCCACCCGATCCCTGAGATCAGCGAACTTGGCCAAATTGAAGATTCCAAAATTCAAAAAGAAAATATGCGGAGGGAGAACGAGTGAAGTGAAGAATTTTGGAACTCCTTGCCTCTGAAACTGAGACTTGAGAATGACTTTCTGAAATCCCAAAAGAAATTGAAAACCTTTCCTTTTTGTACAAGCTTTTGGAGTCACCTAATTTTAATGGGGTGTGATGGACAGACCTCCAGGCTTTTACTTTTTTATGTTGTATCTTCTAAGGTCTTTTAATGTCAATGTCTTTTGTTTTGCGCATTGAAGCCTTGGGATAAGACTGCGTAGGTTAAGCATTTTAATAAATAAATAATGAGGTGGCCTTTGGTCGGGGATGGTCTAATAGCGGTTCTTCCAGCTGGGGCTTTTGGTTGGGGATGATCTAATAGTGGTTCCTCAAGCTGTGGCTTTTGATTGGGGATGATCTAATAGTGGTTCCTCAAGCTGTGGCCTTTGATTGGGGATGATCTACTAGTGGTTCCTCAAGCTGTGGTTTTTGGTTGGGGATGGTCTAATAGTGGTTCTTCCAGCTGGGGCTTTTGGCAGGGGATGGTCTAATAGAGGTTCCTCAAGCTGTGGCCTTTGATTGGAAATGATGTAATAGAGGCTCCTCATGATGTGGCCTTTGGTTGGGGATGATCTAATATTGATTCCTCCAGCTGTGTCCTCTGGTTGGGGATGATCTAATATTGGTTCCTCTAGCTGTATCCTTTGGTTGGGGATAATGTAATAGAGGTTCTTCAACCTTTGTTCTTTGGATGGAGATGATTTAATAGAGGTTCCTCAAGCTGTGGCCTTTGGATGGAGATGATTTAATAGAGGTTCCTCAAGCTGTGGCCTTTGGATGGAGATGATTTAATAGAGGTTCCTCAAGCTGTGGCCTTTGGTTTAGGATGATCTAATAGTGGTTCCTCCAGCAGTGGATTTTGGTTGGGGATGGTCTAATAGTGGTTTTTCCAGCAGGGGGTTTTGGCAGGGGATGGTCTAATAGTGGTTCCTCAGGCTGTGGTTTTTGGTTGGGGATGATCTAATAGTGGTTCTTCCAGCTGGGGCTTTTGGCTGGGGATGATCTAATAGTGGTTCCTCAAGCTGTGGCCTTTGATTGGAAATGATGTAATAGAGGCTCCTCATGATGTGGCCTTTGGTTGGGGATGATCTAATATTGATTCCTCCAGCTGTGTCCTCTGGTTGGGGATGATCTAATATTGGTTCCTCTAGCTGTATCCTTTGGTTGGGGATAATGTAATAGAGGTTCTTCAACCTTTGTTCTTTGGATGGAGATGATTTAATAGAGGTTCCTCAAGCTGTGGCCTTTGGTTTAGGATGATCTAATAGTGGTTCCTCCAGCAGTGGATTTTGGTTGGGGATGATCTAATAGTGGTTCCTCAAACTGTGGCATTTGATTGGAGATGATGTAATAGAGGATCCTCCAGCTGTGGCCTTTGGTTAGGAATGATCTAATAGTGGTTCCTCCAGCAGTGGATTTTGGTTGGGGATGATCTAATAGTGGTTCCTCAAACTGTGGCATTTGATTGGAGATGATGTAATAGAGGATCCTCCAGCTGTGGCCTTTGGTTAGGAATGATCTAATAGTGGTTCCTCCAGCTGGGACCTTTGGTTGGGGATTATCTAATAGTGGTTCCTCAAGCTGTGGCTTTTGGTTGGGGATGATCTAATAGAGTTTCCTCAAGCTGTGGTCTTTGGTTTAGGACGATCATCTAAAAGTGGTTCCTTCAGCTAGGGCCTTTGGTTAGGAATAATCTAATAGAGGTTTCTCAAGCTTACACCCTTGGTTAGGGATGATCTAAAAGAGGTTCCTCGTCTTGTGGCCTTTGGTTGGGGATGATCTAATAGTGGTTCCTCAAGCTGTGGCCTTTGGTTGGGGATGATATACAATTCCCATGATGCTCATGCACTCTACAGTGTAGTTGAGAATCATGGGAAATGTAGTTCCAAAACATCTGAGGTGCCAAGGTTCACCATCACTGTAATAGAGGATCCTCATGATGGGGCCTTTGGTTGGGGATGATGTAATAGAGGTTCCTCTAGCTGGGGCCTTTGGTTGGGGATGATCTCATAGATCATCCCCAACCAAAGGCCACAGCTTGAGGAAACACTATTAGATCATCCCCAACCAAAGGCCCCAGCTGGAAGAACCATGTTTAGATCACCCCCAACCAAAGTCCACAGCTCGTGGTATAACTATCAGATCATCCACAACTTAAAGCCACAGCTTAATGAACCACTATTAGATCATCCCCAACCAAAGGCCACAGCGGGTGCTTAGGGCCCCTTTTGGCTTTGGGAACAATGAATAGGTTTGTGTAAAAAAACTTTAAAATTTGAGGAACAACATCAATGATTCATTGACCTGGAAGTTTTGCCAAGGCAGCATGAAGACAGTCTTTGCAGAGAGGTTGGTATATTGTGGGATGGAGGGGGGCGGCTGGAGGAACATCTATTAGATCATCCCCAAGCAAAGGCCCCAGCTGGAGGAACCACTATTAGATTATCCCCAACCAAAGGCCATAGCTTGAGGAACCTCTTTTAGATAATACCTAACCAAAGGCCACAGCTTGAGGAAACACTAACAGGTTGCTCAAGCTGTGGCCTTTGGTTGGGAATGATCTAATAGAGGTTCCTCCAGATGTGGCTGTTGGTTGGGGATGATCTAATAGTGATTCCTCTAGCTATGGCCTTTGGTTGGGGATGATCTAACAGTGGTTCCTTCAGCTGTGGCTTTGGTTGGGGATGATCTAATAGTGTTTCCTCAACTCTGGCCTTTGGTTGGGGGATGATCTAATAGTGATTCCTCTAGCTGAGGCCTTTGGTTGGGGATGATCTAATAGTGATTCCTCTAGCTGAGGCCTTTGGTTGGGAATGATCTAATAGTGATTCCTCTAGCTGTGGCCTTTGGTTGGGGATGATCTAATAGTGATTCCTCTAGCTGAGGCCTTTGGTTGGGGATGATCTAATAGTGATTCCTCTAGCTGAGGCCTTTGGTTGGGAATGATCTAATAGTGATTCCTCTAGCTGAGGCCTTTGGTTGGGAATGATCTAATAGTGATTCCTCTAGCTGAGGCCTTTGGTTGGGGATGATCTAATAGTGTTTCCTCTAGCTGAGGCCTTTGGTTGGGAATGATCTAATAGTGATTCCTCTAGCTGTGGCCTTTGGTTGGGAATGATCTAATAGTGATTCCTCTAGCTGTGGCCTTTGGTTGGGAATGATCTAATAGTGATTCCTCTAGCTGAGGCCTTTGGTTGGGGATGATCTAATAGTGATTCCTCTAGCTGAGGCCTTTGGTTGGGGGATGATCTAATAGTGATTCCTCTAGCTGAGGCCTTTGGTTGGGGATGATCTAATAGTGATTCCTCTAGCTGAGGCCTTTGGTTGGGGATGATCTAATAGTGATTCCTCTAGCTGAGGCCTTTGGTTGGGGGATGATCTAATAGTGATTCCTCTAGCTGAGGCCTTTGGTTGGGAATGATCTAATAGTGATTCCTCTAGCTGAGGCCTTTGGTTGGGGATGATCTAATAGTGATTCCTCTAGCTGAGGCCTTTGGTTGGGGATGATCTAATAGTGATTCCTCTAGCTGAGGCCTTTGGTTGGGGGATGATCTAATAGTGATTCCTCTAGCTGAGGCCTTTGGTTGGGAATGATCTAATAGTGATTCCTCTAGCTGAGGCCTTTGGTTGGGGATGATCTAATAGTGATTCCTCTAGCTGAGGCCTTTGGTTGGGGATGATCTAATAGTGATTCCTCTAGCTGAGGCCTTTGGTTGGGAATGATCTAATAGTGATTCCTCTAGCTGTGGCCTTTGGTTGGGGATGATCTAATAGTGATTCCTCTAGCTGAGGCCTTTGGTTGGGAATGATCTAATAGTGATTCCTCTAGCTGAGGCCTTTGGTTGGGGATGATCTAATAGTGATTCCTCTAGCTGAGGCCTTTGGTTGGGGATGATCTAATAGTGATTCCTCTAGCTGAGGCCTTTGGTTGGGAATGATCTAATAGTGATTCCTCTAGCTGAGGCCTTTGGTTGGGGATGATCTAATAGTGATTCCTCTAGCTGTGGCCTTTGGTTGGGGATGATCTAATAGTGATTCCTCTAGCTGAGGCCTTTGGTTGGGGGATGATCTAATAGTGATTCCTCTAGCTGAGGCCTTTGGTTGGGAATGATCTAATAGTGATTCCTCTAGCTGAGGCCTTTGGTTGGGAATGATCTAATAGTGATTCCTCTAGCTGAGGCCTTTGGTTGGGGGATGATCTAATAGTGATTCCTCTAGCTGAGGCCTTTGGTTGGGGATGATCTAATAGTGATTCCTCTAGCTGTGGCCTTTGGTTGGGGATGATCTAATAGTGATTCCTCTAGCTGTGGCCTTTGGTTGGGGATGATCTAATAGTGATTCCTCTAGCTGAGGCCTTTGGTTGGGGATGATCTAATAGTGATTCCTCTAGCTGAGGCCTTTGGTTGGGAATGATCTAATAGTGATTCCTCTAGCTGAGGCCTTTGGTTGGGGGATGATCTAATAGTGATTCCTCTAGCTGAGGCCTTTGGTTGGGAATGATCTAATAGTGATTCCTCTAGCTGAGGCCTTTGGTTGGGAATGATCTAATAGTGATTCCTCTAGCTGAGGCCTTTGGTTGGGGATGATCTAATAGTGATTCCTCTAGCTGAGGCCTTTGGTTGGGAATGATCTAATAGTGATTCCTCTAGCTGAGGCCTTTGGTTGGGAATGATCTAATAGTGATTCCTCTAGCTGAGGCCTTTGGTTGGGGATGATCTAATAGTGATTCCTCTAGCTGAGGCCTTTGGTTGGGGATGATCTAATAGTGATTCCTCTAGCTGAGGCCTTTGGTTGGGGATGATCTAATAGTGATTCCTCTAGCTGAGGCCTTTGGTTGGGGGATGATCTAATAGTGATTCCTCTAGCTGTGGCCTTTGGTTGGGGATGATCTAATAGTGATTCCTCTAGCTGTGGCCTTTGGTTGGGGATGATCTAATAGTGATTCCTCTAGCTGAGGCCTTTGGTTGGGGATGATCTAATAGTGATTCCTCTAGCTGAGGCCTTTGGTTGGGAATGATCTAATAGTGATTCCTCTAGCTGAGGCCTTTGGTTGGGGGATGATCTAATAGTGATTCCTCTAGCTGAGGCCTTTGGTTGGGAATGATCTAATAGTGATTCCTCTAGCTGTGGCCTTTGGTTGGGGATGATCTAATAGTGATTCCTCTAGCTGTGGCCTTTGGTTGGGGATGATCTAATAGTGATTCCTCTAGCTGTGGCCTTTGGTTGGGGATGATCTAATAGTGATTCCTCTAGCTGAGGCCTTTGGTTGGGGATGATCTAATAGTGATTCCTCTAGCTGTGGCCTTTGGTTGGGGATGATCTAATAGTGATTCCTCTAGCTGAGGCCTTTGGTTGGGGATGATCTAATAGTGATTCCTCTAGCTGAGGCCTTTGGTTGGGAATGATCTAATAGTGATTCCTCTAGCTGAGGCCTTTGGTTGGGGATGATCTAATAGTGATTCCTCTAGCTGAGGCCTTTGGTTGGGAATGATCTAATAGTGATTCCTCTAGCTGTGGCCTTTGGTTGGGGATGATCTAATAGTGATTCCTCTAGCTGTGGCCTTTGGTTGGGGATGATCTAATAGTGATTCCTCTAGCTGAGGCCTTTGGTTGGGGATGATCTAATAGTGATTCCTCTAGCTGAGGCCTTTGGTTGGGAATGATCTAATAGTGATTCCTCTAGCTGAGGCCTTTGGTTGGGGATGATCTAATAGTGATTCCTCTAGCTGTGGCCTTTGGTTGGGGATGATCTAATAGTGATTCCTCTAGCTGAGGCCTTTGGTTGGGGATGATCTAATAGTGATTCCTCTAGCTGAGGCCTTTGGTTGGGGATGATCTAATAGTGGTTCCTTCAGCTGTGGCCTTTGGTTGGGGATGATCTAATAGTGATTCCTCTAGCTGAGGCCTTTGGTTGGGGATGATCTAATAGTGATTCCTCTAGCTGAGGCCTTTGGTTGGGGATGATCTAATAGTGATTCCTCTAGCTGAGGCCTTTGGTTGGGGATGATCTAATAGTGGTTCCTTCAGCTGTGGCCTTTGGTTGGGGATGATCTAATAAATGTTCTGGGTCAAGGAATCATTGATGTTGTTCCTCAAATTTTCAAGGTTTTTACTGAAACCTGTTCATTGTTTCCAAAGCCAGAAAGGGCTCTAAGCACCCAATGTCTTTATTTGGATGGAAAGATTTTGCCTGGAATCCCACTGGTCAGTCACTGCCTCCTTCTGTCTGGGAGACTACCTGGCCACTGAGGACATCAAGGACTTGCAGGTCAGCTTCTTTCTAGCACATCCAAGTTTCTGTGAAACCTCCCTGCTGGAAAATCTCCTCTCGATCAGTGCTGTAGGCTATAGGCTGTAGAGCTGGTCAGTGTCTTCTGACAGTGGGGAAGCCAAAAAGCAATCACACTGCGGGGAGGATTCCATTGAATGTGTGGATGTGGGAGTCAGGTCAGTTTTTTTTTCCCCTTTCAACCTGCTGGCTGCCTTAAGTGGTGTACACACTATGAGAAAATCGGAACAAATATTTTCCGATCGTTCAAATTTTGCAAATGAAAATTTCCAAATGGACAAATTTCAAAAGTTTTCTCGTATGTGAACAGAACAAATAAATGATTTTTGTACGAGAAAAATCAGATACGAAAGACTGCACGTGATCAGAAACGATAAAAAAAAGCCTTTGTTGTACGAGAATTTTCATACACTATTTCCTTTCTCTGGTCTGACTTGCTGTGAAACATCGAGAAAAAAAACAATGATAGCTCAATTTTCTTATAGTGTCCACACACCTTTAGGATGTTTCTGATTCTACTAATTCTGTGTCCCTTGAGGAACTCTTAAGAAAGGGCTATACATTGGGTACAAAAATCCTGTGTGGCACAGAGGGTAAGGAAACATTTCAGAGCCTTATTATCTGGTACAGGTGTGACTCCACTAGAACCTGCCTGGAAATGGCTGACCCACGTAGACAGTATGAAGGCATTGATAGTAGGGATGCACCGAATGTTTTTTTTGGTGCCGATACCGAAAATGAAAAATACACTAGGCCGAAAACCGAAACGGCACCGATACCGAAAATGACTGTTTTTAAAAAATATTTTTATACAGGAGGTGGTCAGAGACTGGAGACATGGTACAGGAGGTGGTCAGAGACTGGGGACATGGTACAGGAGGTGGTCAGAGACAGGGGACATGGTACAGGAGGTGGTCAGAGACTGGGGACACGGTACAGGAGATGGTCAGAGACTGGGGACATGGTACAGGAGGTGGTCAGAGACAGGGGACATGGTACAGGAGATGGTCAGAGACTGGGGACATGGTACAGGTGGTCAGAGACTGGGGACATGGTACAGGAGATGGTCAGAGACTGAGGACATGGTACAGGAGATGGTCAGAGACTGGGGACATGGTACAGGAGATGGTCAGAGACTGGAGACATGGTACAGGAGATGGTCAGAGACTGGGGACATGGTACAGGAGATGGTCAGAGACTGCTGGCATGGTACAGGAGGTGGTCAGAGACTGGGGACACGGTACAGGAGATGGTCAGACTGGGGATGTGGTACAGGAGATGGTCAGAGACTGGGGACATGGTACAGAAGATGGTCAGACTGGGGACATGGTACAGGAGATGGTCAGAGACAGAGGACGTGGTACAGTAACAGGAGACATCCCCCATTGCAGCCAGTGTGCCTGTGCCCCATTGCAGCCAGTGTGCCCCATTGCAGCCAGTGTGCCCCATTGCAGCCAGTGTGCCTCATTGCAGCCAGTGTGCCCCATTGCAGCCAGTGTGCCCCATTGCAGCCAGTGTGCCCCATTGCAGCCAGTGTGCCTCATTGCAGCCAGTGCCATTTTGCAGCCAGTGTGCCCCATTGCAGCCAGTGTGCCATTTTGCAGCCAGTGTGCCCCATTGCAGCCAGTGTGCCATTTTGCAGCCAGTGTGCCATTTTGCAGCCAGTGTGCCATTTTGCAGCCAGTGTGCCATTTTGCAGCCAGCCTGTGCAGAGAAGAGAGCCGCCTCCGCCGCCTGTTTGATTACAGCGCCGGGAACATCACAGCTTTCATTTCAATAGCTGTGTGTCCCCTTGTGTCCAGTGTGTCCCCCTTTGCAGCCTGTGTGTCCCCTTTTGTTGCAGCCTGTGTAGGGAAGAGAGCCGCCTCCGCCGCCTGTTTGATCACAGCGCCGGGAACATCACAGCTTTCATTTCAATAGCTGTGTGTTCCCGGACGCGCGCCGTCACACGCAGCCCCTCCCCCTTGTCCGGGCACTTTGATAGACAGATCATCCGTCCAATCCTGTCCATCAAAGTGCCCGGACAAGGGGGAGGGGCTGCGTGTGACGGCGCGCGGCCGGGAACACACAGCTATTGAAATGAAAGCTGTGATGTTCCCGGCGCTGTGATCAAACAGGCGGCGGAGGCGGCTCTCCTGCGCTATACACCCCCCATGATGGGCGTCACCAGGGGCGGGGGGACGGAGCCCCGTCCCCACCCAGGCCACGCCCCATTTTCGGCTCCATTATCGGCCATTTTTCTCTTTCGGCAAATTGCCGAAAAGGGCATTTTCGGCCGATATGTTTCGGCGGCCGAAATTTCGGTGCATCCCTAATTTATAGGTTACTGGGTTGTGAAATTGTCTGGCGTTTGAGCAATGATCAAATGATTCAGTTTTTATATTTTGTCTCTGATTACGGCAGAGCTCGGCCACAGTTCCTCCACCTCGCTGTGTGACACCTGAAAGGAACAAGAAGAAGAAGATCCTGGAACTGGCCAACAGGATCATCGAGCTGCTGACAGGAGAGGTGAGCGGTGCGGAGACATTATCCAGTAACAGGCAAGGGATGTGTCTGGATGGTGACTGTATCATTGTGTGTGTCAGGTTCCTATAAGGTGTCAGGATGTCACTGTCTATTTCTCCATGGAGGAGTGGGAGTATTTAGAAGGACACAAGGATCTCTACAAGGACGTCATGACGGAGGACCACCACACCCTCCCGGCTCCGGGTAAGAGATTACACTAATTTTTGTGTTGCTATTAGACATGTGCAAAAGGAAAAAAATTTGTTTAGTTTCGTTTCGTTTTAATTCGTTAACTTCCTTAAATTCGTTTTCGGATTTCGTTTAGTTTTCTACCGAATTAGAAAAATCGGCCACATTCGAAAATATTTCAACCAAATTCGAAAATATTTCTACCGCATTCGAAATGATTTCAACATGTTTCGACATTATTTCAACCGCATTCGAAAATATTTTGTGACCCAACTTTAGGGCCATGTATCTCGGGGTCACTTGGTGCTAGAAACTCCAAATTTGGATATGTTGTATTGCTAGTATTATTGTGTTTGCATACCAAATTTGGGGTTTCTAGCTATAAGTGACCCCAAGATATGTGGCCCCAAAATCGGGTCGCAAAATGTAATTCTCTGCTCTAACTAATAACATTTTGTGACCCGATTTTGGGGCCACATATCTCGGGGTCTCTTATAGCTAGAAACCCCAAATTTGGTATGCAAACACAATAATACTAGCAATACAACATATCCAAATTTGAAGTGTCTAGCTCCAAGTGACCCCGAGATACATGGCCCTAAAGTCGGGTCACAAAATATTTTCGAATGCGGTTGAAATAATGTCGAATCATGTCGAATTCATTCGTTATATTTCTTTCGTATTCGTTGTAATTTGTTATTCTTTTATTCGGATTCATCCGAATGTCCGAAAGATGCAAAATTCGGCCGAATTTCGATTCGTTACTAAATGAATTGCACAAGCCTAGTTGCTGTTATTAAAGCGGGAGTCCACCGGGACTCCGCGTTTTTTTTTTTTTTTTTAAAAGCCAGCAGCTACAAATACTGCAGCTGCTGACTTTTAAAATAGTGACACTTACCTGTCCAGCGCGCCCGCGATGTCGGCACCCGAAGCCGATCTCTAGATCGACACTCGAGTGCTGCCGCCGCCATCTTGGGTATGGGAATCAGGAAATGGAGCCTTTCGGCTTCATTTCCCGGTTCCCTACTGCGCATGCGCGAATTGCGCTGCGCAATAAGGACGCTCCCCGCTGCCTCTGGGAGCTGTGTGTTTCCCAGCAGGCAGCGGGGCACTTGCGGGAAGGGGCGGGCACTTGCGGAAAGGGGCGTAAGTTACGCCCCTTTCCGCAGAGAGCTGTCCCGGAAGTGGGTGCAGTTACCTGGATTATCCAGGTAACTGCACCCCCCTCCCCCCTGAAAGGTGCCGATTGTGGCACCGGAGGGGGGGGGAGGGTTCCGATGAGCGGAAGGTCCACTTTAGGGTGGAGCTCCGCTTTAAGACATGGAATATGATGATAACACTGTATCCTTATATCATGCAGGTGGACCTCCAACCAAATATTTGACACCTGAAGATTTCCATAGCCGTCCCTCCATATACAGCAACAGCACTGGAATTAACAGTCATGGAGAAGATATGAACGTTCTTGAAGCAGACGAGGTGCAGAGAACATTGGTGAAGAACATGGTGGAGGAAAAGGAGGATTCTCCACACACCACACAATATTCCTTCACTGAAGAATTGCATTCCCGTTCTGAAAGTCTTCTCAGCATGGAGATTTATACACCAGCTGTATGTACATCGGAACTTCGTAAAGAGGAAGCCTACTCACCTGTACATGGCAGTCTTACCACTGCTAGTCTTTACACAACGGTCCCTACTCCTTTCACGTGTAATTATGTGAAGGGGCCACCCCACTCAAGTGACGAGGAAGAACTTCCCAGCACTGATGTTGCTATACCGCTAGATCCTGATGAGTACACAACTACCATTGTTAAGGAGGAACCCTACTCAGGGGATGAGGACCTAGACTCTGATGTGTATACACCCATAAATCACAGACTTTTTACATCTGGTGACATTAAAGAGGAAGGTGGATTATTTGAGGAAGCAAATCTTGGTGACTTTTACAGCCCAGCAGGTAACAGACAATCAGATTATATGTCTCAGAACTTTAAGGACCAGTCTGGCTCTGCGTTTAGTGATGGAAACTTATCAGATAATATCTACATGCCAGCTCTGAGTACTTGTGAAGGAGGCTCTAGTCAGCTGGCCTCCTGGGACATGGAGCCGCCACAGATGGATGGAACCTCATTATCCTATCATAACTCTACAAGTGCCCCCGGTGCTCAGGCCTTGGGGGAGAAGTCCTTTGTATGTTTAGAATGTGGGAAGTGTTTTTCATGTGGTCCACATCTAGTCCGCCACAAGCGGACACACACTGGTGAGCGACCCTTCAAGTGTACAGAATGCGGAAAATTCTTTTCCAGCAGCTCCAACCTTCTCATGCACCAGAGGACTCACACAGGAGAAAAACCCTTCGCCTGCCACCAGTGTGGGAAACGCTTTGCCCGAAACCCCCACCTGGTTCGCCACCTCCGAATTCACACTGGAGAGAAACCATTCGAGTGCGCCGAGTGTGGCAGAAGGTTTAACCAGGACTCCAACCTTCTCAAACATCAACGCACACACTCAGGAGAGCGCCCGTTCATGTGCTTGGACTGCGGCAAGTTCTTCACCAGCAACCCCCATCTACTCCGACATCGACGTGTCCACACTGGGGAGAAGCCATTCTCCTGTCCAGAGTGTGGGAAATGTTTCTCCAACAGCTCCAATCTCATCACACACCGCAGAACTCACCTTTCTCTCCGACTGCTAGAAGAGCTTCCCAACCAAAGAAAGGCCCAACTACAGCGCACAGGACCCAACCAGCCCCTCTAGAATCATTGCCCGACCATCAGACCAATCATACAGCAGATAGGACCCGACCAGCTCCTCTAGAGTCATTGCCCAACTACAGTGGACAGGACCCGACTAGCCCCTATAGAATCATTGTCCAAGCACCAGACCAGTCATACAGCAGATAGGACCTGACCAGCTTCTATAGAATCATTGTCCAACCACCAGACCAGTCATACATCAGACAGGACCTGACCAGCCCCTATAGAATCATTGTCCAACCACCAGACCAGTCATACATCAGACAGGACCTGACCAGCCCTATAGAATCATTGTCCAACCACCAGACCAGTCATACATCAGACAGGACCTGACCAGCCCCTATAGAATCATTGTCCAACCACCAGACCAGTCATACATCAGACAGGACCCAACCAGCCCCTCTAGAATGATTGCTCAATCACCAGACCAGTCATATAGTAGACAGGACCTGACCAGCCCCTATAGAATCATTGTCCAACCACCAGACCAGTCATACATCAGACAGGACCTGACCAGCCCCTATAGAATCATTGTCCAACCACCAGACCAGTCATACATCAGACAGGACCTGACCAGCCCCTATAGAATCATTGTCCAACCACCAGACCAGTCATACATCAGACAGGACCTGACCAGCCCCTATAGAATCATTGTCCAACCACCAGACCAGTCATACATCAGACAGGACCCAACCAGCCCCTATAGAATCATTGTCCAACCACCAGACCAGTCATACATCAGACAGGACCTGACCAGCCCCTATAGAATCATTGTCCAACCACCAGACCAGCCACAAAGTGGATAGGACCCAACCGTCCCCCTAGAATCATTGCCCAACCACCAGACCAGTCATACATCAGACAGGACCTGACCAGCCCCTATAGAATCATTGTCCAACCAC
Organism: Lithobates pipiens; assembly: GCF_037356315.1. Lineage (NCBI taxonomy): Eukaryota > Metazoa > Chordata > Amphibia > Anura > Ranidae > Lithobates > Lithobates pipiens. The sequence goes on from NW_027507900.1 coordinate 519,410, forward strand.
CAGACCAGTCATACATCAGACAGGACCTGACCAGCCCCTATAGAATCATTGTCCAACCATCAGACAGGACCTGACCAGCCCCCATAGAATCATTGTCCAACCACTAGACCAGTCATACATCAGACAGGACCTGACCAGCCCCTATAGAATCATTGTCCAACCACCAGACCAGTCATACATCAGACAGGACCTGACCAGCCCCTATAGAATCATTGTCCAACCATCAGACAGGACCTGACCAGCCCCCATAGAATCATTGTCCAACCACTAGACCAGTCATACATCAGACAGGACCTGACCAGCCCCTATAGAATCATTGTCCAACCACCAGACCAGTCATACATCAGACAGGACCCAACCAGCCCCTATAGAATCATTGTCCAACCACCAGACCAGTCATACATCAGACAGGACCTGACCAGCCCCTATAGAATCATTGTCCAACCACCAGACCAGTCATACATCAGACAGGACCCAACCAGCCCCTCTAGAATGATTGCTCAACCACCAGACCAGTCATACAGCAGATAGGACCTGACCAGCTTCTATAGAATCATTGTCCAACCACCAGACCAGTCATACATCAGACAGGACCCAACCAGCCCCTATAGAATCATTGTCCAACCACCAGACCAGTCATACATCAGACAGGACCCAACCAGCCCCTATAGAATCATTGTCCAACCACCAGACCAGTCATACATCAGACAGGACCTGACCAGCCCCCATAGAATCATTGTCCAACCACCAGACCAGTCATACATCAGACAGGACCTGACCAGCCCCTATAGAATCATTGTCCAACCACCAGACCAGCCACAAAGTGGATAGGACCCAACCGCCCCCCTAGAATCATTGCCCAACCACCAGACCAGTCATACATCAGACAGGACCTGACCAGCCCCTATAGAATCATTGTCCAACCACCAGACCAGTCATACATCAGACAGGACCTGACCAGCCCCTATAGAATCATTGTCCAACCACCAGACCAGTCATACATCAGACAGGACCCAACCAGCCCCTATAGAATCATTGTCCAACCACCAGACCAGTCATACATCAGACAGGACCTGACCAGCCCCTATAGAATCATTGTCCAACCACCAGACCAGCCACAAAGTGGATAGGACCCAACCGTCCCCCTAGAATCATTGCCCAACCACCAGACCAGTCATACATCAGACAGGACCTGACCAGCCCCTATAGAATCATTGTCCAACCACCAGACCAGTCATACATCAGACAGGACCTGACCAGCCCCTATAGAATCATTGTCCAACCATCAGACAGGACCTGACCAGCCCCCATAGAATCATTGTCCAACCACTAGACCAGTCATACATCAGACAGGACCTGACCAGCCCCTATAGAATCATTGTCCAACCACCAGACCAGTCATACATCAGACAGGACCTGACCAGCCCCTATAGAATCATTGTCCAACCATCAGACAGGACCTGACCAGCCCCCATAGAATCATTGTCCAACCACTAGACCAGTCATACATCAGACAGGACCTGACCAGCCCCTATAGAATCATTGTCCAACCACCAGACCAGTCATACATCAGACAGGACCCAACCAGCCCCTATAGAATCATTGTCCAACCACCAGACCAGTCATACATCAGACAGGACCTGACCAGCCCCTATAGAATCATTGTCCAACCACCAGACCAGTCATACATCAGACAGGACCCAACCAGCCCCTCTAGAATGATTGCTCAACCACCAGACCAGTCATACAGCAGATAGGACCTGACCAGCTTCTATAGAATCATTGTCCAACCACCAGACCAGTCATACATCAGACAGGACCCAACCAGCCCCTATAGAATCATTGTCCAACCACCAGACCAGTCATACATCAGACAGGACCCAACCAGCCCCTATAGAATCATTGTCCAACCACCAGACCAGTCATACATCAGACAGGACCTGACCAGCCCCCATAGAATCATTGTCCAACCACCAGACCAGTCATACATCAGACAGGACCTGACCAGCCCCTATAGAATCATTGTCCAACCACCAGACCAGCCACAAAGTGGATAGGACCCAACCGCCCCCCTAGAATCATTGCCCAACCACCAGACCAGTCATACATCAGACAGGACCTGACCAGCCCCTATAGAATCATTGTCCAACCACCAGACCAGTCATACATCAGACAGGACCTGACCAGCCCCTATAGAATCATTGTCCAACCATCAGACAGGACCTGACCAGCCCCCATAGAATCATTGTCCAACCACTAGACCAGTCATACATCAGACAGGACCTGACCAGCCCCTATAGAATCATTGTCCAACCACCAGACCAGTCATACATCAGACAGGACCCAACCAGCCCCTATAGAATCATTGCCCAACCACCAGACCAGTCATACATCAGACAGGACCTGACCAGCCCCTATAGAATCATTGTCCAACCACCAGACCAGTCATACATCAGACAGGACCTGACCAGCCCCTATAGAATCATTGTCCAACCACCAGACCAGTCATACATCAGACAGGACCCGACCTGCCCCTGTAGAATCATTGCCCAACCACAGGACCAGCCAGGATCCAACCAGCCCCTCTAGAATCAATGCCCAACCACCAGACCAGCCACAAATTGGATAGGACCCAACCGTCCCCCTAGAATCATTGCCCAACCACCAGACCAGTCACACAGAGGACAGGTCCCAGTCATCCCCTCTAGAACCATTGCCCAACCAAAATACCAGTCACGCGGTTCACCCAGATAGACCTCTCACTGACTCCAGCAGTCTTGGTGTATAGAAAGTCAATGTCCGACATCAGAATGATGCTGTTCTGTAATAATTATTTGTGGATATTATTAGCTGTAAGAACTTATCAAAGTTCCATTATTGATTCTGCAATGACTACCTCAGGGGGTATTGGATTCCTTATCTTATCCACCCTTACTATAAAGAAACCCTTCCTAAACTCATTGTGACCTAGTGGATAGAAGGTAGCATTGGACCAACAATGGCCTTGTATTGTATTCATCTGTAAAGAAGCATTGTCCAGAGACCCTCCTGCAATGGAGGTGAAATGTATAGAGATGTGGTCACAGTGAGTGCACCATAAGACGTATACTTATCTCTGTCTATAGGGTTAGGCGCACCTTGTGAGGACAGTGGTGAAGGTCGGTGAGCAGTATAAAGTATTAAGAACATCCAACACGTTTCGGGGGAATAAGACCTCCCCTTTCTATATGGCCTAAAATCCACAAAGTGTAAATACAACCGGACTCCAGCCACCCCTTCTCCACGACAATACAGCGACACCTCCATTTTATTTAGCCCCCAAAACCAAGCCGTGTAATAAAAACTGTCCGGATTTAACTACACTCCATAGACTGTAAGTCCTGAAGAAGGAAGAGGCATTCTCTCACCACCGAAACATGTTGGATATCCTGAATACTTTGAGATACATTGAGCAGGCGCCCCCCAACCCTATACTCATATCTGTCTTCTGTACCCCACTTTGAGAGCTAAAAGGCTGCCAATCTTTATAGTTGAGCTATATAGTTATATAAATGTTTGTGTTAGACCCCCTTCAAAGTCTCTATCCCCATCCCTCCCCCCCCAAAAAAACTTTTCATTGTAAGCCCCTCCCCCATCCATTTCTTTTATTCAGTAAGTCACCAGATCTGTGTCCTCCATACAGTACCCATATCCGTCCATCATAATCTAGATGTGGCCTTACATGTGATCTATACAGGGGCAATACTTCCCATTCATTGGAGTTTTACTGTCTTCTACATTCCCACATGGATGCCAGAGTGACCCATCGGAGTCCCTTCTCGGGAAAACATTGGGGTTTATTTACTAAAGGAAAACACACATTCTGCAATACAAGTGCACTCACTGGAGATCCGAGGGGGGCATGCAAGGAAAGTGAAAAACAGCATTGCACATGATTGGATGATAGAAATCAGCAGAGCTTCCCCTCAGATCTACAGCGAGTTCACTTGTAGTGGATTTAACTTTAGTAAATTAACCCCTCGGTGACACATTTCAGGGAACTGGCTGGGGTGCCAAGCTCTTTCTTGGTTACAAAATGGAAAATGAACAAACACGGAAATATTTATTTATGGTTTTGGCCTTTTTTGCACTGTGTATTCCAATAAACTGTTAGCACTGTACTGGTAGCGGCTCAGCCTTGTGTCCGGATTGTTCCAAACATAAATCTCAGTACATAGTACATGTCTTGTTCCTGATTGTCAGCAGCCAGAGGGGTGGCAAAACAGGACTTTATATATCCTTTTCCTGGAGAGTCAGAAGCATTCTGAGATGACCGGGTTATACTGCCACCTACAGGAGAATTGAACACTAGCAGTCAAAAGCTAGCCCCACCCCCAACAATGCTTCAGTTTTGTGCACTAGGCATCTAGCAAGTCTTCATCTATGGCGGTCTTCAGGATTTTTCTCTGGGGCCCTAGAGATGGACAGAGCTATGTCCATGGTGCACAGTCTGTAACCTATAAGAAGAATATGAAAAATTATCAGAGACTGTTCTACAGAAGACCGTCATAGATGAAGACAATAGAGGAAATGGTCAGAGACTGTTCTACAGAAGACCGTCATAGATGAAGACAATAGAGGAAATGGTCAGAGACTGTTCTATAGAAGACCGTCATAGATGAAGACCTACTAGAGGAAATGGTCAGAGACTGTTCTACAGAAGACCGTCATAGATGAAGACCTACTAGAGGAAATGGTCAGAGACTGTTCTACAGAAGACCGTCATAGATGAAGACAATAGAGGAAATGGTCAGAGACTGTTCTACAGAAGACCGTCATAGATGAAGACCTACTAGAGGAAATGGTCAGAGACTGTTCTACAGAAGACCGTCATAGATGAAGACCTACTAGAGGAAATGGTCAGAGACTGTTCTACAGAAGACCGTCATAGATGAAGACAATAGAGGAAATGGTCAGAGACTGTTCTATAGAAGACCGTCATAGATGAAGACCTACTAGAGGAAATGGTCAGAGACGGTTCTACAGAAGACCGTCATAGATGAAGACAATAGAGGAAATGGTCAGAGACTGTTCTACAGAAGACCGTCATAGATGAAGACAATAGAGGAAATGGTCAGAGACTGTTCTATAGAAGACCGTCATAGATGAAGACCTACTAGAGGAAATGGTCAGAGACTGTTCTACAGAAGACCGTCATAGATGAAGACCTACTAGAGGAAATGGTCAGAGACTGTTCTACAGAAGACCGTCATAGATGAAGACAATAGAGGAAATGGTCAGAGACTGTTCTACAGAAGACCGTCATAGATGAAGACCTACTAGAGGAAATGGTCAGAGACTGTTCTACAGAAGACCGTCATAGATGAAGACCTACTAGAGGAAATGGTCAGAGACTGTTCTACAGAAGACCGTCATATATGAAGACAATAGAGGAAATGGTCAGAGACTGTTCTACAGAAGACCGTCATAGATGAAGACAACAGAGGAAATGGTCAGAGACTGTTCTATAGAAGACCGTCATAGATGAAGACAACAGAGGAAATGGTCAGAGACTGTTCTACAGAAGACCGTCATAGATGAAGACCTACTAGAGGAAATGGTCAGAGACTGTTCTACAGAAGACCGTCATAGATGAAGACCTACTAGAGGAAATGGTCAGAGACTGTTCTATAGAAGACCGTCATAGATGAAGACAATAGAGGAAATGGTCAGAGACTGTTCTACAGAAGACCGTCATAGATGAAGACAATAGAGGAAATGGTCAGAGACTGTTCTATAGAAGACCGTCATAGATGAAGACAACAGAGGAAATGGTCAGAGACTGTTCTATAGAAGACCGTCATAGATGACGACAATAGAGGAAATGGTCAGAGACTGTTCTATAGAAGACCGTCATAGATGAAGACAATAGAGGAAATGGTCAGAGACTGTTCTATAGAAGACCGTCATAGATGAAGACAACAGAGGAAATGGTCAGAGACTGTTCTATAGAAGACCGTCATAGATGACGACAATAGAGGAAATGGTCAGAGACTGTTCTATAGAAGACCGTCATAGATGAAGACAACAGAGGAAATGGTCAGAGACTGTTCTATAGAAGACCGTCATAGACGAAGACAACAGAGGAAATGGTCAGAGACTGTTCTATAGAAGACCGTCATAGATGAAGACAACAGAGGAAATGGTCAGAGACTGTTCTACAGAAGACCGTCATAGATGAAGACAACAGAGGAAATGGTCAGAGACTGTTCTACAGAAGACCGTCATAGACGAAGACAATAGAGGAAATGGTCAGAGACAGTTCTATAGAAGACCGTCATAGACGAAGACAATAGAGGAAACGGTCAGAGACTGTTCTATAGAAGACCGTCATAGATGAAGACAATAGAGGAAATGGTCAGAGACTGTTCTACAGAAGACCGTCATAGACGAAGACAACAGAGGAAATGGTCAGAGACTGTTCTATAGAAGACCTTCATAGATGAAGACACTAGAGGAAATGGTCAGAGACTGTTCTACAGAAGACCGTCATAGACGAAGACAACAGAGGAAATGGTCAGAGACTGTTCTATAGAAGACCGTCATAGATGAAGACAATAGAGGAAATGGTCAGAGACTGTTCTACAGAAGACCGTCATAGATGAAGACAACAGAGGAAATGGTCAGACTTCTACAGAAGACCGTCATAGATGAAGACAATAGAGGAAATGGTCAGAGACTGTTCTACAGAAGACCGTCATAGATGAAGACAATAGAGGAAACGGTCAGAGACTGTTCTATAGAAGACCGTCATAGATGAAGACAATAGAGGAAATGGTCAGAGACTGTTCTATAGAAGACCGTCATAGATGAAGACAACAGAGGAAACGGTCAGAGACTTCTACAGAAGACCGTCATAGATGAAGACAATAGAGGAAATGGTCAGAGACTGTTCTACAGAAGACCGTCATAGATGAAGACAACAGAGGAAATGGTCAGAGACTGTTCTATAGAAGACCATCATAGATGAAGACCTACTAGAGGAAATGGTCAGAGACTGTTCTACAGAAGACCGTCATAGATGAAGACCTACTAGAGGAAATGGTCAGAGACTGTTCTACAGAAGACCGTCATAGATGAAGACAACAGAGGAAATGGTCAGAGACTGTTCTGCAGAAGACCGTCATAGATGAAGACAATAGAGGAAATGGTCAGAGACTGTTCTATAGAAGACCGTCATAGATGAAGACAATAGAGGAAATGGTCAGAGACTTCTACAGAAGACCGTCATAGATGAAGACAATAGAGGAAATGGTCAGAGACTGTTCTATAGAAGACCGTCATAGATGAAGACAACAGAGGAAATGGTCAGAGACTGTTCTACAGAAGACCGTCATAGATGAAGACAACAGAGGAAATGGTCAGAGACTGTTCTATAGAAGACCGTCATAGATGAAGACAACAGAGGAAATGGTCAGAGACTGTTCTGCAGAAGACCGTCATAGATGAAGACAACAGAGGAAATGGTCAGAGACTGTTCTATAGAAGACCGTCATAGATGAAGACAACAGAGGAAATGGTCAGAGACTGTTCTGCAGAAGACCGTCATAGACGAAGACAATAGAGGAAATGGTCAGAGACAGTTCTATAGAAGACCGTCATAGACGAAGACAATAGAGGAAATGGTCAGAGACTGTTCTATAGAAGACCGTCATAGATGAAGACCTACTAGAGGAAATGGTCAGAGACTGTTCTATAGAAGACCGTCATAGACGAAGACCTACTAGAGGAAATGGTCAGAGACTGTTCTATAGAAGACCGTCATAGATGAAGACAACAGAGGAAATGGTCAGAGACTTCTACAGAAGACCGTCATAGATGAAGACAATAGAGGAAATGGTCAGAGACTGTTCTACAGAAGACCGTCATAGACGAAGACAATAGAGGAAATGGTCAGAGACAGTTCTATAGAAGACCGTCATAGACGAAGACAATAGAGGAAATGGTCAGAGACTGTTCTATAGAAGACCGTCATAGATGAAGACCTACTAGAGGAAATGGTCAGAGACTGTTCTATAGAAGACCGTCATAGACGAAGACCTACTAGAGGAAATGGTCAGAGACTGTTCTATAGAAGACCGTCATAGATGAAGACAACAGAGGAAATGGTCAGAGACTTCTACAGAAGACCGTCATAGATGAAGACAATAGAGGAAATGGTCAGAGACTGTTCTACAGAAGACCGTCATAGATGAAGACAACAGAGGAAATGGTCAGAGACTGTTCTGCAGAAGACCGTCATAGACGAAGACAATAGAGGAAATGGTCAGAGACAGTTCTATAGAAGACCGTCATAGACGAAGACAATAGAGGAAATGGTCAGAGACAGTTCTACAGAAGACCATCATAGATGAAGACCTACTAGAGGAAATGGTCAGAGACTGTTCTACAGAAGACCGTCATAGATGAAGACAACAGAGGAAATGGTCAGAGACTTCTACAGAAGACCGTCATAGATGAAGACAATAGAGGAAATGGTCAGAGACTGTTCTACAGAAGACCGTCATAGATGAAGACAACAGAGGAAATGGTCAGAGACTGTTCTACAGAAGACCATCATAGACGAAGACAATAGAGGAAATGGTCAGAGACTGTTCTACAGAAGACCGTCATAGATGAAGACAATAGAGGAAATGGTCAGAGACTGTTCTACAGAAGACCGTCATAGATGAAGACAATAGAGGAAATGGTCAGAGACTGTTCTACAGAAGACCGTCATAGATGAAGACAATAGAGGAAACGGTCAGAGACTGTTCTACAGAGGTGGTTGGCGTACTTATCTCATAATGCAGGAGACAGTAAGAGGCTAGGGACAATATAATAAAGTGAAAGGGACTACTGATACTGAAGGGCTCCTTACAAACTAATGCTTCCACTACTGACTGCAGGGGACCAAGGACCACATTTCAAACACCTAAGAGCCATACGTGGACTGCAAGTTGGGAAGCAGGGCTTTAGTCAGAGACCCCAAACAAGCATGTTTTCTTATCTCTGCTCCTAGTCAGCGATTCAGCCATGGAACTAGCATTGACTATAGCAGAGGTCAGCGATGGCAGCCCCCCCCATACTATTAGAGTCACACAGCACCCAATCCGTACAGACGGGAGAAGAGGTGGGCAGTGGGGCCCCCCCAGTACAGACACAAATAAGGCAGACACAGGCCGCTGGTATCATGCACGGCTGCTAACAAGGCAGTATATATATTTATTCATTCCAGCCCATTACTAAAAATAAAATATGGCAGGACAAAATGGGGAAATGGTAACGCAGGTTACAGGTGAACGTAGAAATAAAATCAGAAAGAACGGCTTGCCATGACAGAGAGCTTCTGGTTTAAAAGACGCGTCATCTCTCAACAAGGGACAAGAAAGATGGCGGAGGGGGGGGGAGGGGGATGGTCAGAAATTATCGTCACATAGCAAGCGTCAGCACGCATCCAGATATTGTCAGGTGGTTAATTAACAGCCTTTAATTAAGACATTTTAGTTATTTTCAATATGAAAAAAATTATAAAGATGGAATTGCAGGAAAAAAAAGAAAAAAAGTCAACTTTCGTCCTCACTGAACGCTCCTCGGCCCGGCGAACGTCTTATTTTTGGAAATAAAAAAATAACTATCCTCAAACATTATTGTGAATCGTTTGCAGTAGTCCAGAGATATATACGATACAAATGAGAAGAAACAAAGATGGCCAATTTTCCAGGCAGGCGTGGCGGCTCTCGTATCGGCTCTGGGCTAGTGGGCCTCGGCCATTGGCAAAGAGATCCTTCCTGGAAAGACAAATACTCGAGTTCGAAGACTTTGGCCACGTAACACAAAAAGGAAAACACCCTCCGACTCTCAGGAGGAAAAAAAAACGGAAACAACGAGATTTTTAGATGGTTAGTCTCCCTGATGCCACGGTGAGTATATTGCATAAATTGGGGAAAGGGGGCGGGGACTGACAGACAAGACGCACATGCTACTGTCCACGAGGTCACAAAGGGGGTGGGGACTCCGGTAAACATGGTCAAATATTAATAGGTGTCTGTATGTTAGAAATGGCTTCTTCCACGACAAGATCCAACGATGGTCCATCTCACAAGATCTGCTTGACTAACATATCGGAGACGTTCAGGGAGGTGAAGGGGCTCCGCTCTATGTGGGTGGCCTGATGGACAATCAGATTGCTATTTCTGGTGAAACATTTGCCACATACAGAACAGGAATACGGTTTCTCTCCAGTGTGACCGGTCAGGTGGTTGAGAAGGGTCGGCTTGTTGGCGAACACCTTACCACACTCTGGGCAGGTCAGTCTCTCCCTTCGGTGATCTCTCCGGTGATTGGCGAAGTCTGAGCGCCTGACGAAGCACTCCTGACATTCCGAGCACGTGTAGGTCTTCATGGTGCGGTCTTTCTTGGTGGAGGAGACGGTCGCCTCTTCGCTCGTTCCTTCCTCGCCTGAATTGGGCTCCTCTGTACTGGGAGCTGATTTTTGGGGTGTGTCATCTTGGGGTGGAGGTTGGATTTCAGGTTCTGGAACCGGCTCGTCTTCCTCCGAGCCCGATCCGCCCTCGATTGGGGCAAATGAGAATTTCGTATGTGCGTGTTTTATTAGAGCGTTTACATCCGTATCCAAGTTACTGTTGTCGTCAAACCCTAAGAAGTCCACGGGGCCGCCACTGTTTGGGAAGAGCATTGAAGGGGGTTCGGTGTGAGTAGCCGGGTACTGCTCATAGTCAGCTGGGGTGTACATGTTAGAATCATTGTCGTCTCCTCCAGAGTCGCTATCTTCAGCGCGGTATGTAGGCGTGTAGCTAGGTTTCTTGTATTTAGGGGCTTTATAGGTTTCAAGATAGCTGCCACTTCCTTCGTCTTCAGAGCCAGATTCCTCTTTGATCTTTATGGACAAGAACTGCGTGTTGTCCACGGCGTTCCCATCTTCACAAGACGCAGATTCTTCCTTGATACGGATAGCCGTGAACGCTGCAGGATCCGGGTCACCCAGATTGTCCTCTGCGCTCGACTCGTCTTTGATGGTCAGAACCTTAAAGGGTGTATTGACCGTCTGGACATAGGTTCCCGATTCGGTGATCATTTCCCCCTTGTGGCTGGCCACCTCATCCTTAATAATGTTATCTGCACCCCTATAGACGTTGGCATCTCTGGAAATGACCTCCTCAGCCAGCCTTGCACCTGGAATAAAGAAGAACACAAACATGAAAATCTTCTCTATCGTCTACACATTGTACAACTCGGTGAAGATGAAAAGACAAACTGCTCTTACCCTGGGAGGTGGAAGGTCGGCTCCTCTCCACTATCACACTTTTGTGTGCACCTTTGTTCTTCCCTTTCCCAACATGGGAACTAGTTGAATCCTCACCACCTCCGGGGCCCTAAGACACACAATGACACGGTCACCATCCCGGCACATCCCCAAACATCCAAAGATACATCCCAGAACCTCACCATCCGGGACATCCCAGAACCTCACCTCCCCGGCACATCCCAGAACCTCACCATCCTGGTACCTCACCTCCATGGCACATTCCCAACCATCACCATCCCAGAACCTCACCATCCCGGCACATCCCAGAACCTCACCTCCCCAACCATCACCATCGCAGAACCTCACCTCCCCAACCATCACATTCCAAACCTCACCATCCTGGTACCTCACCATCCCGGCACATCCCAGAACCTCACCTCCCCAACCATCACATTCCAAACCTCACCACCCTGGTACCGCAACTCCATGGCACATCCCCAACCATCACAAAACCTCACCTCCCCGGCACATCCCCAACCATCACCAGCCCAATGCTCCATCCCAGTACCTCACCACCCTGGCACATCCTCAACCATCCAAAGATACATCCCAGAACCTCACCATCCCGGCACATCCCAGAACCTCACCTCCCCAACCATCACCATCCCAGAACCTCACCTCCCCAACCATCACCATCCCAGAACCTCACCTCCCCAACCATCACCATCCCCGAACCTCATCTCCCCAACCATCACATTCCACAACCTCACCATCCTGGTACCTCACCTCCATGGCACATTCCCAACCATCACCATCCCAGAACCTCACCTCCCCGGCACATCCTAAAACCTCACCTCCCCAGCCATCACCATCCCAGAACCTCACCTCCCCAACCATCACCATCCCAGAACCTCACCTCCCCAACCATCACCATCCCCGAACCTCATCCCCCCAACCATCACATTCCACAACCTCACCATCCTGGTACCTCACCTCCATGGCACATTTCCAACCATCACCATCCCAGAACCTCACCTCCCCGGCACATCCTAAAACCTCACCTCCCCAGCCATCACCATCCCAGAACCTCACCTCCCCAACCATCACCATCCCAGAACCTCACCTCCCCAGCCATCACCATCCCAGAACCTCACCTCCCCAACCATCACCATCCCAGAACCTCACCTCCCCAACCATCACCATCCCAGAACCTCATCATCCTGGTACCGCAACTCCATGGCACATCCCCAACCATCACAAAACCTCACCTCCACGGCACATCCCAGAACCTCACCTCCCCAACCATCACATTCCACAACCTCACCATCCTGGTACCTCACCTCCCCAACCATCACCATCCCAGAACCTCACCTCCCCAACCATCACCATCCCAAAACCTCACCTCCCCAACCATCACCATCCCAAAACCTCACCTCCCCAACCATCACCATCCCCGAACCTCATCTCCCCAACCATCACATTCCACAACCTCACCATCCTGGTACCTCACCTCCATGGCACATTCCCAACCATCACCATCTCAGAACCTCACCTCCCCGGCACATCCTAAAACCTCACCTCCCCAGCCATCACCATCCCAGAACCTCACCTCCCCAACCATCACCATCCCAGAACCTCACCTCCCCAACCATCACCATCCCAGAACCTCACCTCCCCAACCATCACCATCCCAGAACCTCACCTCCCCAACCATCACCATCCCAGAACCTCACCTCCCCAACCATCACATTCCACAACCTCACCATCCTGGTACCTCACCTCCCCAACCATCACCATCCCAAAACCTCACCTCCCCAACCATCACCATCCCAAAACCTCACCTCCCCAACCATCACCATCCCCGAACCTCATCTCCCCAACCATCACATTCCACAACCTCACCATCCTGGTACCTCACCTCCATGGCACATTCCCAACCATCACCATCCCAGAACCTCACCTCCCCGGCACATCCTAAAACCTCACCTCCCCAGCCATCACCATCCCAGAACCTCACCTCCCCAACCATCACCATCCCAGAACCTCACCTCCCCAACCATCACCATCCCAGAACCTCACCTCCCCAACCATCACCATCCCAGAACCTCACCTCCCCAACCATCACATTCCACAACCTCACCATCCTGGTACCTCACCTCCCCGGCACATCCCAAAACCTCACCTCCCCAACCATCACCATCCCAGAACCTCACCTCCCCAACCATCACATTCCACAACCTCACCATCCTGGTACCGCAACTCCATGGCACATCCCCAACCATCACAAAACCTCACCTCCCGGCACATCCCAGAACCTCACCTCCCCGGCACATCCCCAACTATCACCAGCCCAATGCTTCATCATAGTACCTCACCACCCTGGCACATCCTCAACCATCCAAAGATACATCCCAGAACCTCACTATCCCGGCACATCCCAGAACCTCACCTCCCCGGCACGTCCCAGAACCTCATCCCCGGCACGTCCCAGAACCTCACCTCCCCGGCACGTCCCAGAACCTCACCTCCCCGGCACGTCCCAGAACCTCACCTCCCCAACCATCACATTCCAAACCTCACCATCCTGGTACCTCACCTCCCGGCACATCACAAAACCTCACCTCCCCGGCACATCCCCAACCATCACCAGCCCAATGCTCCATCCCAGTACCTCACCACCCTGGCACATCCTCAACCATCCAAAGATACATCCCAGAACCTCACCATCCCGGCACATCCCAGAACCTCACCTCCCCAACCATCACCATCCCAGAACCTCACCTCCCCAACCATCACCATCCCAGAACCTCACCTCCCCAACCATCACCATCCCCGAACCTCATCTCCCCAACCATCACATTCCACAACCTCACCATCCTGGTACCTCACCTCCATGGCACATTCCCAACCATCACCATCCCAGAACCTCACCTCCCCGGCACATCCTAAAACCTCACCTCCCCAGCCATCACCATCCCAGAACCTCACCATCCTGGTACCGCAACTCCATGGCACATCCCCAACCATCACAAAACCTCACCTCCCCGGCACATCCCAGAACCTCACCTCCCCAACCATCACATTCCACAACCTCACCATCCTGGTACCTCACCTCCCCGGCACATCCCAAAACCTCACCTCCCCAACCATCACCATCCCAGAACCTCACCTCCCCAACCATCACATTCCAAACCTCACCATCCTGGTACCTCACCATCCCGGCACATCCCAGAACCTCACCTCCCCAACCATCACATTCCAAACCTCACCATCCTGGTACCGCAACTCCATGGCACATCCCCAACCATCACAAAACCTCACCTCCCCGGCACATCCCCAACCATCACCAGCCCAATGCTCCATCCCAGTACCTCACCACCCTGGCACATCCTCAACCATCCAAAGATACATCCCAGAACCTCACCATCCCGGCACATCCCAGAACCTCACCTCCCCAACCATCACCATCCCAGAACCTCACCTCCCCAACCATCACCATCCCAGAACCTCACCTCCCCAACCATCACCATCCCCGAACCTCATCTCCCCAACCATCACCATCCCCGAACCTCATCTCCCCAACCATCACATTCCACAACCTCACCATCCTGGTACCTCACCTCCATGGCACATTCCCAACCATCACCATCCCAGAACCTCACCTCCCCGGCACATCCTAAAACCTCACCTCCCCAACCATCACCATCCCAGAACCTCACCTCCCCGGCACATCCTAAAACCTCACCTCCCCAGCCATCACCATCCCAGAACCTCACCTCCCCCAACCATCACCATCCCAGAACCTCACCTCCCCAACCATCACCATCCCAGAACCTCACCTCCCCAACCATCACCATCCCAGAACCTCACCTCCCCCAACCATCACCATCCCAGAACCTCACCTCCCCAACCATCACCATCCCAGAACCTCACCTCCCCAACCATCACATTCCACAACCTCACCATCCTGGTACCGCAACTCCATGGCACATCCCCAACCATCACAAAACCTCACCTCCCGGCACATCCCAGAACCTCACCTCCCCGGCACATCCCCAACTATCACCAGCCCAATGCTTCATCATAGTACCTCACCACCCTGGCACATCCTCAACCATCCAAAGATACATCCCAGAACCTCACTATCCCGGCACATCCCAGAACCTCACCTCCCCGGCACGTCCCAGAACCTCACCTCCCCGGCACGTCCCAGAACCTCACCTCCCCGGCACGTCCCAGAACCTCACCTCCCCGGCACGTCCCAGAACCTCACCTCCCCGGCACGTCCCAGAACCTCACCTCCCCGGCACGTCCCAGAACCTCACCTCCCCGGCACATCCCGGAACCTCACCTCCCGGGCACATCCCGGAACCTCACCTCCCCGGCACATCCTCAACCATCACCAGCCCAATGCTTCGTCCCAGAACCTCACCTCCCCGGCACATCCCAGAACCTCACCTCCCCGGCACATCCCGGAACCTCACCTCCCCGGCACATCCCGGAACCTCACCTCCCCGGCACATCCTCAACCATCACCAGCCCAATGCTTCATCCCAGTACCTCGCCACCCTGGCACATCCTCAACCATCCAAAGATACATCCCAGAACCTCATCATCCCGGCACATCCCAGAACCTCACCTTCCCCACATAATCCCAACCATCCAATAATACATCCCAGAACCTCACCTCCCCAGCACATCCCCAACCATCACCAGTCCAATGATTCATCCCAGTACCTCACCACCCTGGCACATCCTCAACCATCCAATGATACATCCCAGAATCTCATCATCCTAGCACATCCCAGAACCTCACCTCCCCCCGCATAATCCCAACCATCCAATAATAACCATCCCCAATAATCCAAAGTTAAATCCCAGAACTTCACCTCCCGGGACATTCCCAACTATCGCCATCCAAAATTACATCCCAGAACCTCACCTCCCCGGTCAACAGCTGGATGATTCGGAAGGTAAAATCAAGGATCTTCTGGTCACTTTGCCTCTCCTGTTTCAGAGTCTGTGCTACAGATGCCGATACTGGACCTCCTGGGGCTGGTGGGTAGTTCCCGGGGATGACAGGCTCACCAGACTTTGTCATGACTGTACATTCCTAGACAAGAAGATGTGACAATAACATCTCCACATACAGACAGATCGTTCCTCCAACCACAAGATCCAGAAGGAAAATCAGCAGTGGAGGAGATTCTTACAATACAGTTGTGGGACACAAAATCAAAGTTACTTCCATCATACATAGGAATGTCTAATCTACAAACACCCAGGGAGCACCACGGAGAACTATGGAGCACCATGGGGAACCACGGAGCACTATGGAGCGCCACAGAAAACTATGGAGTGCTAAGGAGCACCATGGGGAACCACGGAGCACTATGAAGCACCACCGAGAACTATGGAGTGCTAAGGAGCACCACGGAGAACTATGGAGCACCACGGGGAACCACAGAGCACTATGGAGTGCTAAGGAGCACCACAGAGAACCATGGAGCACCATGGGGAACCATAGAGCACTATGAAGGACCACAGAGAACTATGGAGTACTAAGGAGTACCACGGGGGAACCATGGAGCACTATGAAGCACCACAGAGAACTAAGGAGCACCATGGGGAACCATAGAGCACTATGAAGCACCACAGAGAACTATGGAGTACTAAGGAGTACCACGGGGAACCACGGAGCACTATGAAGCACCACCGAGAACTATGGAGTGCTAAGGAGCACCACGGAGAACTATGGAGCACCACGGGGAACCACAGAGCACTATGGATCGCCACAGAGAACTATGGAGTGCTAAGGAGCACCACAGAGAACCATGGAGCACCATGGGGAACCATAGAGCACTATGAAGCACCACAGAGAACTATGGAGTACTAAGGAGTACCACGGGGAACCATGGAGCACTATGAAGCACCACAGAGAACTAAGGAGCACCACGGAGAACTATGGAGCACCATGGGGAACCACAGAGCACTATGGATCGCCACAGAGAACTATGGAGTGCTAAGGAGCACCACAGAGAACCATGGAGCACCATGGGGAACCATAGAGCACTATGAAGCACCACAGAGAACTATGGAGTACTAAGGAGTACCACGGGGAACCATGGAGCACTATGAAGCACCACAGAGAACTAAGGAGCACCACGGAGAACTATGGAGCACCATGGGGAACCACAGAGCACTATGGATCGCCACAGAGAACTATGGAGTGCTAAGGAGCACCACAGAGAACCATGGAGCACCATGGGGAACCATAGAGCACTATGAAGCACCACAGAGAACTATGGAGTACTAAGGAGTACCACGGGGAACCATGGAGCACCAAAAAGAACTATGGAGCGCCACAGAGAACTATGGAGTGGTAAGGAGCACCGCAGGGGACTATGGAGCACTATGAAGCACCACAGAGAACTATGGAGCACCACGGAGCAGGGGACACAATACTTCTCCAGAGGTAAAAGGCAAATCCCATGCCCTTGTTGGCTTTAGGACCGGCGTAACATTGAATTCCACATCCATATGTGTAGCTTTGGTGAGAATACCAGCAAGCCCTCAGAAATTTTAGTTGCATCCTTTCCCTCCGGACCTCTGGTACGTCTTGTTCTGTGTCCCTACCAATCCTCCCGCCGTCCCAACATAGGGAATCAGCTTTCTTGAGAAGCCCTTCACACGCCTGGTCTTTATAGGAATGCTGGATATTGGTCTAAGGCAGTGGTCACCAAGCCTGTCCTCAGGACCCCCTAACAGGCCAGGTTTGCAAGATAACTGAAATACATGACAGGTGATCTCATTTGCTGCTCAGTGACTGCCGTATTCTAGTCTGCATCTCCCCGAGGTAATACCTAAAACCTGGCCTGTTAGTGGGCCCCGAGGACAGGGTGATGATCACTAAAAGGGTCAGTTCACCTTTTCACAAACAACTGAAAAAATGAACTCACAACACCCTCCCCCCCCGCAACCTCTCCGGTCCCAATCTTCCGACACCCTCTGCAGCCGGTATGACTGCCCGCCCCTTTAAATCATCACTACACAACGCCGGCGGCCATATAACAGCATGACACGAGCAGAGACGACTGCTCATTGGTCAACACTGGTCATGTGACTGTGAAGGAGTGCTGTTAAATGCTGCACCCAGGCTGTCAATAAAGGTCAGCAACAACCTGACCTTTTGACATATTTGACGTGTGGCACAAATGATACAACAGCGCCATCTAAAGTTTGGGTTGGGGGACATTCACTCATTCAGACTGATGAAATAAAAGGATACGCCCACGTTTTCCAAATAAGTGGCCAACAGGACAAGCTGCAAAAGGAAGGCGGGTGGGGGGGTTGGGGCTCCATAGCAACCAGGAATGTCTGTGAAATGGGAGGCTCCATAGCAACCAGGAAGGTCTGTGAAACGAGAGGCTCCATAGCAACCAGGAAGGTCTGTGAAACGGGAGGCTCCATAGCAACCAGGAAGGTCTGTGAAATGGGAGGCTCCATAGCAACCAGGAAGGTCTGTGAAACGGGAGGCTCCATAGCAACCAGGAAGGTCTGTGAAATGAGAGGCTCCATAACAACCAGGAAGGTCTGTGAAATGGGAGGCTCCATAGCAACCAGGAAGGTCTGTGAAATGGGAGGCTCCATAGCAACCAGGAAGGTCTGTGAAATGGGAGGCTCCATAGCAACCAGGAAGGTCTGTGAAATGGCAGGCTCCATAGCAACCAGGAAGGTCTGTGAAATGGCAGGCTCCATAGCAACCAGGAAGGTCTGTGAAATGGCAGGCTCCATAGCAACCAGGAAGGTCTGTACCAGAAGAAACTTCATGGGGGAATGGCGCTAGAACTGGATTTCTTGCAATCTCCAGTAGAGCCGGGAGCCCTGGTTGCCTATGGAGATGGTGAAGGCGCTTTAACCTAAGTATTGTACACAGACCATGCTTTTCCTGGAGGAAGGGTAGGTAGCGTGTGCATGTGTTGTATACAGATCTGTAATTCTAGTTCAGTAAAAGCACAGAATACACTACAGAGGTTTAGGTTTTCTTGCTTTTACCACAAAGCAAAAAACAGTCACCAAACTCCTCGAGGTTCCTTTCTTCTGGGACAGTCTCCAAAACAAAAAGGATTCTTATTGGTCAGTGCGATCACATGGTCAGTGCTGACCAATAAGCACTCACTATTGCAAGCAATATGCGGCTATAAAGTCTCCAGCTCTGTTTAGGGCCTGACCATTACTCCAGATGGAGGGGGCATCAAAGATGGGGGCAATGCATTGGATACACAAAGCTACCCTAGCTCCTGCCAGTCCCTGGTCATGTGACACTCCCAGAATCCCTCACCTCTCCAGCCAGGACAGAAATGATTTCCATGGTGAGGTTGAGAATCTTCTCCGACATCTCCTTCCTTTCCTTGGCAGTTCTGGCTTTGGGTTTCATTCCAGCCTTGCGTAGTTGGGAACGTTCGCTCGATCTTCTTGTTTTTTTACTGGCCTTCAAATGAGAGAAATAAAAAAAGGAAATACATTTAGTCTGAACACCGTATGGAGCATTCGTACTTCTACATGGAAGAAAACGTCCTACCCTGACGCTGCATTCCTGTCCTGCAGGGTTTTTGGAACTCCAAGCTTTGGCGTCTTTTGCTACATTAATGTGCAGAGAATCAATACAAATTCAGAAAGTGTTATTCTCTATAAACTGTCTGAGACCCCCCTACACACTATTAGATTTTCTGCAGAGGTCTTTAGATTTACCAAAACCATGTAGTGCAAGAGCCTGTCCGATTGTATACAAATTGAAACTCTTAATGTTTGACCTCACATTATATGGTTTTGGTCAATTTGAAGACACAAATCTGCTGAAAATCTAATAGTGTGTGTGAGGCTTTACTTGGTTTTCATGGTCTAGAAGACATCGTTCCATATTTAATCATGCTGGTTCCTCCACAAGATTCCAACTATCAGATATTTTTTTTTGCTCTGTGTTTGCTCAAGACAGTATTGTAAGAGCCTGCGCAAAGCTCTGACCTCAACCCAATGAAAGAGCCTGCACAAAGCTCTGACCTCAACCCAATGAAAGAGCCTGCACAAAGCTCTGACCTCAACCCAATGAAAGAGCCTGCACAAAGCTCTGACCTCAACCCAATGGAAGAGCCTGCACAAAGCTCTGACCTCAACCCAATGGAAGAGCCTGCACAAAGCTCTGACCTCAACCCAATGGAAGAGCCTGCACAAAGCTCTGACCTCAACCCAATGGAAGAGCCTGCACAAAGCTCTGACCTCAACCCAATGGAAGAGCCTGCACAAAGCTCTGACCTCAACCCAATGGAAGAGCCTGCACAAAGCTCTGACCTCAACCCAATGGAAGAGCCTGCACAAAGCTCTGACCTCAACACAACGAAAGAGCCTGCACAAAGCTCTGACCTCAACCCAATGGAAGAGCCTGCACAAAGCTCTGACCTCAACCCAACGGAAGAGCCTGCACAAAGCTCTGACCTCAACCCAATGGAAGAGCCTGCACAAAGCTCTGACCTCAACCCAACGGAAGAGCCTGCACAAAGCTCTGACCTCAACCCAATGGAAGAGCCTGCACAAAGCTCTGACCTCAACCCAATGGAAGAGCCTGCACAAAGCTCTGACCTCAACCCAATGGAAGAGCCTGCACAAAGCTCTGATCTCAACCCAATGAAAGAGCCTGCACAAAGCTCTGACCTCAACACAATTAAAGAGCCTGCACAAAGCTCTGACCTCAACACAATTAAAGAGCCTGCACAAAGCTCTGACCTCCAATGGAAGAACCAGCACAAAGCTCTGACCTCCAATGGAAGAACCTGCACAAAGCTCTGACCTCCAATGGAAGAACCTGCACAAAGCTCTGACCTCCAATGGAAGAA
Source organism: Lithobates pipiens (assembly GCF_037356315.1). Taxonomy (NCBI): domain Eukaryota; kingdom Metazoa; phylum Chordata; class Amphibia; order Anura; family Ranidae; genus Lithobates; species Lithobates pipiens. Next base: position 540,587 of record NW_027507900.1, read on the forward strand.
CCTGCACAAAGCTCTGACCTCCAATGAAAGAGCCTGCGCAAAGCTCTGACCTCAACCCAATGAAAGAGCCTGCACAAAGCTCTGACCTCAACCCAATGAAAGAGCCTGCACAAAGCTCTGACCTCAACCCAATGAAAGAGCCTGCACAAAGCTCTGACCTCAACACAACGAAAGAGCCTGCACAAAGCTCTGACCTCAACCCAATGGAAGAGCCTGCACAAAGCTCTGACCTCAACCCAATGGAAGAGCCTGCACAAAGCTCTGACCTCAACCCAATGGAAGAGCCTGCACAAAGCTCTGACCTCAACCCAATGGAAGAGCCTGCACAAAGCTCTGACCTCAACCCAATGAAAGAGCCTGCACAAAGCTCTGACCTCAACCCAATGAAAGAGCCTGCACAAAGCTCTGACCTCAACCCAATGGAAGAGCCTGCACAAAGCTCTGACCTCAACCCAATGGAAGAGCCTGCACAAAGCTCTGACCTCAACCCAATGGAAGAGCCTGCACAAAGCTCTGACCTCAACCCAATGGAAGAGCCTGCACAAAGCTCTGACCTCAACCCAATGGAAGAGCCTGCACAAAGCTCTGACCTCAACCCAATGGAAGAGCCTGCACAAAGCTCTGACCTCAACCCAATGGAAGAGCCTGCACAAAGCTCTGACCTCAACACAACGAAAGAGCCTGCACAAAGCTCTGACCTCAACCCAATGGAAGAGCCTGCACAAAGCTCTGACCTCAACCCAACGGAAGAGCCTGCACAAAGCTCTGACCTCAACCCAATGGAAGAGCCTGCACAAAGCTCTGACCTCAACCCAACGGAAGAGCCTGCACAAAGCTCTGACCTCAACCCAATGGAAGAGCCTGCACAAAGCTCTGACCTCAACCCAATGGAAGAGCCTGCACAAAGCTCTGACCTCAACCCAATGGAAGAGCCTGCACAAAGCTCTGACCTCAACCCAATGGAAGAGCCTGCACAAAGCTCTGATCTCAACCCAATGAAAGAGCCTGCACAAAGCTCTGACCTCAACACAATTAAAGAGCCTGCACAAAGCTCTGACCTCAACACAACGAAAGAGCCTGCACAAAGCTCTGACCTCAACACAATTAAAGAGCCTGCACAAAGCTCTGACCTCCAATGGAAGAACCAGCACAAAGCTCTGACCTCCAATGGAAGAACCTGCACAAAGCTCTGACCTCCAATGGAAGAACCTGCACAAAGCTCTGACCTCCAATGGAAGAACCTGCACAAAGCTCTGACCTCCAATGGAAGAGCCTGCGCAAAGCTCTGACCTCAACCCAATGAAAGAGCCTGCACAAAGCTCTGACCTCAACCCAATGAAAGAGCCTGCACAAAGCTCTGACCTCAACACAACGAAAGAGCCTGCACAAAGCTCTGACCTCAACCCAATGGAAGAGCCTGCACAAAGCTCTGACCTCAACCCAATGGAAGAGCCTGCACAAAGCTCTGACCTCAACCCAATGGAAGAGCCTGCACAAAGCTCTGACCTCAACCCAATGAAAGAGCCTGCACAAAGCTCTGACCTCAACCCAATGAAAGAGCCTGCACAAAGCTCTGACCTCAACACAACGAAAGAGCCTGCACAAAGCTCTGACCTCAACCCAATGGAAGAGCCTGCACAAAGCTCTGACCTCAACCCAATGGAAGAGCCTGCACAAAGCTCTGACCTCAACCCAATGGAAGAGCCTGCACAAAGCTCTGACCTCAACCCAATGGAAGAGCCTGCACAAAGCTCTGACCTCAACCCAATGGAAGAGCCTGCACAAAGCTCTGACCTCAACCCAATGGAAGAGCCTGCACAAAGCTCTGACCTCAACCCAATGGAAGAGCCTGCACAAAGCTCTGACCTCAACCCAATGGAAGAGCCTGCACAAAGCTCTGACCTCAACACAACGAAAGAGCCTGCACAAAGCTCTGACCTCAACCCAATGGAAGAGCCTGCACAAAGCTCTGACCTCAACCCAACGGAAGAGCCTGCACAAAGCTCTGACCTCAACCCAATGGAAGAGCCTGCACAAAGCTCTGACCTCAACCCAACGGAAGAGCCTGCACAAAGCTCTGACCTCAACCCAATGGAAGAGCCTGCACAAAGCTCTGACCTCAACCCAATGGAAGAGCCTGCACAAAGCTCTGACCTCAACCCAATGGAAGAGCCTGCACAAAGCTCTGACCTCAACCCAATGGAAGAGCCTGCACAAAGCTCTGATCTCAACCCAATGAAAGAGCCTGCACAAAGCTCTGACCTCAACACAATTAAAGAGCCTGCACAAAGCTCTGACCTCCAATGGAAGAACCAGCACAAAGCTCTGACCTCCAATGGAAGAACCTGCACAAAGCTCTGACCTCCAATGGAAGAACCTGCACAAAGCTCTGACCTCCAACGGAAGAACCTGCACAAAGCTCTGACCTCCAATGGAAGAACCTGCACAAAGCTCTGACCTCCAATGGAAGAACCTGCACAAAGCTCTGACCTCCAATGGAAGAACCTGCACAAAGCTCTGACCTCCAATGGAAGAACCTGCACAAAGCTCTGACCTCCAATGGAAGAACCTGCACAAAGCTCTGACCTCCAATGGAAGAACCAGCACTGAACAGAACATCTGCAGGAGGAAGTGGAAATGCCATCTAGTGGCCTCACCAACTTCAATCCCCCCACCATTGTTCCCGCATCTAATGGAAGGTCCACAGAAGAACATAGAGAAAGGAAGACTAAGATTCAGGCAATACTCTAACCCCTTGAAATATAGGTGCAGGGTATGAAGGGGCCCCAATACAACCCCCGGGAACAAGGTGCAGGGTATGAAGGGGCCCCCAATACAACCCCCGGGAACAAGGTGCAGGGTATGAAGGGCCCCCAATACAACCCCCCGGGAATAAGCTGCAGGGTATGAAGGGCCCCCAATACAACCCCCTGGAATAAGGTGCAGGATATGAAGGGCCCCCAATACAACCCCCGGGAATAAGGTGCAGGGTATGAAGGGGCCCCCAATACAACCCCCGGGAACAAGCTGCAGGGTATGAAGGGCCCCCAATACAACCCCCTGGAATAAGGTGCAGGATATGAAGGGCCCCCAATACAACCCCCTGGAATAAGCTGCAGGGTATGAAGGGGCCCCAATACAACCCCCTGGAATAAGCTGCAGGGTATGAAGGGGCCCCAATACAACCCCCTGGAATAAGGTGCAGGATATGAAGGGCCCCCAATACAACCCCCTGGAATAAGGTGCAGGATATGAAGGGGCCCCAATACAACCCCCTGGAATAAGGTGCAGGATATGAAGGGCCCCCAATACAACCCCCTGGAATAAGCTGCAGGGTATGAAGGGCCCCCAATACAACCCCCCGGGAATAAGGTGCAGGGTATGCAGAGCCCCCAATACAACCCCCTGGAATAAGGTGCAGGATATGAAGGGCCCCCAATACAACCCCCTGGAATAAGGTGCAGGATATGAAGGGCCCCCAATACAACCCCCTGGAATAAGCTGCAGGGTATGAAGGGCCCCCAATACAACCCCCTGGAATAAGGTGCAGGGTATGAAGGGGCCCCAATACAACCCCCTGGAATAAGGTGCAGGATATGAAGGGCCCCCAATACAACCCCCTGGAATAAGCTGCAGGGTATGAAGGGCCCCCAATACAACCCCCTGGAATAAGGTGCAGGATATGAAGGGCCCCCAATACAACCCCCTGGAATAAGGTGCAGGGTATGCAGAGCCCCCAATACAACCCCCTGGAATAAGGTGCAGGGTATGAAGGGCCCCCAATACAACCCCCTGGAATAAGCTGCAGGGTATGAAGGGGCCCCAATACAACCCCCTGGAATAAGGTGCAGGATATGAAGGGCCCCCAATACAACCCCCTGGAATAAGCTGCAGGGTATGAAGGGCCCCCAATACAACCCCCTGGAATAAGGTGCAGGATATGAAGGGCCCCCAATACAACCCCCTGGAATAAGGTGCAGGGTATGCAGAGCCCCCAATACAACCCCCTGGAATAAGCTGCAGGGTATGAAGGGCCCCCAATACAACCCCCTGGAATAAGGTGCAGGATATGAAGGGCCCCCAATACAACCCCCGGGAATAAGGTGCAGGGTATGCAGAGCCCCCAATACAACCCCCTGGAATAAGGTGCAGGGTATGAAGGGCCCCCAATACAACCCCCTGGAATAAGGTGCAGGATATGAAGGGCCCCCAATACAACCCCCTGGAATAAGGTGCAGGATATGAAGGGCCCCCAATACAACCCCCTGGAATAAGCTGCAGGGTATGAAGGGCCCCCAATACAACCCCCTGGAATAAGGTGCAGGGTATGAAGGGGCCCCAATACAACCCCCTGGAATAAGGTGCAGGATATGAAGGGCCCCCAATACAACCCCCTGGAATAAGCTGCAGGGTATGAAGGGCCCCCAATACAACCCCCTGGAATAAGGTGCAGGATATGAAGGGCCCCCAATACAACCCCCTGGAATAAGGTGCAGGGTATGCAGAGCCCCCAATACAACCCCCTGGAATAAGGTGCAGGGTATGAAGGGCCCCCAATACAACCCCCTGGAATAAGCTGCAGGGTATGAAGGGGCCCCAATACAACCCCCTGGAATAAGGTGCAGGATATGAAGGGCCCCCAATACAACCCCCTGGAATAAGCTGCAGGGTATGAAGGGCCCCCAATACAACCCCCTGGAATAAGGTGCAGGATATGAAGGGCCCCCAATACAACCCCCTGGAATAAGGTGCAGGGTATGCAGAGCCCCCAATACAACCCCCTGGAATAAGCTGCAGGGTATGAAGGGCCCCCAATACAACCCCCTGGAATAAGGTGCAGGATATGAAGGGCCCCCAATACAACCCCCGGGAATAAGGTGCAGGGTATGCAGAGCCCCCAATACAACCCCCTGGAATAAGGTGCAGGGTATGAAGGGGCCCCAATACAACCCCCTGGAATAAGCTGCAGGGTATGAAGGGCCCCCAATACAACCCCCTGGAATAAGGTGCAGGGTATGAAGGGGCCCCAATACAACCCCCTGGAATAAGCTGCAGGGTATGAAGGGGCCCCCAATACAACCCCCTGGAATAAGCTGCAGGATATGAAGGGCCCCCAATACAACCCCCTGGAATAAGCTGCAGGGTATGAAGGGCCCCCAATACAACCCCCCGGGAATAAGGTGCAGGGTATGCAGAGCCCCCAATACAACCCCCTGGAATAAGGTGCAGGATATGAAGGGCCCCCAATACAACCCCCTGGAATAAGGTGCAGGATATGAAGGGCCCCCAATACAACCCCCTGGAATAAGCTGCAGGGTATGAAGGGCCCCCAATACAACCCCCTGGAATAAGGTGCAGGGTATGAAGGGGCCCCAATACAACCCCCTGGAATAAGGTGCAGGATATGAAGGGCCCCCAATACAACCCCCTGGAATAAGCTGCAGGGTATGAAGGGCCCCCAATACAACCCCCTGGAATAAGGTGCAGGATATGAAGGGCCCCCAATACAACCCCCTGGAATAAGGTGCAGGGTATGCAGAGCCCCCAATACAACCCCCTGGAATAAGGTGCAGGGTATGAAGGGCCCCCAATACAACCCCCTGGAATAAGGTGCAGGGTATGAAGGGGCCCCAATACAACCCCCTGGAATAAGCTGCAGGGTATGAAGGGGCCCCCAATACAACCCCCTGGAATAAGCTGCAGGATATGAAGGGCCCCCAATACAACCCCCTGGAATAAGCTGCAGGGTATGAAGGGCCCCCAATACAACCCCCCGGGAATAAGGTGCAGGGTATGCAGAGCCCCCAATACAACCCCCTGGAATAAGGTGCAGGATATGAAGGGCCCCCAATACAACCCCCTGGAATAAGGTGCAGGATATGAAGGGCCCCCAATACAACCCCCTGGAATAAGCTGCAGGGTATGAAGGGCCCCCAATACAACCCCCTGGAATAAGGTGCAGGGTATGAAGGGGCCCCAATACAACCCCCTGGAATAAGGTGCAGGATATGAAGGGCCCCCAATACAACCCCCTGGAATAAGCTGCAGGGTATGAAGGGCCCCCAATACAACCCCCTGGAATAAGGTGCAGGATATGAAGGGCCCCCAATACAACCCCCTGGAATAAGGTGCAGGGTATGCAGAGCCCCCAATACAACCCCCTGGAATAAGGTGCAGGGTATGAAGGGCCCCCAATACAACCCCCTGGAATAAGGTGCAGGGTATGAAGGGGCCCCAATACAACCCCCTGGAATAAGGTGCAGGATATGAAGGGCCCCCAATACAACCCCCTGGAATAAGCTGCAGGGTATGAAGGGCCCCCAATACAACCCCCTGGAATAAGGTGCAGGATATGAAGGGCCCCCAATACAACCCCCTGGAATAAGGTGCAGGGTATGCAGAGCCCCCAATACAACCCCCTGGAATAAGCTGCAGGGTATGAAGGGCCCCCAATACAACCCCCTGGAATAAGGTGCAGGATATGAAGGGCCCCCAATACAACCCCCGGGAATAAGGTGCAGGGTATGCAGAGCCCCCAATACAACCCCCTGGAATAAGGTGCAGGGTATGAAGGGGCCCCAATACAACCCCCTGGAATAAGCTGCAGGGTATGAAGGGCCCCCAATACAACCCCCTGGAATAAGGTGCAGGGTATGAAGGGGCCCCAATACAACCCCCTGGAATAAGCTGCAGGGTATGAAGGGGCCCCCAATACAACCCCCTGGAATAAGCTGCAGGGTATGAAGGGCCCCCAATACAACCCCCTGGAATAAGGTGCAGGGTATGAAGGGCCCCCAATACAACCCCCTGGAATAAGCTGCAGGGTATGAAGGGGCCCCAATGATTTGATCTCTTTAGCATATGTTTATTAGTCCCAAGCTATGACCGCCCCAGCCAGGCTCCTGTACACGATTGGCTGGAGACGCCTCTATGATCACAACCCACCAATCCATAAAGAAATGAACCTCATGGAACTCTACGGAACGTCTGACACTTACTGGGCCATCTGGAAGAAGTACGGGGCCGACCCCAGCCAGGTCCACCGCTCCAGATGGGAGGGAGGTAGGTTCTCCACCATAATCTTGTCCCTGAGATGTGTTCAGCACTATGGAGAGCGGCGGGTGAGTTCTCTTACGCGGTGCGTTCGCCTTGCGTCCTCGGCGGGACGCGTTGGGGAAGATCGATGAAACGGGAACCTTCTTCAATATATTATGCAGCCCACTCGCCTCAAAGGCGTCCGCCGGAAAGTAGCCAATCCCGTCTGGAAGTCCCTCCGCCATCCTGTCCATGGTGACACCGGGGGGGCCGGTCAGTGCTCCTCTATCATCATCCAATGGCGGCCACCCTGTGGGGAGACATCCAGAATTATCCACAGGAACTCCAATGGGGCCCAGACTACAGAAAACCATCTCCACCACTTACCCTCAGCTCTCTGTGGTGGGGAGTCCTCTCATCCAATCACCATCCAATATCTGAAAGACAGACCAATGGAGAGTGAGCGAGGGAATATCGGGAGAAGAGCAACATCAGCGGGCCTTATACCAATATATATATATATCCATCAATACAGCGCATAATACTCCGTATACAGAGACCACCAGGAGGCTGTGCACTGACCTCATCGGAATGGGCCATCCCACCCCCCAATATTCCCAAATCCCCCTATAATACCCCCCCAATATTCCCAAATACCCCTATAATCCCCCAATATTTCCAAATCCCCCTATAATCCCATCCCCCAATATTCCCAAATCCCCCTATAATCCCACCCCCCAATATTCCCAAATCCCACCCCCAATATTCCCAAATCCCCCTATAATCCCACCCAATATTCCCAAATCCCCTATAATCCCCCCAATATTCCCAAATCCCACCCCCCAATATTCCCAAATCCCCCTATAATCCCCCCAATATTCCCAAATCCCCCTATAATCCCCCTCAATATTCCCAAATCCCCCTATAATCCCCCTCAATATTCCCAAATCCCCCTATAATCCCCCTCAATATTCCCAAATCCCCCTATAATCCCCCTCAATATTCCCAAATCCCCCTCAATATTCCCAAATCCCCCTATAATCCCCCTCAATATTCCCAAATCCCCCTATAATCCCACCCAATATTCCCAAATCCCCCTCAATATTCCCAAATCCCCCTATAATCCCCCTCAATATTCCCAAATCCCCCTATAATCCCCCTCAATATTCCCAAATCCCCCTATAATCCCCCTCAATATTCCCAAATCCCCCTCAATATTCCCAAATCCCCCTATAATCCCCCCAATATTCCCAAATCCCCCTATAATCCCCCTCAATATTCCCAAATCCCCCTCAATATTCCCAAATCCCCCTATAATCCCCCTCAATATTCCCAAATCCCCCTATAATCCCACCCAATATTCCCAAATCCCCCTATAATCCCCCTCAATATTCCCAAATCCCCCTATAATCCCCCTCAATATTCCCAAATCCCCCTCAATATTCCCAAATCCCCCTATAATCCCCCCAATATTCCCAAATCCCCCTATAATCCCACCCAATATTCCCAAATCCCCCAATATTCCCAAATCCCCCTATAATCCCCCTCAATATTCCCAAATCCCCCTATAATCCTACCCAATATTCCCAAATCCCCCTATAATCCCCCCCAATATTCCCAAATCCCCCAATATTCCCAAATCCCCCTATAATCCCACCCAATATTCCCAAATCCCCCTATAATCCCCCCAATATTCCCAAATCCCCCTATAATCCCCCTCAATATTCCCAAATCCCCCAATATTCCCAAATCCCCCTCAATATTCCCAAATCCCCCTATAATCCCCCCCAATATTCCCAAATCCCCCTATAATCCCCCTCAATATTCCCAAATCCCCCTCAATATTCCCAAATCCCCCTATAATCCCCCCAATATTCCCAAATCCCCCTATAATCCCCCTCAATATTCCCAAATCCCCCAATATTCCCAAATCCCCCTATAATCCCATCCCCCAATATTCCCAAATCCCCCTCAATATTCCCAAATCCCCCAATATTCCCAAATCCCCCAATCCCCCTCAATATTCCCAAATCCCCCTCAATATTCCCAAATCCCCCTATAATCCCCCTCAATATTCCCAAATCCCCCTATAATCCCCCCAATATTCCCAAATCCCCCTATAATCCCCCCCAATACAAACAACATCCAACCCCACAACCCAAACCCAACAACCCACACAAAAACCAAATCCCCCAACAACCAACATCAAACACATCCAAATCCCCCAATATTCCCAAATCCCCTCCCCAAATCCCAATCCCCCAATATTCCCAAAACCCCCTTCAATATTCACATATCCCTATAATCCCCCAATTCCCTCAATTCCAACTCACCCATATCCCAAATCCCCCAAATCCCCTCAAATTCCAAATCCCCTATATCCCCTATTACAATATTCCCAATCCCCTATAATCCCCCCAATATTCCCAAATCCCAAATCCCCAATATCCCAAATCCCCCTATAATCCCCCTCAATATTCCCAAATCCCCCTATAATCCCCCCAATATTCCAAATCCCCCCTATAATCCCCCAATATTCCAAATCCCCCTCAATATTCCCAAATCCCCCAAGATTCCCAAATCCCCCAATATTCCCAAATCCCCCTATAATCCCATCCCCCAATATTCCCAAATCCCCCTCAATATTCCCAAATCCCCCAATATTCCCAAATCCCCCAATCCCCCTCAATATTCCCAAATCCCCCTCAATATTCCAAATCCCCTATAATCCCCCTCAATATTCCCAAATCCCCCTATAATCCCCCCAATATTCCCAAATCCCCTATAATCCCCCCCAATATTCCCAAATCCCCCTATAATCCCCCTCAATATTCCCAAATCCCCCTATAATCCCCCTCAATATTCCCAAATCCCCCTATAATCCCCCCAATATTCCCAAATCCCCCTATAATCCCCCCCAATATTCCCAAATCCCCAAATCCCCCTATAATCCCCCTCAATATTCCCAAATCCCCCTATAATCCCACCCAATATTCCCAAATCCCCTATAATCCCCCAATATTCCCAAATACCCCTATAATCCCCCTCAATATTCCCAAATCCCCCTATAATCCCCCCCAATATTCCCAAATCTTCCAATATTCCCAAATCCCCCAATATTCCCAAATCCCCCTATAATCCCCCTCAATATTCCCAAATCCCCCTATAATCCCACCCCCCAATATTCCCAAATCCCCCTATAATCCCCCCCAATATTCCCAAATCCCCCAATATTCCCAAACACCCCTATAATCCCCCTCAATATTCCCAAATCCCACCTATAATCCCACCCCCCAATATTCCCAAATCCCCCTATAATCCCCCCAATATTCCCAAATCCCCCTATAATCCCCCTCAATATTCCCAAATCCCACCTATAATCCCACCCCCCAATATTCCCAAATCCCCCTATAATCCCCCCCAATATTCCCAAATCCCCCTATAATCCCATCCCCCAATATTCCCAAATCCCCCAATATTCCCAAAATTGACCTGATACACCCCTTCCCTCACAACAATCCCAAATTGTTCCTCATCAGCCCAAACCCCCCCCCCCCCCAACTCCTATCTCTCCTGCAGAGTATTACACCTAATAAGATCCGGATCTCCCCGCAGAGTATTACTCCTAATAAGATCCGGATCTCCCCTGCAGAGTATTACTCCTAATAAGATCCGGATCTCCCCTGCAGAGTATTACACCTAATAAGATCCGGATCTCCCCTGCAGAGTATTACACCTAATAAGATCCGGATCTCCCCTGCAGAGTATTACACCTAATAAGATCCGGATCTCCCCTGCAGAGTATTACTCCTAATAAGATCCGGATCTCCCCTGCAGAGTATTACACCTAATAAGATCCGGATCTCCCCGCAGAGTATTACTCCTAATAAGATCCGGATCTCCCCTGCAGAGTATTACACCTAATAAGATCCGGATCTCCCCGCAGAGTATTACACCTAATAAGATCCGGATCTCCCCGCAGAGTATTACTCCTAATAATATCCGGATCTCCCCTGCAGAGTATTACTCCTAATAAGATCCGGATCTCCCCTGCAGAGTATTACACCTAATAATATCCGATCTCCCCTGCAGAGTATTACTCCTAATAAGATCCGGATCTCCCCTGCAGAGTATTACACCTAATAAGATCCGATCTCCCCTGCAGAGTATTACTCCTAATAAGATCCGGATCTCCCCTGCAGAGTATTACTCCTAATAAGATCCGGATCTCCCCTGCAGAGTATTACACCTAATAAGATCCGGATCTCCCCTGCAGAGTATTACACCTAATAAGATCCGGATCTCCCCTGCAGAGTATTACACCTAATAAGATCCGATCTCCCCTGCAGAGTATTACTCCTAATAAGATCCGGATCTCCCCTGCAGAGTATTACACCTAATAAGATCCGATCTCCCCTGCAGAGTATTACTCCTAATAAGATCCGGATCTCCCCTGCAGAGTATTACTCCTAATAAGATCCGGATCTCCTCTGCAGAGTATTACTCCTAATAAGATCCGGATCTCCCCTGCAGAGTATTACTCCTAATAAGATCCGATCTCCCCTGCAGAGTATTACACCTAATAAGATCCGATCTCCCCTGCAGAGTATTACACCTAATAAGATCCGGATCTCCCCTGCAGAGTATTACACCTAATAAGATCCGGATCTCCCCTGCAGAGTATTACTCCTAATAAGATCCGATCTCCCCTGCAGAGTATTACACCTAATAAGATCCGGATCTCCCCTGCAGAGTATTACTCCTAATAAGATCCGATCTCCCCTGCAGAGTATTACTCCTAATAAGATCCGGATCTCCCCTGCAGAGTATTACACCTAATAAGATCCGGATCTCCCTGCAGAGTATTACACCTAATAAGATCCGATCTCCCCTGCAGAGTATTACACCTAATAAGATCCGATCTCCCCTGCAGAGTATTACTCCTAATAAGATCCGATCTCCCCTGCAGAGTATTACACCTAATAAGATCCGATCTCCCCTGCAGAGTATTACACCTAATAATATCCGGATCTCCCCTGCAGAGTATTACTCCTAATAAGATCCGGATCTCCTCTGCAGAGTATTACTCCTAATAAGATCCGATCTCCCCTGCAGAGTATTACTCCTAATAAGATCCGGATCTCCTCTGCAGAGTATTACTCCTAATAAGATCCGGATCTCCTCTGCAGAGTATTACTCCTAATAAGATCCGATCTCCCCTGCAGAGTATTACTCCTAATAAGATCCGGATCTCCCCTGCAGAGTATTACACCTAATAAGATCCGAATCTCCCCTGCAGAGTATTACTCCTAATAAGATCCGGATCTCCCCTGCAGAGTATTACACCTAATAAGATCCGGATCTCCCTGCAGAGTATTACACCTAATAAGATCCGATCTCCCCTGCAGAGTATTACTCCTAATAAGATCCGATCTCCCCTGCAGAGTATTACACCTAATAAGATCCGGATCTCCCCTGCAGAGTATTACACCTAATAAGATCCGGATCTCCCCTGCAGAGTATTACACCTAATAAGATCCGGATCTCCCTGCAGAGTATTACACCTAATAAGATCCGGATCTCCCCTGCAGAGTATTACTCCCAGGTGGGGGAGGGGCGGTCAGGGCTGCAGACTATCTCACCCCTCTCGGCTCCTCCCCCTTAGCCCCTCTCTGAGGGGTCGGAGGATGGTAGGTACCTTCTTCCGGTCGGTGTCAGTGGGTCAGTCCAGATCTCCCCGGTTCTGGTTGCTATCCGGCCTTCCTCCCTGGATACCGTCTGCCCTCCCCCTCCCTTTCCTTCCGCGTCACCTGACCACCAGCCGGCCAATCAGCGCCCGCCTCCTCCCCAGCCCGGCACCACGTGATCCCGGGGGCGGGCCCTCGGCGCACTGCCTGACAGGCGCTCATTGTCCTCTGCCGCCATCTTGTCCTCCTCCGCCATGATGGCCAGACGGGGCCCCTGAGAGGGATATAGGGGCCCCTGAGTGTAATACGTCACCCCTCCCCCTATAGGAGGGTGTATATAACACACAATGTATAAAGAGAGAAGGGCCCCTGAGGGTGATATAGGGGCCCCTCAATGTAATACGTCACCCACCTCCCCCTATAGAGGGGTGTATATAACATACAGTGTATAAAGAGAGAAGGGCCCCTGAGAGGGATATAGAGGCCCCTCAATGTAATACGTCACCCACCTCCCCCTATAGAGGGGTGTATATAACACACAATGTATAAAGAGAGAAGGGCCCCTGAGGGTGATATAGGGGCCCCTCAATGTAATACGTCACCCACCTCCCCCTATAGAGGGGTGTATATAACATACAGTGTATAAAGAGAGAAGGGCCCCTGAGGGTGATATAGGGGCCCCTCAATGTAATACGTCACCCACCTCCCCCTATAGAGGGGTGTATATAACATACAGTGTATAAAGAGAGAAGGGCCCCTGAGGGTGATATAGGGGCCCCTCAGTGTAATACGTCACCCACCTCCCCCTATAGAGGGGTGTATATAACACACAATGTATAAAGAGAGAAGGGCCCCTGAGGGTGATATAGGGGCCCCTCAATGTAATACGTCACCCACCTCCCCCTATAGAGGGGTGTATATAACACACAATGTATAAAGAGAGAAGGGCCCCTGAGGGGGATATAGGGGCCCCTCAGTGTAATACGTCACCCACCTCCCCCTATAGAGGGGTGTATATAACATACAGTGTATAAAGAGAGAAGGGCCCCTGAGGGTGATATAGGGGCCCCTCAGTGTAATACGTCACCCACCTCCCCCTATAGAGGGGTGTATATAACATACACTGTATAAAGAGAGAAGGGCCCCTGAGGGGGATATAGGGGCCCCTCAGTGTAATACGTCACCACCTCCCCCTATAGAGGGGTGTATATAACATACAGTGTATAAAGAGAGAAGGGCCCCTGAGGGGGATATAGGGACCCCTCAGTGTAATACGTCACTCACCTCCCCCTATAGAGGGGTGTATATAACACACAGTGTATAAAGAGAGAAGGGCCCCTGAGGGTGATATAGGGGCCCCTCAATGTAATACGTCACCCACCTCCCCCTATAGAGGGGTGTATATAACATACAGTGTATAAAGAGAGAAGGGCCCCTGAGGGTGATATAGGGGCCCCTCAGTGTAATACGTCACCCACCTCCCCCTATAGAGGGGTGTATATAACATACACTGTATAAAGAGAGAAGGGCCCCTGAGGGGGATATAGGGGCCCCTCAGTGTAATACGTCACCACCTCCCCCTATAGAGGGGTGTATATAACATACAGTGTATAAAGAGAGAAGGGCCCCTGAGGGTGATATAGGGGCCCCTCAGTGTAATACGTCACCCACCTCCCCCTATAGAGGGGTGTATATAACATACACTGTATAAAGAGAGAAGGGCCCCTGAGGGGGATATAGGGGCCCCTCAGTGTAATACGTCACCACCTCCCCCTATAGAGGGGTGTATATAACATACAGTGTATAAAGAGAGAAGGGCCCCTGAGGGGGATATAGGGGCCCCTCAGTGTAATACGTCACCCACCTCCCCCTATAGAGGGGTGTATATAACATACAGTGTATAAAGAGAGAAGGGCCCCTGAGGGTGATATAGGGGCCCCTCAATGTAATACGTCACCCACCTCCCCCTATAGAGGGGTGTATATAACATACAGTGGTGTATAAAGAGAGAAGGGGCCCCTGAGAGGGATATAGGGGCCCCTCTGTGTTATACATCACCCTCTCCCCCAATAGGGGGGTGTATATAACACACAGTGTATAAAGAGAGAAGGGCCCCTGAGAGGGGATATAGGGGCCCTTCAGTGTCTCCCACCTCCCCCTTTACAGGAGTGTATAAAGAGAGCCCGTCCCAGCATCTGTGAGAGAAGGGGCCCCTGAGGGGTGTGTGTGGCCCCTTCACCTGTACAGGAGGAATGTATATGATACATCGTATATAAAGAGAACCTGTCTGGGAAGTGGCCCCTGAGGATGGCGGGGGGTATAGGGGCCCCTATAAAGAGACCCTGTCACTATGTGAACAAATGTTTCTGAGGACACCCCCCCCCCCCCCTGCACCACCAATCATCTTTCATTCCATAGAACGTTGATCATATTTTATTCCATCTCTTCAATACCAGAAAATAATCCTTATTGGTCCTGCCAGGAATCCTGGAAGCTGATCAGTTCCGTTGTTCCCAGTCACACCCCCCTCCCCCCTTCATGTTGTGGAGATGGGGGGGGGGGGGTGCTGTATTCCTGTCCTGAGATGGGAAGAGGGAGGAGGATATATGGGACTACTGACTTCCCTTTGGTTTAGGGTGTAGGGGCCACCATGGGGGTGACTGGAAAGATGTACAGAAATCAGCTGTGTTCCAGTATAGGGTTAGAAGGAATGTATTGTGTCTGGACTCCTCCTTCTCCTAACCTCCAGGTGAGGACCTCTTCTGAGGTAAGGCCCGGAGAAGGTACAGGACGTTCCTCCACTCAGCTCTTTGCTTGGAGGAGTGTGTGACCACCATGGGGGTGACTGGAGGGATGTATGGATGTGTTCCAGTATAGGGTTAGGGGGTTCATTGTGTCTGGACTCCTCCCTCTCCTAACCATCCAGGTGAGGACCTCTTCTGAGGTAAGGCCCGGAGAAGGTACAGGACGTTCCTCCAAGCTCTTTGCTTGGAGGAGTGTGTGACCACCATGGGGGTGACTGGAGGGATGTATGGATGTGTTCCAGTATAGGGTTAGGGGGTTCATTGTGTCTGGACTCTTCCTTCTCCTAACATCCAGATGAGGACCTCTTCTGAGGTAAGGCCCGGAGAAGGTACGGGACGTTCCTCCACTCAGCTCTTTGCTTGGAGGAGTGTGTGACCACCATGGGGGTGACTGGAGGGATGTATGGATGTGTTCCAGTATAGGGTTAGGGGGTTCATTGTGTCTGGACTCTTCCTTCTCCTAACCATCCAGGTGAGGACCTCTTCTGAGGTAAGACCCGGAGAAGGTACAGGACGTTCCTCCAAGCAAAGAGCTTGGAGGAGTGTGTGACCACCATGGGGGTGACTGGAGGGATGTATGGATGTGTTCCAGTATAGGGTTAGGGGGTTCATTGTGTCTGGACTCCTCCCTCTCCTAACCATCCAGATGAGGACCTCTTCTGAGGTAAGGCCCGGAGAAGGTACGGGACGTTCCTCCACTCAGCTCTTTGCTTGGAGGAGTGTGTGACCACCATGGGGGTGACTGGAGGGATGTATGGATGTGTTCCAGTATAGGGTTAGGGGGTTCATTGTGTCTGGACTCCTCCTTCTCCTAACCATCCAGGTGAGGACCTCTTCTGAGGTAAGGCCCGGAGAAGGTACGGGACGTTCCTCCACTCAGCTCTTTGCTTGGAGGAGTGTGTGACCACCATGGGGGTGACTGGAGGGATGTATGGATGTGTTCCAGTATAGGGTTAGGGGGTTCATTGTGTCTGGACTCCTCCTTCTCCTAACCATCCAGGTGAGGACCTCTTCTGAGGTAAGGCCCGGAGAAGGTACGGGACGTTCCTCCACTCAGCTCTTTGCTTGGAGGAGTGTGTGACCACCATGGGGGTGACTGGAGGGATGTATGGATGTGTTCCAGTATAGGGTTAGGGGGTTCATTGTGTCTGGACTCCTCCTTCTCCTAACCATCCAGGTGAGGACCTCTTCTGAGGTAAGGCCCGGAGAAGGTACGGGACGTTCCTCCACTCAGCTCTTTGCTTGGAGGAGTGTGTGACCACCATGGGGGTGACTGGAGGGATGTATGGATGTGTTCCAGTATAGGGTTAGGGGGTTCATTGTGTCTGGACTCCTCCCTCTCCTAACCATCCAGGTGAGGACCTCTTCTGAGGTAAGGCCCGGAGAAGGTACGGGACGTTCCTCCACTCAGCTCTTTGCTTGGAGGAGTGTGTGACCACCATGGGGGTGACTGGAGGGATGTATGGATGTGTTCCAGTATAGGGTTAGGGGGTTCATTGTGTCTGGACTCCTCCCTCTCCTAACCATCCAGGTGAGGACCTCTTCTGAGGTAAGGCCCGGAGAAGGTACGGGACGTTCCTTCAATTAAGCTCTTTGCTTGGAGGAGTGTGTGACCACCATGGGGGTGACTGGAGGGATGTATGGATGTGTTCCAGTATAGGGTTAGGGGGTTCATTGTGTCTGGACTCCTCCCTCTCCTAACCATCCAGGTGAGGACCTCTTCTGAGGTAAGGCCTGGAGAAGGTACAAGACGTTCCTCCACTCAGCTCTTTGCCTGGAGGAGTGTGTGACCACCATGGGGGTGACTGGAGGGATGTATGGATGTGTTCCAGTATAGGGTTAGGGGGTTCATTGTGTCTGGACTCCTCCTTCTCCTACCCATCCAGGTGAGGACCTCTTCTGAGGTAAGGCCCGGAGAAGGTACGGGACGTTCCTCCACTCAGCTCTTTGCTTGGAGGAGTGTGTGACCACCATGGGGGTGACTGGAGGGATGTATGGATGTGTTCCAGTATAGGGTTAGGGGGTTCATTGTGTCTGGACTCCTCCTTCTCCTAACCATCCAGGTGAGGACCTCTTCTGAGGTAAGGCCTGGAGAAGGTACAAGACGTTCCTCCAAGCAAAGAGCTTGGAGGAGTGTGTGACCACCATGGGGGTGACTGGAGGGATGTATGGATGTGTTCCAGTATAGGGTTAGGGGGTTCATTGTGTCTGGACTCCTCCTTCTCCTAACCATCCAGGTGAGGACCTCTTCTGAGGTAAGGCCCGGAGAAGGTACGGGACGTTCCTCCACTCAGCTCTTTGCTTGGAGGAGTGTGTGACCACCATGGGGGTGACTGGAGGGATGTATGGATGTGTTCCAGTATAGGGTTAGGGGGTTCATTGTGTCTGGACTCCTCCTTCTCTTAACCATCCAGATGAGGACCTCTTCTGAGGTAAGGCCCGGAGAAGGTACGGGACGTTCCTCCACTCAGCTCTTTGCTTGGAGGAGTGTGTGACCACCATGGGGGTGACTGGAGGGATGTATGGATGTGTTCCAGTATAGGGTTAGGGGGTTCATTGTGTCTGGACTCCTCCTTCTCCTAACCATCCAGGTGAGGACCTCTTCTGAGGTAAGGCCCGGAGAAGGTACGGGACGTTCCTCCACTCAGCTCTTTGCTTGGAGGAGTGTGTGACCACCATGGGGGTGACTGGAGGGATGTATGGATGTGTTCCAGTATAGGGTTAGGGGGTTCATTGTGTCTGGACTCCTCCCTCTCCTAACCATCCAGGTGAGGACCTCTTCTGAGGTAAGGCCCGGAGAAGGTACGGGACGTTCCTCCACTCAGCTCTTTGCTTGGAGGAGTGTGTGACCACCATGGGGGTGACTGGAGGGATGTATGGATGTGTTCCAGTATAGGGTTAGGGGGTTCATTGTGTCTGGACTCCTCCCTCTCCTAACCATCCAGGTGAGGACCTCTTCTGAGGTAAGGCCCGGAGAAGGTACGGGACGTTCCTTCAATTAAGCTCTTTGCTTGGAGGAGTGTGTGACCACCATGGGGGTGACTGGAGGGATGTATGGATGTGTTCCAGTATAGGGTTAGGGGGTTCATTGTGTCTGGACTCCTCCCTCTCCTAACCATCCAGGTGAGGACCTCTTCTGAGGTAAGGCCTGGAGAAGGTACAAGACGTTCCTCCACTCAGCTCTTTGCCTGGAGGAGTGTGTGACCACCATGGGGGTGACTGGAGGGATGTATGGATGTGTTCCAGTATAGGGTTAGGGGGTTCATTGTGTCTGGACTCCTCCTTCTCCTACCCATCCAGGTGAGGACCTCTTCTGAGGTAAGGCCCGGAGAAGGTACGGGACGTTCCTCCACTCAGCTCTTTGCTTGGAGGAGTGTGTGACCACCATGGGGGTGACTGGAGGGATGTATGGATGTGTTCCAGTATAGGGTTAGGGGGTTCATTGTGTCTGGACTCCTCCTTCTCCTAACCATCCAGGTGAGGACCTCTTCTGAGGTAAGGCCTGGAGAAGGTACAAGACGTTCCTCCAAGCAAAGAGCTTGGAGGAGTGTGTGACCACCATGGGGGTGACTGGAGGGATGTATGGATGTGTTCCAGTATAGGGTTAGGGGGTTCATTGTGTCTGGACTCCTCCTTCTCCTAACCATCCAGGTGAGGACCTCTTCTGAGGTAAGGCCCGGAGAAGGTACGGGACGTTCCTCCACTCAGCTCTTTGCTTGGAGGAGTGTGTGACCACCATGGGGGTGACTGGAGGGATGTATGGATGTGTTCCAGTATAGGGTTAGGGGGTTCATTGTGTCTGGACTCCTCCTTCTCTTAACCATCCAGATGAGGACCTCTTCTGAGGTAAGGCCCGGAGAAGGTACGGGACGTTCCTCCACTCAGCTCTTTGCTTGGAGGAGTGTGTGACCACCATGGGGGTGACTGGAGGGATGTATGGATGTGTTCCAGTATAGGGTTAGGGGGTTCATTGTGTCTGGACTCCTCCTTCTCTTAACCATCCAGATGAGGACCTCTTCTGAGGTAAGGCCCGGAGAAGGTACGGGACGTTCCTTCAATTAAGCTCTTTGCTTGGAGGAGTGTGTGACCACCATGGGGATGATTGGAAGGATACAGTATAGAAATCAGTTGTGTTTCGGTATAGGGTTAGGTGGGGTTTATTGTGCCTGGACTCCTCCTCATCCGAACCTCAAGGTGGGGACCTCTTCTGGAAAGGAAGCTTGTACTGGGTGGTGCTGCTAATGGTGTCCATTGCTGTAAGGCCTGCATAAGGTATTGGATGGACTACAGTGTGGTGCTGGTTAGGCTGGGGGTGCCCCTGTACTGGTGCCCAAGGGAG
This sequence comes from Lithobates pipiens, assembly GCF_037356315.1. Classification (NCBI taxonomy): domain Eukaryota; kingdom Metazoa; phylum Chordata; class Amphibia; order Anura; family Ranidae; genus Lithobates; species Lithobates pipiens. Next base: position 560,452 of record NW_027507900.1, read on the forward strand.
GGTTCAGTATGTCTAAGGGGTCCAACCTCTGCTGGGCAGGAATGGGTTGCAGGTGCTCAATCACCATATGGCTATACACATGGAGGACATGTAGCTCTGCCGTGACACAACCCTGCGCATCACAACGTGGGTTCTGTAAGCCTATTATATGGTTAGCAGTGGTGGGAAGGATGCTCCATAGACTGATCCACAGTCTACCCTATATGCTGAACCCCAGATTGATCCATAGACTGGTCCCTAGTTTGATCCACTGTTTTCCCTATTGGCTGAACCCCAGATTGCTCTATAGACTGATCCCTAGACTCCTGCACAGACCAATCTATACAATGATCCACAGACCAATCCTTAGACTGCTCCCCTAAATGTATCCATAGACTGGTCCCTAGACTGATTCACAGTCTGCCCTATAGGCTGAACCCAAAAACGCTCCATAGACTGGTCCCGGAATGTTTCCTAGACTGAGCAACAGACTAATAAAACATAGACTAATCCCTAGACTGGTCCCTAAATGGATCCCTAGATTTATGCATAGACTGGAAGGTAGACTGATCTGTAGACTGGTCCACAGACAGAACCGTAGACTGCCCAACAGAGTGCTCCCTAGATCGATCTATAGAGTGTTCTCGTAGATTTCTCCATAGACTGATCCCTAGACTCCTGCACAGACCAATCCATACAATGATCCACAGATTGCTCTCCATAGACTGGTCCCTGAATGGATCAACAAAATAATACACAGACCGATCCATAGACAGAACAGTAGACTGAAGTGTAGATAGTTCTGTAGTTTGGGTCCTACAGTTGTAGATGTAATATATCCCTCCTCCACCATCATTTATTATACCACCATATATTGCCATATTCGGGAATTCAACTCAGTGGTAGAAGCCATTTTAGTGAGCCCATGCCAGTCTGAACTGTGGTTCAGGGCTTTGCAGCCCACTTTTATTAAACAGACTTAAAAGAGAAGTTAAGGATTTTTTTTTCTCAAGAACCATACTTACCTTGATGGATGCTGCATCTGTCCCCCAAAGCCTCTAAGGCTGAGAACTGAGCGATCAAACACTGTTGATTGCTCGGTTCTCAAAGCTCCCTGAGCAAAAACCTGGTGGCTGTCAGTCACCGCTGTCTGCTCTTCTGTAGAGGGGGTGGGAGTGGCCGACTTGCTGAGAGGCTGAACTAGGTGCTGGTCCAGGCATGTGAGCGGATCCTGACCATTTCGTTGTAATTTTCCCCAGTCTGGGCCTGCTCTGTGACATCAGCAGACAACGGGCTTTAGCCTGCTGAAAACGGGTCACAGGAATGCAGAGCGAACTGCACTCCTGTGATCCACACCAGAAGTACAGCCAAATCAGCTTTCCCTGTACATCTCCTTTAAAGTTCAGCACAGAAACAGTTGCCCATAGCCGGGATTTTCACCAATGAAAACAGGTAATGGAAAACTGCAGAACCACCTGGCTCTCTTTTCAGCAGCACCTCTTAGGCATTGCCCTTGGCTTTTGGTTGGTCCCTCAGACAGGCTTATCTGCGTTACCTCAGTGCTGCATTCAGCTTTCACAGCTCTCCTGGCTCTCTCACCCTTTTTGGTTGCAGCACACAACTGCATGGGCCTACTCCCTGACCTCTTGATAAAGTATCTTCTGACTCCCTGTGCTCTCTCACTTTTCCAAGACCTCCCGATTCCCTCAGTCCCCTCAACTTGCCTAGCCCTCCAGGCTAGTCTTCCTCTCAGTCCCATGGACTCGCTTACTCCTCCTGGCTCTCTCAGTCTCCTGGACTTGCCTAGCCTTTCTGGCTCTCTCAGCCTCCTGGACTAGCCTAATCTTCCCGGCTCTCTCAGCCTCCTGGACTCGCCTAGTCCTCCTGGCTCTCTCAGCCTCCTGGACTCGCCTAGTCCTCCTGGCTCTCTCAGCCTCCTGGACTCGCCTAGTCCTCCTGGCTCTCTCAGCCTCCTGGACTCGGCTAGTCCTTCTTGCTCTCTCAGTCTCCTGGGCTCGCCTAGTCCTCCTGGTTCTCTGTCCCCTGGACTCGCCTAGCCTTCCTGGCTCTCTCAGTCTCCTGGACTTGCCTGGCCTTTCTGTCTCTCTCAGTAGCCTGGACTTGCCTAGTCCTCCTGGCTCTCTCAGCCTCCTGGACTCGCCTAGTCCTCCTCGCTCTCTCAGTCTCCTGGACTCGCCTAGTTATTCTGACTCTCTCAGCCTCCTGGACTTGCCTAGTCTTCCTGGCTCTCTCAGTATCCTGGACTTGCCTAGTTATTCTGACTCTCTCAGCCTCCTGGACTTGCCTAGTCTTCCTGGCTCTCTCAGTATCATGGACTCGCCTAGTCCTGGCTCTCTCTGTCTCCTGGACTCGCCTAGTCCACCTGGCTCTCTCGGTCTTCAGGACTCGCTTAGCCCTCCCGGCTCTCAGTCCTCAGGACTCACCTAGTATTCCTGGCTCTCTCAGTCATGGTCCTCTTAGTTCTCTCAGTCCCCTGGACTTGCCTAGTCTTCCTGTCTCTCTCAGTCCCCTGGACTTGCCTAGTTCTCCTAGCGCTCTCAGTCTCCTGGACTCACCTAGTCCTCCTGGCTCTCTCAGTCTCCATGTGCTTGTCTAGCCCTCCTGGCTCTCTCAGCCTCCTGGACTCGCCTAGTCCTCCTCGCTCGCTCAGCCTCCTGGACTCGCCTAGTCCTCCTCGCTCTCTCAGATTCCTGGACTCGCCTAGTTATTCTGACTCTCTCAGCCTCCTGGACTTGCCTAGTCTTCCTGGCTCTCTCAGTATCCTGGACTCGCCTAGTCCTGGCTCTCTCTGTCTCCTGGACTCGCCTAGTCCACCTGGCTCTCTCGGTCTTCAGGACTCGCTTAGCCCTCCTGGCTCTCAGTCCTCAGGACTCACCTAGTATTCCTGGCTCTCTCAGTCATGGTCCTCTTAGTTCTCTCAGTCCCCTGGACTTGCCTAGTCTTCCTGTCTCTCTCAGTCCCCTGGACTTGCCTAGTTCTCCTAGCGCTCTCAGTCTCCTGGACTCACCTAGTCCCCCTGGCTCTCTCAGTCTCCATGTGCTTGTCTAGCCCTCCTGGCTCTCTCAGTCTCCTAGACTTGCCTAGCCTTCCTGGTTCTCTCAGTCTCCTGGACTCATCTAGCCTTCCTGGCTCTCTCATTATCTTGGACTCTCATAGTCCTCCTGGCTCTCTCAGCTTGCAGGACTAAGTCTTCCTGGTTCTTCCAGTCTCCCAGACTTGCTTAGCCACCTCAACTCTCTCAGTCCTATGGACAAAGAATCTCTCCTCCAGTATGGAGTGCTGTCTCTGGAATGGTGGCCTCCTAACAGGAGGCCACACTTGTTTTCTGATCGGAGCTCTGCACTATGGTCTTTCATTAACTGCCAGTCTCCTGCAAGACCTGAATACTAGACTACAGGCTTCTTCCTTCCCAAAACTCTTTGAAATCTACAAACTCCGGAACCCAAGCAGGCATACCAAAATTTAGAGAAAACCCCAAAAATCGGTTGATTTTCCAGAGCCCAACAAATCGGCATATGGGTGAACCCCATGTCCCTTTTCCCTACTTAACCACAGTGGTGGGACCTTACGCTGTCACAATATATAAGCTACAACAGGACAGTGCCATGTCAGGAAAGAGACTGATAGCACCTAGGGTTCTGACCCACAGAGAGTGAGGGGTTCCAACATATATGTCTCAGAGGGAGAACTGGATTTACAGCTTCCTCTGGAATACAATATCCTGGGATGAAGCCTGCAATCCTGAGTCCATATGTGCAAGACTTATGTGAGGAAGCTGACAGTAGTTCCGGCTTTTACTCTCCCCGGGAGTTGGTGCAGCTGCAAGCAAGCAGCTTGTCAGGGCTCCGTCCGTTCCGTGCGAGCAGATCGCCGCTCGCGCATGCGCACTCGCGACGCGGGTCGGCGTGTGCACGCGCGCCGCCGGGCACCTCAGGCGTGCGCGTGTGCACGCCGTTCGTGTGCACGCTAGCGCGATTGGCGCCAGTGGCCCTTTTTAAAGGTACAGCTGCAGATGTTCTGTGCTGTTCGTCTGCAGCTAGTACCTGAAGCAACCCGTTTTTCTGCCTAAGTCTACTTGCTTACCCGACCCGGCTCCTGTCTGACTCCGCTGCTCTCTCCTGCCCCGACCCCGGCTTGCCTGACCTTATCTCGGACTGATCACCATTGCTGAACCTCCGCTTGTTGACGTTTCTTCTTGCCTCTCCCCTGCTGGTTCCTGCTTGTTGTCGGTCCTGTTTAGTCCCCCGCTCAGAGACCTTCCTGAACCTGCTACTGCCTCTCAAGGTCCGTGGACCATCCACCCAGCCGCCACAGTCAGCTTGCCAACCATAACCTGCTGCCCTCTGCTGATGAGGTTCCTGCATCTGGAAGATCTCCACCTCATCTGCATCCGCTGCTGCATCTGGCCAGATGCTCCTACCCCGCTGTGCTCTTGTCCCACTGTTCCCACTTCAGGGGGACTTGAACCAGAGCCGTAAGAGAGGTCTCCTTCCACTAAGTCAGGCTCACCACCCAGGTACCTAACACAGCTAGAGATGGTGCACAAGTGAGTCTGGAGGATGGAGACATGGGCCTAAGCCTGAGGGTGAGAGCAGTAGTGCTGCAAAGTGAAAGCCAAGGGGTGAAAGTTTTTGTTCCCACAAAAGTGGGCAAGAAAGCCCTGAAATGAAGGTTTGGCGGGTGGACTGCGTCCTTGATAATGAGCTAATTTCCACAATCACACACACCATAAATAATAAAAAAATATAAATATCAGTTTAAAAATAAAATAAAATGAACCTGAATCCATTATAGTTCCATTGAAATCACGAGTGGAAACCGGCAACATAAAAAAAAAAAACGTTTTATTAGTTAATAAAGACAAAGAGAAAGCGATACTCATGAAGGACCGTACTGTCCTGTCCACCACCTGCACCCTCTGCCCAGAGGTGGGAGAATTATTTTGTGATGTATTTCCTCCTGGTAGTCTGCCCAGTGGTCAGTAGTCATGTGGTGTCCATGTAGGACATTGTTCAGTATGGGTGGATTCTTCCAAGGACAGCCATGGCTGATCTTGATAAGCTCTGTTGGCTTGGCGTTGAGGTCCCTTCACATCTGCACGTTCCATTGCATGGTAGCTTGTGTTAAGGCAGCCCATCTGTGTAGAATAGGTTGTCCGCACATGGTGATGGAACTGGCACTGGACCTGCACCTTCTGTTTTTTATAGCAGTGTACTACTATGGTGTGGTCTCTGCGTTGTGGTGCGTTTCAGTGTGGGTCTCACCTACTATACTATGCACTAGGGCGTCCTAAATGAAGACCAAGGTAATTAATGTGTGTTAGGCCCTGTATGGGAATGAAGTTCTGTGCACACCACTGGGAGTGCTGGCTGGGAAGGGAGCTTGTCTATGCTCCAGGCAATGGTAGAGAGTGACTAGGGTCCTGGGAGCCACACATCAAGTCAAAACCTGCTGCACAACAGTGAATGTCAGTCTCAGCCTGGACCCTCCCACCAGACTACGCTCCAATGCATTTCACTCCACCCACTGGAGCTTACACACGGGGGCTTGATGTGCAGCTCCCTGGACACCTAATCACCTTCTACATGCAGAAGAGTGATCTACACAGCCCCTTCAGACGTCCAGTATGCATATTATGTCAACATAAAACCAAAGTGTCAAACAAGAGCCAAAACAGCCACCATTTTCAGGAGTGGTCAGCGATAACAGCCTCCATATATAAAGAGTATGGCCAATTTAATTTACCCAAGGGGGGTGTTTTTACTGAAGCTACTGTTACCTGTCCCCTGGGGTGCAGCTACATCTTCAGCCCTCACAGGTTGTATCCTCCTTGTTGTGGTTTGGTAGGTCCACTACTCTAATGCCCTGTACACACGGTCGGACATTCCGACGACAAAATCCGTCTGAATTGTCCACACACACGATCGGAATTTAAACGATCGGATTTTGTTGTCGGAAAATTTTTGATCCTGCTCTCAAACTTTGTGTGTTGGAAATTTCCGATGAAAAAAGTCAGATGGAGCCCACACACGATCGGATTTTCCAACAAGATCCGATCGCATATTTTCCATCGGAAAGTTTGACCGTGTTTACAAGGCATAAGACTTTATGTACATCCTGCCTACGCTTACTGCGGCAAAGTTGTGCCCTGATTTTGCAGCAGTTTTGCAATTTCCTGCAGCAGACGGTCAAAACTTTCCTGTTCTAAATGCGATTCTTCTGCGCTTCGGAGCAGGAGGTTGAAGTTCCCCTAACCGCAGCAGCTATTAAACTTTGCTAGAAGCCTATGTGTGCATGGACACATAGGAGTTTATGGAGTTGAGTTTAGGAGCTGCCAGTGTATATGATGCCTAATGGCTTCTCGGCCTTTTGGCTAAGATCAAGTGTAGTATCTGTTCTTATCAATTGCCAAAGGAGGCGCTGGTCCATCCCTATTTGAGAGGGTTTGGGCGGCGCTTTCCGATGGTGTAATTTGCATCCCGAAGGATGGTTTCGGTAGGGGCCACGTCGTGCCGCCCGACAGTAAACTGGGGGCCGATGCATGGTCGAGTCTGAGCCATCTGGTAGGATGCCCCTGGTGAGGATGGGTGCTGCCTGGTCGGATCCAGAGGGTCGGGTACCTGGCCTCTGGTCTGGATTGGGGTAGTTCTAGCCCCGGGCAGTTTTTCGGAAAGGAAAACCGGCTACTCCCTTGGTGGGGGGGAGGAACGGTTAGTACATCCGAATATAATTAGGAAGGAGTGATGGGAGCGACGGTGGAGCCTGATGGCAAAGGGCTCTCACCAAGCTTCCTGATCTTCATGCCTTCCTGTCCGGGGTGGGGGCTGCTGTGGTCTGGACCGGGGGTTGGGGGCGGTCTTGAAAGCCTATGGAGTATGTGCCCCTGGACTGGCAGTCCGGGGGTGCCTAAGAATCACTGTGAGTGAGGGTCACTTTGATTTTGGGCACCAAGGTCACTGCACCATGACACGCTTTTTTAGCACCTGCCTCTTGGGCCGGGCCTTTTGGCTGGGACCAGAGGAATTTTTTATTCCCGGCCGGAGGGCCTGGTCGTTGTTTCACACAACGACCACCTTTTCACTCTCCTCTCCAGTATCCCTTCCCCACTTTTTATTTATTTTCAGTGTGTGTCTTGTCACGTCTTGTTTTGTCACTTTGCACGTTTGCTGTGATGAGTAGGGTCACAGGTTCTAGGGCCTGTCCTGAAAGTCTGGTGTGGGGGTGGACATGGCCTTCTGGCTTAGTTCACCCTCTGCCTTAGGGTTTGGGGTCTCCCTTCGGGGGAGCCCTACCTAGTATTTGGGTGGGTCTGTTTCGGCAGACCTTCCGAAGAACGGGGTCTGACTGGTTTCGGCCAGGAAGACCAAGTTTTAAGTGTCCTTGTCCCTGTCAGGAGCCTAACGCCCCGGGGGATTCAGGACAAGGTCCTCTGATTTTAGAGGACTTGTGTACCTGTCTGCACTTTTTTGTGTCACTCTTTATGTGTGTGCACATTTTTTATGCACCGGGTGAAGTTTTTTGGAGTGTGTTTTGCACGCCACTGGCTTTCAATAAAAAAAAAAAAAAAATAAAAAAAAACATGATGCCTAATGGCTGTCTAAACTTCTCAAGCTCAGTCAGGCTGGACTCCCATAATGTCCTTCACAGGGTTTCTCCACTTTATGGTGAAGAATATAAAGTGTGTATCACTGGTGGCTGTATGGATAGTAGGTTGGGTAAAGGTTTTTTTCTCCACATGAGCCGGGTTCTTCCTTCAGACACTCGGATGTTATCCATGTCTGATCTCCAGCTGAGGTGTCCATGTGGGTAAAACGGCCGTCTGCACAGTTTCTGGGTACCTCCTTAACCACTTTCAGACCGGACCATTTTGCTGGTAAATGACCAGAGGTCTTTTTACACTTTGGCACTGCGCTGCTTTAACTGGTAATTGCGCGGTCATGCAATGTTGTACCCAAACAAAATTTGCGTCCTTTTCTTCCCACAAATAGAGCTTTCTTTTGATGGTATTTGATTGCCTCTGCGATTTTTATTTTTTGCGATATAAACGTAAAAAGACCGCAAATTTTGAAAAAAAATGATATTTTCTACTTTTTGTTATTAGAAAAATCCAATAAACTCAATTTTAGTCATACATTTAGGACAAAATGTATTCAGCCACATGTCTTTGGTAAAAAAAAAGTCAATAATTGTATATTTATTGGTTTGCGCAAAAGTTGTCACATCTACAAACTAAGGTACATTTTCTGGAATTTACGCAGCTTTTAGTTTACGACTGCCTATCTCATTTCTTGAGGTGCTAAAATGACAGGGCAGTACAAAACCCCCCCAAATGACCCCATTTTGGAAAGTAGACCCCCTAAGGAAATTGATAAGAGGCATGTTGAGCCCATTGAATATTTTATTTTTTTGCCTCAAGCGATTGAATAATGACAAAAAAAAATTTTTTTTTTTTTTTTTACACAAAGTTGTCACTAAATGATATATTGCTCACACATGCTATGGGCGTATGTGAAATGACACCCCAAAATAAATTCTGCTGCTTCTCCTGAGTACGGGGATACCACATATGTGGGACTTTTTGGGAGCCTAGCCGCGTACAGGGCCCCGAAAACCAAGCACCGCCTTCAGGCTTTCTAAGGGCGTCAATTTTTGATTTCACGCCTCACTACCTATTACAGTTTTGAAGGCCATAAAATGCCAAGATGGCACAAAACCCCCACAAATGACCCCATTTTAGAAAGTAGACACCCCAAGCTATTTGCTGAGAGGCATGTTGAGTCCATGGAATATTTTATATTTTGCCACAAGTTGCGGGAAAATTACAAACTTTTTTTTTTTTTTTTTTTTTTTCACAAAGTTGTCACTAAATGATATATTGCTCATGCATGCCATGGGCATATGTGAAATGACACCCCAAAATAAATTCTGCTGCTTCTCCTGAGTACGGGGATACCACATATGTGGGACTTTTTGGGAGCCTAGCCGCGTACGGGGCCCCGAAAACCAAGCACCGCCTTCAGGCTTTCTAAGGGCGTAATTTTTTGAGTTCACTTCTCACTACCTATTACAGTTTTGAAGGCCATAAAATGCCAAGATGGCACAAAACCCCCACAAATGACCCCATTTTAGAAAGTAGACACCCCAAGCTATTTGCTGAGAGGCATGTTGAGTCCATGGAATATTTTATATTTTGCCACAAGTTGCGGGAAAATTACAAACTTTTTTTTTTTTTCACAAAGTTGTCACTAAATGATATATTGCTCACGCATGCCATGGGCATATGTGAAATGACACCCCAAAATAAATTCTGCTGCTTCTCCTGAGTACGGGGATACCACATATGTGGGACTTTTTGGGAGCCTAGCCGCGTACGGGGCCCCAAAAACCAAGCACCGCCTTCAGGCTTTCTAAGGGCGTTACAGTTTTGAAGGCCATAAAATGCCAAGATGGCACAAACCCCCCCCCCCCCCCAAATGACCCCATTTTAGAAAGTAGACACCCCTAAATTTAGGGGTACACTAGTGAGACTAGGTAATAAATGGCGGGTGCCCTGAAACTATAAAAAAATAACTAACCAACCAGCGTCACCTGTAACAGTTATATGGTGATCACTGGTGAAAGGGTTAACTAGGGGGCAATCAGGGGGCTTTATGCGGTAGTATATGGGGGTCCCTGGCGCTATAAAAAGCTGCGGCGAACCTAAATACCTACCTGCCTAACTAGCGTCACCTGTGACACTAATACAGCGATCAGAAAAACGATCGCTTATTAGGCTGGGTTCACACTGGAGCGATGCGGGAACGCCACGAATGCGCGGCGGGTTCCCGCATCGCATGCCTCCCGGCGGCAGTTCACACTGCCCTATGCGAACTGCTGGGAGTGTCAGTGAAATGTTAATGACACCCCCAGATCAGTTCGCATATCGCAGTGCGATCTGCAAACTTGGATCGCATGGTGTGAACACCCATGCGATCCGATTCTGCTGCGGACCAAAAAAAGGGTCCCGTGCGAGTTTGCGGCGGGTGCGACACGAATTCAGCCATACTATCTGTATAGCTGAACTCGAATCGCACAGAGATCGGATGTGATTTGCACTGCAGTGCGGTGCGAATCACATCCGTTCTCATAAACCGCTGCAATGTGAACCCAGCCTTAGTGACACTGGCGACGGGGGGTGATCACGGGGTTAAACCTTTATTGGGGGGGTTAGGGGGGTACCTTAGAACTAAAGGGGGCTAACCCTAACTGCCCTAACAGTTATTACAGTCACAAATGACACCTGCCGGGTGATCAGGGGGTTAAACCTTTATTAGGTAATAAATGGCGGGTGCCCTGAAACTATAAAAAAATAACTAACCAACCAGCGTCACCTGTAACAGTTATATGGTGATCACTGGTGAAAGGGTTAACTAGGGGGCAATCAGGGGGCTTTATGCGGTAGTATATGGGGGTCCCTAGCGCTATAAAAAGCTGCGGCGAACCTAAATACCTACCTGCCTAACTAGCGTCACCTGTGACACTAATACGGCGATCAGAAAAATGATCGCTTATTAGGCTGGGTTCACACTGGAGCGATGCGGAAACGCCGCGAATCCGCGGCGGGTTCCCGCATCGCATGCCTCCCGGCGGCAGTTCACACTGCCCTATGCGAACTGCTGGGAGTGTCAGTGAAATGTTACTGACACCCCCAGATCAGTTCGCATATCGCAGTGCGATCTGCAAACTCGGATCGCATGGTGTGAACACCCATGCGATCCGATTCTGCTGCGGGCCAAAAAAAGGGTCCCGTGCGAATTTGCGGCGGGTGCGGCGGGTGTGGCGGGTGCGGCGGGTGCGGCGAATGGCTGAACTCGAATCGCACAGAGATCGGATGTGATTTGCACTGCAGTGCGGTGCGAATCACATTCGTTCTCATAAACCGCTGCAATGTGAACCCAGCCTTAGTGACACTGGCGACGGGGGGTGATCACGGGGTTAAACCTTTATTGGGGGGGTTAGGGGGGTACATTAGAACTAAAGGGGGCTAACCCTAACTGCCCTAACAGTTATTACAGTCACAAATGACACCAATGCAAAAAAAAAATAAAAAAAAAAAAAAATGACATTGGTGTCACTGTGACTGGGGGGCAGGGGTAATTGGGGGGGTGATCGGGGGGTAAAGGGGGGGTGTGAGTGTGCCTGGCATGTTCTACTGTGTGTGGGATGTGTTGGTGCAACTCACTGATCCGCTCTCCTCCGTGTCGGAACGAAAAATACCGACACGGAGGAGAGAATACATCACTTCCTCTCCTGTGTTTACATTACAGGAGAGGAAGTGATGTCACCGGGGATTTCCATTCGTCGGGAGCGATCGCGAGGGGGTGGCCATGAATGAATGGCCGTCCCCTCGTCCGGGATCGCTCCCGAACGAAAACCGACCGCCGCAGGCACCGGGCGGGGGCCCGATCGGGCCCCCGACCCGCGGGAGGCAAAGGACGTACATATATGTGCTTATGCCTGCCCGTGCCATTCTGATGACGTACATCGGCGTGAGGCGGTCGGCAAGTGGTTAATAACTAAAGCTGTGTGCTGCGGATGGACAGCGGCTGTATCAGTGTCCGGGAGGTGGGAGTTCTCTGCTGATGGCGAGAGGTGCTCCTCGTTGATAATAACAGACGTATACTGTAGATGGTCCAATGAGGGAAGACTTTGGGTTTCCCCCTTGACGTGTGTTGATGAATCTTGCTGTTGATGGTCTGATGGTTCAGTAATGTCTCTTGCTGTCAGGTTTTGTCTTTTTGATGTTTGGGGTTCCTTGTTATCAGCACACTGCTCTGTGTGGTTCGGGGGTGGGATGGCAAAGTCACATGTGGAACGTTCTGTAATTCCAGGTGATGAGCATTGAGTGGACAGGTCTGTGTGCGGTGGATTTCCATGGCTCGGGGGTACCAGCTCCTCCTGAGTAGACACATGCTGGGTATAAACTTTAAGATTTCCCCCTCCAGATAAGAGAGGTTCCTCTACAACATGTGCAGATGAAGTTTGTGCCTCATTGGAACCTGAATCCTGTACGGCATCCTCTTCACACAAGACCAGCTTTTTGGTCCCATTCGCCTCGGATATGGCCGTCCACGTGGAGATTTTAAAGTGTTTGGCCTCTTGGACATCCTGGACAACAACTTCTTCCACATCCATAGAACCGGAAGATGATAAACGTGGGGGGGCTGTATTGGTCTCCTGGAAGACACCTGGAATATAGGCCACATCAATGATTGTGTCACTTCAATACTAGACCCTCCAATTCTCCATACACCTCCACCCACCCTTACCTGAAGAAATACAATCAGCCCGGAATCTACATAACATGGACAATGATGAGAAGACCAGAAGATGAACAGAAGGTAACTGCAGACCAATACCAGAGGGAACAACCTTCTTCTTACCTGGTAGATGGAAGCTCTGGGGATTCTTCATCATGACTTCTGTGGAGGCTTCTTCATGTCCATCTGTGCCATCCTCCTGTATAAAGAAACAGACACTCAGCCTTCATCCAAACATGAATAATATGGCAGAATTTCCAGCACCGCTCACCTCTCCAGTCAGAAGATCAAACATCTTGCTGGTCAGGTCCAGGATCATGTGTTCATTAACCCAGTCCAACACTTGGGACTCAGACACCACTTCGGAACATTGGGTCCTTCTGTCAAGCCTGACCCTTGGACACGACTTCTTCACAACAACATAATCCTACAAAACATGAGCCACAATTACTAGATCCTTCTTCAGTCTTAAAACCATATGACTGTATCCCTCCCAGAATCCTTCACTTCAAATGTGTTTTTACTAATACAGATGAGTATTGTCATATGACCCTCCCAGAATCCTCCTCACCTCTCCGGTCAGGTCTGTGTTTTATTAATAGAGATAAGAGTGATGTCATGTGACCCTCCCAGAATCCTCCTCACCTCTCCGGTCAGGTCTGTGTTTTATTAATAGAGATAAGAGTGATGTCATGTGACCTCCCAGAATCCTCCTCACCTCTCCGGTCAGGTCTGTGTATTATTAATAGAGATGAGAGTGATGTCATGTGACCTCCCAGAATCCTCCTCACCTCTCCGGTCAGGTCTGTGTTTTATTAATAGAGATGAGAGTGATGTCATGTGACCTCCCAGAATCCCCCTCACCTCTCCGGTCAGGTCTGTGTTTTATTAATAGAGATAAGAGTGATGTCATGTGACCTCCCAGAATCCTCCTCACCTCTCCGGTCAGGTCTGTGTTTTATTAATAGAGATAAGAGTGATGTCATGTGACCTCCCAGAATCCTCCTTACCTCTCCGGTCAGGGTTTTATTAATAGAGATGAGAGTGATGTCATGTGACCTCCCAGAATCCTCCTTACCTCTCCGGTCAGGGTTTTATTAATAGAGATGAGAGTGATGTCATGTGACCTCCCAGAATCCTCCTCACCTCTCCGGTCATGTGACCTCCCAGAATCCTCCTCACCTCTCCGGTCAGGTCTGTGTATTATTAATAGAGATAAGAGTGATGTCATGTGACCTCCCAGAATCCTCCTCACCTCTCCGGTCAGGTCTGTGTTTTATTAATAGAGATAAGAGTGATGTCATGTGACCTCCCAGAATCCTCCTCACCTCTCCGGTCAGGTCTGTGTTTTATTAATAGAGATAAGAGTGATGTCATGTGACCTCCCAGAATCCTCCTCACCTCTCCGGTCAGGTATGTGTATTATTAATAGAGATGAGAGTGATGTCATGTGACCTCCCAGAATCCTCCTCACCTCTCCGGTCAGGTCTGTGTATTATTAATAGAGATAAGAGTGATGTCATGTGACCTCCCAGAATCCTCCTCACCTCTCCGGTCAGGTCTGTGTTTTATTAATAGAGATAAGAGTGATGTCATGTGACCTCCCAGAATCCTCCTCACCTCTCCGGTCAGGTCTGTGTTTTATTATTAGAGATAAGAGTGATGTCATGTGACCTCCCAGAATCCTCCTCACCTCTCCGGTCAGGTCTGTGTTTTATTAATAGAGATAAGAGTGATGTCATGTGACCTCCCAGAATCCTCCTCACCTCTCCGGTCAGGTCTGTGTATTATTAATAGAGATAAGAGTGATGTCATGTGACCTCCCAGAATCCTCCTCACCTCTCCGGTCAGGTCTGTGTATTATTAATAGAGATAAGAGTGATGTCATGTGACCTCCTCCCAGAATCCTCCTCACCTCTCCGGTCAGGTCTGTGTTTTATTAATAGAGATAAGAGTGACGTCATGTGACCCCCCAGAATCCTCCTCACCTCTCCGGTCAGGTCTGTGTTTTATTAATAGAGATAAGAGTGATGTCATGTGACCTCCCAGAATCCTCCTTACCTCTCCGGTCAGGGTTTTATTAATAGAGATGAGAGTGATGTCATGTGACCTCCCAGAATCCTCCTCACCTCTCCGGTCATGTGACCTCCCAGAATCCTCCTCACCTCTCCGGTCAGGTCTGTGTATTATTAATAGAGATAAGAGTGATGTCATGTGACCTCCCAGAATCCTCCTCACCTCTCCGGTCAGGTCTGTGTTTTATTAATAGAGATAAGAGTGATGTCATGTGACCTCCCAGAATCCTCCTCACCTCTCCGGTCAGGTATGTGTATTATTAATAGAGATGAGAGTGATGTCATGTGACCTCCCAGAATCCTCCTCACCTCTCCGGTCAGGTCTGTGTATTATTAATAGAGATAAGAGTGATGTCATGTGACCTCCCAGAATCCTCCTCACCTCTCCGGTCAGATCTGTGTTTTATTAATAGAGATAAGAGTGATGTCATGTGACCTCCCAGAATCCTCCTCACCTCTCCGGTCAGGTCTGTGTTTTATTATTAGAGATAAGAGTGATGTCATGTGACCTCCCAGAATCCTCCTCACCTCTCCGGTCAGGTCTGTGTTTTATTAATAGAGATAAGAGTGATGTCATGTGACCTCCCAGAATCCTCCTCACCTCTCCGGTCAGGTCTGTGTATTATTAATAGAGATAAGAGTGATGTCATGTGACCTCCCAGAATCCTCCTCACCTCTCCGGTCAGGTCTGTGTATTATTAATAGAGATAAGAGTGATGTCATGTGACCTCCTCCCAGAATCCTCCTCACCTCTCCGGTCAGGTCTGTGTTTTATTAATAGAGATAAGAGTGACGTCATGTGACCCCCCAGAATCCTCCTCACCTCTCCGGTCAGGTCTGTGTTTTATTAATAGAGATAAGAGTGATGTCATGTGACCTCCCAGAATCCTCCTCACCTCTCCGGTCAGGTCTGTGTTTTATTAATAGAGATAAGAGTGATGTCATGTGACCTCCCAGAATCCTCCTCACCTCTCCGGTCAGGTATGTGTATTATTAATAGAGATGAGAGTGATGTCATGTGACCTCCCAGAATCCTCCTCACCTCTCCGGTCAGGTCTGTGTATTATTAATAGAGATAAGAGTGATGTCATGTGACCTCCCAGAATCCTCCTCACCTCTCCGGTCAGGTCTGTGTTTTATTAATAGAGATAAGAGTGATGTCATGTGACCTCCCAGAATCCTCCTCACCTCTCCGGTCAGGTCTGTGTTTTATTATTAGAGATAAGAGTGATGTCATGTGACCTCCCAGAATCCTCCTCACCTCTCCGGTCAGGTCTGTGTTTTATTAATAGAGATAAGAGTGATGTCATGTGACCTCCCAGAATCCTCCTCACCTCTCCGGTCAGGTCTGTGTATTATTAATAGAGATAAGAGTGATGTCATGTGACCTCCCAGAATCCTCCTCACCTCTCCGGTCAGGTCTGTGTATTATTAATAGAGATAAGAGTGATGTCATGTGACCTCCTCCCAGAATCCTCCTCACCTCTCCGGTCAGGTCTGTGTTTTATTAATAGAGATAAGAGTGACGTCATGTGACCCCCCAGAATCCTCCTCACCTCTCCGGTCAGGTCTGTGTTTTATTAATAGAGATAAGAGTGATGTCATGTGACCTCCCAGAATCCTCCTTACCTCTCCGGTCAGGGTTTTATTAATAGAGATGAGAGTGATGTCATGTGACCTCCCAGAATCCTCCTCACCTCTCCGGTCATGTGACCTCCCAGAATCCTCCTCACCTCTCCGGTCAGGTCTGTGTATTATTAATAGAGATAAGAGTGATGTCATGTGACCTCCCAGAATCCTCCTCACCTCTCCGGTCAGGTCTGTGTTTTATTAATAGAGATAAGAGTGATGTCATGTGACCTCCCAGAATCCTCCTCACCTCTCCGGTCAGGTATGTGTATTATTAATAGAGATGAGAGTGATGTCATGTGACCTCCCAGAATCCTCCTCACCTCTCCGGTCAGGTCTGTGTATTATTAATAGAGATAAGAGTGATGTCATGTGACCTCCCAGAATCCTCCTCACCTCTCCGGTCAGATCTGTGTTTTATTAATAGAGATAAGAGTGATGTCATGTGACCTCCCAGAATCCTCCTCACCTCTCCGGTCAGGTCTGTGTTTTATTATTAGAGATAAGAGTGATGTCATGTGACCTCCCAGAATCCTCCTCACCTCTCCGGTCAGGTCTGTGTTTTATTAATAGAGATAAGAGTGATGTCATGTGACCTCCCAGAATCCTCCTCACCTCTCCGGTCAGGTCTGTGTTTTATTAATAGAGATAAGAGTGATGTCATGTGACCTCCCAGAATCCTCCTCACCTCTCCGGTCAGGTATGTGTATTATTAATAGAGATGAGAGTGATGTCATGTGACCTCCCAGAATCCTCCTCACCTCTCCGGTCAGGTCTGTGTATTATTAATAGAGATAAGAGTGATGTCATGTGACCTCCCAGAATCCTCCTCACCTCTCCGGTCAGGTCTGTGTTTTATTAATAGAGATAAGAGTGATGTCATGTGACCTCCCAGAATCCTCCTCACCTCTCCGGTCAGGTCTGTGTTTTATTATTAGAGATAAGAGTGATGTCATGTGACCTCCCAGAATCCTCCTCACCTCTCCGGTCAGGTCTGTGTTTTATTAATAGAGATAAGAGTGATGTCATGTGACCTCCCAGAATCCTCCTCACCTCTCCGGTCAGGTCTGTGTATTATTAATAGAGATAAGAGTGATGTCATGTGACCTCCCAGAATCCTCCTCACCTCTCCGGTCAGGTCTGTGTATTATTAATAGAGATAAGAGTGATGTCATGTGACCTCCTCCCAGAATCCTCCTCACCTCTCCGGTCAGGTCTGTGTTTTATTAATAGAGATAAGAGTGATGTCATGTGACCTCCCAGAATCCTCCTCACCTCTCCGGTCAGGTCTGTGTTTTATTAATAGAGATAAGAGTGATGTCATGTGACCTCCCAGAATCCTCCTCACCTCTCCGGTCAGGTCTGTGTTTTATTAATAGAGATAAGAGTGATGTCATGTGACCTCCCAGAATCCTCCTCACCTCTCCGGTCAGGTCTGTGTTTTATTAATAGAGATAAGAGTGATGTCATGTGACCTCCCAGAATCCTCCTCACCTCTCCAGTCAGGTCTGTGTTTTATTAATAGAGATAAGAGTGATGTCATATGACCTCCCAGAATCCTCCTCACCTCTCCGGTCAGGTCTGTGTTTTATTAATAGAGATAAGAGTGATGTCATGTGACCTCCCAGAATCCTCCTCACCTCTCCGGTCAGGTCTGTGTTTTATTAATAGAGATAAGAGTGATGTCATGTGACCTCCCAGAATCCTCCTCACCTCTCCGGTCAGGTCTGTGTTTTATTAATAGAGATAAGAGTGATGTCATGTGACCTCCCAGAATCCTCCTCACCTCTCCGGTCAGGTCTGTGTTTTATTAATAGAGATAAGAGTGATGTCATATGACCTCCCAGAATCCTCCTCACCTCTCCGGTCAGGTCTGTGTTTTATTAATAGAGATAAGAGTGATGTCATATGACCTCCCAGAATCCTCCTCACCTCTCCGGTCAGGTCTGTGTTTTATTAATAGAGATAAGAGTGATGTCATATGACCTCCCAGAATCCTCCTCACTTCTCCGGTCAGGTCTGTGTATTATTAATAGAGATGAGAGTGATGTCATGTGACCTCCCAGAATCCTCCTCACTTCTCCGGTCAGGTCTGTGTTTTATTAATAGAGATAAGAGTGATGTCATATGACCTCCCAGAATCCTCCTCACCTCTCCGGTCAGGTCTGTGTTTTATTAATAGAGATAAGAGTGATGTCATGTGACCTCCCAGAATCCTCCTCACCTGTCCGGTCAGGTCTGTGTTTTATTAATAGAGATAAGAGTGATGTCATGTGACCTCCCAGAATCCTCCTCACCTCTCCGGTCAGGTCTGTGTTTTATTAATAGAGATAAGAGTGATGTCATGTGACCTCCCAGAATCCTCCTCACCTCTCCGGTCAGGTCTGTGTTTTATTAATAGAGATAAGAGTGATGTCATGTGACCTCCCAGAATCCTCCTCACCTCTCCGGTCAGGTCTGTGTATTATTAATAGAGATAAGAGTGATGTCATGTGACCTCCCAGAATCCTCCTCACCTCTCCGGTCAGGTCTGTGTATTATTAATAGAGATGAGAGTGATGTCATGTGACCTCCCAGAATCCTCCTCACCTCTCCGGTCAGGTCTGTGTATTATTAATAGAGATAAGAGTGATGTCATGTGACCTCCCAGAATCCTCCTCACCTCTCCGGTCAGGTCTGTGTTTTATTAATAGAGATAAGAGTGATGTCATGTGACCTCCCAGAATCCTCCTCACCTCTCCGGTCAGGTCTGTGTTTTATTAATAGAGATAAGAGTGATGTCATGTGACCTCCCAGAATCCTCCTCACCTCTCCGGTCAGGTCTGTGTATTATTAATAGAGATAAGAGTGATGTCATGTGACCTCCCAGAATCCTCCTCACCTCTCCGGTCAGGTCTGTGTATTATTAATAGAGATAAGAGTGATGTCATGTGACCTCCTCCCAGAATCCTCCTCACCTCTCCGGTCAGGTCTGTGTTTTATTAATAGAGATAAGAGTGATGTCATGTGACCTCCCAGAATCCTCCTCACCTCTCCGGTCAGGTCTGTGTTTTATTAATAGAGATAAGAGTGATGTCATGTGACCTCCCAGAATCCTCCTCACCTCTCCGGTCAGGTCTGTGTTTTATTAATAGAGATAAGAGTGATGTCATATGACCTCCCAGAATCCTCCTCACCTCTCCGGTCAGGTCTGTGTTTTATTAATAGAGATAAGAGTGATGTCATGTGACCTCCCAGAATCCTCCTCACCTCTCCGGTCAGGTCTGTGTTTTATTAATAGAGATAAGAGTGATGTCATATGACCTCCCAGAATCCTCCTCACCTCTCCGGTCAGGTCTGTGTTTTATTAATAGAGATAAGAGTGATGTCATATGACCTCCCAGAATCCTCCTCACCTCTCCGGTCAGGTCTGTGTTTTATTAATAGAGATAAGAGTGATGTCATATGACCTCCCAGAATCCTCCTCACTTCTCCGGTCAGGTCTGTGTATTATTAATAGAGATGAGAGTGATGTCATGTGACCTCCCAGAATCCTCCTCACTTCTCCGGTCAGGTCTGTGTTTTATTAATAGAGATAAGAGTGATGTCATATGACCTCCCAGAATCCTCCTCACCTCTCCGGTCAGGTCTGTGTTTTATTAATAGAGATAAGAGTGATGTCATGTGACCTCCCAGAATCCTCCTCACCTCTCCGGTCAGGTCTGTGTTTTATTAATAGAGATGAGAGTGATGTCATGTGACCTCCCAGAATCCTCCTCACCTCTCCGGTCAGGTCTGTGTTTTATTAATAGAGATAAGAGTGATGTCATGTGACCTCCCAGAATCCTCCTCACCTCTCCGGTCAGGTCTGTGTTTTATTAATAGAGATGAGAGTGATGTCATATGACCCTCCCAGAATCCTCCTCACCTCTCCGGTCAGGTCTGTGTTTTATTAATAGAGATGAGAGTGATGTCATGTGACCTCCCAGAATCCTCCTCTCCTCTCCGGTCAGGTCTGTGTTTTATTAATAGAGATGAGAGTGATGTCATGTGACCTCCCAGAATCCTCCTCACCTCTCCGGCCAGGTCTGTGTTTTATTAATAGAGATGAGAGTGATGTCATATGACCTCCCAGAATCCTCCTCACTTCTCCAGTCAGGTCTGTGTTTTATTAATAGAGATAAGAGTGATGTCATGTGACCTCCCAGAATCCTCCTCACCTCTCCGGTCAGGTCTGTGTTTTTATTAATAGAGATAAGAGTGATGTCATGTGACCTCCCAGAATCCTCCTCACCTCTCCGGTCAGGTCTGTGTTTTATTAATAGAGATAAGAGTGATGTCATGTGACCTCCCAGAATCCTCCTCACCTCTCCGGTCAGGTCTGTGTTTTATTAATAGAGATGAGAGTGATGTCATATGACCCTCCCAGAATCCTCCTCACCTCTCCGGTCAGGTCTGTGTTTTATTAATAGAGATGAGAGTGATGTCATGTGACCTCCCAGAATCCTCCTCTCCTCTCCGGTCAGGTCTGTGTTTTAATAATAGAGATGAGAGTGATGTCATGTGACCTCCCAGAATCCTCCTCACCTCTCCGGCCAGGTCTGTGTTTTTATTAATAGAGATAAGAGTGATGTCATGTGACCTCCCAGAATCCTCCTCACCTCTCCGGTCAGGTCTGTGTTTTTATTAATAGAGATAAGAGTGATGTCATGTGACCTCCCAGAATCCTCCTCACCTCTCCGGTCAGGTCTGTGTTTTATTAATAGAGATAAGAGTGATGTCATGTGACCTCCCAGAATCCTCCTCACCTCTCCGGTCAGGTCTGTGTTTTATTAATAGAGATAAGAGTGATGTCATGTGACCTCCCAGAATCCTCCTCACCTCTCCGGTCAGGTCTGTGTTTTATTAATAGAGATAAAAGTGACGTCATGTGACCCCCCCCCCCCAGAATCCTCCTCACCTCTCCGGTCAGGTCTGTGTTTTATTAATAGAGATGAGAGTGATGTCATGTGACCTCCCAGAATCCTCCTCACCTCTCCGGTCAGGTCTGTGTTTTATTAATAGAGATAAGAGTGATGTCATGTGACCTCCCAGAATCCTCCTCACCTCTCCGGTCAGGTCTGTGTATTATTAATAGAGATAAGAGTGATGTCATGTGACCTCCCAGAATCCTCCTCACCTCTCCGGTCAGGTCTGTGTATTATTAATAGAGATGAGAGTGATGTCATGTGACCTCCCAGAATCCTCCTCACCTCTCCGGTCAGGTCTGTGTTTTATTAATAGAGATAAGAGTGATGTCATGTGACCTCCCAGAATCCTCCTCACCTCTCCGGTCAGGTCTGTGTTTTTATTAATAGAGATAAGAGTGATGTCATGTGACCTCCCAGAATCCTCCTCACCTCTCCGGTCAGGTCTGTGTATTATTAATAGAGATAAGAGTGATGTCATGTGACCTCCCAGAATCCTCCTCACCTCTCCGGTCAGGTCTGTGTTTTATTAATAGAGATAAGAGTGATGTCATGTGACCTCCCAGAATCCTCCTCACCTCTCCGGTCAGGTCTGAGTTTTATTAATAGAGATAAGAGTGACGTCATGTGACCTCCCAGAATCCTCCTCACCTCTCCGGTCAGGTCTGAGTTTTATTAATAGAGATGAGAATGATGTCATGTGACCTCCCAGAATCCTCCTCACCTCTCCGGTCAGGTCTGTGTTTTATTAATAGAGATGAGAATGATGTCATGTGACCTCCCAGAATCCTCCTCACCTCTCCGGTCAGGTCTGTGTTTTATTAATAGAGATGAGAATGATGTCATGTGACCTCCCAGAATCCTCCTCACCTCTCCGGTCAGGTCTGTGTTTTATTAATAGAGATGAGAGTGATGTCATATGACCTCCCAGAATCCTCCTCTCCTCTCCGGTCAGGTCTGTGTTTTATTAATAGAGATAAGAGTGATGTCATGTGACCTCCCAGAATCCTCCTCACCTCTCCGGTCAGGTCTGTGTTTTATTATTAGAGATAAGAGTGATGTCATGTGACCTCCCAGAATCCTCCTCACCTCTCCGGTCAGGTCTGTGTTTTATTAATAGAGATGAGAGTGATGTCATATGACCTCCCAGAATCCTCCTCTCCTCTCCGGTCAGGTCTGTGTTTTATTAATAGAGATAAGAGTGATGTCATGTGACCTCCCAGAATCCTCCTCACCTCTCCGGTCAGGTCTGTGTTTTATTATTAGAGATAAGAGTGATGTCATGTGACCTCCCAGAATCCTCCTCACCTCTCCGGTCAGGTCTGTGTTTTATTAATAGAGATAAGAGTGATGTCATGTGACCTCCCAGAATCCTCCTCACCTCTCCGGTCAGGTCTGTGTATTATTAATAGAGATAAGAGTGATGTCATGTGACCTCCTCCCAGAATCCTCCTCACCTCTCCGGTCAGGTCTGTGTTTTATTAATAGAGATAAGAGTGATGTCATGTGACCTCCCAGAATCCTCCTCACCTCTCCGGTCAGGTCTGTGTTTTATTAATAGAGATAAGAGTGATGTCATGTGACCTCCCAGAATCCTCCTCACCTCTCCGGTCAGGTCTGTGTTTTATTAATAGAGATAAGAGTGATGTCATATGACCTCCCAGAATCCTCCTCACCTCTCCGGTCAGGTCTGTGTTTTATTAATAGAGATAAGAGTGATGTCATATGACCTCCCAGAATCCTCCTCACTTCTCCGGTCAGGTCTGTGTATTATTAATAGAGATGAGAGTGATGTCATGTGACCTCCCAGAATCCTCCTCACTTCTCCGGTCAGGTCTGTGTTTTATTAATAGAGATAAGAGTGATGTCATATGACCTCCCAGAATCCTCCTCACCTCTCCGGTCAGGTCTGTGTTTTATTAATAGAGATAAGAGTGATGTCATGTGACCTCCCAGAATCCTCCTCACCTCTCCGGTCAGGTCTGTGTTTTATTAATAGAGATGAGAGTGATGTCATATGACCCTCCCAGAATCCTCCTCACCTCTCCGGTCAGGTCTGTGTTTTATTAATAGAGATGAGAGTGATGTCATGTGACCTCCCAGAATCCTCCTCTCCTCTCCGGTCAGGTCTGTGTTTTATTAATAGAGATGAGAGTGATGTCATGTGACCTCCCAGAATCCTCCTCACCTCTCCGGCCAGGTCTGTGTTTTATTAATAGAGATGAGAGTGATGTCATATGACCTCCCAGAATCCTCCTCACTTCTCCAGTCAGGTCTGTGTTTTATTAATAGAGATAAGAGTGATGTCATGTGACCTCCCAGAATCCTCCTCACCTCTCCGGTCAGGTCTGTGTTTTTATTAATAGAGATAAGAGTGATGTCATGTGACCTCCCAGAATCCTCCTCACCTCTCCGGTCAGGTCTGTGTTTTATTAATAGAGATAAGAGTGATGTCATGTGACCTCCCAGAATCCTCCTCACCTCTCCGGTCAGGTCTGTGTTTTATTAATAGAGATGAGAGTGATGTCATGTGACCTCCCAGAATCCTCCTCACCTCTCCGGTCAGGTCTGTGTTTTATTAATAGAGATAAGAGTGATGTCATGTGACCTCCCAGAATCCTCCTCTCCTCTCCGGTCAGGTCTGTGTTTTAATAATAGAGATGAGAGTGATGTCATGTGACCTCCCAGAATCCTCCTCACCTCTCCGGCCAGGTCTGTGTTTTATTAATAGAGATGAGAGTGATGTCATATGACCTCCCAGAATCCTCCTCACTTCTCCAGTCAGGTCTGTGTTTTATTAATAGAGATGAGAGTGATGTCATGTGACCTCCCAGAATCCTCCTCACCTCTCCGGTCAGGTCTGTGTTTTATTAATAGAGATAAGAGTGATGTCATGTGACCTCCCAGAATCCTCCTCACCTCTCCGGTCAGGTCTGTGTTTTTATTAATAGAGATAAGAGTGATGTCATGTGACCTCCCAGAATACTCCTCACCTCTCCGGTCAGGTCTGTGTTTTATTAATAGAGATAAGAGTGATGTCATGTGACCTCCCAGAATCCTCCTCACCTCTCCGGTCAGGTCTGTGTTTTATTAATAGAGATGAGAGTGATGTCATGTGACCTCCCAGAATCCTCCTCACCTCTCCGGTCAGGTCTGTGTTTTATTAATAGAGATAAGAGTGATGTCATGTGACCTCCCAGAATCCTCCTCACCTCTCCGGTCAGGTCTGTGTATTATTAATAGAGATAAGAGTGATGTCATGTGACCTCCCAGAATCCTCCTCACCTCTCCGGTCAGGTCTGTGTATTATTAATAGAGATGAGAGTGATGTCATGTGACCTCCCAGAATCCTCCTCACCTCTCCGGTCAGGTCTGTGTTTTATTAATAGAGATAAGAGTGATGTCATGTGACCTCCCAGAATCCTCCTCACCTCTCCGGTCAGGTCTGTGTTTTTATTAATAGAGATAAGAGTGATGTCATGTGACCTCCCAGAATCCTCCTCACCTCTCCGGTCAGGTCTGAGTTTTATTAATAGAGATGAGAATGATGTCATGTGACCTCCCAGAATCCTCCTCACCTCTCCGGTCAGGTCTGTGTTTTATTAATAGAGATGAGAGTGATGTCATGTGACCTCCCAGAATCCTCCTCACCTCTCCGGTCAGGTCTGTGTTTTATTAATAGAGATAAGAGTGATGTCATGTGACCTCCCAGAATCCTCCTCACCTCTCCGGTCAGGTCTGTGTTTTATTAATAGAGATGAGAGTGATGTCATGTGACCTCCCAGAATCCTCCTCACCTCTCCGGTCAGGTCTGTGTTTTATTAATAGAGATGAGAGTGATGTCATGTGACCTCCCAGAATCCTCCTCACCTCTCCGGTCAGGTCTGTGTTTTATTAATAGAGATGAGAGTGATGTCATGTGACCTCCCAGAATCCTCCTCTCCTCTCCGGTCAGGTCTGTGTTTTATTAATAGAGATAAGAGTGATGTCATGTGACCTCCCAGAATCCTCCTCACCTCTCCGGTCAGGTCTGTGTTTTATTAATAGAGATGAGAGTGATGTCATGTGACCTCCCAGAATCCTCCTCACCTCTCCGGTCAGGTCTGTGTTTTATTAATAGAGATAAGAGTGATGTCATGTGACCTCCCAGAATCCTCCTCACCTCTCCGGTCAGGTCTGTGTTTTATTAATAGAGATGAGAGTGATGTCATATGACCCTCCCAGAATCCTCCTCACCTCTCCGGTCAGGTCTGTGTTTTATTAATAGAGATGAGAGTGATGTCATGTGACCTCCCAGAATCCTCCTCTCCTCTCCGGTCAGGTCTGTGTTTTATTAATAGAGATGAGAGTGATGTCATGTGACCTCCCAGAATCCTCCTCTCCTCTCCGGTCAGGTCTGTGTTTTATTAATAGAGATAAGAGTGATGTCATGTGACCTCCCAGAATCCTCCTCACCTCTCCGGTCAGGTCTGTGTTTTATTAATAGAGATGAGAGTGATGTCATGTGACCTCCCAGAATCCTCCTCACCTCTCCGGTCAGGTCTGTGTTTTATTAATAGAGATAAGAGTGATGTCATGTGACCTCCCAGAATCCTCCTCACCTCTCCGGTCAGGTCTGTGTTTTATTAATAGAGATGAGAGTGATGTCATATGACCCTCCCAGAATCCTCCTCACCTCTCCGGTCAGGTCTGTGTTTTATTAATAGAGATGAGAGTGATGTCATGTGACCTCCCAGAATCCTCCTCTCCTCTCCGGTCAGGTCTGTGTTTTATTAATAGAGATGAGAGTGATGTCATGTGACCTCCCAGAATCCTCCTCACCTCTCCGGCCAGGTCTGTGTTTTATTAATAGAGATAAGAGTGATGTCATGTGACCCCCCAGAATCCTCCTCACCTCTCCGGTCAGGTCTGTGTTTTTATTAATAGAGATAAGAGTGATGTCATGAGACCTCCCAGAATCCTCCTCACCTCTCCGGTCAGGTCTGTGTATTATTAATAGAGATAAGAGTGATGTCATGTGACCTCCCAGAATCCTCCTCACCTCTCCGGTCAGGTCTGTGTTTTTATTAATAGAGATAAGAGTGATGTCATGTGACCTCCCAGAATCCTCCTCACCTCTCCGGTCAGGTCTGTGTTTTATTAATAGAGATAAGAGTGATGTCATGTGACCTCCCAGAATCCTCCTCACCTCTCCGGTCAGGTCTGTGTTTTATTAATAGAGATGAGAGTGATGTCATGTGACCTCCCAGAATCCTCCTCACCTCTCCGGTCAGGTCTGTGTTTTATTAATAGAGATGAGAGTGATGTCATGTGACCTCCCAGAATCCTCCTCACCTCTCCGGTCAGGTCTGTGTATTATTAATAGAGATGAGAGTGATGTCATGTGACCTCCCAGAATCCTCCTCACCTCTCCGGTCAGGTCTGTGTATTATTAATAGAGATGAGAGTGATGTCATGTGACCTCCCAGAATCCTCCTCACCTCTCCGGTCAGGTCTGTGTTTTATTAATAGAGATAAGAGTGATGTCATGTGACCTCCCAGAATCCTCCTCACCTCTCCGGTCAGGTCTGTGTTTTTATTAATAGAGATAAGAGTGATGTCATGTGACCTCCCAGAATCCTCCTCACCTCTCCGGTCAGGTCTGTGTTTTATTAATAGAGATAAGAGTGATGTCATGTGACCTCCCAGAATCCTCCTCACCTCTCCGGTCAGGTCTGAGTTTTATTAATAGAGATAAGAGTGACGTCATGTGACCTCCCAGAATCCTCCTCACCTCTCCGGTCAGGTCTGAGTTTTATTAATAGAGATGAGAATGATGTCATGTGACCTCCCAGAATCCTCCTCACCTCTCCGGTCAGGTCTGTGTTTTATTAATAGAGATGAGAGTGATGTCATGTGACCTCCCAGAATCCTCCTCACCTCTCCGGTCAGGTCTGTGTTTTATTAATAGAGATGAGAGTGATGTCATATGACCCTCCCAGAATCCTCCTCACCTCTCCGGTCAGGTCTGTGTTTTATTAATAGAGATGAGAGTGATGTCATGTGACCTCCCAGAATCCTCCTCTCCTCTCCGGTCAGGTCTGTGTTTTATTAATAGAGATAAGAGTGATGTCATGTGACCTCCCAGAATCCTCCTCACCTCTCCGGTCAGGTCTGTGTTTTATTAATAGAGATGAGAGTGATGTCATGTGACCTCCCAGAATCCTCCTCACCTCTCCGGTCAGGTCTGTGTTTTATTAATAGAGATAAGAGTGATGTCATGTGACCTCCCAGAATCCTCCTCACCTCTCCGGTCAGGTCTGTGTTTTATTAATAGAGATGAGAGTGATGTCATATGACCCTCCCAGAATCCTCCTCACCTCTCCGGTCAGGTCTGTGTTTTATTAATAGAGATGAGAGTGATGTCATGTGACCTCCCAGAATCCTCCTCTCCTCTCCGGTCAGGTCTGTGTTTTATTAATAGAGATGAGAGTGATGTCATGTGACTTCCCAGAATCCTCCTCACCTCTCCGGCCAGGTCTGTGTTTTATTAATAGAGATAAGAGTGATGTCATGTGACCCCCCAGAATCCTCCTCACCTCTCCGGTCAGGTCTGTGTTTTTATTAATAGAGATAAGAGTGATGTCATGTGACCTCCCAGAATCCTCCTCACCTCTCCGGTCAGGTCTGTGTTTTATTAATAGAGATGAGAGTGATGTCATGTGACCTCCCAGAATCCTCCTCACCTCTCCGGTCAGGTCTGTGTTTTATTAATAGAGATAAGAGTGACGTCATGTGACCTCCCAGAATCCTCCTCACCTCTCCGGTCAGGTCTGTGTTTTTATTAATAGAGATAAGAGTGACGTCATGTGACCTCCCAGAATCCTCCTCACCTCTCCGGTCAGGTCTGTGTTTTATTAATAGAGATGAGAGTGACGTCATGTGACCTCCCAGAATCCTCCTCACCTCTCCGGTCAGGTCTGTGTTTTATTAATAGAGATGAGAGTGATGTCATGTGACCTCCCAGAATCCTCCTCACCTCTCCGGTCAGGTCTGTGTTTTATTAATAGAGATAAGAGTGACGTCATGTGACCTCCCAGAATCCTCCTCACCTCTCCGGTCAGGTCTGTGTTTTATCAATAGAGATAAGAGTGACGTCATGTGACCTCCCAGAATCCTCCTCACCTCTCCGGTCAGGTCTGTGTTTTATTAATAGAGATGAGAGTGACGTCATGTGACCTCCCAGAATCCTCCTCACCTCTCCGGTCAGGTCTGTGTTTTATTAATAGAGATGAGAGTGATGTCATGTGACCTCCCAGAATCCTCCTCACCTCTCCGGTCAGGTCTGTGTTTTATTAATAGAGATGAGAGTGACGTCATGTGACCTCCCAGAATCCTCCTCACCTCTCCGGTCAGGTCTGTGTTTTATTAATAGAGATAAGAGTGATGTCATGTGACCTCCCAGAATCCTCCTCACCTCTCCGGTCAGGTCTGTGTTTTATTAATAGAGATAAGAGTGATGTCATGTGACCTCCCAGAATCCTCCTCACCTCTCCGGTCAGGTCTGTGTTTTATTAATAGAGATGAGAGTGATGTCATGTGACCTCCCAGAATCCTCCTCACCTCTCCGGTCAGGTCTGTGTTTTATTAATAGAGATGAGAGTGATGTCATGTGACCTCCCAGAATCCTCCTCACCTCTCCGGTCAGGTCTGTGTTTTATTAATAGAGATGAGAGTGACGTCATGTGACCTCCCAGAATCCTCCTCACCTCTCCGGTCAGGTCTGTGTTTTATTAATAGAGATAAGAGTGATGTCATGTGACCTCCCAGAATGCTCCTCACCTCTCCGGTCAGGTCTGAGTTTTATTAATAGAGATAAGAGTGATGTCATGTGACCTCCCAGAATCCTCCTCACCTCTCGGGTCAGGTCTGTGTTTTATTAATAGAGATAAGAGTGATGTCATGTGACCTCCCAGAATCCTCCTCACCTCTCCGGTCAGTAGAGCGATGATATCCAGGGTGAGGTTCAGTAATTTTTGTGCTAGTTCTTGCCCAATTTTTGTATTGGTGGATTCGGTGCCTTTTTTCTTTAGATGTCTGCTGTCCTAGAAACACAGAGCAATCCAAATGTCAACTTTTTTTTTTTGTACAGGATCTATAGCAGAATAATGATTGAAGGCAATGGACCTTCTCATCTAACTATTCAGCCCTTTCTCCTTCCTTCATAAATGGAGTTACATAAGAGATCAGACTACTGGAGCTATAGCTTGGGCTAGTCATATACAGTCAGAAAAAAAGTCCAACCTCCTGTTCTCAGTATGATCGTGGCTTCCAATCGTTGTTTTCACTGTTCCTGTAGTTTTGCTGGTGATAAAAACAGGATTTCTGACTGTAATATCCTTTTCTTGGAGTACATTTTGGGGCACAGGACGAAGCATTCAGGTATGCTGGGTTATGCTGCCACCTTCAGTAGACTGTAAGGACAGCCCAGTATAATCCCTTCCACTCCCATCATGTTCCAGTTTTGTAGAAATGCAATATTAGGAGCTAAGATAGGAAGAAAAGTGAGGGGCCAACGTCCTGTAATGTACTCCAAGAAATGGACTTTACAGGAAGACATGAAATACTATTTTATGAACGGCTCATTACGAGACACAGGATGAAGTCATTCAGGAACATGAGGCTTTCCACAAGCCATTGAACTAAAGCGGGTTTTAGAAAAGGAAATACTATGGCCAAGATTTGACCCTAGATGCTACTCAAGGCCTAATGTTCACTCAGAAAAAATGGATTCATCCTATAAAGTACTTTCTGGGTAGGAACTTTCTTGGTTGTGACATGAGAAATATTCCTTCCAAATGCGGTGATAGACTTAGAAGTCACTTCCTAGCTTTTAAAAGCAAAGGAACTGAAGGGAACAGGTCTTCAACGGCCTTTCAGGAAATAGAAAGGAATTCTCAGGTACATGCAGGCCATAATCTACAGCTAATCCATTGCAGGAGCTATGCCAACCTTCAGATGAATACTACTTACTCAATTTACCCCCACCCATCTCTTGGTGGTCAGAGGTGCCCCTTAACCTACCAGGGTATTCAGCATCTCCTGTCTCTTCCTCTTTTTGATCTGTTTTGAAACATGCATGGCATGTCTATTGACAAAGACAGTGGGAACGGATTCCTTCTTCAGGACCCTCTTGTCTGCATTTACACAGTAACATTGAATGGTGAAATGTTCGGAGCACACTCGGTACGAGTCAAATTTCTTTCCGTCATAGATTTTTTTTGCCATCTCGTCCAGGTTGCCAAAGATCTGTCCACTCTGTTCAATGGCTTGTAGCCATAATTTAATGCGGTCCAGTGTGGTGGGGAAAGCATGGAGAATTACATTGGTGTAGTTATTCTTCATTCCAGCATAGTTCCGGCAGTAGTCCACGATGCATTTTGGCATCTTTCTACCTGGAATTCTGAAAAACAGAAAGAAGAAATATTTGTAGAGAAAAAACAAAAAAAGGTCAATGATATTGAACAACATTCCTCTTCTCTGTCCCACCATTATACATTGATGTGGAGGAACCTTCCTCTTCTCTGTCCCACCATTATACATTGATGTGGAGGAACGTTCCTCTTCTCTGTCCCACCATTATACATTGATGTGGAGGAACGTTCCTCTTCTCCGTCCCTCCATTATACATTGATGTGGAGGAACGTTCCCCTTCTCTGTCCCTCCATTATACATTGATGTGGAGGAACGTTCCTCTTCTCTGTCCCTCCATTATACATTGATGTGGAGGAACGTTCCTCTTCTCCGTCCCTCCATTATACATTGATGTGGAGGAACGTTCCTCTTCTCCGTCCCTCCATTATACATTGATGTGGAGGAACGTTCCTCTTCTCTGTCCCTCCATTATACATTGATGTGGAGGAACGTTCCTCTTCTCTGTCCCTCCATTATACATTGATGTGGAGGAACGTTCCTCTTCTCTGTCCCTCCATTATACATTGATGTGGAGGAACGTTCCTCTTCTCTGTCCCTCCATTATACATTGATGTGGAGGAACGTTCCCCTTCTCTGTCCCTCCATTATACATTGATGTGGAGGAACGTTCCTCTTCTCTGTCCCACCATTATACATTGATGTGGAGGAACGTTCCTCTTCTCTGTCCCACCATTATACATTGATGTGGAGGAACGTTCCTCTTCTCTGTCCCTCCATTATACATTGATGTGGAGGAACGTTCCTCTTCTCTGTCCCTCCATTATACATTGATGTGGAGGAACGTTCCCCTTCTCTGTCCCACCATTATACATTGATGTGGAGGAACGTTCCTCTTCTCTGTCCCTCCATTATACATTGATGTGGAGGAACGTTCCTCTTCTCTGTCCCTCCATTATACATTGATGTGGAGGAACGTTCCTCTTCTCTGTCCCACCATTATACATTGATGTGGAGGAACGTTCCTCTTCTCTGTCCCTCCATTATACATTGATGTGGAGGAACGTTCCTCTTCTCTGTCCCTCCATTATACATTGATGTGGAGGAACGTTCCTCTTCTCTGTCCCACCATTATACATTGATGTGGAGGAACGTTCCTCTTCTCTGTCCCTCCATTATACATTGATGTGGAGGAACGTTCCTCTTCTCTGTCCCTCCATTATACATTGATGTGGAGGAACGTTCCTCTTCTCTGTCCCACCATTATACATTGATGTGGAGGAACCTTCCTCTTCTCTGTCCCACCATTATACATTGATGTGGAGGAACGTTCCTCTTCTCTGTCCCTCCATTATACATTGATGTGGAGGAACGTTCCTCTTCTCTGTCCCTCCATTATACATTGATGTGGAGGAACGTTCCTCTTCTCTGTCCCTCCATTATACATTGATGTGGAGGAACGTTCCTCTTCTCTGTCCCTCCATTATACATTGATGTGGAGGAACGTTCCTCTTCTCTGTCCCACCATTATACATTGATGTGGAGGAACGTTCCCCTTCTCTGTCCCACCATTATACATTGATGTGGAGGAACGTTCCTCTTCTCTGTCCCACCATTATACATTGATGTGGAGGAACGTTCCTCTTCTCTGTCCCACCATTATACATTGATGTGGAGGAACGTTCCTCTTCTCTGTCCCTCCATTATACATTGATGTGGAGGAACGTTCCTCTTCTCTGTCCCTCCATTATACATTGATGTGGAGGAACGTTCCTCTTCTCTGTCCCTCCATTATACATTGATGTGGAGGAACGTTCCCCTTCTCTGTCCCTCCATTATACATTGATGTGGAGGAACGTTCCTCTTCTCTGTCCCTCCATTATACATTGATGTGGAGGAACGTTCCTCTTCTCTGTCCCTCCATTATACATTGATGTGGAGGAACGTTCCTCTTCTCTGTCCCTCCATTATACATTGATGTGGAGGAACGTTCCTCTTCTCTGTCCCTCCATTATACATTGATGTGGAGGAACGTTCCCCTTCTCTGTCCCTCCATTATACATTGATGTGGAGGAACGTTCCTCTTCTCTGTCCCTCCATTATACATTGATGTGGAGGAACGTTCCTCTTCTCTGTCCCTCCATTATACATTGATGTGGAGGAACGTTCCTCTTCTCTGTCCCACCATTATACATTGATGTGGAGGAACGTTCCTCTTCTCTGTCCCACCATTATACATTGATGTGGAGGAACGTTCCTCTTCTCTGTCCCACCATTATACATTGATGTGGAGGAACGTTCCTCTTCTCTGTCCCTCCATTATACATTGATGTGGAGGAACGTTCCTCTTCTCTGTCCCTCCATTATACATTGATGTGGAGGAACGTTCCTCTTCTCTGTCCCACCATTATACATTGATGTGGAGGAACGTTCCTCTTCTCTGTCCCTCCATTATACATTGATGTGGAGGAACGTTCCTCTTCTCTGTCCCTCCATTATACATTGATGTGGAGGAACGTTCCTCTTCTCTGTCCCACCATTATACATTGATGTGGAGGAACGTTCCTCTTCTCTGTCCCACCATTATACATTGATGTGGAGGAACGTTCCTCTTCTCTGTCCCTCCATTATACATTGATGTGGAGGAACGTTCCTCTTCTCTGTCCCACCATTATACATTGATGTGGAGGAACGTTCCTCTTCTCTGTCCCTCCATTATACATTGATGTGGAGGAACGTTCCTCTTCTCTGTCCCTCCATTATACATTGATGTGGAGGAACGTTCCTCTTCTCTGTCCCTCCATTATACATTGATGTGGAGGAACGTTCCCCTTCTCTGTCCCTCCATTATACATTGATGTGGAGGAACGTTCCTCTTCTCTGTCCCTCCATTATACATTGATGTGGAGGAACGTTCCTCTTCTCTGTCCCACCATTATACATTGATGTGGAGGAACGTTCCTCTTCTCTGTCCCTCCATTATACATTGATGTGGAGGAACGTTCCTCTTCTCTGTCCCTCCATTATACATTGATGTGGAGGAACGTTCCTCTTCTCTGTCCCACCATTATACATTGATGTGGAGGAACGTTCCTCTTCTCTGTCCCACCATTATACATTGATGTGGAGGAACGTTCCTCTTCTCTGTCCCACCATTATACATTGATGTGGAGGAACGTTCCCCTTCTCTGTCCCTCCATTATACATTGATGTGGAGGAACGTTCCTCTTCTCTGTCCCATTATACATTGATGTGGAGGAACGTTCCTCTTCTCTGTCCCTCCATTATACATTGATGTGGAGGAACGTTCCTCTTCTCTGTCCCACCATTATACATTGATGTGGAGGAACGTTCCTCTTCTCTGTCCCACCATTATACATTGATGTGGAGGAACGTTCCTCTTCTCTGTCCCACCATTATACATTGATGTGGAGGAACGTTCCTCTTCTCTGTCCCTCCATTATACATTGATGTGGAGGAACGTTCCCCTTCTCTGTCCCTCCATTATACATTGATGTGGAGGAACGTTCCTCTTCTCTGTCCCACCATTATACATTGATGTGGAGGAACGTTCCTCTTCTCTGTCCCACCATTATACATTGATGTGGAGGAACGTTCCTCTTCTCTGTCCCTCCATTATACATTGATGTGGAGGAACGTTCCTCTTCTCTGTCCCACCATTATACATTGATGTGGAGGAACGTTCCTCTTCTCTGTCCCTCCATTATACATTGATGTGGAGGAACGTTCCTCTTCTCTGTCCCACCATTATACATTGATGTGGAGGAACGTTCCCCTTCTCTGTCCCTCCATTATACATTGATGTGGAGGAACGTTCCTCTTCTCTGTCCCTCCATTATACATTGATGTGGAGGAACGTTCCTCTTCTCTGTCCCTCCATTATACATTGATGTGGAGGAACGTTCCTCTTCTCTGTCCCACCATTATACATTGATGTGGAGGAACGTTCCTCTTCTCTGTCCCACCATTATACATTGATGTGGAGGAACGTTCCCCTTCTCTGTCCCTCCATTATACATTGATGTGGAGGAACGTTCCCCTTCTCTGTCCCTCCATTATACATTGATGTAGAGGAACGTTCCTCTTCTCTGTCCCTCCATTATACATTGATGTGGAGGAACGTTCCTCTTCTCTGTCCCTCCATTATACATTGATGTGGAGGAACGTTCCTCTTCTCTGTCCCTCCATTATACATTGATGTGGAGGAACGTTCCTCTTCTCTGTCCCACCATTATACATTGATGTGGAGGAACGTTCCTCTTCTCTGTCCCTCCATTATACATTGATGTAGAGGAACGTTCCCCTTCTCTGTCCCTCCATTATACATTGATGTGGAGGAACGTTCCCCTTCTCCGTCCCTCCATTATACATTGATGTGGAGGAACGTTCCCCTTCTCCGTCCCTCCATTATACATTGATGTGGAGGAACGTTCCTCTTCTCTGTCCCTCCATTATACATTGATGTGGAGGAACGTTCCTCTTCTCTGTCCCTCCATTATACATTGATGTGGAGGAACGTTCCCCTTCTCTGTCCCACCATTATACATTGATGTGGAGGAACGTTCCTCTTCTCTGTCCCTCCATTATACATTGATGTGGAGGAACGTTCCTCTTCTCTGTCCCTCCATTATACATTGATGTGGAGGAACGTTCCTCTTCTCTGTCCCTCCATTATACATTGATGTGGAGGAACGTTCCTCTTCTCTGTCCCTCCATTATACATTGATGTGGAGGAACGTTCCCCTTCTCTGTCCCACCATTATACATTGATGTGGAGGAACGTTCCTCTTCTCTGTCCCACCATTATACATTGATGTGGAGGAACGTTCCCCTTCTCTGTCCCACCATTATACATTGATGTGGAGGAACGTTCCTCTTCTCTGTCCCACCATTATACATTGATGTGGAGGAACGTTCCTCTTCTCTGTCCCTCCATTATACATTGATGTGGAGGAACGTTCCTCTTCTCTGTCCCACCATTATACATTGATGTGGAGGAACGTTCCTCTTCTCTGTCCCTCCATTATACATTGATGTGGAGGAACGTTCCTCTTCTCTGTCCCTCCATTATACATTGATGTGGAGGAACGTTCCTCTTCTCTGTCCCACCATTATACATTGATGTGGAGGAACGTTCCTCTTCTCTGTCCCACCATTATACATTGATGTGGAGGAACGTTCCCCTTCTCTGTCCCTCCATTATACATTGATGTGGAGGAACGTTCCTCTTCTCTGTCCCTCCATTATACATTGATGTGGAGGAACGTTCCTCTTCTCTGTCCCACCATTATACATTGATGTGGAGGAACGTTCCTCTTCTCTGTCCCTCCATTATACATTGATGTGGAGGAACGTTCCTCTTCTCTGTCCCACCATTATACATTGATGTGGAGGAACGTTCCCCTTCTCCGTCCCACCATTATACATTGATGTGGAGGAACGTTCCTCTTCTCTGTCCCACCATTATACATTGATGTGGAGGAACGTTCCTCTTCTCCGTCCCACCATTATACATTGATGTGGAGGAACGTTCCTCTTCTCTGTCCCTCCATTATACATTGATGTGGAGGAACGTTCCTCTTCTCTGTCCCTCCATTATACATTGATGTGGAGGAACGTTCCCCTTCTCTGTCCCTCCATTATACATTGATGTGGAGGAACGTTCCTCTTCTCTGTCCCTCCATTATACATTGATGTGGAGGAACGTTCCTCTTCTCTGTCCCTCCATTATACATTGATGTGGAGGAACGTTCCTCTTCTCTGTCCCTCCATTATACATTGATGTGGAGGAACGTTCCCCTTCTCTGTCCCACCATTATACATTGATGTGGAGGAACGTTCCTCTTCTCTGTCCCTCCATTATACATTGATGTGGAGGAACGTTCCTCTTCTCTGTCCCTCCATTATACATTGATGTGGAGGAACGTTCCTCTTCTCTGTCCCTCCATTATACATTGATGTGGAGGAACGTTCCTCTTCTCTGTCCCTCCATTATACATTGATGTGGAGGAACGTTCCCCTTCTCTGTCCCACCATTATACATTGATGTGGAGGAACGTTCCTCTTCTCTGTCCCTCCATTATACATTGATGTGGAGGAACGTTCCTCTTCTCTGTCCCACCATTATACATTGATGTGGAGGAACGTTCCCCTTCTCCGTCCCACCATTATACATTGATGTGGAGGAACGTTCCTCTTCTCTGTCCCTCCATTATACATTGATGTGGAGGAACGTTCCTCTTCTCTGTCCCACCATTATACATTGATGTGGAGGAACGTTCCTCTTCTCTGTCCCTCCATTATACATTGATGTGGAGGAACGTTCCTCTTCTCTGTCCCTCCATTATACATTGATGTGGAGGAACGTTCCTCTTCTCTGTCCCTCCATTATACATTGATGTGGAGGAACGTTCCCCTTCTCTGTCCCTCCATTATACATTGATGTGGAGGAACGTTCCTCTTCTCTGTCCCTCCATTATACATTGATGTGGAGGAACGTTCCTCTTCTCTGTCCCTCCATTATACATTGATGTGGAGGAACGTTCCTCTTCTCTGTCCCTCCATTATACATTGATGTGGAGGAACGTTCCTCTTCTCTGTCCCACCATTATACATTGATGTGGAGGAACGTTCCTCTTCTCTGTCCCACCATTATACATTGATGTGGAGGAACGTTCCTCTTCTCTGTCCCTCCATTATACATTGATGTGGAGGAACGTTCCTCTTCTCTGTCCCACCATTATACATTGATGTGGAGGAACGTTCCTCTTCTCTGTCCCACCATTATACATTGATGTGGAGGAACGTTCCTCTTCTCTGTCCCACCATTATACATTGATGTGGAGGAACGTTCCTCTTCTCTGTCCCTCCATTATACATTGATGTAGAGGAACGTTCCCCTTCTCTGTCCCTCCATTATACATTGATGTAGAGGAACGTTCCTCTTCTCTGTCCCTCCATTATACATTGATGTGGAGGAACGTTCCTCTTCTCTGTCCCTCCATTATACATTGATGTGGAGGAACGTTCCTCTTCTCTGTCCCTCCATTATACATTGATGTGGAGGAACGTTCCTCTTCTCTGTCCCTCCATTATACAT
The DNA here is from genome assembly GCF_037356315.1 of Lithobates pipiens. Taxonomy (NCBI): domain Eukaryota; kingdom Metazoa; phylum Chordata; class Amphibia; order Anura; family Ranidae; genus Lithobates; species Lithobates pipiens. Next base: position 597,932 of record NW_027507900.1, read on the forward strand.
TGATGTGGAGGAACGTTCCCCTTCTCTGTCCCACCATTATACATTGATGTGGAGGAACGTTCCTCTTCTCTGTCCCTCCATTATACATTGATGTGGAGGAACGTTCCTCTTCTCTGTCCCTCCATTATACATTGATGTGGAGGAACGTTCCCCTTCTCTGTCCCACCATTATACATTGATGTGGAGGAACGTTCCTCTTCTCTGTCCCTCCATTATACATTGATGTGGAGGAACGTTCCTCTTCTCTGTCCCACCATTATACATTGATGTGGAGGAACGTTCCCCTTCTCCGTCCCACCATTATACATTGATGTGGAGGAACGTTCCTCTTCTCTGTCCCTCCATTATACATTGATGTGGAGGAACGTTCCTCTTCTCTGTCCCACCATTATACATTGATGTGGAGGAACGTTCCTCTTCTCTGTCCCTCCATTATACATTGATGTGGAGGAACGTTCCTCTTCTCTGTCCCTCCATTATACATTGATGTGGAGGAACGTTCCTCTTCTCTGTCCCTCCATTATACATTGATGTGGAGGAACGTTCCCCTTCTCTGTCCCTCCATTATACATTGATGTGGAGGAACGTTCCTCTTCTCTGTCCCTCCATTATACATTGATGTGGAGGAACGTTCCTCTTCTCTGTCCCTCCATTATACATTGATGTGGAGGAACGTTCCTCTTCTCTGTCCCTCCATTATACATTGATGTGGAGGAACGTTCCTCTTCTCTGTCCCACCATTATACATTGATGTGGAGGAACGTTCCTCTTCTCTGTCCCACCATTATACATTGATGTGGAGGAACGTTCCTCTTCTCTGTCCCTCCATTATACATTGATGTGGAGGAACGTTCCTCTTCTCTGTCCCACCATTATACATTGATGTGGAGGAACGTTCCTCTTCTCTGTCCCACCATTATACATTGATGTGGAGGAACGTTCCTCTTCTCTGTCCCTCCATTATACATTGATGTAGAGGAACGTTCCCCTTCTCTGTCCCTCCATTATACATTGATGTAGAGGAACGTTCCCCTTCTCTGTCCCTCCATTATACATTGATGTGGAGGAACGTTCCTCTTCTCTGTCCCTCCATTATACATTGATGTGGAGGAACGTTCCTCTTCTCTGTCCCTCCATTATACATTGATGTGGAGGAACGTTCCTCTTCTCTGTCCCACCATTATACATTGATGTGGAGGAACGTTCCCCTTCTCTGTCCCTCCATTATACATTGATGTGGAGGAACGTTCCTCTTCTCTGTCCCTCCATTATACATTGATGTGGAGGAACGTTCCTCTTCTCTGTCCCACCATTATACATTGATGTGGAGGAACGTTCCCCTTCTCTGTCCCTCCATTATACATTGATGTGGAGGAACGTTCCTCTTCTGTGATCACATGACCCCTCACTCTTCTATGATCACATGACCCTTCAGTGTCCCCTCCCTCTTCTCTGATTACATGACCCTTCAGTGTTCTCCACTCTTCTCTGATCACATGACCCCCTCACTCTTCTCTGATCACATGACCCCTCACTCTTCTATGATCACATGACCCTTCAGTGTCCCCTCCCTCTTCTCTGATTACATGACCCCTCAGTGTTCTCCACTCTTCTCTGATCACATGACCCCCTCACTCTTCTCTGATCACATGACCCCTCAGTGTTCTCTCCTCTTATCACATGACCACTCAGTGTCCCCTCCCTCTTCTCTGATCACATGACCCCCCCTCTTCTCTGATCACATGACCCCCTCAGTGTCCCCTCCCTCATCTCTGATCACATGACCCCTCCCTCTTCTCTGATCACATGACCCCTCAGTGTCTCACCAGGGAGATGTAGGATTGGTTCCTCTATCACAGATCGGATAGAATGCAGTCACAGATCACACAGCTTTTTCCTGTAATGAGGACTACATCCCCCACAATACATTGCAGCTTCTTCCTGTTCTCCCCGTGACGTCATCCCCCACAATGCATCATCCCTGCTCTTCTGTCTTCTGACTGAGCGTTCCTTCAGCCGGAAGTTCAGACACGTCATCGGAAGTGACATCACGGAGGATTGTGGGAATTGTGTTATTTAGGTATGTCCGCCTCTAGAGGGCGATGTGTCCTCTGTACGTGTGTTCCTATGAATCTCAGCCGATCGGTGTGTGTGGGGGGGTCATATCACTGATCTGATCGGACTGTAATACCCTGCGCTCTGTCTGCTCGAACCCCGCCTCTTCCCAGCGGAGGATCAGCCAATAAGAACTTCCCTACATGAGACCAGACTCCGGAAACATGGCGGCCCTTCTGGGGACACCTCCCTCCCCCTCTAGTGTCCGGAGATATCATTCCCTCCGACACTCCGCGCTCACTTCCTGATCGTTCATAGCGAGTGCAGCGACCGAGGTGAGACTCCCGACCCGTTCCACGCCACCCTCCCCCTCCTGTATATATTACAGTGTGTACGTCACTGGAGGGGGTTATATACCGCTACAATGTGTCTATCACCCCTCCCCCTCCTATATATCTCCTCCCCCTATATATTATACAGTGTGTACGTCACTGGAGGGGGTAATATACCTCTATACTATGTATATCACCCATCCTCTGTATATTATACAGTGTGTACGTCATTGGAGGGGGTATTATACCTCTATACTGTGTATATCACCCCTCCCCCTCTTATATACCCCCTCCCCTGTATATTATACAGTGTGTACATCACTGGAGGGGGTATTATATCGCTATACTGTGTATATCACCCCTCCCCCTCCTATATACCCCTCCCCTGTATATATTACAGTGTGTACGTCACTGGAGGGGGTATTATACCTCTATACTGTGTATATCACCCCTCCCCCTATATTATACAGTGTGTACGTCACTGGAGGGGGTAATATACCTCTATAATGTGTCTATCACCCCTCCCCCTCCCCTGTATATTATACAGTGTATACGTCACTGGAAGGGGTAATATACCTCTATACTGTGTATATCGCCCATCCTCTGTATATTATACAGTGTGTACGTCATTGGAGGGGGTATTATACCTCTATAATGTGTCTATCACCCCTCCCCCTCTATATACCCCCTCCCCTGTATATTATACAGTGTATACGTCACTGGAAGGGGTAATATACCTCTATACTGTGTATATCACCCATCCTCTGTATATTATACAGTGTGTACGTCATTGGAGGGGGTATTATACCTCTATACTGTGTATATCACCCCTCCCCCTCTTATATACCCCCTCCCCTGTATATTATACAGTGTTTACATCACTGGAGGGGGTATTATATCGCTATACTGTGTATATCACCCCTCCCCCTCCTATATACCCCCTCCCCTGTATATATTACAGTGTGTACATCACTGGAGGGGGTATTATACCTCTATACTGTGTATATCGCCCCTCCCCCTATATTATACAGTGTGTACATCACTGGAGGGGGTAATATTCCTCTATAATGTGTCTATCACCCCTCCCCCTCCCCTGTATATTATACAGTGTATACATCACTGGAGGGGGTAATATTCCTCTATAATGTGTCTATCACCCCTCCCCCTCTATATATACAATCCTATACACACCGGTGATCCAGAGGAATGTGAAACTCCAGCAAAGTTTTCTCCAATCTACTCCAGTAGAGGAACAATTCCTTCCTGATCCCCCGAGAGACGCCAGATACCCCGGATCTCCCTACAAATGTCCCCCGTTATATTCTGTACATTCAGGAAATAATCCCGACTTTTCTCATCTGTCCGGATCCCCTCCGGAGGAGTCCATTCCACGTCCTCACAGCTCTTACTGTGAAGAAACCTTTCCGTAATCTCTTTTCCTCCAGATTTAAAGAGACCCCCTTGTCCTCTGTGATGACCGTAAAGAGAATAACTCAACACCAAGTTCACTATATGGACCCCCCTTATATATTTATACACGGAGATCATATCCCCCCTTATGTATTTATACACGGAGATCATATCCCCCCCTTATGTATTTATACATGGAGATCATATCCCCCTTATGTATTTATACTTGGAGATCATATCCCCCCTTATGTATTTATACATGTTGATCATATCCCCCCTTATGTATTTATACATGGAGATCATATCCCCCCTTATGTATTTATACATGGAGATCATATCCCCCCTTATGTATTTATACATGGAGATCATATCCCCCCTTATGTATTTATACATGGAGATCATATCCCCCCTTATGTATTTATACACGGAGATCATATCCCCCCTTATGTATTTATACATGGAGATCATATCCCCCTTATGTATTTATACATGGAGATCATATCCCCCCTTATGTATTTATACACGGAGATCATATCCCCCCTTATGTATTTATACACGGAGATCATATCCCCCCTTATGTATTTATACATGGAGATCATATCCCCCTTATGTATTTATACACGGAGATCATATCCCCCTTATGTATTTATACACGGAGATCATATCCCCCTTATGTATTTATACACGGAGATCATATCCCCCCTTATGTATTTATACATGGAGATCATATCCCCCTTATGTATTTATACATGGAGATCATATCCCCCCTTATGTATTTATACACGGAGATCATATCCCCCCTTATGTATTTATACATGGAGATCATATCCCCCCTTATGTATTTATACATGGAGATCATATCCCCCCTTATGTATTTATACATGGAGATCATATCCCCCTTATGTATTTATACATGGAGATCAATACCCCCCCCTTATGTATTTATACACGGAGATCATATCCCCCTTATGTATTTATACACGGAGATCATATCCCCCTTATGTATTTATACATGGAGATCAATACCCCCCCCCCTTATGTATTTATACACGGAGATCATATCCCCCCTTATGTATTTATACATGGAGATCATATCCCCCCTTATGTATTTATACATGGAGATCATATCCCCCCCTTATGTATTTATACACGGAGATCATATCCCCCCCTTATGTATTTATACACGGAGATCATATCCCCCCCTTATGTATTTATACACGGAGATCATATCCCCCCCTTATGTATTTATACACGGAGATCATATCCCCCCCTTATGTATTTATACACGGAGATCATATCCCCCCTTATGTATTTATACACGGAGATCATATCCCCCCTTATGTATTTATACATGGAGATCATATCCCCCCTTATGTATTTATACATGGAGATCATATCCCCCCTTATGTATTTATACATGGAGATCATATCCCCCCTTATGTATTTATACATGGAGATCATATCCCCCCTTATGTATTTATACACGGAGATCATATCCCCCCTTATGTATTTATACATGGAGATCATATCCCCCTTATGTATTTATACATGGAGATCATATCCCCCCTTATGTATTTATACACGGAGATCATATCCCCCCTTATGTATTTATACACGGAGATCATATCCCCCCTTATGTATTTATACATGGAGATCATATCCCCCTTATGTATTTATACACGGAGATCATATCCCCCTTATGTATTTATACACGGAGATCATATCCCCCTTATGTATTTATACACGGAGATCATATCCCCCCTTATGTATTTATACATGGAGATCATATCCCCCTTATGTATTTATACATGGAGATCATATCCCCCCTTATGTATTTATACACGGAGATCATATCCCCCCTTATGTATTTATACATGGAGATCATATCCCCCCTTATGTATTTATACATGGAGATCATATCCCCCCTTATGTATTTATACATGGAGATCATATCCCCCTTATGTATTTATACATGGAGATCAATACCCCCCCCCCTTATGTATTTATACACGGAGATCATATCCCCCTTATGTATTTATACACGGAGATCATATCCCCCTTATGTATTTATACATGGAGATCAATACCCCCCCCCCTTATGTATTTATACACGGAGATCATATCCCCCCTTATGTATTTATACATGGAGATCATATCCCCCCTTATGTATTTATACATGGAGATCATATCCCCCCCTTATGTATTTATACACGGAGATCATATCCCCCCCTTATGTATTTATACACGGAGATCATATCCCCCCCTTATGTATTTATACACGGAGATCATATCCCCCCCTTATGTATTTATACACGGAGATCATATCCCCCCCTTATGTATTTATACACGGAGATCATATCCCCCCTTATGTATTTATACACGGAGATCATATCCCCCCTTATGTATTTATACATGGAGATCATATCCCCCCTTTATTTATTTATACACGGAGATCATATCCCCCCTTATGTATTTATACATGGAGATCATATCCCCCTTATGTATTTATACATGGAGATCATATCCCCCTTATGTATTTATACATGGAGATCATACCCCCCCTCATGTATTTATACACGGAGATCATATCCCCCCTTATGTATTTATACATGGAGATCATATCCCCCCTTATGTATTTATACATGGAGATCATATCCCCCTTATGTATTTATACATGGAGATCATACCCCCCCTCATGTATTTATACACGGAGATCATATCCCCCCTTATGTATTTATACATGGAGATCATATCCCCCCTTTATTTATACACGGAGATCATATCCCCCTTATGTATTTATACATGGAGATCATACCCCCCCTCATGTATTTATACATGGAGATCATATCCCCCTTATGTATTTATACATGGAGATCATATCCCCCCTTTATTTATTTATACACGGAGATCATATCCCCCCTTATGTATTTATACATGGAGATCATATCCCCCCTTATGTATTTATACATGGAGATCATATCCCCCCTTATGTATTTATACACGGAGATCATATCCCCCCTTATGTATTTATACATGGAGATCATATCCCCCCTTTATTTATTTATACACGGAGATCATATCCCCCCTTATGTATTTATACATGGAGATCATATCCCCCCTTGTGTATTTATACATGGAGATCATATCCCCCCTTTATTTATTTATACACGGAGATCATATTTCCCTTATGTATTTATACATGGAGATCATACCCCCCCTCATGTATTTATACACGGAGATCATATCCCCCCTTATGTATTTATACATGGAGATCATATCCCTCCTTATGTATTTATACATGGAGATCATATCCCCCTTATGTATTTATACATGGAGATCATACCCCCCTTATGTATTTATACATGGAGATCATAACCCCCCTTATGTATTTATACACGGAGATCATATCCCCCTTATGTATTTATACATGGAGATCATACCCCCCTTATGTATTTATACATGGAGATCATATCCCCCCTCATGTATTTATACATGGAGATCATATCCCCCTTATGTATTTATACATGGAGATCATATCCCCCCCTTTATGTATTTATACACGGAGATCATACCCCCCCTTATGTATTTATACATGGAGATCATATCCCCCCCCCCCTTATGTATTTGTACATGGAGATCATACCCCCTTATGTATTTATACATGGAGATCATACCCCCTTATGTATTTATACATGGAGATCATACCCCCCCCCCCCCTTATGTATTTATACATGGAGATCATACCCCCCTTATGTATTTATACATGGAGATCATACCCCCCTTATGTATTTATACATGGAGATCATACCCCCCCTTATGTATTGATACATGGTGATCATATCCCCCCCTTATGTATTGATACATGGAGATCATACCCCCCTTATGTATTTATACATGGAGATCATATCCCCCCTTATGTATTTATACATGGAGATCATACCCCCCTCATGTATTTATACATGGAGATCATACCCCCCCTTATGTATTTATACATGGAGATCATACCCCCCTCATGTATTTATACATGGAGATCATACCCCCCTTATGTATTTATACATGGAGATCATACCCCCCCTTATGTATTTATACATGGAGATCATACCCCCCCTTATTTATTGATACATGGAGATCATACCCCCCTTATGTATTTATACATGGAGATCATACCCCCCCCTTATGTATTGATACATGGAGATCATACCCCCCTTATGTATTTATACATGGAGATCATATCCCCCCCTTATGTATTTATACATGGAGATCATATCCCCCCCCCTTTATGTATTTATACATGGAGATCATATCCCCCTTATGTATTTATACATGGAGATCATACCCCCCTTATGTATTTATACATGGAGATCATACCCCCCTTATGTATTTATACATGGAGATCATACCCCCCTTATGTATTTATACATGGAGATCATACCCCCCCTTATGTATTGATACATGGTGATCATATCCCCCCCTTATGTATTGATACATGGAGATCATACCCCCCTTATGTATTTATACATGGAGATCATACCCCCCTTATGTATTTATACATGGAGATCATATCCCCCCTTATGTATTTATACATGGAGATCATACCCCCCTCATGTATTTATACATGGAGATCATACCCCCCCTTATGTATTTATACATGGAGATCATACCCCCCTCATGTATTTATACATGGAGATCATACCCCCCCTTATGTATTTATACATGGAGATCATTACCCCCCCCTTATGTATTTATACATGGAGATCATACCCCCCCTTATGTATTTATACATGGAGATCATACCCCCCTTATGTATTGATACATGGAGATCATACCCCCCTTATGTATTTATACATGGAGATCATACCCCCCCCTTATGTATTGATACATGGAGATCATACCCCCCTTATGTATTTATACATGGAGATCATATCCCCCCCTTATGTATTTATACACGGAGATCATATCCCCCTTATGTATTTATACATGGAGATCATACCCCCCCCTTATGTATTTATACACGGAGATCATATCCCCCCCTTATGTATTTATACACGGAGATCATATCCCCCCCTTATGTATTTATACACGGAGATCATATCCCCCCTTATGTATTTATACATGGAGATCATATCCCCCCTTATGTATTTATACATGGAGATCATATCCCCCTTATGTATTTATACATGGAGATCATACCCCCCCTCATGTATTTATACACGGAGATCATATCCCCCCTTATGTATTTATACATGGAGATCATATCCCCCCTTTATTTATACACGGAGATCATATCCCCCTTATGTATTTATACATGGAGATCATACCCCCCCTCATGTATTTATACACGGAGATCATATCCCCCCTTATGTATTTATACACGGAGATCATATCCCCCCTTATGTATTTATACATGGAGATCATATCCCCCCTTTATTTATACACGGAGATCATATCCCCCTTATGTATTTATACATGGAGATCATACCCCCCCTTATGTATTTATACACGGAGATCATATCCCCCCTTATGTATTTATACATGGAGATCATATCCCCTCTTTATTTATACACGGAGATCATATCCCCCTTATGTATTTATACATGGAGATCATACCCCCCTTATGTATTTATACATGGAGATCATATCCCCCCTTATGTATTTATACATGGAGATCATATCCCCCTTATGTATTTATACATGGAGATCATATCCCCCCCTTTATGTATTTATACACGGAGATCATATCCCCCTTATGTATTTATACATGGAGATCATACCCCCCTTATGTATTTATACATGGAGATCATATCCCCCCCCCCTTATGTATTTGTACATGGAGATCATATCCCCCTTATGTATTTATACATGGAGATCATACCCCCTTATGTATTGATACATGGAGATCATACCCCCTTATGTATTTATACATGGAGATCATACCCCCCCTTATGTATTTATACATGGAGATCATACCCCCTTATGTATTTATACATGGAGATCATACCCCCCTTATGTATTTATACATGGAGATCATACCCCCCTTATGTATTTATACATGGAGATCATACCCCCCCCTTATGTATTGATACATGGTGATCATATCCCCCCCTTATGTATTGATACATGGAGATCATACCCCCCTTATGTATTTATACATGGAGATCATTACCCCCCCCTTATGTATTTATACATGGAGATCATACCCCCCTCATGTATTTATACATGGAGATCATACCCCCCCCCTTATGTATTTATACATGGAGATCATACCCCCCCTTATGTATTTATACATGGAGATCATACCCCCCCTTATGTATTGATACATGGAGATCATACCCCCCTTATGTATTTATACATGGAGATCATACCCCCCCCTTATGTATTGATACATGGAGATCATACCCCCCTTATGTATTGATACATGGAGATCATATCCCCCCTTATGTATTTATACATGGAGATCATATCCCCCCCTTATGTATTTATACATGGAGATCATATCCCCCCCCCCCCCCTTTATGTATTTATACATGGAGATCATATCCCCCTTATGTATTTATACATGGAGATCATATCCCCCTTATGTATTTATACATGGAGATCATATCCCCCTTATGTATTTATACATGGAGATCATACCCCCCTTATGTATTTATACATGGAGATCATTACCCCCCCCCCTTATGTATTTATACATGGAGATCATATCCCCCCTTTATTTATTTATACAAGGAGATCATATCCCCCTTATGTATTTATTCATGGAGATCATACCCCCCCTCATGTATTTATACACGGAGATCATATCCCCCCTTATGTATTTATACATGGAGATCATATCCCTCCTTATGTATTTATACATGGAGATCATATCCCCCTTATGTATTTATACATGGAGATCATACCCCCCTTATGTATTTATACATGGAGATCATAACCCCCCTTATGTATTTATACACGGAGATCATATCCCCCCTTATGTATTTATACACAGAGATCATATCCCCCCTTATGTATTTATACATGGAGATCATATCCCCCTTATGTATTTATACATGGAGATCATATCCCCCCCTTTATGTATTTATACACGGAGATCATATCCCCCTTATGTATTTATACATGGAGATCATATCCCCCCCTTATGTATTGATACATGGAGATCATACCCCCTTATGTATTTATACATGGAGATCATACCCCCCCCTTATGTATTTATACATGGAGATCATACCCCCTTATGTATTTATACATGGAGATCATATCCCCCCCTTGTGTATTTATACATGGAGATCATATCCCCCCCCCTTTATGTATTTATACATGGAGATCATATCCCCCTTATGTATTTATACATGGAGATCATACCCCCTTATGTATTTATACATGGAGATCATACCCCCCTTATGTATTTATACATGGAGATCATACCCCCCCTTATGTATTGATACATGGTGATCATATCCCCCCCTTATGTATTGATACATGGAGATCATACCCCCCTTATGTATTTATACATGGAGATCATTACCCCCCCTTATGTATTTATACATGGAGATCATATCCCCCTCATGTATTTATACATGGAGATCATATCCCCCTCATGTATTTATACATGGAGATCATACCCCCCCTTATGTATTTATACATGGAGATCATACCCCCCCTTATGTATTTATACATGGAGATCATACCCCCCCTTATGTATTTATACATGGAGATCATACCCCCTTATGTATTTATACATGGAGATCATACCCCCCTTATGTATTTATACATGGAGATCATACCCCCCCTTATGTATTTATACATGGAGATCATACCCCCCTTATGTATTGATACATGGAGATCATACCCCCCTTATGTATTTATACATGGAGATCATATCCCCCCCTTATGTATTTATACACGGAGATCATATCCCCCCTTATGTATTTATACATGGAGATCATATCCCCCCCCCTTTATGTATTTATACATGGAGATCATATCCCCCCCCCTTTATGTATTTATACATGGTGATTAGAGGGGGATCAATGTGGGTTTTTCTCTGGCCGATGCTGATATTTAGAAGTCGGGACGGCCGATATATGATGCCGATTTTTGCAGCCGATATTTTAAGCCAATTTTTCTTTTTTTGGCAGGTGGTACCGGCTGGCACTGGCAGGTGGGGAAGGGGGGTAGGGGTGTGTGGAAGGGAGGTAGGGGTGTGTGGGGAAGGGGAAGGGGGGGTAGGGGTTTGGGTGGGGAAGGGGGGGGTAGGGGGTGTGTGGGGAAGCGGGGGTAGGAGGTGTGTGGGGAAGGGGGGTAGGGGTGTAAGGAAGGGAGGCAGGGCTGTGAAGGGGGGTAGGGCTGTGGGGAAGAGATTTAGGGGTGTGGGGAAGGGAGATAATCGGCCGATTTCTTAAAGGCCAAATATTGGCCGATATATCATTTGACCTCTAATGGAGAAGATATCTTATTTGTCATGTTCCTGTAATCTGCAGGTAGGACCTGAATTCAAGTTGTATTCATCTGTAGGAGATCATCACCCACCAAAGATGGAGGACGGGACAGAGGTGACCCAGAGGATTCTCAACATCACCCTAGAGATCATCTACCTGCTGACCGGAGAGGTGAGGAGGATTGTGGGAGGTCACATGACCGGAGAGGTGAGGAGGATTAGAGGAGGTCACATGACCGGAGAGGTGAGGAGGATTGTGGGAGGTCACATGACTGGAGAGGTGAGGAGGATTGGGGAAGGTGAGGAGGATTGTGGGAGGTCACATGACCGGAGAGGTGAGGAGGATTGTGGGAGGTCACATGACCGGAGAGGTGAGGAGGATTGTGGGAGGTCACATGACCGGAGAAGTGAGGAGGTTTGTGGGAGGTCACATGACCGGAGAGGTGAGGAGGATTGTGGGAGGTGACATGACCGGAGAGGTGAGGAGGATTGTGGGAGGTGACATGACCGGAGAGGTGAGGAGGATTGTGGGAGGTGACATGACCGGAGAGGTGAGGAGGATTCTGGGAGGTGATATGACCGGAGAGGTGAGGAGGATTGTGGAAGGTGACATGACCGGAGAGGTGAGGAGGATTCTGGGAGGTGATATGACCGGAGAGGTGAGGAGGATTGTGGAAGGTGACATGACCGGAGAGGTGAGGAGGATTGTGGAAGGTGACATGACCGGAGAGGTGAGGAGGATTGTGGGAGGTGACATGACTGGAGAGGTGAGGAGGATTGTGGGAGGTGAGGAGGATTGTGGGAGGTGAAGAGGATAGGTGAAGAGAATTGTGGGAGGTGAGGAGGATTGGGGGAGGTCACATGACCGGAGAGGTGAGGAGGATTAGAGGAGGTCACATGACCGGAGAGGTGAGGAGGATTGTGGGAGGTCACATGACTGGAGAGGTGAGGAGGATTGGGGAAGGTGAGGAGGATTGTGGGAGGTCACATGACCGGAGAGGTGAGGAGGATTGTGGGAGGTCACATGACCGGAGAGGTGAGGAGGATTGTGGGAGGTCACATGACCGGAGAGGTGAGGAGGATTGTGGGAGGTCACATGACCGGAGAGGTGAGGAGGATTGTGGGAGGTGACATGACCAGAGAGGTGAGGAGGATTGTGGGAGGTGACATGACCGGAGAGGTGAGGAGGATTGTGGGAGGTGACATGACCGGAGAGGTGAGGAGGATTCTGGGAGGTGATATGACCGGAGAGGTGAGGAGGATTGTGGGAGGTGACATGACTGGAGAGGTGAGGAGGATTGTGGGAGGTGACATGACTGGAGAGGTGAGGAGGATTGTGGGAGGTGAGGAGGATTGTGGGAGGTGAAGAGGATAGGTGAAGAGAATTGTGGGAGGTGAGGAGGATTGGGGGAGGTCACATGACCGGAGAGGTGAGGAGGATTAGAGGAGGTCACATGACCGGAGAGGTGAGGAGGATTGTGGGAGGTCACATGACCGTAGAGGTGAGGAGGATTGTGGGAGGTCACATGACCGAAGAGGTGAGGAGGATTGTGGGAGGTCACATGACCGGAGAGGTGAGGAGGATTGGGGGAGGTCACATGACCGGAGAGGTGAGGAGGATTGGGGGAGGTGACATGACCGGAGAGGTGAGGAGGATTGGGGGAGGTGACATGACTGGAGAGGTGAGGAGGATTGGGGGAGGTGAGGAGGATTGGGGGAGGTGACATGACCGGAGGGGTGAGGAGGATTGTGGGAGGTGAGGAGGATTGGGGGAGGTGACATGACCGGAGAGGTGAGGAGGATTGGGGGAGGTGACATGACTGGAGAGGTGAGGAGGATTGGGGGAGGTGAGGAGGATTGGGAGAGGTGACATGACCGGAGGGGTGAGGAGGATTGTGGGAGGTGAGGAGGATTGGGGGAGGTGACATGACCGGAGGGGTGAGGAGGATTGTGGGAGGTGAGGAGGATTGGGGGAGGTGACATGACCGGAGAGGTGAGGAGGATTGGGGGAGGTGACATGACTGGAGAGGTGAGGAGGATTGGGGGAGGTGAGGAGGATTGGGGGAGGTGACATGACCGGAGGGGTGAGGAGGATTGTGGGAGGTGAGGAGGATTGGGGGAGGTCACATGACCGGGGAGGGGGGATTTGCTCTAGTAGGAGGATTGTTGATGTTGGACCCGGGTTCTGGCGAGTGTTGGATGACGGCACATAATACGAGGGGGGGGGGCGATCGGGCTTACAGAAGAGAGGGAATCACGCGGCAGCCTGTAGCCCCCGAGGATGAAGGTGGGGCTCAGAAAAGTCAGGACATTGAAATGGATATTTTGATGATAGGCGACTCCTATCCAAATATTGATTAGGGGTTCCAAATTAATAATAACTACTGAAGTGGGGAACAGACACAAAAGATTCGCTCCGCATCTTTCCAATAACCGTTCTCCTTTATTATGATGCATGTGAAGGTTTTTATACACATGATTACGGAGGTATCACATTAATATTACAATTGTATGTTTATGGTAACAAGGGGCGTAACATAGGCCGGCTAATTCTAATACAAGGGGTGTAACATAGGCCGGCTAATTCTAATACAAGGGGTGTAACATAGGCCGGCTAATTCTAATACAAGGGGCGTAACATAGGCAGGCTAATTCTAATACAAGGGGTGTAACATAGGCAGACTAATTCTAATACAAGGGGCGTAACATAGGCAGGCTAATTCTAATACAAGGGGTGTAACATAGGCAGACTAATTCTAATACAAGGGGCGTAACATAGGCAGGCTAATTCTAATACAAGGGGTGTAACATAGGCAGACTAATTCTAATACAAGGGGTGTAACATAGGCAGACTAATTCTAATACAAGGGGCGTAACATAGGCAGGCTAATTCTAATACAAGGGGCGTAACATAGGCCGGCTAACTCTAATACAAGGGGCGTAACATAGGCAGGCTAATTCTAATACAAGGGGCGTAACATAGGCCGGCTAATTCTAATACAAGGGGTGTAACATAGGCCGGCTAACTCTAATACAAGGGGCGTAACATAGGCCGTCTAATTCTAATACAAGAGGCGTTACATAGGCCGTCTAATTCTAATACAAGGGGCGTTACATAGGCAGGCTAATTCTAATACAAGGGGCGTAACATAGGCAGGCTAATTCTAATACAAGGGGCGTAACATAGGCCGGCTAATTCTAATACAAGGGGCGTAACATAGGCAGGCTAATTCTAATACAAGGGGCGTAACATAGGCCGGCTAATTCTAATACAAGGGGCGTAACATAGGCCGTCTAATTCTAATACAAGGGGCGTAACATAGGCCGGCTAATTCTAATACAAGGGGCGTAACATAGGCCGTCTAATTCTAATACAAGGGGCGTAACATAGGCAGACTAATTCTAATACAAGGGGCGTAACATAGGCCGTCTAATTCTAATACAAGGGGCGTAACATAGGCAGGCTAATTCTAATACAAGGGGCGTAACATAGGCCGTCTAATTCTAATACAAGAGGCGTTACATAGGCCGTCTAATTCTAATACAAGAGGCGTTACATAGGCCGTCTAATTCTAATACAAGAGGCGTTACATAGGCCGTCTAATTCTAATACAAGGGGCGTTACATAGGCAGGCTAATTCTAATACAAGGGGCGTAACATAGGCAGGCTAATTCTAATACAAGGGGCGTAACATAGGCAGGCTAATTCTAATACAAGGGGCGTAACATAGGCCGTCTAATTCTAATACAAGGGGCGTAACATAGGCCGTCTAATTCTAATACAAGAGGCGTTACATAGGCCGTCTAATTCTAATACAAGGGGCGTTACATAGGCAGGCTAATTCTAATACAAGGGGCGTAACATAGGCAGGCTAATTCTAATACAAGGGGCGTAACATAGGCCGTCTAATTCTAATACAAGGGGCGTAACATAGGCAGGCTAATTCTAATACAAGGGGCGTAACATAGGCAGGCTAATTCTAATACAAGGGGCGTAACATAGGCCGTCTAATTCTAATACAAGGGGCGTAACATAGGCCGGCTAATTCTAATACAAGGGGGTGTAACATAGGCCGGCTAATTCTAATACAAGGGGCGTAACATAGGCATGCTTATTCTAATACAAGGGGCGTAACATAGGCAGGCTAATTCTAATACAAGGGGCGTAACATAGGCATGCTTATTCTAATACGAGGGGCGTAACATAGGCAGGCTAATTCTAATACAAGGGGCGTAACATAGGCATGCTTATTCTAATACGAGGGGCGTAACATAGGCCGGCTAATTCTAATACAAGGGGTGTAACATAGGCCGTCTAATTCTAATACAAGGGGCGTAACATAGGCCGGCTAATTCTAATACAAGGGGCGTAACATAGGCAGGCTAATTCTAATACAAGGGGCGTTACATAGGCAGGCTAATTCTAATACAAGGGGCGTAACATAGGCCGGCTAATTCTAATACAAGGGGCGTTACATAGGCAGGCTAATTCTAATACAAGGGGCGTAACATAGGCCGTCTAATTCTAATACAAGGGGCGTAACATAGGCCGGCTAATTCTAATACAAGGGGCGTTACATAGGCAGACTAATTCTAATACAAGGGGGTGTAACATAGGCAGGCTAATTCTAATACAAGGGGCGTTACATAGGCAGACTAATTCTAATACAAGGGGCGTAACATAGGCCGGCTAATTCTAATACAAGGGGCGTAACATAGGCAGGCTAATTCTAATACAAGGGGCGTAACATAGGCCGGCTAATTCTAATACAAGGGGCGTAACATAGGCAGGCTAATTCTAATACAAGGGGCGTAACATAGGCAGGCTAATTCTAATACAAGGGGCGTAACATAGGCCGGCTAATTCTGATACAAGGGGCGTAACATAGGCAGGCTAATTCTAATACAAGGGGCGTAACATAGGCAGGCTAATTCTAATACAAGGGGGTGTAACATAGGCCGGCTAATTCTAATACAAGGGGCGTAACATAGGCCGTCTAATTCTAATACAAGGGGCGTTACATAGGCCGTCTAATTCTAATACAAGGGGCGTAACATAGGCCGGCTAATTCTAATACAAGGGGCATTACATAGGCAGGCTAATTCTAATACAAGGGGCGTTACATAGGCAGGCTAATTCTAATACAAGGGGCGTAACATAGGCCGGCTAATTCTGATACAAGGGGTGTAACATAGGCAGGCTAATTCTAATACAAGGGGCGTAACATAGGCAGGCTAATTCTAATACAAGGGGGTGTAACATAGGCCGGCTAATTCTAATACAAGGGGCGTAACATAGGCCGGCTAATTCTAATACAAGGGGCGTTACATAGGCAGGCTAATTCTAATACAAGGGGCGTAACATAGGCAGGCTAATTCTAATACAAGGGGCGTAACATAGGCAGGCTAATTCTAATACAAGGGGCGTAACATAGGCCGGCTAATTCTAATACAAGGGGCGTTACATAGGCCGTCTAATTCTAATACAAGGGGCGTAACATAGGCCGGCTAATTCTAATACAAGGGGGTGTAACATAGGCCGGCTAATTCTAATACAAGGGGGTGTAACATAGGCCGGCTAATTCTAATACAAGGGGCGTAACATAGGCCGTCTAATTCTAATACAAGGGGCGTAACATAGGCAGGCTAATTCTAATACAAGGGGCGTAACATAGGCATGCTTATTCTAATACAAGGGGCGTAACATAGGCAGGCTAATTCTAATACAAGGGGCGTAACATTGGCAGGCTAATTCTAATACAAGGGGCGTAACATAGGCAGGCTAATTCTAATACAAGGGGCGTAACATAGGCAGGCTAATTCTAATACAAGGGGCGTAACATAGGCAGGCTAATTCTAATACAAGGGGCGTAACATAGGCAGACTAATTCTAATACAAGGGGCGTAACATAGGCAGACTAATTCTAATACAAGGGGCGTAACATAGGCCGGCTAATTCTAATACAAGGGGCGTAACATAGGCAGACTAATTCTAATACAAGGGGCGTAACATAGGCAGACTAATTCTAATACAAGGGGCGTTACATAGGCGTTTGATACAGTAGATCACAATACTCTACTCGTCCGCCTCACAGAAGTAGCCGGAGTCCAAGACATAGATCTCCATTGGTTCGCGTCTTTCCTAGGAAATCGGTCACAGACAGTGAAACTAGGAAAATTCCTCTCCGAAACTCGGGCAGTCACCTGCGGAGTCCCTCAAGGCTCTCCGTTGTCACCCGTTCTCTTCAACATTTACCCACTCCTTCAAATCATCAGATGCTCAGATCTCTGCTTCCACTCTTACGCTGACGACACGCAACTTTATTTCCGGATCAATGGAAAAAAAGATCACCAACAACAACTTGAAAACTGCCTCAAATCAATAGAGGACTGGATGACCACCAACTCCCTCCAGCTGAACCAATCAAAGACAGAGCTTCTTATCTTACACCCAAATCATAAGCCCGCAACCAAAACCTCCTGGTCTCCTCCAACCGTCTTTGGGCAGACTATCTCCCCCAAAGACCAAAGCGAAGAGTCTCGGGGTTATTTTAGACGCACAAATGTCAATGGATGCGCAAATAGGATCTGTAGTCAGTCGATCTCACCATCTGCTGCGCATGCTCCGCAGACTCCTCCCTTTTATCCCAAAGAATGACAAAGCAGTGGTAGTTGGAACAATCATTAATTCACGACTGGACTACGCAAACTCGCTTTACATAGGATTACCACAATATCAACTTGTGTGATTACAACTGATCCAAAACACGGCGGCAAGGCTGATAACAGGAAAAAAACCCTGGGAATCCATTTCTCCTTCACTGAGGGGCGTTACATAGGCAGACTAATTCTAATACAAGGGGCGTTACATAGGCAGACTAATTCTAATACAAGGGGCGTTACATAGGCAGGCTAATTCTAATACAAGGGGCGTAACATAGGCAGGCTAATTCTAATACAAGGGGCGTTACATAGGCAGACTAATTCTAATACAAGGGGCGTAACATAGGCAGGCTAATTCTAATACAAGGGGCGTAACATAGGCAGGCTAATTCTAATACAAGGGGCGTAACATAGGCAGGCTAATTCTAATACAAGGGGCGTAACATAGGCAGACTAATTCTAATACAAGGGGCGTTACATAGGCAGGCTAATTCTAATACAAGGGGCGTAACATAGGCAGGCTAATTCTAATACAAGGGGCGTAACATAGGCAGACTAATTCTAATACAAGGGGCGTTACATAGGCAGGCTAATTCTAATACAAGGGGCGTAACATAGGCAGGCTAATTCTAATACAAGGGGCGTAACATAGGCAGACTAATTCTAATACAAGGGGCGTTACATAGGCAGACTAATTCTAATACAAGGGGGCGTAACATAGGCAGGCTAATTCTAATACAAGGGGCGTAACATAGGCAGGCTAATTCTAATACAAGGGGCGTAACATAGGCAGGCTAATTCTAATACAAGGGGCGTAACATAGGCAGGCTAATTCTAATACAAGGGGCGTTACATAGGCAGGCTAATTCTAATACAAGGGGCGTTACATAGGCAGGCTAATTCTAATACAAGGGGCGTAACATAGGCAGGCTAATTCTAATACAAGGGGCGTTACATAGGCAGACTAATTCTAATACAAGGGGCGTAACATAGGCAGGCTAATTCTAATACAAGGGGCGTTACATAGGCAGGCTAAGTCTAATACAAGGGGGCGTAACATAGGCCGGCTAATTCTAATACAAGGGGCGTTACATAGGCAGGCTAATTCTAATACAAGGGGCGTAACATAGGCAGGCTAATTCTAATACAAGGGGCGTTACATAGGCAGGCTAATTCTAATACAAGGGGCGTAACATAGGCCGGCTAATTCTAATACAAGGGGCGTTACATAGGCAGGCTAATTCTAATACAAGGGGCGTAACATAGGCAGGCTAATTCTAATACAAGGGGCGTTACATAGGCAGGCTAATTCTAATACAAGGGGCGTTACATAGGCAGGCTAATTCTAATACAAGGGGCGTAACATAGGCAGGCTAATTCTAATACAAGGGGCGTTACATAGGCAGGCTAATTCTAATACAAGGGGCGTTACATAGGCAGGCTAATTCTAATACAAGGGGCGTAACATAGGCCGGCTAATTCTAATACAAGGGGCGTTACATAGGCAGGCTAATTCTAATACAAGGGGCGTAACATAGGCAGGCTAATTCTAATACAAGGGGCGTAACATAGGCAGGCTAATTCTAATACAAGGGGCGTTACATAGGCAGGCTAATTCTAATACAAGGGGCGTTACATAGGCCGTCTAATTCTAATACAAGGGGCGTAACATAGGCAGGCTAATTCTAATACAAGGGGTGTAACATAGGCAGGCTAATTCTAATACAAGGGGCGTAACATAGGCAGGCTAATTCTAATACAAGGGGCGTTACATAGGCAGGCTAATTCTAATACAAGGGGCGTAACATAGGCAGGCTAATTCTAATACAATGGGCGTAACATAGGCAGGCTAATTCTAATACAAGGGGCGTTACATAGGCAGGCTAATTCTAATACAAGGGGCGTAACATAGGCCGGCTAATTCTAATACAAGGGGCGTTACATAGGCAGGCTAATTCTAATACAAGGGGCGTAACATAGGCAGGCTAATTCTAATACAAGGGGCGTTACATAGGCAGGCTATTTCTAATACAAGGGACGTTACATAGGCAGGCTAATTCTAATACAAGGGGCGTAACATAGGCAGGCTATTTCTTATACAAGGGGCGTTACATAGGCAGGCTAATTCTAATACAAGGGGCGTAACATAGGCAGGCTAATTCTAATACAAGGGGCGTTACATAGGCAGGCTAATTCTAATACAAGGGGCGTTACATAGGCAGGCTAATTCTAATACAAGGGGCGTAACATAGGCAGGCTAATTCTAATACAAGGGGCGTAACATAGGCAGGCTAATTCTAATACAAGGGGCGTTACATAGGCAGGCTAATTCTAATACAAGGGGCGTAACATAGGCCGGCTAATTCTAATACAAGGGGCGTTACATAGGCAGGCTAATTCTAATACAAGGGGAGTAACATAGGCAGGCTAATTCTAATACAAGGGGCGTTACATAGGCAGGCTAATTCTAATACAAGGGGCGTTACATAGGCAGGCTAATTCTAATACAAGGGGCGTAACATAGGCAGGCTAATTCTAATACAAGGGGCGTTACATAGGCAGGCTAATTCTAATACAAGGGGCGTTACATAGGCAGGCTAATTCTAATACAAGGGGCGTAACATAGGCAGGCTAATTCTAATACAAGGGGCGTAACATAGGCAGGCTAATTCTAATACAAGGGGCGTTACATAGGCAGGCTAATTCTAATACAAGGGGCGTTACATAGGCAGGCTAATTCTAATACAAGGGGCGTAACATAGGCAGGCTAATTCTAATACAAGGGGCGTAACATAGGCCGGCTAATTCTAATACAAGGGGCGTTACATAGGCAGGCTAATTCTAATACAAGGGGCGTAACATAGGCAGGCTAATTCTAATACAAGGGGCGTAACATAGGCCGGCTAATTCTAATACAAGGGGCGTAACATAGGCAGGCTAATTCTAATACAAGGGGCGTTACATAGGCAGGCTAATTCTAATACAAGGGGCGTAACATAGGCAGGCTAATTCTAATACAAGGGGCGTAACATAGGCAGGCTAATTCTAATACAAGGGGCGTTACATAGGCAGACTAATTCTAATACAAGGGGCGTAACATAGGCAGACTAATTCTAATACAAGGGGCGTAACATAGGCAGGCTAATTCTAATACAAGGGGCGTAACATAGGCAGGCTAATTCTAATACAAGGGGCGTTACATAGGCCGGCTAATTCTAATCAGGACTGGAAAGAATGCAGAACATGTACTGAAAACATTGTTAGTGCCGTGTGCACAGTGAGGGCAGCGTGCAATACATATAAAATAGAATACAATTATATACAGAACCTACAAATTTCCATTACAACATCCTATGGAGGGGAGAACGGGGGGCTGTCGGTGCAGATCTGTTATTAGAGGTGGCAGATGAGGAGAATTCACCCTCGGGCCGAGCGGAGTGGCACATTTTTTGGTGGAACCCTTTCCTATGAATGGCTCCATTGGAAGTCCCTGAACGATGAGTTTAGTCCCTAGAGAAGGTCTGGAGGGGGACTTGTGTGACTGACCCCCCGACAAAGGCCATTTACCAAGCAGAGGTCAGCTGGACAGACCAGAGAGATGAAGTCTCACCAAAGCTCTGATGTGGGGGAGGGGGAGCATGTGCAGTTAGGACTCCTGAATGTCTCCAGGAGGTTGATCTGTTGGAGGACAGCAATGACTGACCTGACCCTCCACTGGAACAGGGACCCCCAAGACAAACAGTTGTTGCAGCATGGCTTGCAGATCCCTAGTGTTTGTGGGGATTGGGGGAAGATTTAAAGGTATAAAGTTAGGGTGGGGAGAGGAGAATGAACCCTAACTTGTACCCCTGGGAGATGACGTTCTGGACCCCAAGAGACCGCAAAGACTGATGGACACCCCCCACTTGCGAGCGCCCCATCACTGCGAGGGGCTTGAAGCAGGACTTGGTCACAAGTGTTTGCAATGAAGGGGCGCCAGATTTAGGCTTGGGGGGGGGGGGAAGATTTGGGAGGGACGGAAGGAACCTTTCATAGATCTTTGTCACCTTATGACAAGTGGTCTTACTCTTACCACTGGGGTCCTACTAATGAAGGACCCCTCTCAGGAGAGATGTTCCCCCCACTTCAGGCGTTATCTGTTGGAGGGCGTCTTCCGTGCTAGCCACACAGTACCACAAAAACAGAGGATTGGTGGGGGTGGAGGGAGGTTATATGGGGGTCCTGCTAGTGTCCGGTCACCCGAGGGCGGGAGCATATAACTCTTCTAAGACTCTGCTGTGTCTGGGAGGTGTGAAGCACTTCAGTGGCCATAAATTCATCTGATCTTTTATTTTGTAGGATTACATCATTGTGAAGAAACCAGGCGGACGCACAACCAACAGCAACAGACTTCAGGTGGTAGAGGGATTCTGTCGGAAACAGAACAGCATATTCGTGCCTCCGCCTCATTCCTTGCCTTCTGAGAGGAGCGAAGAGAAGATCCTGGAACTGACCAATAAGATCACAGAGCTGCTGACAGGAGAGGTGAGGAGGATTCTGGGAATTCTGGGACATTATCCAGTAACAGACAAGGGATGTGTCTGGATGGTGACTGTATCATTGTGTGTGTCAGGTTCCTATAAGGTGTCAGGATGTCACTGTCTATTTCTCCATGGAGGAGTGGGAGTATTTAGAAGGACACAAGGATCTCTACAAGGACGTCATGATGGCCAATCAGCCGCCCCTCACATCACCGGGTAAGAGAGAAGCAGAACTGTCCCTATGTTTTCACTATTATACATGATTTATATACTGACAATAGTTTACAGTATAAAGAGAGACCTTGCAGTTCCAATACAGTTCATTACAATAGATACATTAGATGGGCCCTGCTCCTGAGAGCTTACAATCTAATAAGGAGGAGCAAGTGATACAAAAGGAAATAACTGTTGGGGGGCTGATGAAGAAGGTAAGAGTTTAATTGTTGGGTGGAGGTGGGATAGGCTTCCTAACCCTAAGGAATCACCTAAAGATGGACAGAGTATGAGCCAGATGGATAGGGGTAGAGAGTTCCAGAGAATGGGAGAGGTTCTGGAGAAGTCATAGATGTGACAAGGGATATAGAGAGCAGGAGGAGTGGAGAAGTACCATTGGCTATTATGAGATAAGGTTGGTGATGTAGTTGGGGGTAGAGTTACGGATGGCTTTGTAGGTGGTTGTTAGTGGAGGGATTGGCAAAGAGGAGACCAGTGGAGTGACTGGCAGAGAGGGGTGGAGGACAATGAATGGAGGTCAGTGGAGGGATTGGTAGAGAGGGGTGGAGGACACTGAATGGAGGTCAGTGGGGGGATTGGTAGAGAGGGGTGGAGGACACTGAATGGAGACCAGTGGAGGGATTGGTAGAGAGGGGTGGAGGACACTGAATGGAGGCCAGTGGAGGGATTGGTAGAGAGGGGTGGAGGACACTGAATGAAGGTCAGTGGAGGGATTGGTAGAGAGGGGTGGAGGACACTGAATGGAGGTCAGTGGAGGGATTGGTAGAGAGGGGTGGAGGACACTGAATGGAGGTCAGTGGAGGGATTGGTAGAGAGGGGTGGAGGACACTGAATGGAGGCCAGTGGAGGGATTGGTAGAGAGGAGTGGAGGACACTGAATGGAGGTCAGTGGAGGGATTGGTAGAGAGGGGTGGAGGACACTGAATGGAGGCCAGTGGAGGGATTGGTAGAGAGGGGTGGAGGACACTGAATGGAGACCAGTGGAGGGATTGGCAGAGAGGGGTGGAGGACACTGAATGGAGGTCAGTGGATGGATTGGTAGAGAGGGATGGAGGACACTGAATGGAGGTCAGTGGAGGGATTGGCAAAGAGGGGTGGAGGACACTGAATGGAGGTCAGTGGAGGGATTGGTAGAGAGGGGTGGAGGACACTGAATGGAGGTCAGTGGAGGGATTGGTAGAGGGGGGTGGAGGACACTGAATGGAGGTCAGTGGAGGGATTGGTAGAGAGGGGTGGAGGACACTGAATGGAGGTCAGTGGAGGGATTGGTAGAGAGGGGTGGAGGACACTGAATGGAGACCAGTGGAGGGATTGATAGAGAGGGGTGGAGGACACTGAATGGAGGTCAGTGGAGGGATTGGTAGAGGGGGGTGGAGGACACTGAATGGAGGTCAGTGGAGGGATTGGTAGAGAGGGGTGGAGGACACTGAATGGAGGTCAGTGGAGGGATTGGTAGAGAGGGGTGGAGGACACTGAATGGAGACCAGTGGAGGGATTGGTAGAGAGGAGTGGAGGACACTGAATGGAGGGCAGTGGAGGGATTGGTAGAGAAGGGTGAAGGACACTGAATGGAGGTCAGTGGAGGGATTGGTAGAGAGGGGTGGAGGACACTGAATGGAGACCAGTGGAGGGATTGGTAGAGAGGAGTGGAGGACACTGAATGGAGGGCAGTGGAGGGATTGGTAGAGAGGGGTGGAGGACACTGAATGGAGATCAGTGGAGGGATTGGTAGAGAGGGGTGGAGGACACTGAATGGAGGTCAGTGGATGGATTGGTAGAGAGGGGTGGAGGACACTGAATGGAGACCAGTGGAGGGATTGGTAGAGAAGGGTGAAGGACACTGAATGGAGGTCAGTGGAGGGATTGGTAGAGAGGGATGGAGGACACTGAATGGAGGTCAGTGGAGGGATTGGTAGAGAGGGGTGGAGGACACTGAATGGAGGTCAGTGGAGGGATTGGTAGAGAGGGGTGGAGGACACTGAATGGAGGTCAGTGGAGGGATTGGTAGAGAGGAGTGGAGGACACTGAATGGAGGTCAGTGGAGGGATTGGTAGAGAGGGGTGGAGGACACTGAATGGAGGTCAGTGGAGGGATTGGTAGAGAGGGGTGGAGGACACTGAATGGAGGTCAGTGGGGGGATTGGTGGAGAGGGGTGGAGGACACTGAATGGAGGTCAGTGGAGGGATTGGTAGAGAGGGGTGGAGGACACTGAATGGAGGTCAGTGGGGGGATTGGTGGAGAGGGGTGGAGGACACTGAATGGAGGCCAGTGGAGGGATTGGTAGAGAGGGGTGGAGGACACTGAATGGAGGTCAGTGGAGGGATTGGTAGAGAGGGGTGGAGGACACTGAATGGAGGCCAGTGGAGGGATTGGTAGAGGGGGGTGGAGGACACTGAATGGAGGCCAGTGGAGGGATTGGTAGAGAGGGGTGGAGGACACTGAATGGAGGTCAGTGGAGGGATTGGTAGAGAGGGGTGGAGGACACTGAATGGAGGTCAGTGGGGGGATTGGTAGAGAGGGGTGGAGGACACTGAATGGAGGTCAGTGGAGGGATTGGTAGAGAGGGGTGGAGGACACTGAATGGAGGCCAGTGGAGGGATTGGTAGAGAGGGGTGGAGGACACTGAATGGAGGTCAGTGGAGGGATTGGTAGAGAGGGGTGGAGGACACTGAATGGAGGTCAGTGGAGGGATTGGTAGAGAGGGGTGGAGGACACTGAATGGAGGTCAGTGGAGGGATTGGTAGAGAGGGGTGGAGGACACTGAATGGAGACCAGTGGAGGGATTGGTAGAGAGGGGGGGAGGACGCTGAATGGAGGCCAGTGGAGGGATTGGTAGAGAGGGGTGGAGGACACTGAATGGAGGTCAGTGGAGGGATTGGTAGAGAGGGGTGGAGGACACTGAATGGAGACCAGTGGAGGGATTGGTAGAGAGGGGTGGAGGACACTGAATGGAGACCAGTGGAGGGATTGGTAGAGAGGGGTGGAGGACACTGAATGGAGGAGGGGAGGGATTGGTAGAGAGGGGTGGAGGACACTGAATGGAGACCAGTGGGGGGATTGGTAGAGAGGGGTGGAGGACACTGAATGGAGACCAGTGGGGGGATTGGTAGAGAGGGGTGGAGGACACTGAATGGAGGAGGGGAGGGATTGGTAGAGAGGGGTGGAGGACACTGAATGGAGACCAGTGGAGAGATTGGTAGAGAGGGGTGGAGGACACTGAATGGAGGTCAGTGGAGGGATTGGTAGAGAGGGGTGGAGGACACTGAATGGAGGTCAGTGGAGGGATTGGTAGAGAGGGGTGGAGGACACTGAATGGAGACCAGTGGAGGGATTGGTAGAGAGGGGTGGAGGACACTGAATGGAGGTCAGTGGAAGGATTGGTAGAGAGGGGTGGAGGACACTGAATGGAGGTCAGTGGAGGGATTGGTAGAGAGGGGTGGAGGACACTGAATGGAGGTCAGTGGAGGGATTGGTAGAGAGGGGTGGAGGACACTGAATGGAGATCAGTGGGGGGATTGGCAGAGAGGGGTGGAGGACACTGAATGGAGACCAGTGGAGGGATTGGTAGAGAGGGGTGGAGGACACTGAATGGAGACCAGTGGAGGGATTGGTAGAGAGGGGTGGAGGACACTGAATGGAGATCAGTGGGGGGATTGGCAGAGAGGGGTGGAGGACACTGAATGGAGGTCAGTGGAGGGATTGGTAGAGAGGGGTGGAGGGCACTGAATGGAGACCAGTGGAGGGATTGGTAGAGAGGGGTGGAGGACACTGAATGGAGGTCAGTGGAGAGATTGGTAGAGAGGGGTGGAGGACACTGAATGGTGGTCAGTGGAGGGATTGGTAGAGAGGGGTGGAGGACACTGAATGGAGGTCAGTGGAGGGATTGGTAGAGAGGGGTGGAGGACACTGAATGGAGGTCAGTGGGGGGATTGGTAGAGAGGGGTGGAGGACACTGAATGGAGGTCAGTGGAGGGATTGGTAGAGAGGGATGGAGGACACTGAATGGAGGTCAGTGGAGGGATTGGTAGAGAGGGGTGGAGGACACTGAATGGAGGTCAGTGGAGGGATTGGTAGAGAGGGGTGGAGGACACTGAATGGAGGTCAGTGGAGGGATTGGTAGAGAGGGGTGGAGGACACTGAATGGAGGTCAGTGGGGGGATTGGTAGAGAGGGGTGGAGGACACTGAATGGAGGTCAGTGGAGGGATTGGTAGAGAGGGATGGAGGACACTGAATGGAGGTCAGTGGAGGGATTGGTAGAGAGGGGTGGAGGACACTGAATGGAGGTCAGTGGAGGGATTGGTAGAGAGGGGTGGAGGGCACTGAATGGAGACCAGTGGAGGGATTGGTAGAGAGGGGTGGAGGACACTGAATGGAGGTCAGTGGAGAGATTGGTAGAGAGGGGTGGAGGACACTGAATGGAGGTCAGTGGGGGGATTGGTAGAGAGGGGTGGAGGACACTGAATGGAGGTCAGTGGAGGGATTGGTAGAGAGGGATGGAGGACACTGAATGGAGGTCAGTGGAGGGATTGGTAGAGAGGGGTGGAGGACACTGAATGGAGGTCAGTGGAGGGATTGGTAGAGAGGGGTGGAGGACACTGAATGGAGGTCAGTGGAGGGATTGGTAGAGAGGGGTGGAGGACACTGAATGGAGGTCAGTGGAGGGATTGGTAGAGAGGGGTGGAGGACACTGAATGGAGGTCAGTGGGGGGATTGGTAGAGAGGGGTGGAGGACACTGAATGGAGGTCAGTGGAGGGATTGGTAGAGAGGGATGGAGGACACTGAATGGAGGTCAGTGGAGGGATTGGTAGAGAGGGGTGGAGGACACTGAATGGAGGTCAGTGGAGGGATTGGTAGAGAGGGGTGGAGGGCACTGAATGGAGACCAGTGGAGGGATTGGTAGAGAGGGGTGGAGGACACTGAATGGAGGTCAGTGGAGGGATTGGTAGAGAGGGGTGGAGGACACTGAATGGAGGTCAGTGGAGGGATTGGTAGAGAGGGGTGGAGGGCACTGAATGGAGACCAGTGGAGGGATTGGTAGAGAGGGGTGGAGGACACTGAATGGAGGTCAGTGGAGGGATTGGTAGAGAGGGGTGGAGGACACTGAATGGAGGTCAGTGGAGGGATTGGTAGAGAGGGGTGGAGGGCACTGAATGGAGACCAGTGGAGGGATTGGTAGAGAGGGGTGGAGGACACTGAATGGAGGTCAGTGGAGGGATTGGTAGAGAGGGGTGGAGGACACTGAATGGAGGTCAGTGGAGGGATTGGTAGAGAGGGGTGGAGGACACTGAATGGAGGTCAGTGGAGGGATTGGTAGAGAGGGGTGGAGGGCACTGAATGGAGACCAGTGGAGGGATTGGTAGAGAGGGGTGGAGGGCACTGAATGGAGACCAGTGGAGGGATTGGTAGAGAGGGGTGGAGGACACTGAATGGAGACCAGTGGAGGGATTGGTAGAGAGGGGTGGAGGACACTGAATGGAGGTCAGTGGAGGGATTGGTAGAGAGGGGTGGAGGACACTGAATGGAGGTCAGTGGGGGGATTGGTAGAGAGGGGTGGAGGACACTGAATGGAGGTCAGTGGAGGGATTGGTAGAGAGGGGTGGAGGACACTGAATGGAGGTCAGTGGAGGGATTGGTAGAGAGGGGTGGAGGACACTGAATGGAGGTCAGTGGAGGGATTGGTAGAGAGGGGTGGAGGACACTGAATGGAGGTCAGTGGTGGGATTGGCAGAGAGGGGTGGAGGACACTGAATGGAGGTCAGTGGAGGGATTGGTAGAGAGGAGTGGAGGACACTGAATGGAGACCAGTGGAGGGATTGGTAGAGAGGGGTGGAGGACACTGAATGGAGGTCAGTGGAGGGATTGGTAGAGAGGGATGGAGGACACTGAATGGAGGTCAGTGGAGGGATTGGTAGAGAGGGGTGGAGGACACTGAATGGAGGTTAGTGGAGGGATTGGTAGAGAGGGATGGGGGACACTGAATGGAGGTCAGTGGAGGGATTGGCAGAGAGGGGTGGAGGACACTGAATGGAGGTCAGTGGAGGGATTGGTAGAGAGGGGTGGAGGACACTGAATGGAGGTCAGTGGAGGGATTGGTAGAGAGGGGTGGAGGACACTGAATGGAGGTCAGTGGAGGGATTGGTAGAGAGGGGTGGAGGACACTGAATGGAGGCCAGTGGAGGGATTGGTGGAGAGGGGTGGAGGACACTGAATGGAGGTCAGTGGAGGGATTGGTGGAGAGGGGTGGAGGACACTGAATGGAGGTCAGTGGAGGGATTGGTAGAGAGGGGTGGAGGACACTGAATGGAGACCAGTGGAGGGATTGGTAGAGAGGGGTGGAGGACACTGAATGGAGGTCAGTGGAGGGATTGGCAGAGAGGGGTGGAGGACACTGAATGGAGGTCAGTGGAGGGATTGGTAGAGAGGGGTGGAGGACACTGAATGGAGGTCAGTGGAGGGATTGGTAGAGAGGGGTGGAGGACACTGAATGGAGGTCAGTGGAGGGATTGGCAGAGAGGGGTGGAGGACACTGAATGGAGGTCAGTGGAGGGATTGGTAGAGAGGGGTGGAGGACACTGAATGGAGGTCAGTGGAGGGATTGGTAGAGAGGGGTGGAGGACACTGAATGGAGGTCAGTGGGGGGATTGGTAGAGAGGGGTGGAGGACACTGAATGGAGGTCAGTGGGGGGATTGGTAGAGAGGGGTGGAGGACACTGAATGGAGGTCAGTGGAGGGATTGGTGGAGAGGGGTGGAGGACACTGAATGGAGGTCAGTGGAGGGATTGGCAGAGAGGGGTGGAGGACACTGAATGGAGGTCAGTGGAGGGATTGGTGGAGAGGGGTGGAGGACACTGAATGGAGGTCAGTGGAGGGATTGGTAGAGAGGGGTGGAGGACACTGAATGGAGACCAGTGGAGGGATTGGTAGAGAGGGGGGGAGGACACTGAATGGAAACCAGTGGAGGGATTGGTAGAGAGGAGTGGAGGACACTGAATGGAGACCAGTGGAGGGATTGGTAGAGAGGGGTGGAGGACACTGAATGGAGGTCAGTGGAGGGATTGGTAGAGAGGGGTGGAGGACACTGAATGGAGGTCAGTGGGGGGATTGGCAGAGAGGGGTGGAGGACACTGAATGGAGGTCAGTGGAGGGATTGGCAGAGAGGGGTGGAGGACACTGAATGGAGATCAGTGGAGGGATTGGTGGAGAGGGGTGGAGGACACTGAATGGAGGTCGGTGGAGGGATTGGTAGAGAGGGGTGGAGGACACTGAATGGAGGTCAGTGGAGGGATTGGTAGAGAGGAGTGGAGGACACTGAATGGAGACCAGTGGAGGGATTGGTAGAGAGGGGTGGAGGACACTGAATGGAGGTCAGTGGAGGGATTGGTAGAGAGGGGTGGAGGACACTGAATGGAGGTCAGTGGGGGGATTGGCAGAGAGGGGTGGAGGACACTGAATGGAGGTCAGTGGAGGGATTGGTAGAGAGGGGTGGAGGACACTGAATGGAGACCAGTGGAGGGATTGGTAGAGAGGGGTGGAGGACACTGAATGGAGACCAGTGGAGGGATTGGTAGAGAGGGGTGGAGGACACTGAATGGAGGCCAGTGGAGGGATTGGTAGAGAGGGGTGGAGGACACTGAATGGAGACCAGTGGAGGGATTGGTAGAGAGGAGTGGAGGACACTGAATGGAGACCAGTGGAGGGATTGGTAGAGAGGGGTGGAGGACACTGAATGGAGATCAGTGGAGGGATTGGTAGAGAGGGGTGGAGGACACTGAATGGAGGCCAGTGGAGGGATTGGTAGAGAGGGGTGGAGGACACTGAATGGAGGTCAGTGGAGGGATTGGTAGAGAGGGGTGGAGGACACTGAATGGAGGTCAGTGGAGGGATTGGTAGAGAGGGGTGGAGGACACTGAATGGAGACCAGTGGAGGGATTGGTAGAGAGGGGTGGAGGACACTGAATGGAGGTCAGTGGAGGGATTGGTAGAGAGGGGTGGAGGACACTGAATGGAGGTCAGTGGAGGGATTGGTAGAGAGGGATGGAGGACACTGAATGGAGGTCAGTGGAGGGATTGGTAGAGAGGGGTGGAGGACACTGAATGGAGACCAGTGGAGGGATTGGTAGAGAGGGGTGGAGGACACTGAATGGAGGTCAGTGGAGGGATTGGTAGAGAGGGGTGGAGGACACTGAATGGAGGTCAGTGGAGGGATTGGTAGAGAGGGGTGGAGGACACTGAATGGAGACCAGTGGAGGGATTGGTAGAGAGGGGTGGAGGACACTGAATGGAGGGCAGTGGGGGGATTGGTAGAGAGGGGTGGAGGATAATGAATGGAGGTCAGTGGAGGGATTGGTAGAGAGGGGTGGAGGACACTGAATGGAGGTCAGTGGAGGGATTGGTAGAGAGGGGTGGAGGACACTGAATGGAGGTCAGTGGAGGGATTGGTAGAGAGGGGTGGAGGACACTGAATGGAGGTCAGTGGAGGGATTGGTAGAGAGGGGTGGAGGACACTGAATGGAGGTCAGTGGAGGGATTGGTGGAGAGGGGTGGAGGACACTGAATGGAGGTCAGTGGAGGGATTGGTGGAGAGGGGTGGAGGACACTGAATGGAGGCCAGTGGAGGGATTGGTGGAGAGGGGTGGAGGACACTGAATGGAGGTCAGTGGAGGGATTGGTGGAGAGGGGTGGAGGACACTGAATGGAGGTCAGTGGAGGGATTGGTAGAGAGGGGTGGAGGACACTGAATGGAGACCAGTGGAGGGATTGGTAGAGAGGGGTGGAGGACACTGAATGGAGGTCAGTGGAGGGATTGGCAGAGAGGGGTGGAGGACACTGAATGGAGGTCAGTGGAGGGATTGGTAGAGAGGGGTGGAGGACACTGAATGGAGGTCAGTGGAGGGATTGGTAGAGAGGGGTGGAGGACACTGAATGGAGGTCAGTGGAGGGATTGGCAGAGAGGGGTGGAGGACACTGAATGGAGGTCAGTGGAGGGATTGGTAGAGAGGGGTGGAGGACACTGAATGGAGGTCAGTGGAGGGATTGGTAGAGAGGGGTGGAGGACACTGAATGGAGGTCAGTGGGGGGATTGGTAGAGAGGGGTGGAGGACACTGAATGGAGGTCAGTGGGGGGATTGGTAGAGAGGGGTGGAGGACACTGAATGGAGGTCAGTGGAGGGATTGGTGGAGAGGGGTGGAGGACACTGAATGGAGGTCAGTGGAGGGATTGGCAGAGAGGGGTGGAGGACACTGAATGGAGGTCAGTGGAGGGATTGGTGGAGAGGGGTGGAGGACACTGAATGGAGGTCAGTGGAGGGATTGGTAGAGAGGGGTGGAGGACACTGAATGGAGACCAGTGGAGGGATTGGTAGAGAGGGGGGGAGGACACTGAATGGAAACCAGTGGAGGGATTGGTAGAGAGGAGTGGAGGACACTGAATGGAGACCAGTGGAGGGATTGGTAGAGAGGGGTGGAGGACACTGAATGGAGGTCAGTGGAGGGATTGGTAGAGAGGGGTGGAGGACACTGAATGGAGGTCAGTGGGGGGATTGGCAGAGAGGGGTGGAGGACACTGAATGGAGGTCAGTGGAGGGATTGGCAGAGAGGGGTGGAGGACACTGAATGGAGATCAGTGGAGGGATTGGTGGAGAGGGGTGGAGGACACTGAATGGAGGTCGGTGGAGGGATTGGTAGAGAGGGGTGGAGGACACTGAATGGAGGTCAGTGGAGGGATTGGTAGAGAGGAGTGGAGGACACTGAATGGAGACCAGTGGAGGGATTGGTAGAGAGGGGTGGAGGACACTGAATGGAGGTCAGTGGAGGGATTGGTAGAGAGGGGTGGAGGACACTGAATGGAGGTCAGTGGGGGGATTGGCAGAGAGGGGTGGAGGACACTGAATGGAGGTCAGTGGAGGGATTGGTAGAGAGGGGTGGAGGACACTGAATGGAGACCAGTGGAGGGATTGGTAGAGAGGGGTGGAGGACACTGAATGGAGACCAGTGGAGGGATTGGTAGAGAGGGGTGGAGGACACTGAATGGAGGCCAGTGGAGGGATTGGTAGAGAGGGGTGGAGGACACTGAATGGAGACCAGTGGAGGGATTGGTAGAGAGGAGTGGAGGACACTGAATGGAGACCAGTGGAGGGATTGGTAGAGAGGGGTGGAGGACACTGAATGGAGATCAGTGGAGGGATTGGTAGAGAGGGGTGGAGGACACTGAATGGAGGCCAGTGGAGGGATTGGTAGAGAGGGGTGGAGGACACTGAATGGAGGTCAGTGGAGGGATTGGTAGAGAGGGGTGGAGGACACTGAATGGAGGTCAGTGGAGGGATTGGTAGAGAGGGGTGGAGGACACTGAATGGAGACCAGTGGAGGGATTGGTAGAGAGGGGTGGAGGACACTGAATGGAGGTCAGTGGAGGGATTGGTAGAGAGGGGTGGAGGACACTGAATGGAGGTCAGTGGAGGGATTGGTAGAGAGGGATGGAGGACACTGAATGGAGGTCAGTGGAGGGATTGGTAGAGAGGGGTGGAGGACACTGAATGGAGACCAGTGGAGGGATTGGTAGAGAGGGGTGGAGGACACTGAATGGAGGTCAGTGGAGGGATTGGTAGAGAGGGGTGGAGGACACTGAATGGAGGTCAGTGGAGGGATTGGTAGAGAGGGGTGGAGGACACTGAATGGAGACCAGTGGAGGGATTGGTAGAGAGGGGTGGAGGACACTGAATGGAGGGCAGTGGGGGGATTGGTAGAGAGGGGTGGAGGATAATGAATGGAGGTCAGTGGAGGGATTGGTAGAGAGGGGTGGAGGACACTGAATGGAGGTCAGTGGAGGGATTGGTAGAGAGGGGTGGAGGACACTGAATGGAGGTCAGTGGAGGGATTGGTAGAGAGGGATGGAAGACACTGAATGGAGGTCAGTGGAGGGATTGGTAGAGAGGGATGGAAGACACTGAATGGAGACCAGTGGAGGGATTGGCAGAGAGGGGTGGAGGACACTGAATGGAGGTCAGTGGAGGGATTGGTAGAGAGGGGTGGAGGACACTGAATGGAAACCAGTGGAGGGATTGGTAGAGAGGGGTGGAGGACACTGAATGGAGGTCAGTGGAGGGATTGGTAGAGAGGGGTGGAGGACACTGAATGGAGGTCAGTGGAGGGATTGGAGGAGAGGGGTGGAGGACACTGAATGGAGGTCAGTGGAGGGATTGGTAGAGAGGGGTGGAGGACACTGAATGGAGGTCAGTGGAGGGATTGGTAGAGAGGGGTGGAGGACAGTGAAGGGAGGTCAGTGGAGGGATTGGAGGAGAGGGGTGGAGGACACTGAATGGAGGTCAGTGGAGGGATTGGAGGAGAGGGGTGGAGGACACTGAATGGAGGTCAGTGGAGGGATTGGTAGAGAGGGGTGGAGGACAGTGAATGGTTGGTAAGGTAGGAGTATTCATGAATGACGGGGGGGGAGGGGTAGTTGGAAGGGAAGGGAGTTGCAGTGGTCGAGGTGAGATAAAAGTGAATTATTAGGTTGGTAATGTCATTGGATAAACGGGGAATTCTGGAGATGTATGGTGACGGGGTGAGATTTGGACAGTGATTGGATGTAGTGGAGAGGTCCATCCATGATTGGCACCTTGACATGAGGAGAGAGACTGATCGTCGTTCTATTGATCTCCCATTGTGAAGTTGGGGGAGGGTCCACAGGAGGAAGAAACATTATGAGCGGAGCTTTGAAAATCTTGGGTTTGAATTGTGGCCTCCACACTGATCTGCCAGGAAGTGAATTGGTGATGTGTGAGAAGATTTGTGGGTTAAGCAGAGGAGTGATTTGTGTCATCAGCATACAGGTGGTATTGGAAGTAGTGGAAGGTTTGGAAATGAGGAAGAGGTGTAGATAGAAAATAGAAGGGGTCTGAGGGCAGATCCTTGGGGGACCTATGGAAAGAGGAGGTGGAATTGTAAGTGACACTGAAGGAGCCCTTAGTTATGGGAAGAACCAGGAGAGAGCAGAGTCTCCGAGGTCAAGGGAGGGAAGTCTGTTGAGGCGGAGCGGATGGTCAACTGTAAGAGGTAGCAGAAAGGTCTAATTGCAGGAGTGTGGATTGGCGGCCCTATGGTGTAGGCGCATGGAGTGGCGTCCATGTGTGGAGTGGCGGCCCTATGGTGTAGGTGCATGGAGTGGTGTCCATGTGTGGAGTGGCGGCCCTATGGTGTAGGTGCATGGAGTGGTGTCCATGTGTGCAGTGGCGGCCCTATGGTGTAGGTGCATGGAGTGGCGTCCATGTGTGGAGTGGCGGCCCTATGGTGTAGGTGCATGGAGTGGTGTCCATGTGTGGAGTGGCGGCCCTATGGTGTAGGTGCATGGAGTGGTGTCCATGTGTGCAGTGGCGGCCCTATGGTGTAGGTGCATGGAGTGGCGTCCATGTGTGGAGTGGCGGCCCTATGGTGTAGGTGCATGGAGTGGTGTCCATGTGTGGAGTGGCGGCCCTATGGTGTAGGTGCATGGAGTGGCGTCCATGTGTGGAGTGGCGGCCCTATGGTGTAGGTGCATGGAGTGGTGTCCATGTGTGGAGTGGCGGCCCTATGGTGTAGGTGCATGGAGTGGCGTCCATGTGTGGAGTGGCGGCCCTATGGTGTAGGCGCATGGAGTGGTGTCCATGTGTGCAGTGGCGGCCCTATGGTGTAGGCGCATGGCGTCCACGTGTGGGATAGTGGCCTTTTGGGCAGCTGTGGAGTGGCTGTCACATGTGGTGTGGCAGCCGTTGGGCAGGGGCGTGTGTGGAGTGGCGCCCCTTGGGTTTGATTGTAAGGCATGAGTTTAATGTGGTGGTGTTGGTGAAAGCCAAGCTGAAAGGGGTTGAGAAGGTTATCGGTGAGGTCTTTGTAGACTTGGCATTCCACAATTTGGAGGTAAAAGATGTAATGAGATGGGTTGTTGGTTATTCAGACTGGTGGAGTTCATATTACTTCTTCACGTTGTATATAAATTAGTGCTGAGGATTGAGGATCTTATATCCATTAGAGAACTCGGGGTACTTTGTGACTACTAAGCTTATGCTGCCACCATCTTCAGGTGAATGGGCAAGGGACAAAAAAGCCAGGATTCCGTGCCCAGGCACACCCTGCTCAGCCTCGGCCTCTAGCTTGTGTCCCTAGGCGATGGATGTGCCTGCATATGTCTTTCTGAAGGGTGTTTTATTTTTTTATATTTTGTTTATCACAGGCTTTAGTTCCCTATTTTTTGGCATCTGTTGAACACGGAGAGGGGAAAATCTTCATCCAGATAGGTTGTCAGCCAATAGGCCAAGAGGGACTCGTAACTGGACTGCATATGCAGGGGTTGGGGGTGGCCTGTAATATTGGCACTGGATCCTGCCAGCATCGTACTCTAGATGACCTTGCTGGAAAGGTGCTTTACAAGTCCAGGGCAGTGATCTCTTCAGGGTAAGTTTTGAGTCACAAGTGTGGGTGATCGCCCTTACCCTCCCCTTTTTTGGAGTGGGGGTGTTGAGGTGTTGGAGGAACATTCTCTGGATGAGGAAGATGTTGAGGAGTCCACCGAGAACAGGAATCCTCTGTAGACAAGTCCTTTCACGGGGAGTCTCGGGATACAGGACTTTCTCATACAGAAGACCATAGAGGGGCTTCCAGTTAAAGAGGCAACTTCTGAAGATCTTTTCTCCAAGGTGACAAGATTTGGGTCCCGGCAGCTGCCTAAACATCCCAAATCTTTTCCAGTGCAGCCTTACATACAGGAAGTGATTTATGCTAATTGAGCTTCCCTGGAAAAAGTGTGTTCAGCACTGAAGTGTTCTAAACGGCAAACCACGTGGAGGAGGAATCCTACAAGAAATATCGGCTCTCCAGCTTTGGACCTGACAGCCATTTTCTCATTGAATAGGACCCTGACAGTGCTGGTGGATGAAGTCCTGGTATTTAAAGACGCCATTGATATTATGCCCTCCTGAAGACATCTCTCTCTGGTTGAAGCGGTGGGAGTTTTCAGAGCCCGCAAAGTGTATGCTTCGTTCCAGAGAATCGGACTGAGGGTATCTTGCCATTTGGCACTTCTTGGAAGATTTTCTGACAACCTTGGGTCATTCAGTGGAAGACTTGACATGCCAACTTTCCCAGTTGGACACCATGTCCACATGAAACTGATCCCGTGGCTTCAGTGCTCGTCAGTGGAACTTTTCTGCAATAAGAATCTCCAGAGGGTGAATGCTTGTTTGGACCATCCTTTGATGCCTACAAGAGTATAAGCCTACTTCCTAGTTCCATTAGAAGAGGTGGACCCCCAAGTCCTTCAAGTCTGGAGGCAAATCCTCTTGACAGTGAAGGGGCAGCCTCACCTGTGCAGTTGGAGCTGATGTATTATGGCCTTCGTGGGCCATCTAGATTCAAAGTCACAGATTAGTTCTGCAGCCCCCCCCCCCCCCCCCCCCCCCACACACACTTTATTTGCACTAGGGGATCTTTGAATCCACAAAAAAAAGACTGTTGTATTTGCGGCTCTGGACAGACTGCTTGTCCCAAGGGCTTATCGCTCCTGTGGTGGCAGAGGAGAAATCTTGGCTTCTATACCAACTTGATTATGGTTCCTAAACCAAATGGAAATGTCAAGATGAAGTCTAGCTAGTCTCTTCATCAGGGGGACTTCCTGGCATCAGTAGATATGAAGGATGCCTACCTACACATCATGATTTTGCAGCCTCATCGGGGGTTTATGTGGTTCACAGTGGAATATCCACCACTACATGTTTGGGAGCCGAAAGGCCAAACGGTAACACCGCAGAGTGTTTACCATGTGATGGCTTTGGGGTTGTTGAGAAACAGGGTCATTCGTATTGTGGGGTACCTAGACCATCTGCTTTGTCAAGTAGCAATGAGTTCAGACGCTGACATCAAATGTCCAGCAGACAGGGCAGGTCCTGGAAAGGTTTAGTTGGGTGGTGAACCTCTCCTAGTTACATAGTAGTTGAGGTTGAAAAAAGACACAAGTCCAACCTATGTGTGTGATTATATGTCAGTGTTACATTGTATATCCCTGTATGTTGCGGTCATTCAGGTGATTATCTAATAGTTTCTTGAATCTATCAATGCCCCCCACTGAGACCACCGCCTGTGGAAGGGAATTCCACATCCTTGCCGCTCTTACAGTAAAGAACCCTCTACGTAGTTTAAGCTTAAACCTCTTTTCTTCTAATTTTAATGAGTGGCCACAAGTCTTGTTAAACTCCCTTTTGCAAAAAAGTTTTATCCCTATTGTGGGGTCACCAGTCCGGTATTTATATATTGTGGGGTCACCAGTCCGGTATTTATATATTGTGGGGTCACCAGTCCGGTATTTATATATTGTGGGGTCACCAGTCCGGTATTTATATATTGTGGGGTCACCAGTCCGGTATTTATATATTGTGGGGTCACCAGTCCGGTATTTATATATTGTGGGGTCACCAGTGCGGCCGGACCAGAGTCTTATAGAGGGGAGAATTATCGTTTTATCTCTGGAGTTGATCCCTTTTCTAATGCCAATATTCTGTTTGCTTTGATAGGCTCAGCAATGCCAAGCTGCTGCTATCATCTACTAGGACCCCCAGGTCCTTCTCCACCCTAGATCCCCCCCAGAGGTTCCCCTCCCCCCAGTCTATAGATTGTTTTCAGATTTTTGCCACCCAAATGCATTATTTTAAATTTTTCTAAATTTTATCTCATTTGCCATGTAGTTGCCCCTCCCCCCATTCATTTGTTCAGATCTTCTTGGAAGGTTTCCACATCCTGCGGAGAAGTTATTGCCCTGCTTAGCTTAGTCCAATCTCTGTATTTGCGGATGATACTGTTTCCCCCATCCCCATCCTCCAGGTTATTTATGAACACATTAAATAGGATTGGTCCCAGCACAGAACCCTGGGGGACCCCACTACCCACCCCCGACCATTCCGAGTACTCCCCATTTATCACCACCCTCTGAACTCGCCCTTGTAGCCAGTTTTCAATCCGTGTACTCGCCCTATGGTCCATGCCAACAGACCTTATTTTGTACAGTGAAAAGAAGCAACAGTTGCCCATGGGACTTTAAATTCAGTGTTGCTGATCAGAGGGTAAACAAGTGTGAATAAAAGAGTAACAAAGTTTATTTAGATGGTAACGGTAGCATCCAACACAGAACATAAGCATGGGTGACAGGTAAAACAGCAACATAACATAGTAGTCCTCTAGGCATAGCCATAATAATATAACATCACAGATTATTAAAAGTACAAATATGCATGGTACATCTCTAACCCGACGCATTTCGCCAGCTTTCCTCGCATCTTCAGGGGCTGATGTGCATGTCTAATATCTGTAACAACAAATAGAATATATATTGGAGTATAACTTATGATTTGAACACGAGCATAAGAGCTGATCACCCCAAACTTACTTGTCAGGCAGTTGGCCTCGAGGATTGATCCCGAGGAAGGGTCAGCGGAGGACATCTCCCCCGGGAGCTGATTGGACGAAGACTGCAGCATGGAGGACCGAGACCAGGCGCAGGGCAGGCACGACAAAGATTTTATTTTATTTTTATTTTTTTATCTTTGCCGTGCCTGCCCTGCGCCTGGTCTCGGTCCTCCATGCTCTGGTCTTCCGACGCTTAGGGGACAGTATTCAGACTTTTTTTCTCTTTTCTTATTTTGTACAGTAAACGTTTAAGTTGTCTTTTGTGTTGGCACAATGTCTGGAGTATTTAGTCTTAGTACACAGTGCTGCACGGCTGAAGGTAAGGGTCTGTATCAGGGTGCTGGCATAGATGGTAGTCGACTTTGATACAGCCCCATATTTCCAGTTTCATTTCAGAGCTCTTCAGTCAAAGATCCTGTTGGTTTGGGACAAGTGTCATTAGTCCTTGGATCAGCCAATTCCTCTGACTCCAAGACCACTCTGGCTCTGGAAAGGCGAAGTCCCAGGTAGATGCTGAATGCCAGGAGATCCTTCCTTCCAATGAATTTGAAAACGTTGAGGAAGGAGCTGGGAAGGTGTTCTGGAGAAGCCCTTGGTACAGGGAATGTGTGGTTGTCAGAGGAGCAAAAGTTGCTGAACAACATCCTTGAACTTCTGGCGATTTTTTTAGCTGGCTCTTCTGGTCTGTCTACCTTCAGAGTCTCATCATCGGGGGTGCAGTCAGACAATGCCATGGTGGTGACATCATACTATCAATGAGGGACAAGAAGTTGACCTGTCTGAGAAGAAACAGACCTGATCTTGTCATTAGCAGAACTTGCCATTGCTGCCCTCTCCGCTGTTTACATTTCTGGAGTAGAAAATTATCTGGTGATTTTTCTCAGCCATCAATCGTTGAATTTGGGAGAATAGGTCCTATGTCCGGAGGTGGATCTCTTGCTGTTCATATTTAAAGCGGGAGTCCGCCGGGACTCCGCGTTTTTTTTTTTTTTTTTTTAAGCCAGCAGCTACAAATACTGCAGCTGCTGACTTTTAAATAGTGACACTTACCTGTCCAGCGCGCCCGCGATGTCGGCACCCGAAGCCGATCGCTCGCTCGTCTGTCAGGTCCTGCCGCCGCCATCTTGGGTATGGGAATCAGGAAATGGAGCCTTTCGGCTTCATTTCCCGGTTCCCTACTGCGCATGCGCGAGCTGCGCGGCGCAATCCGGACGGTCCCCGCTGCCTCTGGGAGCTGTGTGTTTCCCAGCAGGCAGCGGGGCACTTGCTGAAGGGGGCGGGCGCTTGCGGAAAGGGGCGTAACGTACGCCCCTTTCCGCAGAGAGCTAGCCCGGAAGTGGGTGCAGTTACCTGGATTATCCAGGTAACTGCACCCCCCTCCCCCCTGAAAGGTGCCGATTGTGGCGCTGGAGGGGGGGGGGGGATTCCGATGAGCGGAGGTCCATTTTAGGGTGGACCTCCGCTTTAACAGACTGGACAGGTTTGTGTCCTGAACCCGGGATCCTCAGGCATTTGCGATGGATGCTCCTGGTGATGAATTGGAATCAGTTTTCCTGATCTATGGCTTCCCTACTCTTCAGTAGAGGACATCCCAGGGATTCTGATCACAACTGCTTGGCCAGGAAGACTGTGGTATGGCACTATTGTAGATCTCTTGGCATACAAGCCTTGGGCTCTTCCAGATCAGCCAGATTTGTGAGGGTTTCTAAGGCCGCGTACACACGGGCGGACTGTTCGCCCAACTTTGTCCGCTGAACAGTGTTTGGGCGGACAGTCCGCTCGTGTGTGGGCTTTCAGCGGACAGTTTCAGCGGACAGTTTGACGAACAAGGTTTTTCGGAAATTCCGTAAAACTGTCCGCTGAAACCTTGTTTGAGCGAACAGTCCGCCCGTGTGTGGGCTTGTTCGACAAACTAAGTTCCGCGCATGCTCAGAAAGGCTTAACACGCCGAAAGTTATAATGCAGTGTATAGGACGTCGTATTTTTCGTCCCGTCGTACGTGCCGTTCACGTCATCGCGCACGGTTTCAGCAAACTGTTCGTTCGTCGTGTGTGGCCATGTCCGTCCATGCTAATTTTGAGCGGACTGTTTGCCGAAACTGTTTGACGGACAAAGTTGAGCGAACAGTCCCCGCGTGTGTACGCGGCCTAACTGTTATCCCTACACTTCTCAGGGCCAGAAAGTCGACCTCCAGGACGGTGTCCCACCATATATGGAAGGCTTATTTAGCACATATTGTCTCTTCTCCAGTATGGTGTGGAGATTTCTCTGCCTTTAAGTACCATTTGAGAGGCAGATCATGTTTCAAAGACCCATCGTGTCTCATTCCTTGTAAAAGCCTTGGTTTGGGGTGTCGTACGGACTTGTTCCACCTGTGTGCCCCCCACTCCCCTGTCCCGGCGGGACCTTAACTTGGTCCTGTCTGTTTTGCAGACATCTTCTTTTGAACTTCTGAGATCCACTTTTCACTCCTCATGGGCAAGGTTCTCTTCTTTTTTTTTTTTTTTTGGTGGCCATGACCTTGGCTCAAAGGATCTTGGAGTTGGCTGTGCCTTCCTCTAAGGAACCTTCTCTGATTGTTCACCAAGATAAGGTGGTGTTGAGACCTCAATTTTTTTTCCCCCCTTTCTGACCTAAGGTGGTTTCTTCATTTCACCTGAATCAGGACATGTTGTTGCCACCCCTTTGTCCTAATCTTAAGCATCCTATGCAGAAGATGCTTTACACTTTGAATGTTGTTTTAAGTTGTCTTAGTTTATCTGAATTCTACAGCTTCGTTTTTTGAGTCCGATTCCTTCTTTCCTGGTTAGGGCCCATCTCACCAGGAGTGTCGCTGCTCCGTGGACTATTAAGCAAAGCTGCTGTTCAAGGTTGTAAGGTGACTGTCTGGTTTTCTCTTCGCATTTTACTTAATTCTACCAAGTAGATGTCCACAACTCTGGGGGGGACCGTTTTGGGTAGAAGGTCTTGCAGGCGGCTGATAATAGGGGTTCCCTCATTCTGTTTTTTTTCCCCTGTTGCCCACCCTTTTATGTTCCATGTTTTTAGGACATCCCAAGTAGTCACGTATATGGATTCCTCAGTGTCCTGTGGATGTTCCATTTAGAAATTTAGAATTTTTGGTTTACCTGTAAAATCCTTTTTTTGGCGTACATCACAGGACACGGAGATCCCTCCACTCTTCTCTGTTCCTCATTGCTTGCTACAAAATGGAGGCTTAGCTGGGCTGGAAGGGCTTATACCAGGGCAGGGATTCCTGACTTATTTTGGCCAGTGTCCATTCACCCGA
Organism: Lithobates pipiens; assembly: GCF_037356315.1. Lineage (NCBI taxonomy): Eukaryota > Metazoa > Chordata > Amphibia > Anura > Ranidae > Lithobates > Lithobates pipiens. Next base: position 641,299 of record NW_027507900.1, read on the forward strand.
AGGTGGTAGCATATAACCCAAGTAGTCATGGATATCTACATCTGCTATATCCTGAGATACTCCAAGAAAAAATCCTCATTTACTGATCGTATGATTGTCATTTCCAAAGACTGAACTCCTAGTTAGGACTAGAGAACCTTCTAGGAAAGTCTAATCCCACATATACAGATCATGGTGGTCTTCTGCTAGCAAACGATTGGGATTACATGCTTCTGTCATGAAGGTCATAGAGTTATTGTATATTTAAATGTAGAAAAGTGATGGGAGGAAAAATCAAGTCTGCCTGTTGTTGTTTTTCTTTTTTCTGTATGTTTTGATGTTGCCTGAAAATGAAACCCGATAACTGAATACATTTTTGTGTTTCTGTCAGATGCCTATGAGAACCGACCCACTTCTGGAGATCATTACTTCCCCATGGTGACATCAGACTGTGAAACAGAAGATAGTATGGTTATTGATGAGGGGCCAGAAGGTATAGACCCATATGAAGAAGACACAGAGCCACAGGATATAGACCCATATGAAGAAGACATAGGGCCACAGGACATAGACCCATATGAAGAAAACACAGAGCCACAGGACATAGACTCATATGAAGACATGGGGCTTGAGATCATATATCCTTATCATGGAGACATGGAGCCCGAAGGCTTAGACCCGTATGAAGGAGATACAAGGCCGGAGGCCATAGACCTGTGTAAAAGAGAACTGAGACCGGAGGGCATGGACCCATATGAAGGCGATACGGGGCCAAAGGGCAAAGACCCATGTAAAAGAGAACCGGGGTCGGAGGGCATAGACCCATATGAAGGAGATACGGGGCCAAAGGGCAAAGACCCATGTAAAAGAGAACCGGGGTCAGAGGGCATAGACCCATATAAAGGAGATATGGGGCCAAAGGGCATAGACCCGTGTAAAAGAGAACCGAGACTGGAGGGAATAGACCCATATGAAGGCGATACGGGGCCAAAGGGCATAGACCCATGTAAACTAGCCACAACTACAAGCTCAATGAAAGGTTTTCCAGTCCGAATTAAAGAGGAACCCGTGTCTGATGAAGAAGAAAGCCTTGCTGGTAACAACTATGCCAACCAAATTGCATACAGTTGTGTTCGCATTAAGGAAGAACCCCAGCTGTATGTAGAAGTCAAAATTCCCAGTGAGGGCGAAGACCGAACCCCACAGGCATATTGCCACATTAAGGTGGAGACTGTACCAGCCGAGGAAGACGATCGATCCACCCCCACCGTTTATACCCCCAGTGCACAGGGACATTCCACAGCCACCCACATCAAGGAGGAGCCAGTAGCTTTTGTCAACGTATTGGCCGTTTCTCAGCAGGCCGATCATACACATGAGCAACCCTCAAACGCCGCTGCGGAGACCATGTCCTATAAAGTAGAGATGCCTACGGACCAGGCGCCAGCAAAGGGTTCTGACAATTCCTCACTGTATAGCGTCCGGCAGAAGGAAGATTCCATGGAGATCCTCTACCATTGTCCCAGCTGCTTTAAAGGATTCTCCAGTAACCTGGACCTTGCCCGCCACCAAGTCATCCACACCGTGAGTAAGCTCTTTATCTGCTCCTTGTGTGGAAAGAGCTTCACCGAGATGTCCTTCCTGGTCAAACACCAAGTCATCCACACCGACCTCAAGCTGTGCGTCTGTCCCGTGTGTGGGGGGTGTTTCTACAGCGAGACCTCCCTAGCCAAGCACCAGAAAACACATTCGTTGCCTTTGTTCTGTTCTACGTGTGGCAAATGTTTCTTTAATAAGACCGAGCTGGCCATCCATGAGAGGAAACACTCGGGGGAAAGGCCTTTCGCGTGCCACATCTGCGGCAAAAATTTCATAGCAAAGTCTGTTCTGAACAAACACATGATGATCCACGGGCCGATGGATATAGGGAAATGATTGGACACCCACCCTGTACATGGTTATAAGTTGATTTCACATTGTCCCCCAAACTTCATCCACTTGTATCACATTTATTTATTAAAGGTTTTTCCACAGCTCCCTCGTGTGTGGATATTGGTGTGTATGGAAACCTGATGAGCCGGTTTAGATGTCATCGTTCCTATGTCTGGTATAAAGGGCCCCGCATGTGGCTGGCCAGGAGCCTAAAGATTTACCCCTTAAAAGAGGCTGTTGGGAAAAACCTTCTCGTTTTTCTTACAGGTTCCCGAGTCTCAAACTGGCAGCCCTCCAGATGTTGCCGAACTACAAGTCCCATCATTTCTCATGCTTGTAACTGTCAGCCTTAGCAATGCCTCATGGGACTTGTAGTTCCGCAACAGTTGGGGGGGGGCGCCAGTTTGAGATCTGTGCTCTAAAGACATGGAAATCTATTGGACTCGGTCTTCACACACCTGCTAAAAGCTTAATCCAAGCAGTGATGGGTTGGGGGGGGGGTATTTGGATGAGTGTAGAGGACGGCCCGTGTGGTCATGTTCACTAATGGAAGGGAGGAAGAAGAATGGTGAGTAGTATGTATATCTCCCCCGCTTGGCTTGGAGCTTACCTTTTTATTATTAGATGTAGAACCGAAATGGAGAGGTGACCCCTTCAAAGCCCGGGAGATGGGTGTCCAACTACGAGAATGACTGCTTGGTACTCTCCAAACCCCCCCCCATAAAGGGCCACGATGGGGTCACTGCTTGAAATCAGCCTCAGGATAACCCGTCCTCCGAAATCCCACAATACTTATTATGTGAACAGGTTCTCCTTAATATATATATTACACACTGAGCAATGACCCCTGTGATGATCAGCTGAGGATTGGTGGTCTGTCAGATAAGGTTCCCCCATCAGGTCTCATTAATGGATCATTTCCACCTCGCCCGTTTCTCCTGATTGGTGCATTCCTCCATGCCCCATCTCTCCTGATTGCTGTATTCCTCCATGCCCCTCCTCTCAGGATTGGTGCATTCCTCCATGCCCCTCCTCTCAGGATTGGTGCATTCCCCGCAACCCCCCTCTCAGGATTGGTGCATTCCCCACGCCCCTCTTCCCCGATTGCTGCATTCCCCCGTGCCCCATCTCTCCTGATTGCTGTATTCCTCCATGCCCCTCCTCACAGGATTGGTGCATTCCCCGCACCCCCCCTCTCAGGATTGGTGCATTCCCCCCGCGGGCCCCTCCTCACAGGATTGGTGCATTCCCCGCACCCCCCCTCTCAGGATTGGTGCATTCCCCCCGCGGGCCCCTCCTCTCAGGATTGGTGCATTCCCCCCCGCGGGCCCCACCTCTCAGGATTGGTGCATTCCCCCCCGCGGGCCCCTCCTCTCAGGATTGGTGCATTCCCCCCCGCGGGCCCCTCCTCTCAGGATTGGTGCATTCCCCCCCCCGCGGGCCCCTCCTCTCAGGATTGGTGCATTCCCCCCCGCGGGCCCCTCCTCTCAGGATTGGTGCATTCCCCCCCGCGGGCCCCTCCTCTCAGGATTGGTGCATTCCCCCCCGCGGGCCCCTCCTCTCAGGATTGGTGCATTCCCCCCCCCGCGGGCCCCTCCTCTCAGGATTGGTGCATTCCCCCCCCCCCCGCGCGCCCCTCCTCTCCGTATTGGTGCATTCCTCCATGCTCCTCCTCTCCGGATTGGTGCATTCCCCATCTCTCCTGATTGCTGTATTCCTCCTGGTAGATGTGTGGAAGTGCTGAACCAATGGCAAAAGCTTTTCCTGTACGGCCTTGTTCACACGCTGGCTTTACCCGCATGGAATGCATCCTCACATGGGCAGTGTCATTGCTGTCAGCCACTGCTCCCATTGTGACATCCATGCAGGTGCCCAGCTCCGGACACACCCACACTGTATTCAGGGCCCCGCCCCCATGTTACATCAGGACCAGTCACTGCTCCCATTGTGACATCCATGCAGGTGCCCAGCTCCGGACACACCCACACTGTATTCAGGGCCCCGCCCCCATGTTACATCAGGACCAGTCACTGCTCCCATTGTGACATCCATGCAGGTGCCCAGCTCCGGACACACCCACACTGTATTCAGGGCCCCGCCCCCATGTTACATCAGGACCAGTCACTGCTCCCATTGTGACATCCATGCAGGTGCCCAGCTCCGGACACACCCACACTGTATTCAGGGCCCCGCCCCCATGTTACATCAGGACCAGTCACTGCTCCCATTGTGACATCCATGCAGGTGCAGAGCTCTGGACACACCCACACTGTATTCAGATGCCCCGCCACCATGTCACATCAGCACCAGTCACTGCTCCCATTGTGACATCCATGCAGGTGCAGAGCTCTGGACACACCCACACTGTATTCAGATGCCCCGCCCCCATGTCACATCAGGACCAGTCACTGCTCCCATTGTGACATCCATGCAGGTGCAGAGTTCTGGACACACCCACACTGTATTCAGGGCCCCGCCCCCATGTCACATCAGGACCAGTCACTGCTCCCATTGTGACATCCATGCAGGTGCAGAGTTCTGGACACACCCACACTGTATTCAGATGCCCCGCCCCCATGTCACATCAGGACCAGTCACTGCTCCCATTGTGACATCCATGCAGGTGCAGAGTTCTGGACACACCCACACTGTATTCAGATGCCCCGCCCCCATGTTACATCAGGACCAGTCACTGCTCCCATTGTGACATCCATGCAGGTGCAGAGTTCTGGACACACCCACACTGTATTCAGGGCCCCGCCCCCATGTCACATCAGGACCAGTCACTGCTCCCATTGTGACATCCATGCAGGTGCAGAGCTCTGGACACACCCACACTGTATTCAGATGCCCCGCCCCCATGTCACATCAGGACCAGTCACTGCTCCCATTGTGACATCCATGCAGGTGCAGAGCTCTGGACACACCCACACTGTATTCAGATGCCCCGCCCCATGTCACATCAGGACCAGTCACTGCTCCCATTGTGACATCCATGCAGGTGCAGAGTTCTGGACACACCCACACTGTATTCAGGGCCCCGCCCCCATGTCACATCAGGACCAGTCACTGCTCCCATTGTGACATCCATGCAGGTGCAGAGTTCTGGACACACCCACACTGTATTCAGATGCCCCGCCCCCATGTCACATCAGGACCAGTCACTGCTCCCATTGTGACATCCATGCAGGTGCCCAGCTCCGGACACACCCACACTGTATTCAGGGCCCCGCCCCCATGTTACATCAGGACCAGTCACTGCTCCCATTGTGACATCCATGCAGGTGCCCAGCTCCGGACACACCCACACTGTATTCAGATGCCCCGCCACCATGTCACATCAGGACCAGTCACTGCTCCCATTGTGACATCCATGCAGGTGCAGAGTTCTGGACACACCCACACTGTATTCAGGGCCCCGCCCCCATGTTACATCAGGACCAGTCACTGCTCCCATTGTGACATCCATGCAGGTGCAGAGCTCTGGACACACCCACACTGTATTCAGATGCCCCGCCCCCATGTCACATCAGGACCAGTCACTGCTCCCATTGTGACATCCATGCAGGTGCAGAGTTCTGGACACACCCACACTGTATTCAGGGCCCCGCCCCCATGTCACATCAGGACCAGTCACTGCTCCCATTGTGACATCCATGCAGGTGCAGAGTTCTGGACACACCCACACTGTATTCAGATGCCCCGCCCCCATGTCACATCAGGACCAGTCACTGCTCCCATTGTGACATCCATGCAGGTGCAGAGTTCTGGACACACCCACACTGTATTCAGATGCCCCGCCCCCATGTTACATCAGGACCAGTCACTGCTCCCATTGTGACATCCATGCAGGTGCAGAGTTCTGGACACACCCACACTGTATTCAGGGCCCCGCCCCCATGTCACATCAGGACCAGTCACTGCTCCCATTGTGACATCCATGCAGGTGCAGAGCTCTGGACACACCCACACTGTATTCAGATGCCCCGCCCCCATGTCACATCAGGACCAGTCACTGCTCCCATTGTGACATCCATGCAGGTGCAGAGCTCTGGACACACCCACACTGTATTCAGATGCCCCGCCCCATGTCACATCAGGACCAGTCACTGCTCCCATTGTGACATCCATGCAGGTGCAGAGTTCTGGACACACCCACACTGTATTCAGGGCCCCGCCCCCATGTCACATCAGCACCAGTCACTGCTCCCATTGTGACATCCATGCAGGTGCAGAGCTCTGGACACACCCACACTGTATTCAGATGCCCCGCCCCCATGTCGCATCAGGACCAGTCACTGCTCCCATTGTGACATCCATGCAGGTGCAGAGCTCTGGACACACCCACACTGTATTCAGGGCCCCGCCCCCATGTCGCATCAGGACCAGTCACTGCTCCCATTGTGACATCCATGCAGGTGCAGAGCTCTGGACACACCCACACTGTATTCAGATGCCCCGCCCCCATGTCGCATCAGGACCAGTCACTGCTCCCATTGTGACATCCATGCAGGTGCAGAGTTCTGGACACACCCACACTGTATTCAGGGCCCCGCCCCCATGTCACATCAGGACCAGTCACTGCTCCCATTGTGACATCCATGCAGGTGCAGAGCTCTGGACACACCCACACTGTATTCAGATGCCCCGCCCTCATGTTACATCAGGACCAGTCACTGCTCCCATTGTGACATCCATGCAGGTGCCCAGTTCTGGACACACCCACACTGTATTCAGATGCCCCACCCCCATGTCACATCAGCACCAGTCACTGCTCCCATTGTGACATCCATGCAGGTGCCCAGTTCTGGACACACCCACACTGTATTCAGATGCCCCGCCCCCATGTCACATCAGCACCAGTCACTGCTCCCATTGTGAGATCCATGCAGGTGCAGAGCTCTGGACACACCCACACTGTATTCAGGGCCCCGCCCCCATGTCACATCAGGACCAGTCACTGCTCCCATTGTGACATCCATGCAGGTGAAGAGCTCTGGACACACCCACACTGTATTCAGATGCCCCGCCCCCATGTCACATCAGGACCAGTCACTGCTCCCATTGTGACATCCATGCAGGGGCAGAGCTCTGGACACACCCACACTGTATTCAGATGCCCCGCCCCCATGTCACATCAGGACCAGTCACTGCTCCCATTGTGACATCCATGCAGGTGCAGAGCTCTGGACACACCCACACTGTATTCAGATGCCCCGCCCCCATGTCACATCAGGACCAGTCACTGCTCCCATTGTGACATCCATGCAGGTGCAGAGCTCTGGACACACCCACACTGTATTCAGATGCCCCGCCCCATGTCACATCAGGACCAGTCACTGCTCCCATTGTGACATCCATGCAGGTGCAGAGTTCTGGACACACCCACACTGTATTCAGATGCCCCGCCCCCATGTTACATCAGGACCAGTCACTGCTCCCATTGTGATATCCATGCAGGGGCAGAGCTCTGGACACACCCACACTGTATTCAGGGCCCCGCCCCCATGTCACATCAGGACCAGTCACTGCTCCCATTGTGACATCCATGCAGGTGCAGAGCTCTGGACACACCCACACTGTATTCAGATGCCCCGCCCCCATGTCGCATCAGCACCAGTCACTGCTCCCATTGTGACATCCATGCAGGTGCCCAGTTCTGGACACACCCACACTGTATTCAGGGCCCCGCCCCCATGTCACATCAGCACCAGTCACTGCTCCCATTGTGACATCCATGCAGGTGCAGAGCTCTGGACACACCCACACTGTATTCAGGGCCCCGCCCCCATGTCACATCAGCACCAGTCACTGCTCCCATTGTGACATCCATGCAGGGGCAGAGCTCTGGACACACCCACACTGTATTCAGATGCCCCGCCCCCATGTCACATCAGGACCAGTCACTGCTCCCATTGTGACATCCATGCAGGGGCAGAGCTCTGGACACACCCACACTGTATTCAGATGCCCCGCCCCCATGTCGCATCAGGACCAGTCACTGCTCCCATTGTGACATCCATGCAGGTGCCCAGTTCTGGACACACCCACACTGTATTCAGATGCCCCGCCCCCATGTCACATCAGGACCAGTCACTGCTCCCATTGTGACATCCATGCAGGTGCCCAGTTCTGGACACACCCACACTGTATTCAGGGCCCCGCCCCCATGTCACATCAGCACCAGTCACTGCTCCCATTGTGACATCCATGCAGGTGCAGAGTTCTGGACACACCCACACTGTATTCAGATGCCCCGCCCCCATGTCACATCAGGACCAGTCACTGCTCCCATTGTGACATCCATGCAGGGGCAGAGCTCTGGACACACCCACACTGTATTCAGATGCCCCGCCCCCATGTCGCATCAGGACCAGTCACTGCTCCCATTGTGACATCCATGCAGGTGCCCAGTTCTGGACACACCCACACTGTATTCAGATGCCCCGCCCCCATGTCACATCAGGACCAGTCACTGCTCCCATTGTGACATCCATGCAGGTGCAGAGTTCTGGACACACCCACACTGTATTCATATGCCCCGCCCCATGTCGCATCAGGACCAGTCACTGCTCCCATTGTGACATCCATGCAGGTGCCCAGTTCTGGACACACCCACACTGTATTCAGGGCCCCGCCCCCATGTCACATCAGCACCAGTCACTGCTCCCATTGTGACATCCATGCAGGTGCAGAGTTCTGGACACACCCACACTGTATTCAGGGCCCCGCCCCCATGTCACATCAGGACCAGTCACTGCTCCCATTGTGACATCCATGCAGGTGCAGAGTTCTGGACACACCCACACTGTATTATGGGCCCCGCCCCCATGTCACATCAGCACCAGTCACTGCTCCCATTGTGACATCCATGCAGGTGCAGAGCTCTGGACACACCCACACTGTATTCAGATGCCCCGCCCCCATGTCACATCAGCACCAGTCACTGCTCCCATTGTGAGATCCATGCAGGTGCAGAGTTCTGGACACACCCACACTGTATTATGGGCCCCGCCCCCATGTCACATCAGCACCAGTCACTGCTCCCATTGTGACATCCATGCAGGTGCAGAGCTCTGGACACACCCACACTGTATTCAGGGCCCCGCCCCCATGTCACATCAGCACCAGTCACTGCTCCCATTGTGACATCCATGCAGGGGCAGAGCTCTGGACACACCCACACTGTATTCAGATGCCCCGCCCCCATGTCGCATCAGGACCAGTCACTGCTCCCATTGTGACATCCATGCAGGTGCCCAGTTCTGGACACACCCACACTGTATTCAGGGCCCCGCCCCCATGTCACATCAGCACCAGTCACTGCTCCCATTGTGACATCCATGCAGGTGCAGAGTTCTGGACACACCCACACTGTATTCAGATGCCCCGCCCCCATGTCACATCAGGACCAGTCACTGCTCCCATTGTGACATCCATGCAGGTGCAGAGTTCTGGACACACCCACACTGTATTCAGGGCCCCGCCCCCATGTCACATCAGCACCAGTCACTGCTCCCATTGTGACATCCATGCAGGTGCCCAGTTCTGGACACACCCACACTGTATTCAGGGCCCCGCCCCCATGTCACATCAGCACCAGTCACTGCTCCCATTGTGACATCCATGCAGGTGCAGAGCTCTGGACACACCCACACTGTATTCAGGGCCCCGCCCCCATGTCACATCAGCACCAGTCACTGCTCCCATTGTGACATCCATGCAGGTGCAGAGTTCTGGACACACCCACACTGTATTCAGATGCCCCGCCCCCATGTCGCATCAGGACCAGTCACTGCTCCCATTGTGACATCCATGCAGGTGCAGAGCTCTGGACACACCCACACTGTATTCAGGGCCCCGCCCCCATGTCACATCAGCACCAGTCACTGCTCCCATTGTGACATCCATGCAGGTGCAGAGCTCTGGACACACCCACACTGTATTATGGGCCCCGCCCCCATGTCACATCAGGACCAGTCACTGCTCCCATTGTGACATCCATGCAGGTGCAGAGTTCTGGACACACCCACACTGTATTCAGGGCCCCGCCCCCATGTCACATCAGCACCAGTCACTGCTCCCATTGTGACATCCATGCAGGTGCAGAGTTCTGGACACACCCACACTGTATTCAGGGCCCCGCCCCCATGTCACATCAGCACCAGTCACTGCTCCCATTGTGACATCCATGCAGGTGCAGAGTTCTGGACACACCCACACTGTATTCAGATGCCCCGCCCCCATGTCGCATCAGGACCAGTCACTGCTCCCATTGTGACATCCATGCAGGTGCAGAGTTCTGGACACACCCACACTGTATTCAGGGCCCCGCCCCCATGTCACATCAGCACCAGTCACTGCTCCCATTGTGACATCCATGCAGGTGCAGAGCTCTGGACACACCCACACTGTATTATGGGCCCCGCCCCCATGTCACATCAGGACCAGTCACTGCTCCCATTGTGACATCCATGCAGGTGCAGAGTTCTGGACACACCCACACTGTATTCAGGGCCCCGCCCCCATGTCACATCAGCACCAGTCACTGCTCCCATTGTGACATCCATGCAGGTGCAGAGTTCTGGACACACCCACACTGTATTCAGGGCCCCGCCCCCATGTCACATCAGCACCAGTCACTGCTCCCATTGTGACATCCATGCAGGTGCAGAGTTCTGGACACACCCACACTGTATTCAGGGCCCCGCCCCCATGTCGCATCAGGACCAGTCACTGCTCCCATTGTGACATCCATGCAGGTGCAGAGTTCTGGACACACCCACACTGTATTCAGGGCCCCGCCCCCATGTCACATCAGCACCAGTCACTGCTCCCATTGTGACATCCATGCAGGTGCAGAGCTCTGGACACACCCACACTGTATTATGGGCCCCGCCCCCATGTCACATCAGGACCAGTCACTGCTCCCATTGTGACATCCATGCAGGTGCAGAGTTCTGGACACACCCACACTGTATTCAGGGCCCCGCCCCCATGTCACATCAGCACCAGTCACTGCTCCCATTGTGACATCCATGCAGGTGCAGAGTTCTGGACACACCCACACTGTATTCAGGGCCCCGCCCCCATGTCACATCAGCACCAGTCACTGCTCCCATTGTGACATCCATGCAGGTGCAGAGTTCTGGACACACCCACACTGTATTCAGATGCCCCGCCCCCATGTCGCATCAGGACCAGTCACTGCTCCCATTGTGACATCCATGCAGGTGCAGAGTTCTGGACACACCCACACTGTATTCAGGGCCCCGCCCCCATGTCACATCAGCACCAGTCACTGCTCCCATTGTGACATCCATGCAGGTGCAGAGCTCTGGACACACCCACACTGTATTATGGGCCCCGCCCCCATGTCACATCAGCACCAGTCACTGCTCCCATTGTGACATCCATGCAGGTGCAGAGCTCTGGACACACCCACACTGTATTCAGGGCCCCGCCCCCATGTCACTTCAGCACCAGTCACTGCTCCCATTGTGACATCCATGCAGGGGCAGAGCTCTGGACACACCCACACTGTATTCAGATGCCCCGCCCCCATGTCACATCAGGACCAGTCACTGCTCCCATTGTGACATCCATGCAGGTGCAGAGCTCTGGACACACCCACACTGTATTCAGATGCCCCGCCCCCATGTCACATCAGGACCAGTCACTGCTCCCATTGTGACATCCATGCAGGGGCAGAGCTCTGGACACACCCACACTGTATTCAGATGCCCCGCCCCCATGTCACATCAGGACCAGTCACTGCTCCCATTGTGACATCCATGCAGGGGCAGAGCTCTGGACACACCCACACTGTATTCAGATGCCCCGCCCCCATGTCACATCAGGACCAGTCACGGCTCCCATTGTGACATCCATGCAGGTGCAGAGCTCTGGACACACCCACACTGTATTCAGGGCCCCGCCCCCATGTCACATCAGGACCAGTCACTGCTCCCATTGTGACATCCATGCAGGTGCCCAGTTCTGGACACACCCACACTGTATTCAGGGCCCCGCCCCCATGTCACATCAGGACCAGTCACTGCTCCCATTGTGACATCCATGCAGGTGCCCAGTTCTGGACACACCCACACTGTATTCAGATGCCCCGCCCCCATGTCACATCAGGACCAGTCACGGCTCCCATTGTGACATCCATGCAGGGGCAGAGCTCTGGACACACCCACACTGTATTCAGATGCCCCGCCCCCATGTCACATCAGGACCAGTCACTGCTCCCATTGTGACATCCATGCAGGTGCCCAGTTCTGGACACACCCACACTGTATTCAGGGCCCCGCCCCCATGTCACATCAGGACCAGTCACGGCTCCCATTGTGACATCCATGCAGGTGCAGAGCTCTGGACACACCCACACTGTATTCAGATGCCCCGCCCCCATGTCACATCAGGACCAGTCACTGCTCCCATTGTGACATCCATGCAGGTGCCCAGTTCTGGACACACCCACACTGTATTCATGGCCCCGCCCCCATGTCACATCAGCACCAGTCACTGCTCCCATTGTGACATCCATGCAGGTGCAGAGCTCTGGACACACCCACACTGTATTCAGGGCCCCGCCCCCATGTCACATCAGCACCAGTCACTGCTCCCATTGTGACATCCATGCAGGTGCAGAGTTCTGGACACACCCACACTGTATTCAGGGCCCCGCCCCCATGTCACATCAGCACCAGTCACTGCTCCCATTGTGACATCTATGCAGGGGCAGAGCTCTGGACACACCCACACTGTATTCAGATGCCCCGCCCCCATGTCACATCAGGACCAGTCACTGCTCCCATTGTGACATCCATGCAGGGGCAGAGCTCTGGACACACCCACACTGTATTCAGATGCCCCGCCCCCATGTCACATCAGCACCAGTCACTGCTCCCATTGTGACATCCATGCAGGTGCCCAGTTCTGGACACACCCACACTGTATTCAGGGCCCCGCCCCCATGTCACATCAGCACCAGTCACTGCTCCCATTGTGACATCCATGCAGGTGCAGAGTTCTGGACACACCCACACTGTATTCAGATGCCCCGCCCCCATGTCACATCAGGACCAGTCACTGCTCCCATTGTGACATCCATGCAGGTGCAGAGTTCTGGACACACCCACACTGTATTCAGATGCCCCGCCCCCATGTCACATCAGCACCAGTCACTGCTCCCATTGTGACATCCATGCAGGTGCCCAGTTCTGGACACACCCACACTGTATTCAGGGCCCCGCCCCCATGTCACATCAGCACCAGTCACTGCTCCCATTGTGACATCCATGCAGGTGCAGAGCTCTGGACACACCCACACTGTATTCAGGGCCCCGCCCCCATGTCACATCAGCACCAGTCACTGCTCCCATTGTGACATCCATGCAGGTGCAGAGCTCTGGACACACCCACACTGTATTCAGGGCCCCGCCCCCATGTCACATCAGCACCAGTCACTGCTCCCATTGTGACATCCATGCAGGTGCCCAGTTCTGGACACACCCACACTGTATTCAGGGCCCCGCCCCCATGTCACATCAGCACCAGTCACGGCTCCCATTGTGACATCCATGCAGGTGCAGAGTTCTGGACACACCCACACTGTATTCAGGGCCCCGCCCCCATGTCACATCAGCACCAGTCACTGCTCCCATTGTGACATCCATGCAGGTGCAGAGTTCTGGACACACCCACACTGTATTCAGGGCCCCGCCCCCATGTTACATCAGGACCAGTCACTGCTCCCATTGTGACATCCATGCAGGTGCAGAGTTCTGGACACACCCACACTGTATTCAGGGCCCCGCCCCCATGTCACATCAGCACCAGTCACGGCTCCCATTGTGACATCCATGCAGGTGCAGAGTTCTGGACACACCCACACTGTATTCAGGGCCCCGCCCCCATGTCACATCAGCACCAGTCACGGCTCCCATTGTGACATCCATGCAGGTGCAGAGTTCTGGACACACCCACACTGTATTCAGGGCCCCGCCCCCATGTCACATCAGCACCAGTCACTGCTCCCATTGTGACATCCATGCAGGTGCAGAGTTCTGGACACACCCACACTGTATTCAGGGCCCCGCCCCCATGTCCCATCAGCACCAGTCACTGCTCCCATTGTGACATCCATGCAGGTGCAGAGTTCTGGACACACCCACACTGTATTCAGGGCCCCGCCCCCATGTCACATCAGCACCAGTCACTGCTCCCATTGTGACATCCATGCAGGTGCAGAGCTCTGGACACACCCACACTGTATTCAGATGCCCCGCCCCCATGTCACATCAGGACCAGTCACTGCTCCCATTGTGACATCCATGCAGGGGCAGAGCTCTGGACACACCCACACTGTATTCAGATGCCCCGCCCCCATGTCGCATCAGGACCAGTCACTGCTCCCATTGTGACATCCATGCAGGTGCCCAGTTCTGGACACACCCACACTGTATTCAGGGCCCCGCCCCCATGTCACATCAGCACCAGTCACTGCTCCCATTGTGACATCCATGCAGGTGCAGAGTTCTGGACACACCCACACTGTATTCAGATGCCCCGCCCCCATGTCACATCAGCACCAGTCACTGCTCCCATTGTGACATCCATGCAGGTGCCCAGTTCTGGACACACCCACACTGTATTCAGGGCCCCGCCCCCATGTCACATCAGCACCAGTCACTGCTCCCATTGTGACATCCATGCAGGTGCAGAGTTCTGGACACACCCACACTGTATTCAGATGCCCCGCCCCCATGTCACATCAGGACCAGTCACTGCTCCCATTGTGACATCCATGCAGGTGCAGAGTTCTGGACACACCCACACTGTATTCAGATGCCCCGCCCCCATGTCACATCAGCACCAGTCACTGCTCCCATTGTGACATCCATGCAGGTGCAGAGTTCTGGACACACCCACACTGTATTCAGATGCCCCGCCCCCATGTCGCATCAGGACCAGTCACTGCTCCCATTGTGACATCCATGCAGGTGCCCAGTTCTGGACACACCCACACTGTATTCAGGGCCCCGCCCCCATGTCACATCAGCACCAGTCACTGCTCCCATTGTGACATCCATGCAGGTGCAGAGCTCTGGACACACCCACACTGTATTATGGGCCCCGCCCCCATGTCACATCAGGACCAGTCACTGCTCCCATTGTGACATCCATGCAGGTGCAGAGTTCTGGACACACCCACACTGTATTCAGGGCCCCGCCCCCATGTCCCATCAGCACCAGTCACTGCTCCCATTGTGACATCCATGCAGGTGCAGAGTTCTGGACACACCCACACTGTATTCAGATGCCCCGCCCCCATGTCACATCAGGACCAGTCACTGTTCCCATTGTGACATCCATGCAGGGGCAGAGCTCTGGACACACCCACACTGTATTCAGGGCCCCGCCCCCATGTCACATCAGGACCAGTCACTGCTCCCATTGTGACATCCATGCAGGGGCAGAGCTCTGGACACACCCACACTGTATTCAGATGCCCCGCCCCCATGTCGCATCAGGACCAGTCACTGCTCCCATTGTGACATCCATGCAGGTGCCCAGTTCTGGACACACCCACACTGTATTCAGGGCCCCGCCCCCATGTCACATCAGCACCAGTCACTGCTCCCATTGTGACATCCATGCAGGTGCAGAGCTCTGGACACACCCACACTGTATTCAGATGCCCCGCCCCCATGTCGCATCAGGACCAGTCACTGCTCCCATTGTGACATCCATGCAGGTGCCCAGTTCTGGACACACCCACACTGTATTCAGGGCCCCGCCCCCATGTCACATCAGCACCAGTCACTGCTCCCATTGTGACATCCATGCAGGTGCAGAGTTCTGGACACACCCACACTGTATTCAGATGCCCCGCCCCCATGTCACATCAGGACCAGTCACTGCTCCCATTGTGACATCCATGCAGGTGCAGAGCTCTGGACACACCCACACTGTATTCAGATGCCCCGCCCCCATGTCACATCAGCACCAGTCACTGTTCCCATTGTGAGATCCATGCAGGTGCAGAGTTCTGGACACACCCACACTGTATTCAGGGCCCCGCCCCCATGTCACATCAGCACCAGTCACTGTTCCCATTGTGAGATCCATGCAGGTGCAGAGTTCTGGACACACCCACACTGTATTCAGGGCCCCGCCCCCATGTCACATCAGGACCAGTCACTGCTCCCATTGTGACATCCATGCAGGGGCAGAGCTCTGGACACACCCACACTGTATTCAGATGCCCCGCCCCCATGTCGCATCAGGACCAGTCACTGCTCCCATTGTGACATCCATGCAGGTGCCCAGTTCTGGACACACCCACACTGTATTCAGGGCCCCGCCCCCATGTCACATCAGCACCAGTCACTGCTCCCATTGTGACATCCATGCAGGTGCAGAGTTCTGGACACACCCACACTGTATTCAGATGCCCCGCCCCCATGTCACATCAGCACCAGTCACTGCTCCCATTGTGACATCCATGCAGGTGCCCAGTTCTGGACACACCCACACTGTATTCAGGGCCCCGCCCCCATGTCACATCAGCACCAGTCACTGCTCCCATTGTGAGATCCATGCAGGTGCAGAGTTCTTGACACACCCACACTGTATTCAGGGCCCCGCCCCCATGTCACATCAGGACCAGTCACTGCTCCCATTGTGACATCCATGCAGGTGCAGAGCTCTGGACACACCCACACTGTATTCAGGGCCCCGCCCCCATGTCACATCAGGACCAGTCACTGCTCCCATTGTGACATCCATGCAGGTGCAGAGCTCTGGACACACCCACACTGTATTCAGATGCCCCGCCCCCATGTCACATCAGGACCAGTCACTGTTCCCGTTGTGAGATCCATGCAGGTGCAGAGCTCTGGACACAACCACACTGAATTCAGATGCCCCGCCCTCATGTTACATCAGGACCAGTCACTGCTCCCGTTGTGAGATCCATGCAGGTGCAGAGCTCTGGACACACCCACACTGTATTCAGATGCCCCGCCCTCATGTTACATCAGGACCAGTCACTGCTCCCGTTGTGAGATCCATGCAGGTGCAGAGCTCTGGACACACCCACACTGTATTCAGATGCCCCGCCCTCATGTTACATCAGGACCAGTCACTGCTCCCGTTGTGAGATCCATGCAGGTGCAGAGTTCTGGACACACCCACACTGTATTCAGATGCCCCGCCCCCATGTCACATCAGGACCAGTCACTGCTCCCATTGTGACATCCATGCAGGTGCAGAGCTCTGGACACACCCACACTGTATTCAGATGCCCCGCCCCCATGTCACATCAGGACCAGTCACTGTTCCCGTTGTGAGATCCATGCAGGTGCAGAGCTCTGGACACACCCACACTGTATTCAGATGCCCCGCCCTCATGTTACATCAGGACCAGTCACTGCTCCCGTTGTGAGATCCATGCAGGTGCAGAGCTCTGGACACACCCACACTGTATTCAGATGCCCCGCCCTCATGTTACATCAGGACCAGTCACTGCTCCCGTTGTGAGATCCATGCAGGTGCAGAGCTCTGGACACACCCACACTGTATTCAGATGCCCCGCCCTCATGTTACATCAGGACCAGTCACTGCTCCCATTGTGACATCCATGCAGGTGCAGAGCTCTGGACACACCCACACTGTATTCAGGGCCCCGCCCCCATGTCACATCAGGACCAGTCACTGCTCCCATTGTGACATCCATGCAGGTGCAGAGCTCTGGACACACCCACACTGTATTCAGGGCCCCGCCCCCATGTCACATCAGGACCAGTCACTGCTCCCATTGTGACATCCATGCAGGTGCAGAGCTCTGGACACACCCACACTGTATTCAGATGCCCCGCCCCCATGTCACATCAGGACCAGTCACTGCTCCCATTGTGACATCCATGCAGGTGCAGAGCTCTGGACACACCCACACTGTATTCAGATGTCCCGCCCCCATGTCACATCAGGACCAGTCACTGCTCCCATTGTGACATCCATGCAGGTGCCCAGTTCTGGACACACCCACACTGTATTCAGGGCCCCGCCCCCATGTCACATCAGCACCAGTCACTGCTCCCATTGTGAGATCCATGCAGGTGCAGAGCTCTGGACACACCCACACTGTATTCAGGGCCCCGCCCCCATGTCACATCAGGACCAGTCACTGCTCCCATTGTGACATCCATGCAGGTGCAGAGTTCTGGACACACCCACACTGTATTCAGGGCCCCGCCCCCATGTCACATCAGCACCAGTCACTGCTCCCATTGTGACATCCATGCAGGGGCAGAGTTCTGGACACACCCACACTGTATTCAGATGCCCCGCCCCCATGTCACATCAGGACCAGTCACTGCTCCCATTGTGACATCCATGCAGGTGCAGAGTTCTGGACACACCCACACTGTATTCAGGGCCCCGCCCCCATGTTACATCAGGACCAGTCACTGCTCCCATTGTGAGATCCATGCAGGTGCAGAGCTCTGGACACACCCACACTGTATTCAGATGCCCCGCCCCCATGTCACATCAGGACCAGTCACTGTTCCCGTTGTGAGATCCATGCAGGTGCAGAGCTCTGGACACACCCACACTGTATTCAGATGCCCCGCCCTCATGTTACATCAGGACCAGTCACTGCTCCCGTTGTGAGATCCATGCAGGTGCAGAGCTCTGGACACACCCACACTGTATTCAGATGCCCCGCCCTCATGTTACATCAGGACCAGTCACTGCTCCCGTTGTGAGATCCATGCAGGTGCAGAGCTCTGGACACACCCACACTGTATTCAGATGCCCCGCCCTCATGTTACATCAGGACCAGTCACTGCTCCCGTTGTGAGATCCATGCAGGTGCAGAGTTCTGGACACACCCACACTGTATTCAGATGCCCCGCCCCCATGTCACATCAGGACCAGTCACTGTTCCCGTTGTGAGATCCATGCAGGTGCAGAGCTCTGGACACACCCACACTGTATTCAGGGCCCCGCCCCCATGTCACATCAGGACCAGTCACTGCTCCCGTTGTGAGATCCATGCAGGTGCAGAGCTCTGGACACACCCACACTGTATTCAGGGCCCCGCCCCCATGTCACATCAGGACCAGTCACTGCTCCCGTTGTGAGATCCATGCAGGTGCAGAGCTCTGGACACACCCACACTGTATTCAGATGCCCCGCCCTCATGTTACATCAGGACCAGTCACTGCTCCCATTGTGACATCCATGCAGGTGCCCAGTTCTGGACACACCCACACTGTATTCAGGGCCCCGCCCCCATGTCACATCAGCACCAGTCACTGCTCCCATTGTGAGATCCATGCAGGTGCAGAGTTCTTGACACACCCACACTGTATTCAGGGCCCCGCCCCCATGTCACATCAGGACCAGTCACTGCTCCCATTGTGACATCCATGCAGGTGCAGAGCTCTGGACACACCCACACTGTATTCAGGGCCCCGCCCCCATGTCACATCAGGACCAGTCACTGCTCCCATTGTGACATCCATGCAGGTGCAGAGCTCTGGACACACCCACACTGTATTCAGATGCCCCGCCCCCATGTCACATCAGGACCAGTCACTGTTCCCGTTGTGAGATCCATGCAGGTGCAGAGCTCTGGACACAACCACACTGAATTCAGATGCCCCGCCCTCATGTTACATCAGGACCAGTCACTGCTCCCGTTGTGAGATCCATGCAGGTGCAGAGCTCTGGACACACCCACACTGTATTCAGATGCCCCGCCCTCATGTTACATCAGGACCAGTCACTGCTCCCGTTGTGAGATCCATGCAGGTGCAGAGCTCTGGACACACCCACACTGTATTCAGATGCCCCGCCCTCATGTTACATCAGGACCAGTCACTGCTCCCGTTGTGAGATCCATGCAGGTGCAGAGTTCTGGACACACCCACACTGTATTCAGATGCCCCGCCCCCATGTCACATCAGGACCAGTCACTGCTCCCATTGTGACATCCATGCAGGTGCAGAGCTCTGGACACACCCACACTGTATTCAGATGCCCCGCCCCCATGTCACATCAGGACCAGTCACTGTTCCCGTTGTGAGATCCATGCAGGTGCAGAGCTCTGGACACACCCACACTGTATTCAGATGCCCCGCCCTCATGTTACATCAGGACCAGTCACTGCTCCCGTTGTGAGATCCATGCAGGTGCAGAGCTCTGGACACACCCACACTGTATTCAGATGCCCCGCCCTCATGTTACATCAGGACCAGTCACTGCTCCCGTTGTGAGATCCATGCAGGTGCAGAGCTCTGGACACACCCACACTGTATTCAGATGCCCCGCCCTCATGTTACATCAGGACCAGTCACTGCTCCCATTGTGACATCCATGCAGGTGCAGAGCTCTGGACACACCCACACTGTATTCAGGGCCCCGCCCCCATGTCACATCAGGACCAGTCACTGCTCCCATTGTGACATCCATGCAGGTGCAGAGCTCTGGACACACCCACACTGTATTCAGATGCCCCGCCCCCATGTCACATCAGGACCAGTCACTGCTCCCATTGTGACATCCATGCAGGTGCAGAGCTCTGGACACACCCACACTGTATTCAGATGTCCCGCCCCCATGTCACATCAGGACCAGTCACTGCTCCCATTGTGACATCCATGCAGGTGCCCAGTTCTGGACACACCCACACTGTATTCAGGGCCCCGCCCCCATGTCACATCAGCACCAGTCACTGCTCCCATTGTGAGATCCATGCAGGTGCAGAGCTCTGGACACACCCACACTGTATTCAGGGCCCCGCCCCCATGTCACATCAGGACCAGTCACTGCTCCCATTGTGACATCCATGCAGGTGCAGAGTTCTGGACACACCCACACTGTATTCAGGGCCCCGCCCCCATGTCACATCAGCACCAGTCACTGCTCCCATTGTGACATCCATGCAGGGGCAGAGTTCTGGACACACCCACACTGTATTCAGATGCCCCGCCCCCATGTCACATCAGGACCAGTCACTGCTCCCATTGTGACATCCATGCAGGTGCAGAGTTCTGGACACACCCACACTGTATTCAGGGCCCCGCCCCCATGTTACATCAGGACCAGTCACTGCTCCCATTGTGAGATCCATGCAGGTGCAGAGCTCTGGACACACCCACACTGTATTCAGATGCCCCGCCCCCATGTCACATCAGGACCAGTCACTGTTCCCGTTGTGAGATCCATGCAGGTGCAGAGCTCTGGACACACCCACACTGTATTCAGATGCCCCGCCCTCATGTTACATCAGGACCAGTCACTGCTCCCGTTGTGAGATCCATGCAGGTGCAGAGCTCTGGACACACCCACACTGTATTCAGATGCCCCGCCCTCATGTTACATCAGGACCAGTCACTGCTCCCGTTGTGAGATCCATGCAGGTGCAGAGCTCTGGACACACCCACACTGTATTCAGATGCCCCGCCCTCATGTTACATCAGGACCAGTCACTGCTCCCGTTGTGAGATCCATGCAGGTGCAGAGTTCTGGACACACCCACACTGTATTCAGATGCCCCGCCCCCATGTCACATCAGGACCAGTCACTGTTCCCGTTGTGAGATCCATGCAGGTGCAGAGCTCTGGACACACCCACACTGTATTCAGGGCCCCGCCCCCATGTCACATCAGGACCAGTCACTGCTCCCGTTGTGAGATCCATGCAGGTGCAGAGCTCTGGACACACCCACACTGTATTCAGGGCCCCGCCCCCATGTCACATCAGGACCAGTCACTGCTCCCGTTGTGAGATCCATGCAGGTGCAGAGCTCTGGACACACCCACACTGTATTCAGATGCCCCGCCCTCATGTTACATCAGGACCAGTCACTGCTCCCGTTGTGAGATCCATGCAGGTGCAGAGCTCTGGACACACCCACACTGTATTCAGATGCCCCGCCCTCATGTTACATCAGGACCAGTCACTGCTCCCGTTGTGAGATCCATGCAGGTGCAGAGCTCTGGACACACCCACACTGTATTCAGATGCCCCGCCCTCATGTTACATCAGGACCAGTCACTGCTCCCGTTGTGAGATCCATGCAGGTGCAGAGTTCTGGACACACCCACACTGTATTCAGATGCCCCGCCCCCATGTCACATCAGCACCAGTCACTGCTCCCATTGTGACATCCATGCAGGTGCAGAGCTCTGGACACACCCACACTGTATTCAGATGCCCCGCCCCCATGTCACATCAGGACCAGTCACTGTTCCCGTTGTGAGATCCATGCAGGTGCAGAGCTCTGGACACAACCACACTGAATTCAGATGCCCCGCCCTCATGTTACATCAGGACCAGTCACTGCTCCCGTTGTGAGATCCATGCAGGTGCAGAGCTCTGGACACACCCACACTGTATTCAGATGCCCCGCCCTCATGTTACATCAGGACCAGTCACTGCTCCCGTTGTGAGATCCATGCAGGTGCAGAGCTCTGGACACACCCACACTGTATTCAGATGCCCCGCCCTCATGTCACATCAGGACCAGTCACTGCTCCCGTTGTGAGATCCATGCAGGTGCAGAGTTCTGGACACACCCACACTGTATTCAGATGCCCCGCCCCCATGTCACATCAGGACCAGTCACTGCTCCCATTGTGACATCCATGCAGGTGCAGAGCTCTGGACACACCCACACTGTATTCAGATGCCCCGCCCCCATGTCACATCAGGACCAGTCACTGTTCCCGTTGTGAGATCCATGCAGGTGCAGAGCTCTGGACACACCCACACTGTATTCAGATGCCCCGCCCTCATGTTACATCAGGACCAGTCACTGCTCCCGTTGTGAGATCCATGCAGGTGCAGAGCTCTGGACACACCCACACTGTATTCAGATGCCCCGCCCTCATGTTACATCAGGACCAGTCACTGCTCCCGTTGTGAGATCCATGCAGGTGCAGAGCTCTGGACACACCCACACTGTATTCAGATGCCCCGCCCTCATGTTACATCAGGACCAGTCACTGCTCCCATTGTGACATCCATGCAGGTGCAGAGCTCTGGACACACCCACACTGTATTCAGGGCCCCGCCCCCATGTCACATCAGGACCAGTCACTGCTCCCATTGTGACATCCATGCAGGTGCAGAGCTCTGGACACACCCACACTGTATTCAGATGCCCCGCCCCCATGTCACATCAGGACCAGTCACTGCTCCCATTGTGACATCCATGCAGGTGCAGAGCTCTGGACACACCCACACTGTATTCAGATGTCCCGCCCCCATGTCACATCAGGACCAGTCACTGCTCCCATTGTGACATCCATGCAGGTGCCCAGTTCTGGACACACCCACACTGTATTCAGGGCCCCGCCCCCATGTCACATCAGCACCAGTCACTGCTCCCATTGTGAGATCCATGCAGGTGCAGAGCTCTGGACACACCCACACTGTATTCAGGGCCCCGCCCCCATGTCACATCAGGACCAGTCACTGCTCCCATTGTGACATCCATGCAGGTGCAGAGTTCTGGACACACCCACACTGTATTCAGGGCCCCGCCCCCATGTCACATCAGCACCAGTCACTGCTCCCATTGTGACATCCATGCAGGTGCAGAGTTCTGGACACACCCACACTGTATTCAGATGCCCCGCCCCCATGTCACATCAGGACCAGTCACTGCTCCCATTGTGACATCCATGCAGGTGCAGAGTTCTGGACACACCCACACTGTATTCAGGGCCCCGCCCCCATGTCACATCAGCACCAGTCACTGCTCCCATTGTGACATCCATGCAGGTGCAGAGTTCTGGACACACCCACACTGTATTCAGGGCCCCGCCCCCATGTCACATCAGCACCAGTCACTGCTCCCATTGTGACATCCATGCAGGTGCCCAGTTCTGGACACACCCACACTGTATTCAGATGCCCCGCCCCCATGTCACATCAGCACCAGTCACTGCTCCCATTGTGACATCCATGCAGGTGCCCAGTTCTGGACACACCCACACTGTATTCAGGGCCCCGCCCCCATGTTACATCAGGACCAGTCACTGCTCCCATTGTGAGATCCATGCAGGTGCAGAGTTCTGGACACACCCACACTGTATTCAGATGCCCCGCCCCCATGTCACATCAGGACCAGTCACTGTTCCCGTTGTGAGATCCATGCAGGTGCAGAGCTCTGGACACACCCACACTGTATTCAGATGCCCCGCCCTCATGTTACATCAGGACCAGTCACTGCTCCCGTTGTGAGATCCATGCAGGTGCAGAGCTCTGGACACACCCACACTGTATTCAGATGCCCCGCCCTCATGTTACATCAGGACCAGTCACTGCTCCCGTTGTGAGATCCATGCAGGTGCAGAGTTCTGGACACACCCACACTGTATTCAGATGCCCCGCCCCCATGTCACATCAGGACCAGTCACTGTTCCCGTTGTGAGATCCATGCAGGTGCAGAGCTCTGGACACACCCACACTGTATTCAGGGCCCCGCCCCCATGTCACATCAGGACCAGTCACTGCTCCCGTTGTGAGATCCATGCAGGTGCAGAGCTCTGGACACACCCACACTGTATTCAGGGCCCCGCCCCCATGTCACATCAGGACCAGTCACTGCTCCCGTTGTGACATCCATGCAGGTGCAGAGCTCTGGACACACCCACACTGTATTCAGGGCCCCGCCCCCATGTCACATCAGGACCAGTCACTGTTCCCGTTGTGAGATCCATGCAGGTGCAGAGCTCTGGACACACCCACACTGTATTCAGGGCCCCGCCCCCATGTCACATCAGGACCAGTCACTGCTCCCGTTGTGAGATCCATGCAGGTGCAGAGCTCTGGACACACCCACACTGTATTCAGATGCCCCGCCCTCATGTTACATCAGGACCAGTCACTGCTCCCGTTGTGAGATCCATGCAGGTGCAGAGCTCTGGACACACCCACACTGTATTCAGATGCCCCGCCCTCATGTTACATCAGGACCAGTCACTGCTCCCGTTGTGAGATCCATGCAGGTGCAGAGCTCTGGACACACCCACACTGTATTCAGATGCCCCGCCCTCATGTTACATCAGGACCAGTCACTGCTCCCGTTGTGAGATCCATGCAGGTGCAGAGCTCTGGACACACCCACACTGTATTCAGATGCCCCGCCCTCATGTTACATCAGGACCAGTCACTGCTCCCGTTGTGAGATCCATGCAGGTGCAGAGCTCTGGACACACCCACACTGTATTCAGATGCCCCGCCCTCATGTTACATCAGGACCAGTCACTGCTCCCGTTGTGAGATCCATGCAGGTGCAGAGCTCTGGACACACCCACACTGTATTCAGATGCCCCGCCCTCATGTTACATCAGGACCAGTCACTGCTCCCGTTGTGAGATCCATGCAGGTGCAGAGTTCTGGACACACCCACACTGTATTCAGATGCCCCGCCCCCATGTCACATCAGCACCAGTCACTGCTCCCATTGTGACATCCATGCAGGTGCAGAGCTCTGGACACACCCACACTGTATTATGGGCCCCGCCCTCATGTCACATCAGGACCAGTCACTGCTCCCATTGTGACATCCATGCAGGTGCAGAGCTCTGGACACACCCACACTGTATTATGGGCCCATCTCCCGCATCACATCAGGACCAGCCGCTGTGTTCCAATAGACAGCAATGGGGTGTGTGGAACACGCCCCGCACACAGAATATGCCCCATGTGAATGAGGCATACATGTGATAAAGTACAATGTGTGGACCTGGTTCTGGTCCTTGCCTACTTACCTCTCTGATAAACAATTCCTGAATGTGTGGTTAGCAGTGCCTACTACAACCGTTCATCTCACTGGGGGGGTTCCTTTCAAATATTGACTGATTGAGCACTTCAAATACAGCCAACGCGTTTCAGGAGAAAAGCCCTGAAGGAGGAGGAGCCTAACTGAATCCAGACGGAAGGGTTTTGCCGGAATCCAGAGGTTTGAAATGTCAGTGGCACCGAGCCTGAGGCACTCCGAACAACACATCCAGGGAGGAGAAGATCTGCAAGTCTATACAGTGGGGAAAATACTGATTGGCTCCTCTCCAGATTGCAAGGGGGCAAACTTACACATAGAAATGAAGGGTCTATCAGAGGTGTATTTTATATGATGGAGACAGAATATCAACCAAAATCCAGAAAACACACAATACAAATGTTATAAATGGAGTTGCAGGTCAGTGAGTAAAATAAGTATTTGACCCCCTTAGTAGTTGGTGGGGAAACCCTTGTTGGTGATCACAGAGGTCAGACGTTTCTTGTAGGTGGTGATGAGGTTTCCACATCTCAGGAGGGATTTTCTCCTCTCTTCTCTACAGATCTTCTCCAAATCCTGAAGGTCTCTTGGCAACTCGAAGTTTCAGCTCCTCCATACATTTTCTATAGGATTAAGGTCTGGAGACTGGATAGGCCACTCCATGACCTTTATGTGCTTCTTCAGCCACTCCTTTGTTGCCTTGGCGGTATGTTTTGTGTCCTTGTCATGCTGGAAGACCCATCCATGACCCATCTTCAGTGTTCTGGATGAGGGAAGAAGGTTCTCCTCCAAGATCTTACAATACATGTCCCTGTCCATTGGCCCCCCAATGCAGCAAAGTCGGCCTGTACCTTTATCAGAGAAACAGCCCCAAAGCATCATGTTCCCCCCCTCCGTGTGTGACTGTAGGGATGGTGTTCATGTTCCCCCCCTCCGTGTGTGACTGTAGGGATGGTGTTCATGTTCCCACCTCCGTGTGTGACTGTAGGGATGGTGTTCATGTTCCCCCCTCCGTGTGTGACTGTAGGGATGGTGTTCATGTTCCCACCTCCGTGTGTGACTGTAGGGATGGTGTTCATGTTCCCCCCTCCGTGTGTGACTGTAGGGATGGTGTTCATGTTCCCCCCTCCGTGTGTGACTGTAGGGATGGTGTTCATGTTCCCACCTCCGTGTGTGACTGTAGGGATGGTGTTCATGTTCCCCCCTCCGTGTGTGACTGTAGGGATGGTGTTCATGTTCCCCCCTCCGTGTGTGACTGTAGGGATGGTGTTCATGTTCCCACCTCCGTGTGTGACTGTAGGGATGGTGTTCATGTTCCCCCCTCCGTGTGTGACTGTAGGGATGGTGTTCATGTTCCCCCCTCCGTGTGTGACTGTAGGGATGGTGTTCATGTTCCCACCTCCGTGTGTGACTGTAGGGATGGTGTTCATGTTCCCACCTCCGTGTGTGACTGTAGGGATGGTGTTCATGTTCCCCCTCCGTGTGTGACTGTAGGGATGGTGTTCATGTTCCCCCCTCCGTGTGTGACTGTAGGGATGGTGTTCATGTTCCCACCTCCGTGTGTGACTGTAGGGATGGTGTTCATGTTCCCACCTCCGTGTGTGACTGTAGGGATGGTGTTCATGTTCCCACCTCCGTGTGTGACTGTAGGGATGGTGTTCATGTTCCCCCTCCGTGTGTGACTGTAGGGATGGTGTTCATGTTCCCCCCTCCGTGTGTGACTGTAGGGATGGTGTTCATGTTCCCACCTCCGTGTGTGACTGTAGGGATGGTGTTCATGTTCCCACCTCCGTGTGTGACTGTAGGGATGGTGTTCATAGTCCCCCCTCCGTGTGTGACTGTAGGGATGGTGTTCATGTTCCCCCCTCCGTGTGTGACTGTAGGGATGGTGTTCATGTTCCCACCTCCGTGTGTGACTGTAGGGATGGTGTTCATGTTCCCACCTCCGTGTGTGACTGTAGGGATGGTGTTCATGTTCCCACCTCCGTGTGTGACTGTAGGGATGGTGTTCATGTTCCCCCTCCGTGTGTGACTGTAGGGATGGTGTTCATGTTCCCCCCTCCGTGTGTGACTGTAGGGATGGTGTTCATGTTCCCACCTCCGTGTGTGACTGTAGGGATGGTGTTCATGTTCCCACCTCCGTGTGTGACTGTAGGGATGGTGTTCATAGTCCCCCCTCCGTGTGTGACTGTAGGGATGGTGTTCATGTTCCCCCCTCCGTGTGTGACTGTAGGGATGGTGTTCATGTTCCCACCTCCGTGTGTGACTGTAGGGATGGTGTTCATGTTCCCACCTCCGTGTGTGACTGTAGGGATGGTGTTCATAGTCCCCCCTCCGTGTGTGACTGTAGGGATGGTGTTCATGTTCCCCCCTCCGTGTGTGACTGTAGGGATGGTGTTCATGTTCCCACCTCCGTGTGTGACTGTAGGGATGGTGTTCATGTTCCCACCTCCGTGTGTGACTGTAGGGATGGTGTTCATGTTCCCACCTCCGTGTGTGACTGTAGGGATGGTGTTCATGTTCCCACCTCCGTGTGTGACTGTAGGGATGGTGTTCATGTTCTCACCTCCGTGTGTGACTGTAGGGATGGTGTTCATGTTCTCACCTCCGTGTGTGACTGTAGGGATGGTGTTCATGTTCCCACCTCCGTGTGTGACTGTAGGGATGGTGTTCATGTTCCCACCTCCGTGTGTGACTGTAGGGATGGTGTTCATGTTCCCACCTCCGTGTGTGACTGTAGGGATGGTGTTCATGTTCCCCCTCCGTGTGTGACTGTAGGGATGGTGTTCATGTTCCCCCCTCCGTGTGTGACTGTAGGGATGGTGTTCATGTTCCCACCTCCGTGTGTGACTGTAGGGATGGTGTTCATGTTCCCACCTCCGTGTGTGACTGTAGGGATGGTGTTCATAGTCCCCCCTCCGTGTGTGACTGTAGGGATGGTGTTCATGTTCCCCCTCCGTGTGTGACTGTAGGGATGGTGTTCATGTTCCCCCCTCCGTGTGTGACTGTAGGGATGGTGTTCATGTTCCCACCTCCGTGTGTGACTGTAGGGATGGTGTTCATGTTCCCACCTCCGTGTGTGACTGTAGGGATGGTGTTCATAGTCCCCCCTCCGTGTGTGACTGTAGGGATGGTGTTCATGTTCCCCCCTCCGTGTGTGACTGTAGGGATGGTGTTCATGTTCCCACCTCCGTGTGTGACTGTAGGGATGGTGTTCATGTTCCCACCTCCGTGTGTGACTGTAGGGATGGTGTTCATAGTCCCCCCTCCGTGTGTGACTGTAGGGATGGTGTTCATGTTCCCCCCTCCGTGTGTGACTGTAGGGATGGTGTTCATGTTCCCACCTCCGTGTGTGACTGTAGGGATGGTGTTCATGTTCCCACCTCCGTGTGTGACTGTAGGGATGGTGTTCATGTTCCCCCTCCGTGTGTGACTGTAGGGATGGTGTTCATGTTCCCCCCTCCGTGTGTGACTGTAGGGATGGTGTTCATGTTCCCACCTCCGTGTGTGACTGTAGGGATGGTGTTCATGTTCCCACCTCCGTGTGTGACTGTAGGGATGGTGTTCATGTTCCCACCTCCGTGTGTGACTGTAGGGATGGTGTTCATGTTCCCCCTCCGTGTGTGACTGTAGGGATGGTGTTCATGTTCCCCCCTCCGTGTGTGACTGTAGGGATGGTGTTCATGTTCCCACCTCCGTGTGTGACTGTAGGGATGGTGTTCATGTTCCCACCTCCGTGTGTGACTGTAGGGATGGTGTTCATAGTCCCCCCTCCGTGTGTGACTGTAGGGATGGTGTTCATGTTCCCCCCTCCGTGTGTGACTGTAGGGATGGTGTTCATGTTCCCACCTCCGTGTGTGACTGTAGGGATGGTGTTCATGTTCCCACCTCCGTGTGTGACTGTAGGGATGGTGTTCATGTTCCCACCTCCGTGTGTGACTGTAGGGATGGTGTTCATGTTCCCCCTCCGTGTGTGACTGTAGGGATGGTGTTCATGTTCCCCCCTCCGTGTGTGACTGTAGGGATGGTGTTCATGTTCCCACCTCCGTGTGTGACTGTAGGGATGGTGTTCATGTTCCCACCTCCGTGTGTGACTGTAGGGATGGTGTTCATAGTCCCCCCTCCGTGTGTGACTGTAGGGATGGTGTTCATGTTCCCCCCTCCGTGTGTGACTGTAGGGATGGTGTTCATGTTCCCACCTCCGTGTGTGACTGTAGGGATGGTGTTCATGTTCCCACCTCCGTGTGTGACTGTAGGGATGGTGTTCATAGTCCCCCCTCCGTGTGTGACTGTAGGGATGGTGTTCATGTTCCCCCCTCCGTGTGTGACTGTAGGGATGGTGTTCATGTTCCCACCTCCGTGTGTGACTGTAGGGATGGTGTTCATGTTCCCACCTCCGTGTGTGACTGTAGGGATGGTGTTCATGTTCCCACCTCCGTGTGTGACTGTAGGGATGGTGTTCATGTTCCCACCTCCGTGTGTGACTGTAGGGATGGTGTTCATGTTCTCACCTCCGTGTGTGACTGTAGGGATGGTGTTCATGTTCTCACCTCCGTGTGTGACTGTAGGGATGGTGTTCATGTTCCCACCTCCGTGTGTGACTGTAGGGATGGTGTTCATGTTCCCACCTCCGTGTGTGACTGTAGGGATGGTGTTCATGTTCCCACCTCCGTGTGTGACTGTAGGGATGGTGTTCATGTTCCCCCTCCGTGTGTGACTGTAGGGATGGTGTTCATGTTCCCCCCTCCGTGTGTGACTGTAGGGATGGTGTTCATGTTCCCACCTCCGTGTGTGACTGTAGGGATGGTGTTCATGTTCCCACCTCCGTGTGTGACTGTAGGGATGGTGTTCATAGTCCCCCCTCCGTGTGTGACTGTAGGGATGGTGTTCATGTTCCCCCTCCGTGTGTGACTGTAGGGATGGTGTTCATGTTCCCCCCTCCGTGTGTGACTGTAGGGATGGTGTTCATGTTCCCACCTCCGTGTGTGACTGTAGGGATGGTGTTCATGTTCCCACCTCCGTGTGTGACTGTAGGGATGGTGTTCATAGTCCCCCCTCCGTGTGTGACTGTAGGGATGGTGTTCATGTTCCCCCCTCCGTGTGTGACTGTAGGGATGGTGTTCATGTTCCCACCTCCGTGTGTGACTGTAGGGATGGTGTTCATGTTCCCACCTCCGTGTGTGACTGTAGGGATGGTGTTCATAGTCCCCCCTCCGTGTGTGACTGTAGGGATGGTGTTCATGTTCCCCCCTCCGTGTGTGACTGTAGGGATGGTGTTCATGTTCCCACTAGTGATGGCCGAACGGTTCGCCCGGCGGTCGTTTCGCGGCGAATTTCCGACTTTCGCCGTCCGCGGGTTCGAACGCCTTTTTCCGTCGTTCGCCCCGGCGGACTTACGTGTTTAATGTATACAAGAACTTTAACCTTTCGTGACACGTTTATCATGTGTTACAGGACAACCAATTGAGACATGACAGCTCATGGACACTTGGACATTCCCCCTAACCTATAAATACACCCGATCCGGTGGCCATTTTACATTCTTTCTTCTGTCACTGTAGGGAAAGGATCCTGTGTGGAGTAGGGACAGAGAAAACGCTAGCTATTTGGTACACAAAAGTTCTTTTCAGGACTGGTATAGGTGTTAGGTCAGCAGCCTGAGTTTCTTTTGTCAGTTTAGATAAAGGGACAGAGCGCTGTATGCTGCTATTTTAGGGACAGCTCAGCCAGATTAGTCTTTCTTCATCATCATCATCATCATCATCATTAGCTGTTACTATCAGGTCCACAAAAGAGCTGTTCCAGCTAATCGTTCCAGCCTACTCTTTTTTGCCAATTTGTATAGGGACAGGCAGGAAGCAGTGTGTCAGGCAGTGAGGATAATTTTAAAGACTTGCTGTTACTATTAGTTCCACAAAGGTTCTTTTCAGGACTGGTATCAGTGGTACGGTAATAGGCTTGTACACGTATAATATTCTTTCTTCCAAATATAGAAAGAATATTATACTTGACTGCTGCCCTTCTGCTGCAGTCTGCTAATCAGTCACAACTCACTTGTTCCACAAAAGTTCTTATAAGGACTGGTAACTTGGTCTGTCTAGGGTGCTACGGTACATAGGCTTGGGTGCGGTACAGTCTGCTGTTCTGTAAGGACCGCTATCGGTCCACAATAGATAGCGTTGCCGTGCACTACTGCTGACCGCTGCCCTATACTGCAGCAGTCCTTCATTGGTATAGGGACTGACGCACAGTCTGCTAAACACTAATACACAACCTGCTTGGTCCACAAAAGTTCTTATAAGGACTGGTAACTTGGTATAGGGTGCTACGGTACATAGGCCTGAGTGCGTTACAGTCTGCTGTTCTGTAAGGACCGCTATCGGTCCACAATACATAGGGTTGACGTGCACTACTGCTGACCGCTGCCCTATACTGCAGCAGTCCTTCAGCGGTATAGGGACTGACGCACAGTCTGCTAAACACTAACACACAACCTGCTTGGTCCACAAAAGTTCTTATAAGGACTGGTAACTTGGTATAGGGTGCTACGGTACATAGGCCTGAGTGCAGTACAGTCTGCTGTTCTGTAAGGACCGCTATCGGTCCACAATACATAGGGTTGCCGTGCACTACTGCTGACCGCTGCCCTATACTGCAGCAGTCCTTCAGCGGTATAGGGACTGACGCACAGTCTGCTAAACACTAACACACAACCTGCTTGGTCCACAAAAGTTCTTATAAGGACTGGTAACTTGGTATAGGGTGCTACGGTACATAGGCCTGAGTGCAGTACAGTCTGCTGTTCTGTAAGGACCGCTATCGGTCCACAATAGATAGGGTTGACGTGCACTACTGCTGACCGCTGCCCTATACTGCAGCAGTCCTTCATTGGTATAGGGACTGACGTACAGTCTGCTAATCACTAACACACAACCTGCTTGGTCCACAAAAGTTCTTATAAGGACTGGTAACTTGGTATAGGGTGCTACGGTACATAGGCCTGAGTGCAGTACAGTCTGCTGTTCTGTAAGGACCGCTATCGGTCCACAATACATAGGGTTGCCGTGCACTACTGCTGACCGCTGCCCTATACTGCAGCAGTCCTTCATTGGTATAGGGACTGACGTACAGTCTGCTAATCACTAACACACAACCTGCTTGGTCCACAAAAGTTCTTATAAGGACTGGTAACTTGGTATAGGGTGCTACGGTACATAGGCCTGAGTGCGTTACAGTCTGCTGTTCTGTAAGGACCGCTATCGGTCCACAATACATAGGGTTGCCGTGCACTACTGCTGACCGCTGCCCTATACTGCAGCAGTCCTTCATTGGTATAGGGACTGACGTACAGTCTGCTAATCACTAACACACAACCTGCTTGGTCCACAAAAGTTCTTATAAGGACTGGTAACTTGGTATAGGGTGCTACGGTACATAGGCCTGAGTGCGTTACAGTCTGCTGTTCTGTAAGGACCGCTATCGGTCCACAATACATAGGGTTGCCGTGCACTACTGCTGACCGCTGCCCTATACTGCAGCAGTCCTTCATTGGTATAGGGACTGACGTACAGTCTGCTAATCACTAACACACAACCTGCTTGTTCCACAAAAGTTCTTATAAGGACTGGTAACTTGGTATAGGGTGCTACGGTACATAGGCTTGAGTGCGGTACAGTCTGCTGTTCTGTAAGGACCGCTATCGGTCCACAATAGATAGGGTTGACGTGCACCACTGCTGACCGCTGCCCTATACTGCAGCAGTCCTTCAGCGGTATAGGGACTGACGTACAGTCTGCTAAACACTAATACACAACCTGCTTGGTCCACAAAAGTTCTTATAAGGACTGGTAACTTGGTATAGGGTGCTACGGTACATAGGCTTGAGTGCGGTACAGTCTGCTGTTCTGTAAGGACCGCTATAGGTCCACAATAGATAGGGTTGACGTGCACCACTGCTGACCGCTCACCTATACTGCAGCAGTCCTTCAGCGGTATAGGGACTAAGAGTTTTGTCACAGGGTCATTTAAAAAATGACATGCAGAGGAAGAGGCAGGCCCTTCCGCAGGGGTGGTAGGGGTAGGGCAGGAGCAACAGGCTTGAGCCAAAGTGGGAAGTTGCAGAAGGTGCGTTCAATTACTTTAAAGGATGCACCAGACTTGGTTGAGTGGCTCGCTCAGCCTTACTCTTCTGCACCCTCCTCATCCTCTCGATCTGCACCCTCTTCTTCACTCTCTGCTATGTGCACCCCCAAAGACACTACCACCAACAACACCACCACCACCACCACCACCACATACCTTCCGCTTGAGTCACTGGAATTATTTTCCGATCCATATCAAGAGGACATTTCTGATGCGCAGCCACTCTTGGTATTGGATCAGGAAGAGGAGGTAGCAACAAGCGCTACTCAGCAGTCTGACGCCAGTACCCAGATCAGCCCAAGGAGGAGGTTGGTCCCCGGTGTTGCTGCCTACTCCGAGATCTCTACTTATAGCGGTGGGGAAGGTGACGTTGATGATGACGTGTCTAGTGATGTCACGTGGGTGCCCACAAGAGAGGAAGAGGAGGGGAGTTCAGAGGGAGATATGGACCAGCAGATAGGGAGGAGAAGCAGCAATGACTTACATTGCACAGCAGGGACAAAGCAGACTGCAAATGTATCAGGAGCGAGTCATCGACCATGTACGGTCACATCTGGCGCTCCCAGGACACCGGCACATGGCTCCGCAGTGTGGGCTTTTTTTAACGTGTCCGCTGCTGACAATAGCGTTGCCATCTGCAATCTTTGCAGTCAACGCGTTAGTCGCGGTAAGCCCAATACTCACCTAGGGACGACCGCCTTAAGAAGGCACATGAGCAGCCATCACCGAGCCCAGTGGGAGCAACGGAACACACAAAGCCACACTGCAGGCTCTCACCGTCCAGCCTCGTCTTCTACTTCTCCTTCTCCTCTCTCCTCACAATTGTCCTCCACTCCACCTTCCATCACGCCAAGCTCACATTTTTCTGCAAAAAGGCAGGCTTCCGTGGGCCTAATGTTTGAGCGTAAAAAAATGATGATGCCGGATAACCCTCTTGCCCAACGGTTGGCGGCTGGCTTGTCAGAACTCATAGCCCGCCAACTACTGCCATATAAACTGGTGGACTCGGAGGCCTTTCGCAAATTTGTGGCCATTGGAACACCACAATGGAAGGTCCCAGGAAGGAAGTATTTCTCAGAGAAGGGCATCCCAGAGCTATATGGCCATGTTCAGCGGCAAGTGAATGTATCTCTGGCACACAGTGTCGGTGCCAAGATACATCTGACCACAGACACGTGGTCTAGCAAACACAGGCAGGGAAGGTATATCACTTTTACTGCCCACTGGGTGAACCTTCTGACGGCCGTCAAGCATGTAACCCGTGGCACCCGTGTAGATTTGGTTTTACCGCCACGGATTGCATGCAGGCCTGACTCTTCTTCTCCTCCTCCTACTCCATCCTCCTCCCTCTCCTCCTCAGCTGCCTCCTCCTTTTCCGCTGCTAGCGTCTCTTCCACTGCACCGCCCAAGCTCCCCAGAACCTATTCCACATGCCAGGTGAGACGTTGCCATGCCGTGCTGCGTCTGTTGTGCCTGGAAGCAAAGAGCCACACTGGCCCGGCACTCCTTTCAGCTTTGCGTTCACAGGCAGATGAGTGGCTAACACCGCTCAATTTGACAGTTGGTAAAGTGGTGTGTGACAACGGTGCCAATCTGCTTAGCGCATTGAAACAGGGCAAAATCACGCACGTGCCGTGCATGGCACACGTCTTAAACTTGGTCGTGCAGCGATTCCTTGTCAAATACCCTGGGGTCCAGGACATCTTGCGGCAGGCAAGGAAAATCTCGGCCCATTTCAGAAGATCTTACACGGCCATGGCTCGCCTTGCTGACATTCAGCGGCGACACCATCTGCCGGTCAGACGTCTTATTTGCGATTGCCCGACGCGATGGAACTCAACCTTCTATATGCTTGATAGGCTGCTCCAGCAGAAACGTGCAGTTAACGTCTACCTGTATGAACTCTGCGAAAGAAACGGTTCTGGGGAGCTGGGTTTTTTTTCACCGCGCCAGTGGCTGCTCATGCGCGACACATGCAGACTTCTGCGGCCATTTGAGGAGATCACCAAACTGGTCAGTCGCAGCCATGGCGCCATCAGTGACATGGTACCTTATGCCTTCTTTCTGGAGCGTGCATTGCGTCGTGTCATTGATCAGGCTGTGGAGGAGCAGGAGCGGGAAGATGAGGAAGTCGCAATGCTGGATGAATTCCCAGGGGGGGCTACTCTATCTGAGACAAGTCAACAACAGGAGTCTGATGAGGAGTCAGAGGAGGATGGTGCCGGGGCGGATGAGCAGGAGCAAGAAGAGCATGCTTTAAACCTTTCTGGGATCCCTGTTGTGCGAGGATGGGGAGAGGAGAATGAAGAGGACGACATTATCCTGGATGATGAGCAGGAGCCAGGCCACCACACCGCTTCCACTTTAGTGCAAATGGGGGCCTTCATGCTCCAGTGTTTTAATAGGGACCCCCGTATAAAAAGCATGAGGGTCAAGGACCAGTACTGGGTGGCAACGTACTTAGACCCCCGGTACAAACACAAAATGGCGGAAATGTTACCGCCGTCGCAGAGGGCTGTCAGAATGCAGCACTTCCAGGCCTTGCTTCGAGAAATGCTGCATTCTGCTTTTGCGTGCGCTGGCAGAGGAGCAATTCCCACTCCCAGAGAAGGATTTGCGGGTACCAATCCAACAGCGCCTGCAAGAAGAGGCCGGTTTGAAGATGTGTTGGTGACTTCGGATATGAGGTCATTCTTTCAGCCGACCCATCGACAGGTGTCATCCGGATCCAGCATCAGGGAACGCCTAGACCGTCAGGTGTCCGACTACATTGGGTTAACGGCCGATGTGGACGCTCTGAGGAGTGATGAACCCCTAGACTACTGGGTGGGCAGGCTTGACCTCTGGCCAGAGCTTGCCCAATTTGCAATCGAACTGTTGGCTTGCCCCTCATCCAGTGTCCTGTCCGAAAGGACGTTCAGCGCAGCAGGGGGGATTGTGACCGATAAGCGTACTCGCCTAGCTCACCACAGTGTTAACTACCTCACATTTCTAAAAATGAATGAGGCATGGATCTCGGAGGAATTCAACACATGTGATCAGTAGACCATGTATATGTCTATAAACTATTTTTGGAATCAAGCACACAGACCTTCTTAATTCATTTGGCTCACTTCCCTGACCCAAAAAAGCACACCGTACTATATGCCCCTACCCTCCTCTTTGAAGAGGTTGAGCGGTGTCATATTTCTACTGGGGCTGCTTATTATGAGGGGTTCCCACCATCCCTGTGCTGTGCTGACTTCCTCCTGGGTGTTCTTATTATGAGGGGCTCCCACCATCCCTGTGCTGTGCTGACTTCCTCCTGGGGGTTCTTATTATGAGGGGATCACACCATCCCTGTGCTGTGCTGACTTCCTCCTGGGGGTTCTTATTATGAGGGGATCACACCATCCCTGTGCTGTGCTGACTTCCTCCTGGGGGTTCTTATTATGAGGGGATCACACCATCCCTGTGCTGTGCTGACTTCCTCCTGGGGCTGCTTACGGTGCTGCTGTCAGCGCTGTATGTCACGGAGCTGCTGTCAGCGCTGTATGTCACGGAGCTGCTGTCAGCGCTGTATGTCACGGAGCTGCTGTCAGCGCTGTATGTCACGGAGCTGCTGTCAGCGCTGTATGTCACGGTGCTGCTGTCAGCGCTGTATGTCACGGAGCTGCTGTCAGCGCTGTATGTCACGGAGCTGCTGTCAGCGCTGTATGTCACGGTGCTGCTGTCAGCGCTGTATGTCACGGAGCTGCTGTCAGCGCTGTATGTCACGGTGCTGCTGTCAGCGCTGTATGTCACGGTGCTGCTGTCAGCGCTGTATGTCACGGAGCTGCTGTCAGCGCTGTATGTCACGGAGCTGCTGTCAGTGCTGTATGTCACGGAGCTGCTGTCAGCGCTGTATGTCACGGAGCTGCTGTCAGCGCTGTATGTCACGGAGCTGCTGTCAGCGCTGTATGTCACGGTGCTGCTGTCAGCGCTGTATGTCACGGAGCTGCTGTCAGCGCTGTATGTCACGGAGCTGCTGTCAGTGCTGTATGTCACGGAGCTGCTGTCAGCGCTGTATGTCACGGAGCTGCTGTCAGCGCTGTATGTCACGGAGCTGCTGTCAGCGCTGTATGTCACGGTGCTGCTGTCAGCGCTGTATGTCACGGAGCTGCTGTCAGCGCTGTATGTCACGGAGCTGCTGTCAGCGCTGTATGTCACGGAGCTGCTGTCAGCGCTGTATGTCACGGAGCTGCTGTCAGCGCTGTATGTCACGGAGCTGCTGTCAGCGCTGTATGTCACGGTGCTGATGTCAGTGCTCTGTATTACGGTGCTGCTGTCAGTGCTCTGTATCTCCTGCACCCTCTTGTTTGCCTACCCTGGTCCCTGACCTTCCCTCTCCTCCATTGCCTTCATTAGCTCCATAGTCCTGAATTGTCAGAACAATTTCCCAAATAAAAAAAAAATGCTTGTAGTTATCGATCCCAAATTCACCTCATACATGTATTATGCTATTGTCCAGGTGGTGGGACTACGTGCTACCCCCTAATAATTACCCCGTGGCCGCAAATTCGACCTAAAGGTTTGCGAAATTCGCCTCCCATTGAAGTCAATGGAGCCCGCGGCGAACGGTCGTTTTCGCGAACGTTTGTGCCCGTTCGCGTTTCGCGTTCGCGAAACGTCCCGTCGGAAGTTCGTCCATCACTAGTTCCCACCTCCGTGTGTGACTGTAGGGATGGTGTTCATGTTCCCACCTCCGTGTGTGACTGTAGGGATGGTGTTCATGTTCCCACCTCCGTGTGTGACTGTAGGGATGGTGTTCATGTTCCCACCTCCGTGTGTGACTGTAGGGATGGTGTTCATGTTCTCACCTCCGTGTGTGACTGTAGGGATGGTGTTCATGTTCCCACCTCCGTGTGTGACTGTAGGGATGGTGTTCATGTTCCCACCTCCGTGTGTGACTGTAGGGATGGTGTTCATGTTCCCACCTCCGTGTGTGACTGTAGGGATGGTGTTCATGTTCCCCCCTCCGTGTGTGACTGTAGGGATGGTGTTCATGTTCCCACCTCCGTGTGTGACTGTAGGGATGGTGTTCATGTTCCCACCTCCGTGTGTGACTGTAGGGATGGTGTTCATGTTCCCACCTCCGTGTGTGACTGTAGGGATGGTGTTCATGTTCCCACCTCCGTGTGTGACTGTAGGGATGGTGTTCATGTTCTCACCTCCGTGTGTGACTGTAGGGATGGTGTTCATGTTCCCACCTCCGTGTGTGACTGTAGGGATGGTGTTCATGTTCCCACCTCCGTGTGTGACTGTAGGGATGGTGTTCATGTTCCCACCTCCGTGTGTGACTGTAGGGATGGTGTTCATGTTCCCCCCTCCGTGTGTGACTGTAGGGATGGTGTTCATGTTCCCACCTCCGTGTGTGACTGTAGGGATGGTGTTCATGTTCCCACCTCCGTGTGTGACTGTAGGGATGGTGTTCATGTTCCCACCTCCGTGTGTGACTGTAGGGATGGTGTTCATGTTCCCACCTCCGTGTGTGACTGTAGGGATGGTGTTCATGTTCTCACCTCCGTGTGTGACTGTAGGGATGGTGTTCATGTTCCCACCTCCGTGTGTGACTGTAGGGATGGTGTTCATGTTCCCACCTCCGTGTGTGACTGTAGGGATGGTGTTCATGTTCCCACCTCCGTGTGTGACTGTAGGGATGGTGTTCATGTTCCCCCCTCCGTGTGTGACTGTAGGGATGGTGTTCATGTTCCCACCTCCGTGTGTGACTGTAGGGATGGTGTTCATGTTCCCACCTCCGTGTGTGACTGTAGGGATGGTGTTCATGTTCCCACCTCCGTGTGTGACTGTAGGGATGGTGTTCATGTTCCCCCCTCCGTGTGTGACTGTAGGGATGGTGTTCATGTTCCCACCTCCGTGTGTGACTGTAGGGATGGTGTTCATGTTCCCACCTCCGTGTGTGACTGTAGGGATGGTGTTCATGTTCCCACCTCCGTGTGTGACTGTAGGGATGGTGTTCATGTTCCCCCCTCCGTGTGTGACTGTAGGGATGGTGTTCATGTTCCCACCTCCGTGTGTGACTGTAGGGATGGTGTTCATGTTCCCACCTCCGTGTGTGACTGTAGGGATGGTGTTCATGTTCCCACCTCCGTGTGTGACTGTAGGGATGGTGTTCATGTTCTCACCTCCGTGTGTGACTGTAGGGATGGTGTTCATGTTCCCACCTCCGTGTGTGACTGTAGGGATGGTGTTCATGTTCCCACCTCCGTGTGTGACTGTAGGGATGGTGTTCATGTTCCCACCTCCGTGTGTGACTGTAGGGATGGTGTTCATGTTCCCCCCTCCGTGTGTGACTGTAGGGATGGTGTTCATGTTCCCACCTCCGTGTGTGACTGTAGGGATGGTGTTCATGTTCCCACCTCCGTGTGTGACTGTAGGGATGGTGTTCATGTTCCCACCTCCGTGTGTGACTGTAGGGATGGTGTTCATGTTCCCACCTCCGTGTGTGACTGTAGGGATGGTGTTCATGTTCCCACCTCCGTGTGTGACTGTAGGGATGGTGTTCATGTTCCCACCTCCGTGTGTGACTGTAGGGATGGTGTTCATGTTCCCACCTCCGTGTGTGACTGTAGGGATGGTGTTCATGTTCCCCCCTCCGTGTGTGACTGTAGGGATGGTGTTCATGTTCCCACCTCCGTGTGTGACTGTAGGGATGGTGTTCATGTTCCCACCTCCGTGTGTGACTGTAGGGATGGTGTTCATGTTCCCACCTCCGTGTGTGACTGTAGGGATGGTGTTCATGTTCCCACCTCCGTGTGTGACTGTAGGGATGGTGTTCATGTTCCCCCCTCCGTGTGTGACTGTAGGGATGGTGTTCATGTTCCCACCTCCGTGTGTGACTGTAGGGATGGTGTTCATGTTCCCACCTCCGTGTGTGACTGTAGGGATGGTGTTCATGTTCCCACCTCCGTGTGTGACTGTAGGGATGGTGTTCATGTTCCCACCTCCGTGTGTGACTGTAGGGATGGTGTTCATGTTCCCCCCTCCGTGTGTGACTGTAGGGATGGTGTTCATGTTCCCACCTCCGTGTGTGACTGTAGGGATGGTGTTCATGTTCCCACCTCCGTGTGTGACTGTAGGGATGGTGTTCATGTTCCCACCTCCGTGTGTGACTGTAGGGATGGTGTTCATGTTCCCACCTCCGTGTGTGACTGTAGGGATGGTGTTCATGTTCCCACCTCCGTGTGTGACTGTAGGGATGGTGTTCATGTTCCCACCTCCGTGTGTGACTGTAGGGATGGTGTTCATGTTCCCACCTCCGTGTGTGACTGTAGGGATGGTGTTCATGTTCCCCCCTCCGTGTGTGACTGTAGGGATGGTGTTCATGTTCCCACCTCCGTGTGTGACTGTAGGGATGGTGTTCATGTTCCCACCTCCGTGTGTGACTGTAGGGATGGTGTTCATGTTCCCACCTCCGTGTGTGACTGTAGGGATGGTGTTCATGTTCCCACCTCCGTGTGTGACTGTAGGGATGGTGTTCATGTTCCCACCTCCGTGTGTGACTGTAGGGATGGTGTTCATGTTCCCACCTCCGTGTGTGACTGTAGGGATGGTGTTCATGTTCCCACCTCCGTGTGTGACTGTAGGGATGGTGTTCATGTTCTCACCTCCGTGTGTGACTGAGGGGATGGTGTTCATGTTCCCACCTCCGTGTGTGACTGTAGGGATGGTGTTCATGTTCCCACCTCCGTGTGTGACTGTAGGGATGGTGTTCATGTTCCCACCTCCGTGTGTGACTGTAGGGATGGTGTTCATGTTCCCACCTCCGTGTGTGACTGTAGGGATGGTGTTCATGTTCTCACCTCCGTGTGTGACTGAGGGGATGGTGTTCATGTTCCCACCTCCGTGTGTGACTGTAGGGATGGTGTTCATGTTCCCACCTCCGTGTGTGACTGTAGGGAT
Organism: Lithobates pipiens; assembly: GCF_037356315.1. Taxonomy (NCBI): domain Eukaryota; kingdom Metazoa; phylum Chordata; class Amphibia; order Anura; family Ranidae; genus Lithobates; species Lithobates pipiens. The sequence continues at coordinate 683,105 of NW_027507900.1, forward strand.
GGTGTTCATGTTCCCACCTCCGTGTGTGACTGTAGGGATGGTGTTCATGTTCTCACCTCCGTGTGTGACTGTAGGGATGGTGTTCATGTTCCCACCTCCGTGTGTGACTGTAGGGATGGTGTTCATGTTCCCACCTCCGTGTGTGACTGTAGGGATGGTGTTCATGTTCTCACCTCCGTGTGTGACTGAGGGGATGGTGTTCATGTTCCCACCTCCGTGTGTGACTGTAGGGATGGTGTTCATGTTCCCACCTCCGTGTGTGACTGTAGGGATGGTGTTCATGTTCTCACCTCCGTGTGTGACTGTAGGGATGGTGTTCATGTTCCCACCTCCGTGTGTGACTGTAGGGATGGTGTTCATGTTCTCACCTCCGTGTGTGACTGTAGGGATGGTGTTCATGTTCTCACCTCCGTGTGTGACTGTAGGGATGGTGTTCATGTTCTCACCTCCGTGTGTGACTGAGGGGATGGTGTTCATGTTCCCACCTCCGTGTGTGACTGTAGGGATGGTGTTCATGTTCCCACCTCCGTGTGTGACTGTAGGGATGGTGTTCATGTTCCCACCTCCGTGTGTGACTGTAGGGATGGTGTTCATGTTCCCACCTCCGTGTGTGACTGTAGGGATGGTGTTCATGTTCTCACCTCCGTGTGTGACTGAGGGGATGGTGTTCATGTTCCCACCTCCGTGTGTGACTGTAGGGATGGTGTTCATGTTCCCACCTCCGTGTGTGACTGTAGGGATGGTGTTCATGTTCCCACCTCCGTGTGTGACTGTAGGGATGGTGTTCATGTTCTCACCTCCGTGTGTGACTGTAGGGATGGTGTTCATGTTCCCACCTCCGTGTGTGACTGTAGGGATGGTGTTCATGTTCCCACCTCCGTGTGTGACTGTAGGGATGGTGTTCATGTTCTCACCTCCGTGTGTGACTGAGGGGATGGTGTTCATGTTCCCACCTCCGTGTGTGACTGTAGGGATGGTGTTCATGTTCCCACCTCCGTGTGTGACTGTAGGGATGGTGTTCATGTTCTCACCTCCGTGTGTGACTGTAGGGATGGTGTTCATGTTCTCACCTCCGTGTGTGACTGTAGGGATGGTGTTCATGTTCCCCCCTCCGTGTGTGACTGTAGGGATGGTGTTCATGTTCCCACCTCCGTGTGTGACTGTAGGGATGGTGTTCATGTTCCCACCTCCGTGTGTGACTGTAGGGATGGTGTTCATGTTCTCACCTCCGTGTGTGACTGTACAAAAATTTGAGGCATTAACTTGAATCTCCATGTTTGGATGAAGACAAATGGTGACTATGTCCCCAAGAACACCATCCCTACAGTCACACACAGAGGTGGGAACATGAACACCATCCCTACAGTCACACACAGAGGTGGGAACATGAACACCATCCCTACAGTCACACACAGAGGTGGGAACATGAACACCATCCCTACAGTCACACACAGAGGTGGGAACATGAACACCATCCCTACAGTCACACACAGAGGTGGGAACATGAACACCATCCCTACAGTCACACACAGAGGTGGGAACATGAACACCATCCCTACAGTCACCCACGGAGGTGGGAACATGAACACCATCCCTACAGTCACACACGGAGGTGGGAACATGAACACCATCCCTACAGTCACCCACGGAGGTGGGAACATGAACACCATCCCTACAGTCACCCACAGAGGTAGAACATGAACACCATCCCTACAGTCACACACGGAGGGGGGAACATGAACACCATCCCTACAGTCACACACGGAGGTGGGAACATGAACACCATCCCTACAGTCACACACGGAGGTGGGAACATGAACACCATCCCTACAGTCACACACGGAGGGGGAACATGAACACCATCCCTACAGTCACCCACAGAGGTAGAACATGAACACCATCCCTACAGTCACCCACGGAGGTGGGAACATGAACACCATCCCTACAGTCACACACGGAGGTGGGAACATAAACACCATCCCTACAGTCACACACGGAGGGGGAACATGAACACCATCCCTACAGTCACCCACGGAGGTGGGAACATGAACACCATCCCTACAGTCACACACGGAGGTGGGAACATGAACACCATCCCTACAGTCACACACGGAGGGGGAACATGAACACCATCCCTACAGTCACCCACGGAGGTGGGAACATGAACACCATCCCTACAGTCACACACGGAGGGGGGAACATGAACACCATCCCTACAGTCACACACGGAGGTGGGAACATGAACACCATCCCTACAGTCACACACGGAGGTGAAAACATGAACACCATCCCTACAGTCACACACGGAGGTGGGAACATGAACACCATCCCTACAGTCACACACAGAGGTGGGAACATGAACACCATCCCTACAGTCACACACAGAGGTGGGAACATGAACACCATCCCTACAGTCACCCACGGAGGTGGGAACATGAACACCATCCCTACAGTCACACACGGAGGTGGGAACATGAACACCATCCCTACAGTCACCCACGGAGGTGGGAACATGAACACCATCCCTACAGTCACCCACAGAGGTAGAACATGAACACCATCCCTACAGTCACACACGGAGGGGGGAACATGAACACCATCCCTACAGTCACACACGGAGGTGGGAACATGAACACCATCCCTACAGTCACACACGGAGGTGGGAACATGAACACCATCCCTACAGTCACACACGGAGGGGGAACATGAACACCATCCCTACAGTCACCCACAGAGGTAGAACATGAACACCATCCCTACAGTCACCCACGGAGGTGGGAACATGAACACCATCCCTACAGTCACACACGGAGGTGGGAACATAAACACCATCCCTACAGTCACACACGGAGGGGGAACATGAACACCATCCCTACAGTCACCCACGGAGGTGGGAACATGAACACCATCCCTACAGTCACACACGGAGGTGGGAACATGAACACCATCCCTACAGTCACACACGGAGGGGGAACATGAACACCATCCCTACAGTCACCCACGGAGGTGGGAACATGAACACCATCCCTACAGTCACACACGGAGGGGGGAACATGAACACCATCCCTACAGTCACACACGGAGGTGGGAACATGAACACCATCCCTACAGTCACACACGGAGGTGAAAACATGAACACCATCCCTACAGTCACACACGGAGGTGGGAACATGAACACCATCCCTACAGTCACACACGGAGGTGAAAACATGAACACCATCCCTACAGTCACACACGGAGGTGGGAACATGAACACCATCGCTACAGTCACACACGGAGGTGGGAACATGAACACCATCCCTACAGTCACACACGGAGGTGAAAACATGAACACCATCCCTACAGTCACACACGGAGGTGGGAACATGAACACCATCCCTACAGTCACACACGGAGGTGGGAACATGAACACCATCCCTACAGTCACACACGGAGGTGGGAACACGAACACCATCCCTACAGTCACACACGGAGGTGGGAACATGAACACCATCCCTACAGTCACACACGGAGGTGGGAACATGAACACCATCCCTACAGTCACACACGGAGGTGGGAACATGATGATTTGGGGCCGTTTCTCTGATAAAGGAACAGGGCAACTCTGCCGCATTGAGGGGCCAATGGACGGGGCCATGTATTGTAAAATCTTGGAGGAGAACCTTCTTCCCTCATCCAGAACACTGAAGATGGGTCATGACAATGACCCAAAACATACCGCCAAGGCAAGAAAGGAGGGGCTCAAGAAGAAGCAGATTAAGGTCATGGAGTGGCCAAGCCAGTCTCCAGACCTTAATCCCTTATAAAATGTATGGAGGGAGCTGAAACTTTGAGTTGCCAAGAAACCTTAAAGAGGGAGTCCACCTAAAAAAAAAAATTATGAAAAGCCAGCAGCTACAAATACTGCAGCTACTGACTTTTAATAAATGGACACTCACCTTTCCTTGAGTCCAGCGATGTCGGTAGCGAACCCGAGCAATCGCTTCGGCTCTCGGCTGCTGCCGGCGATATTCTCTCTGCGGCTTCACTTCCCGATTCCTTACTGCACATGTGTGAGTCGCGCAGCGCAATGAGAATGGTCCACGCTGTCTCTGGAACCCGTGTGGGTTTTTCAATTTTTGTGTGAACCTCCGCTTTAAAGATTTAGAGAAGATCTGTAGAGAAGAGAGGAGAAAATCCCTCCTGAGATGTGTGCAAACCTCATCACCACCTACAAGAAACGTCTGACCTCTGTGATCGCTAAGAATGAGCCCAACACCCCCCGGTTCAGTTCACACCAGAACCTGCAAACAGACCTAAACTTCCTGTGAACTTTAGAACCCTATTAAAGTCTATGGGACTCAAACGTTCACAATCTAAAGTGCTAATTTTAAAGGCTAATATGCAAGTTACTATCCTAAAAAGTGTTTAGGGACCCGGGTTCTGCCCCAGGGGAGTGTTTGAGGACCCGGGTCCTGCCCCAGGGGAGTGTTTGAGGACCCGGGTTCTGCCCCAGGGGAGTGTTTGAGGACCCGGGTTCTGCCCCAGGGGAGTGTTTGAGGACCCGGGTCCTGCCCCAGGGGAGTGTTTGAGGACCCGGGTTCTGCCCCAGGGGAGTGTTTGAGGACCCGGGTTCTGCCCCAGGGGAGTGTTTGAGGACCCGGGTCCTGCCCCAGGGGAGTGTTTGAGGACCCGGGTTCTGCCCCAGGGGAGTGTTTGAGGACCCGGGTTCTGCCCCAGGGGAGTGTTTGAGGACCCGGGTCCTGCCCCAGGGGAGTGTTTGGGGACCCGGGTTCTGCCCCAGGGGAGTGTTTGAGGACCCGGGTTCTGCCCCAGGGGAGTGTTTGAGGACCCGGGTCCTGCCCCAGGGGAGTGTTTGAGGACCCGGGTTCTGCCCCAGGGGAGTGTTTGAGGACCCGGGTCCTGCCCCAGGAGACATGTATCATTACCAAAAAAGTGTTAAGCACGGCTGTTTTTTCGGAAGCAGTGATTTTAATAATGCTTAAAGTGAAACAATAAAAGTGTAATATTCCTTTAAATTTCGTACCTGGGGGGTGTCTATAGTATGCCTGTGAAGGGGCGCATGTTTCCCGTGCTTAGAACTGTCCCTGCACAAAGTGTCATTTCTGCAGGAAAAAAAGTCATTTAAAATCACTCGCAGCTATAAAGAATTGTCGGCTCCGTAATACAGAGAACAGTCATTGATTAAAAAAAAAAAAAATGAGGGGTTCCCCCAAATAAAAAAAATAATAAATAAATGGCGTGGAGTTCCCCCTAAAAATCCACACCAGACCCTTTATCCGAGCACGCAACCTGGCAGGCCGCAGGAAAAGAGGGGGGGGCGAGAGCGCCCCTCCCTCCTGAACCGTACCAGGCCACATGCCCTCAATATTGGGAGGATGCTTTGGGGGTCTGTGACCCCTTAAAGCACCATGTCCCCAGGTTGATGAGGACAAGGGCCTCGTCCCCACAACCCTGGCTGGTGGTTGTGGGGGTCTGGAAGCCCCCTTTAATAAGGGGACCCCCAGATCCCGGCCACCCCTGTTTGAAATGGTAAGGGGGTACAAAATTACCCCTACCATTTCATAAAGAAAAGACACACGCACCGTTGAAAAAGTCCTTTATTAAAAAAAAAAAAAAAAAAAATTAAAAAAAGATTCCAGCGGTGGTAATCCACTCTTGCTATCCAGCGACGGATGATCATCTCTCCGGGGTCCAGCGATGGGTGATCCATCCAGCGCAGCGCATCCATCCTCTGTCTCCACTGGCGGAGACACCGCGGGGATCCCGGCAGCCTGACATTTCTTATATAAGGAGGGCAGGGCCACCCATCACCTGACCCCGCCCCCTCTGATGCACGTGGGAAAGCCCGGCTTCCCCATTTGCGTCAGAGGGGGCAGGGTCAGGTGATGGGTGGCCCCGCCCTCCTCATATAAGAAATGTCAGACTGCCAGGATCCCTGCGGTGTCTCCGCCAGTGGAGACAGAGGATGGATGCGCTGCGCTGGAGGGAGAGATCACCCGTCGCTGGACCCCGGAGAGATGATCATCCGTCGCTGGATAGCAAGAGTGGATTACCACCGCTGGAATCTTTTTTTAAAAAAAATATATTTTTGATAAAGGACTTTTGCAACAATGTGTGTGTGTCTTTTTTAACATTCTTTTACACTTTCTTTGTGAAATGGTAGGGGTACTTTTGTACCCCCCTTACCATTTCAAACAGGGGGGGCCGGGATCTGGGGGTCCCCTTGTTAAAGGGGGCTTCCAGATTCTGATAAGCCCCCCCGCCCGCAGACCCCCACAACCACCGGCCAGGGTTGTGGGGATGAGGCTCTTGTCCTCATCAACATGGGGACAAGGTGCTTTGAGGGGTCACAGACCCCCAAAGCATCCTCCCAATGTTGAGGGCATGTAGCCTGGTACAGTTCAGGAGGGGGGGGGGGGGGCGCTCTCTCGTCCCCCCCTCTTTTCCTGCAGCCTGCCAGGTTGCGTGCACGGATAAAGGGTCTGGTATGGATTTTTAGGGGGAACTCCACGCCATTTTAAAAAAAAAAATTGACGCCGGGTTCTGCTTAATATCCATACCAGACCTGAAGGGCCTGGTAATTGAATTTGGGGGAACCCCACGCTTTTTTTTTTTTATCAATGACTTTCAATGACTGTTCTCTGTATTATGGGGAGCCGACAATTCATTTTAGCCGCGAGTGATTTTAAATGACTTTTTTTCCTGCAGAAATTACACTTTGTGCAGGGACAGTTCTAAGCACGGGAAACATGCGCCCCTTCACAGGCATACTATAGACACCCCCCAGGTACGAAATTTAAAGGAATATTACACTTTTATTGTTTCACTTTAAGCATTATTAAAATCACTGCTCCCGAAAAAACGTCCGTTTTTAAATCTTTTTTTTTTGCATTGATACATGTCCTCTTGGGCAGGACCCGGGTCCCCAAACACTCCCCTGGGGCAGGAGCCGGGTCCCCAAACACTCCCCTGGGGCAGGAGCCGGGTCCCCAAACACTCCCCTGGGGCAGGACCCGGGTCCCCAAACACTCCCCTGGGGCAGGACCCGGGTCCCCAAACACTCCTCTGGGGCAGGACCCGGGTGCCCAAACACTTTTTTAGGACAGTAACTTGCATATTAGCCTTTAAAATTAGCACTTTAGATTTCTCCCATAGACTTGTACAGGGTGTTCCGCGGCTTTTCAAATTTACCGCGAACAGCCCAAATTGTTCACTGTTCGCCGACAGGCGATGTTCGAGTCGAACATGACTCAAACTCAACGCCCATCCCTAGTGATCACCAACAAGGGTTTCTCCACCGACTACTAAGGAGATCAAATACTTATTTTACTCACTGAACTCCATTTATAACATTTGTATTGTGTGTTTTCTTGATTTTTGGTTGATATTCTGTCTCCATCATATAAAATACACCTCTGATAGAAATTATAGACCCTTCATTTCCTACACAATCTGCAGGGGAGACGATCGTTATTCTCCCCCTGTGTAGAGCGGATTGCACTATTCCTGCTGCAGAGTTTCCTCTCCGGGGACCCGGTGACACCCCAGAGGCTGCTGCAATAACAACAAAGACATACAGAGCCGAGATGATAAAACAACATTACGTTTATTAGACTAGAATCAGAAAAACAGGCGTGCAACAAACTCCTATCCACAATGTAGTATTCTATGACTGTCCATAAAACATGGCGGCCATCACACGGAGGTCCCCCCCTCCCCCAAGATCTGAGACTGTCCATAAAACATGGCAGCCATCACACAGGGGTCCCCCTCCCCCAAGATCTGAGACTGTCCATAAAACATGGCGGCCATCACACAGGGGTCCCCCTCCCCCAAGATCTGAGACTGTCCATAAAACATGGCGGCCATCACACGGAGGTCCTCCCATCCCCCCAAGATCTGAGACTGTCCATAAAACATGGCAGCCATCACACAGGGGTCCCCCTCCCCCAAGACTCGAGACTGTCCATAAAACATGGCGGCCATCACACGGGGGTCCTCCCACCCCACCCCCCACACGAAATCTGAGACTGTCCATAAAACATGGCGGCCATCACACGGAGGTCCTCCCCCCCCCCCCACACGAGATCTGAGACTGTACATAAAACATGGCAGCCATCACACGGGGGTCCTCCCCCCCAAGATCTGAGACTGTCCATAAAACATGGCAGCCATCACACGGAGGTCCTCCCATCCCCCCCCCCACACAAGATCTGAGACTGTCCATAAAACATGGCGGCCATCACACGGGGGGTCACCCCAAGATGAGACTGTCCATAAAACATGGCACCATTACACGGGGGTCCTCCCACCCCCCCTCCCTTCTTCACACGAGATCTGAGACTGTCCATAAAACATGGCTGCCATCAGGAGGTCCTCCCATCCCCCCTCCCTTCTTCACGCAAGATCTGAGACTGTCCATAAAACATGGTGGCCATCACGCAGGGGTCCCCTATCCCCTCCCTTCTTCACACAAGATCTGAGACTGTCCATAAAACATGGCTGCCATCAGGAGGTCCTCCCCTCCCCCCTTCACACGACATCTGAGTCTGTCCATAAAACATGGCTGCCATCACCCCTCCCCATGAGATCTGAGACTGTCCACACACACTATATACACAGCCAATAGAAGGGCAGGATTCACTGTTCATCACATACACATCCCTGGCCTATCACTTCATTATTACACCGGATCATGGGAGGGAAACAGAACATTGGGCACACATAATTGTCTGAAAATGACAAAAGGCCTTCTGTGCAACCATGGCACAAGTACTGTGTGTAGATTGGCTGCTGGGATCACGCCCCCTGCTGGTGTGATTGGCTTCCCTTGCACTGCCCTTAGGCTCATTCATTTTCGGTTCTGTATGGGCCATACATGTAAAGGGAGGAGGGATTTAGCATTACATTATTACAGCTGGAAGCTCCTCCCACTCAGTGAGGTGTATGTATATATCCTCCCCGGATGGAGAGGGATGAGACCCCCTGTCAGGTGTTTACAGCTCTCTGTGTCCCTGTTAGGGAGTTTCCGCTCTCACGGAGAGTGAAAGAAAATCCCCAGTGTTGGGTTGTCACCAGGACAGGAATAGAGGGGAAACTTTCCAATGGGGACACTACTTCTGGTGACAACCAGGGATTCTCTCACTTCAGGGAGAGTGCAAAATCTGGGGCATCTCTGCAGAGAAACCAATCAGCTTCCAGATTTTATTGTCCAAGCTTAACTGAACAAGCTGAAGATAGAAGCCGATTGGCTGCCATGCACAGCTGCACCAGATTTTGCACTCTCTCTTAGTAAATCTCCCCTTTCCTGCTTTAGCTATGGGACAGGAAGTGATGGGAAATTTCCCCAGCGGGACACCTGACGAGGGTCTAACCCTCCCTTACTCTAGTTTGATGGAAATGCTGTTGATCTTTGTCTCAGATACATGGGATAGAAGTGGCCCTTTACTGATTTGGTCCAGAACTTCCCTGTGACGTCTGGGACATGGGCCGGGCTGGAAAGGATCCATTCTGATCACGGGGAATAGGAGGTCACTGGAAGTAATGCCTCTGCTGGTTGGGGGTAGAATTGTCTGTGTGGGAAGCTTAGAGGGCATTATACATTAGAAGGTCAATACCCTGTCCAACCATATCCATGTAGCCTCCTCCCTTCAGACATGACTGTGTAGGGAACTCCCAGCTCTCTATACATATATCCTCCCACAGCTCCCTCTGGTGGGACCAACACAGAACTTGCAGTGGGGTAGTCTCGTATTGTTACCTGGGACTAAGGAGGAAGGACCTAGCAGTGCTGATCAGTAGGCGCTGTGAAATGTCTCTTTTTCTTGTGTTGATGTTTTATGAATAGGAAGATTTAGCTCTATGGATCACGTTGGATGACGAGTCGGCTGCCCCATGTCCACCTTTCCTGGCTCTGTCCGTTTTCAATTTCTGAGAGGGTTTTATTAGCAATGACTCCAGTGAATGCCGGGTGAGTCAAATAGATCTTCCAGAAGGCCTTTCCATATTGATAATGTGTTAGAAACTGTGTGACTGGTGAGGGAACCTTCTGGTGTTGGACATGGTGGGACTTGTGAGGGGACCTTTGGTATCAGACACGGTTGGACCATCAAAGGAACCCGTCTGGTGGGACTGGTAAGCGAGGGAACCCTCTGGTGGGACTGGTAAGCGAGGGAACCCTCTGGTGGGACTGGTAAGCGAGGGAACCTTCTGGTGGGACCGGTAAGCGAGGGAACCTTCTGGTGGGACTGGTAAGCGAGGGAACCCTCTGGTGGGACTGGTAAGCGAGGGAACCCTCTGGTGGGACTGGTAAGCGAGGGAACCCTCTGGTGGGACTGGTAAGCGAGGGAACCCTCTGGTGGGACTGGTAAGCGAGGGAACCCTCTGGTGGGACTGGTAAGCGAGGGAACCCTCTGGTGGGACTGGTAAGCGAGGGAACCCTCTGGTGGGACTGGTAAGCGAGGGAACCCTCTGGTGGGACTGGTAAGCGAGGGAACCCTCTGGTGGGACTGGTAAGCGAGGGAACCCTCTGGTGGGACTGGTAAGCGAGGGAACCCTCTGGTGGGACTGGTAAGCGAGGGAACCCTCTGGTGGGACTGGTAAGCGAGGGAACCTTCTGGTGGGACCGGTAAGCGAGGGAACCTTCTGGTGGGACCGGTAAGCGAGGGAACCCTCTGGTGGGACCGGTAAGCGAGGGAACCCTCTGGTGGGACTGGTAAGCGAGGGAACCCTCTGGTGGGACTGGTAAGCGAGGGAACCCTCTGGTGGGACTGGTAAGCGAGGGAACCCTCTGGTGGGACTGGTAAGCGAGGGAACCCTCTGGTGGGACTGGTAAGCGAGGGAACCCTCTGGTGGGACTGGTAAGCGAGGGAACCCTCTGGTGGGACTGGTAAGCGAGGGAACCCTCTGGTGGGACTGGTAAGCGAGGGAACCCTCTGGTGGGACTGGTAAGCGAGGGAACCCTCTGGTGGGACTGGTAAGCGAGGGAACCCTCTGGTGGGACTGGTAAGCGAGGGAACCTTCTGGTGGGACCGGTAAGCGAGGGAACCTTCTGGTGGGACCGGTAAGCGAGGGAACCCTCTGGTGGGACTGGTAAGCGAGGGAACCCTCTGGTGGGACTGGTAAGCGAGGGAACCCTCTGGTGGGACTGGTAAGCGAGGGAACCCTCTGGTGGGACTGGTAAGCGAGGGAACCCTCTGGTGGGACTGGTAAGCGAGGGAACCCTCTGGTGGGACTGGTAAGCGAGGGAACCCTCTGGTGGGACTGGTAAGCGAGGGAACCCTCTGGTGGGACTGGTAAGCGAGGGAACCCTCTGGTGGGACTGGTAAGCGAGGGAACCCTCTGGTGGGACTGGTAAGCGAGGGAACCCTCTGGTGGGACTGGTAAGCGAGGGAACCTTCTGGTGGGACTGGTAAGCGAGGGAACTTCTGGTGGGACTGGTAAGCGAGGGAACTTCTGGTGGGACTGGTAAGCGAGGGAACTTCTGGTGGGACTGGTATGTGAGGGAACCCTCTGGTGGGACTGGTAAGCGAGGGAACTTCTGGTGGGACTGGTATGTGAGGGAACCCTCTGGTGGGACTGGTAAGCGAGGGAACCCTCTGGTGGGACCGGTAAGCGAGGGAACCTTCTGGTGGGACCGGTAAGCGAGGGAACCTTCTGGTGGGACCGGTAAGCGAGGGAACCTTCTGGTGGGACCGGTAAGCGAGGGAACCTTCTGGTGGGACCGGTAAGCGAGGGAACCTTCTGGTGGGACTGGTAAGTGAGGGAACTTCTGGTGGGACTGGTAAGTGAGGGAACTTCTGGTGGGACTGGTAAGTGAGGGAACCTTCTGGTGGGACTGGTAAGCGAGGGAACCCCCTGGTGGGACTGGTAAGCGAGGGAACCTTCTGGTGGGACCGGTAAGCGAGGGAACCTTCTGGTGGGACCGGTAAGCGAGGGAACCCTCTGGTGGGACTGGTAAGCGAGGGAACTTCTGGTGGCACCAGACACTGGGATTGTAAATAAGGGAACCTCTCTGTGCCAGACATGGTAGGGAACTTTCAGATGCAACTAGTGAGGGAATTTTCTGGTCCTGGACAGTGTCTTGTGAGGGAACTTTCTTGTGCTGGAGATGTTGTGACTTGTGAAGAAAGCTCTCATGCTAGACACTGTGCCTTGAAACCTTCAGCGGGACACTATGTTGTTGATTTACTAAACCTGGATCAAAGAATCTGGTGCAGCTGTGCATGGCAGCCAATCAGATTTTTAACCTCATCTTGTTTTCTTAAGCTTTGACAATAAAACCTGAAAGGTGATTGGCTGCCATGTACAGCTGCACCAGATTCTGAGTGCTCCAGTTTTAGTAAATCTCCTCCAGTGTGACTTGTGAGGGAATCTTCTAATGCCAGACACGGTGGGACGTTTATTGTGACTTATTAGAGAGATGCCCCGTGTGTACATCTTCTCAGGAAGCTCAGTCTCATGTTGAGTTCACATTTGCAGAGGAGGACCTCAGTGGATTGGGCTCTCTGGTGTTGGATATGGTGGAAAGTATTAGAGAGATACCCCATGTGTACATCTTCTCAGGAAGCCCATCCTCATATTGGGTTCATATTTGAAGAGGAGGACCTCAGTGGATTGGGCTCTCTGGTGTTGGATATGGTAGAAAGTATTAGAGAGATGCCCCATCTGTACATCTTCTCAGGAAGCCCATCCTCATGTTGGGTTCACATTTGAAGAGGAGGACCTCAATGGATTGGGATCCCTGGTGTTGGATATGATGTGCCTTGTGAGGGAACCTTCTGGTGTTGGATATGGTGGAAGTTATTAGAGAGATACCCCATCTGTACATCTTCTCAGGAAGCTAAGTCTCATGTTGGGTTCACATTTGCAGAGGAGGACCTCAGTGGATTGGGCTCTCTGGTGTTGGATATGGTGGAAAGTATTAGAGAGATGCCCCATGTGTACATCTTCTCAGGAAGCTCAGTCTCATGTTGGGTTCACATTTGAAGAGGAGGACCTCAGTGGATTGGGCTCTCTGGTGTTGGATATGATGTGTCTTGTGAGGGAACCTTCTGGTGTTGGATATGGTGGAAGTTATTAGAGAGATGCCCCATCTGTACATCTTCTCAGGAAGCCCATCCTCATGTTGGGTTCACATTTGCAGAGGAGGACCTCAGTGGATTGGGCTCTCTGGTGTTGGATATGGTGGAAGTTATTAGAGAGATGCCCCGTGTGTACATCTTCTCAGGAAGCCCATCCTCATGTTGGGTTCACATTTGAAGAGGAGGACCTCAGTGGATTGGGATCCCTGGTGTTGGATATGATGTGGCTTGTGAGGGAACCTTCTGGTGTTGGATATGGAGAGATGCCCCCTGTGTACATCTTCTCAGGAAGCTCATCCTCATGTTGGGTTCACATTTGCAGAGGAGGACCTCAGTGGATTGGGCTCTCTGGTGTTGGATATGATGTGGCTTGTGAGGGAACCTTCTGGTGTTGGATATGGTGGAAAGTATTAGAGAGATGCCCCCTGTGTACATCTTCTCAGGAAGCTCAGTCTCATGTTGGGTTCACATTTGAAGAGGAAGACCTCAGTGGTGTCAGTCACGACTCTCCATTGGTGGATTTCTGTGGTCATTCACATTCAGAGAGCGAACCCTCGGAGTGGATCCTCTGATGTCGGGTTAGGTGGGATCGGTAGGTAAAGTGTTTGCCACACTCGGCACAAAGGAAAGGTTTTTCTCCGGTGTGGATCCTCTTGTGGATCATCAGGTAAGTATGTCGGCTGAAGGATTTGCTGCACTCGGGACAAGTGAAGGGTTTCTCCCCGGTGTGAATGCGTTGGTGGCGGAGGAGATCAGACTTCTTGCTGAAACGCTTCCCGCACTCTGAGCAGGCGAACGGCCGGCCTCCAGTGTGCGTTCTGCTGTGTGCCGCCAGGGCCGTCCTCTGGCTGAAGCACTTGCCGCACTCGGAGCAGACGAACGGTCGCTCTCCGGTGTGAACTCGTTGGTGGATACCGAGGTAGGTGTGGCGGCTGAAGCATTTTCCGCACTCTGAACAGGCAAAGGGTTTCTCCCCGGTGTGAATGCGCTGGTGGCGGACCAGGTCAGATTTGGTGATAAAGCATTTGCCGCATTCGGTGCAGACAAAGTGTTTCTCCTCGGTGTGGATGCGGAGGTGCTTACGCAGTTCGTATTTCAGCACAAAACTTTTGCCGCACTCTGAACAGGGATACGGCTTCACGCCAGTGTGAAGGGTCATGTGCTTGTTGAGATCTCTCTTCTGTGCGAAGCATTTCCCGCACTCAGTGCAAGCGAAGGGTTTTTCCCCGGTATGAATCCGGCGGTGGGAAATGAGCGTGGAGTACTGAGTGAAATATTTTCCGCACTCGGAACACGAGAAGGTTTTCTCCCCGGTGTGCACGCGCCGATGGATGACTAAGTGCGAATGGCGGCTGAATCGTTTCCCGCACTCGGAACATATGAAGGGTTTCTCTCCGGTGTGAATCTTCTCGTGCCGCGACACGTCCGACTTCTTGCGGAAACATTTGCCACATTCGTTGCAGGAGAAGGGCTTCTCCCCGGTGTGGACTCGGACGTGGCGCTGAAGCTGCATTTCCTGTGAGAAGACTTTCCCACACTCAGAGCAGGTGAAGGCTTTCACCGCCGTGTGGATCCTCTGATGGCGGCTCAGGTGCGAGTCGCGGCTGAAACATTTCCCACACTGCCGGCAGGAGAACGGCTTCTCGCCGCTGTGAATTTTTTCATGGCGCAGGACGTCGGATTTTTTGCTGAAACATTTTCCGCATTCGTAGCACATGAAGGGTTTCTCTCCGCTGTGAATTCTCTGGTGCCGGCTCAGGTCTGACTTACTGCTGAAGGTTTTCCCGCACATGGCGCATGAAAACTGCTTCCTGGGGAGGTGGCTGCGCTGGTGCTGGGCCAGTGCTAGTGGCATGGTGAAGCGTTTGTTGCACTTTGGACAGGGGTGGTTTCTCATTACCTCGGGGGGCTTCCCCCCTGGGTGGGGGTCTGTGTCGGTGAGATTCTCTTCCTCCTCTGACACAGATTCCTCCTTAATGATAACCGGAATGAAGTCCACAGCCGCCATGCTGACATTGTCCTCATTGGAGGGAATGTGTGACTCCGCCTTGCAGGACGGAGAAGGTTCAGAGTCTGTGTCACTGAGGCTATCCTCCCTGCTGGAAGCTGACTCCTCCTTTATAAGGGGCGGCTTCTTGTGATTGGTGGAAACATCAACATCTGCGCGCGTTGCGTTTCCTTGTCCATCAATGAAAGTCAATGCCAACTGCTTCTTATCATCGGGGGTGCAGCCATCAGCCGGTGTGCCCCCTTCTGGTGATGGCCACTCCTCTTTTATATCCGGATCACCTGGCGGATGCTCCTCAGACATGGCGAGATGATCGCTCCTCTCCTCCTTCATGCAGCCGGCGCTCGATCCTTCCCGTTTATAATCCATCACAAGAAACCTGGCGGCTGCGCTCCTCCTTCTACCCAGAGGGCAATCTGAAAATAGAGAGATGAAGGATGAGGGGCACAACCAGGAGAAGGAGAAGAGACACACAACCAGGAGGAGGGAGACATCCAGGAGGAGGAGAAGAGACACACCCAGGGAAGAGGGAGACATCCAGGAGGAGGAGAAGAGACACACCCAGGAGGAGAAGAGACACACCCAGGATGAGAAGAGACACACCCAGGATGAGAAGAGACACACCCAGGAGGAGGGACACACCCTGGAAGAGGAGGGGCACACCCAGGAGGAGAAGAGACACAACCAGGGGAAGGGACACACCCAGGAGGGGGAGAAGAGACACACCTGGAAGAAGGAAGGACACACCCAGGAGGAGGGGCACACCCATCCAGGGGAAGGGACACACCAAGGATGAGAAGAGACACACCCAGGGAGGAGGAGGAGGAGGAGGAGGAGGAGGGAGGGACACACCCTGGAAGAGGAGGAGGAGGAGAAGAGACACAACTAGGGGAAGGAGCACACCCAGGAGGAGGAGAAGAGACACACCTGGAAGAAGGAAGGACACACCCAGGAGGAGAAGAAGAGACACATCCACCCAGGAGAAGGAGGAGAAGAGACACAACCAGGGAAGAGGGAGACATCCAGGAGGAGGAGGAGGAGGAGAAGAGACACACCCAGGAGGTGAAGAGACACAACCAGGGGAAGGTACACACCCAGGAGGAGAAGAGACACACCCAGGAGGAGGGGCACACCCAGGAAGAGGAGGGATGGAGGGACACACCCTGGAAGAGGAGGGGCACACCCAGGAGGGGGAGGAGAAGAGACACAACCAGGGGAAAGGACACACCCAGGATGAGAAGAGACACACCCAGGAGGAGGAGGATGGAGGGACACACCCTGGAAGAGGAGGGGCACACCCAGGAGGAGAAGAGACACAACCAGGGAAGAGGGATACATCCAGGAGGAGGAGAAGAGACACACCCAGGAGGTGAAGAGACACAACCAGGAGGAGAAGAGACACACCCAGGAGGAGGGGCACACCCAGGAAGAGGAGGGATGGAGGGACACACCCTGGAAGAGGAGGGGCACACCCAGGAGGAGAAGAGACACAACCAGGGAAGAGGGATACATCCAGGAGGAGGAGAAGAGACACACCCAGGAGGTGAAGAGACACAACCAGGGGAAGGTACACACCCAGGAGGAGAAGAGACACACCCAGGAGGAGGGCACACACAGGAAGAGGAGGGATGGAGGGACACACCCTGGAAGAGGAGGGGCACACCCAGGAGGGGGAGGAGAAGAGACACAACCAGGGGAAGGGACACACCCAGGATGAGAAGAGACACACTCAGGAGGAGGGGCACACCCAGGAAGAGGAGGATGGAGGGACACACCCTGGAAGAGGAGGGGCACACCCAGGAGGAGGAGAAGAGAGACAACGAGGAGAAGAGAGACAACCAGGGGAAGGAACACACCCAGGAGGAGGAGGAGAGACACACCTGGAAGAAGGAAGGACACACCCAGGAGGAGAAGAGACACACCCAGGGAGGAGGAGGGAGGGACACACCCTGGAAGAGGAGGAGGAGAAGAGACACAACCAGGGGAAGGAGCACACCCAGGAGGAGGAAAAGAGACACACCTGGAAGAAGGAAGGACACACCCAGGAGGAGAAGAAGAGACACATCAACCCAGGAGAAGGAAGGGCACACCCAGGAGAAGGAGAATAAGAGACACACCCAGGAGAAGGACACGCCCAGGAGAAGGAGAAGAGACACGCCCAGGAGAAGGAGAAGAGACACATCCAGGAGGAGAAGGAGAAGAGACACATCCAGGAGGAGAAGGAGAAGAGACACGCCCAGGAGGAGAAGGAGAAGAGACACGCCCAGGAGGAGAAGGAGAAGAGACACGCCCAGGAGGAGAAGGAGAAGAGACACGCCCAGGAGGAGAAGGAGAAGAGACACGCCCAGGAGGAGAAGGAGAAGAGACACGCCCAGGAGGAGAAGGAGAAGAGACACGCCCAGGAGGAGAAGGAGAAGAGACACGCCCAGGGGAAGGAGCACACCCAGGAGGAGGAGAAGGGACACAACCAGGGGAAGGGACACACACAGGAAGAGGAGAAGGAGAAGAGACACACCCAGGAGGAGAAGAGACACACCCAGGGGAAAAAACACACCCAGGGGAAGGGACACAACCAGGGGAAGGGACACAACCAGGGGAAGGGACACAACCAGGAGGAGGAGAATAGACACACCCAGGAAGAGATGGAGAAGAGACACACCCAGGAGAAGGAGAAGAGACACACACAGGAAGAGATGGAGAAGAGACACACCCAGGAGAAGGACACGCCCAGGAGAAGGAGAAGAGACACACACAGGAAGAGAAGGAGAGGAGACACACCCAGGGAGGAGGAGAAGAAACACACCCAGGAGGAGGAGAAGAGACACACCCAGGAGGAGGAGAAGAGACACACCCAGGAGGAGGAGAAGAGACACACCCAGGAGGAGGAGAAGAGACACACCCAGGAGGAGGAGAAGAGACACACCCAGGAGGAGGAGAAGAGACACACCCAGGAGTAGGAAGTACACATCCAGGAGCAGGAGGAGAAGAGACACACCCAGGAAGAGGAGAAGAGACACACCCAGGAAGAGAAGAAGAGACACACCCAGGAAGAGAAGAGACACACCCAGGAAGAGAAGAGACACACCCAGGAAGAGGAGAAGAGACACACCCAGGAAGAGGATAAGAGACACAACCAGGAAGAGGATAAGAGACACAACCAGGAAGAGGAGAAGAGACACACCCAGGAAGAGGAGAAGAGACACACCCAGGAGGAGAAGGAGAAGAGACACACCAAGGAGAAGAGACACACCCAGGATAAGAAGGAGAAGAGACACGCCCAGGAGGAGAAGGAGCACACCCAGGAGAAGGAGGAGAAGAGACACGCCCAGGAGGAGAAGAGACACGCCCAGGAGAAGGAGAAGAGACACGCCCAGGAGAAGGAGAAGAGACACGCCCAGGAGAAGGAGAAGAGACACGCCCAGGAGAAGGAGAAGAGACACGCCCAGGAAGAGGAGAAGAGACACGCCCAGGAAGAGGAGAAGATACACACCCAGGAAGAGGATAAGAGACACAACCAGGAAGAGGAGAAGAGACACACCCAGGAGGAGAAGGAGAAGAGACACACCCAGGAGAAGAGACACACCCAGGATAAGAAGGAGAAGAGACACGCCCAGGAGGAGAAGGAGCAGACCCAGGAGAAGGAGAAGAGACACACCCAGGAGAAGGAGAAGAGACACACCCAGGAGAAGGAAGGACACATCCAGGAGGAGAAGAGACACACCCAAGAGAAGGAAGTACACATCCAGGAGGAGGAGAAGAGCCACACCCAGGACGAGAAGGAGAAGAGCCACACCCAGGACGAGGAGGAGAAGAGCCACACCCAGGACGAGGAGGAGAAGAGCCACACCCAGGACGAGGAGGAGAAGAGCCACACCCAGGACGAGGAGGAGAAGAGCCACGCCCAGGAGAAGAGCCACGCCCAGGAGAAGAGACACGCCCAGGAGAAGAGACACGCCCAGGAGAAGAGACACGCCCAGGAGAAGAGAAGGAGAAAGAGACACACCCAGAAGGAGAAGAGACACACCCAGGAGAAGGAGAAGAGACACACCCAGGAGAAGGAGAAGAGACACACCCAGGAGAAGGAAGGACACATCCAGGAGGAGAAGAAGAGACACACCCAGGAGAAGGAAGTACACATCCAGGAGGAGGAGGAGAAGAGCCACACCCAGGAGGAGAAGGAGAAGAGCCACACCCAGGAAGAGGAGAAGAAGAGACACACCCAGGAGGAGAAGGAAAAGAGCCACACCCAGGAAGAGGAGAAGGGGAAGAGACACACCCAGGAGAAGGAAGGACACATCCAGGAGGAGGAGAAGAGACACACCCAGGAGAAGGAAGTACACATCCAGGAGAAGGAAGTACACATCCAGGAGAAGAAGAGCCACACCCAGGAGGAGAAGGAGAAGAGCCACACCCAGGAAGAGGAGACGAAGAGACACGCCCAGGAGGAGAAGGAAAAGAGACACACCCAGGAGGAGAAGGAAAAGAGACACACCCAGGAGGAGGAGAAGGGGAAGAGACACACCCAGGAGAAGGAAGGACACATCCAGGAGGAGGAGAAGAGACACACCCAGGAGAAGGAAGTACACACCCAGGAGGAGGAGGAGAAGAGCCACACCCAGGAGGAGAAGGAGAAGAGCCACACACAGGAAGAGGAGAAGAAGAGACACACCCAGGAGGAGAAGGAAAAGAGACACACCCAGGAGGAGAAGGAAAAGAGACACACCCAGGAGGAGAAGGAGAAGAGCCACACCCAGGAAGAGGAGAAGGGGAAGAGACACACCCAGGAGAAGGAAGGACACATCCAGGAGGAGGAGAAGAGACACACCCAGGAGAAGGAAGTACACACCCAGGAGGAGGAGGAGAAGGAGAAGAGCCACACTCAGAAAGAGGAGAAGAGACACACCCAGGAAGAGGAGAAGAAGAGACACACCCAGGAAGAGGAGAAGAAGAGACACACCCAGGAGGAGGAGAAGAAGAGACACACCCAGGAGGAGGAGAAGAAGAGACACACCCAGGAGGAGGAGAAGAAGAGACACACCCAGGAGGAGGAGAAGAAGAGACACACCCAGGAGGAGGAGAAGAAGAGACACACCCAGGAGGAGAAGGAGAAGAGACACACCTAGGAGAAGAAGGAGAAGAGCCACACCCAGGAGGAGGAGGAGGAGAAGAGCCACACCCAGGAAGAGGAGAAGAGCCACACCCAGGAAGAGGAGAATAAGAGACACACCCAGGAAGAGGAGAATAAGAGACACACCCAGGAGGAGAAGGAGAAGAGACACACCCAGAATGGAGGAGGAGGAGAAGAGCCACACCCAGGAAGAGGAGAAGAGCCACACCCAGGAAGAGAAGAGCCACACCCAGGAAGAGGAGAAGAGACACACCCAGGAGGAGGAGAAGGAGAAGAGACACACCCAGGAGGAGAAAGAGAAGAGACACACCCAGGAGAAGGAGAAGAGACACACCCAGGAGAAGGAGAAGAGACACACCCAGGAGGAGAAGAGACATGCCCAGGGGGAGAAGGAGAAGAGACACGCCCAGGAGGAGAGACACTTAAATCACTGGCTTGGGGGAGGCGGATCTCATTGCCTCCTCCAATGGATACCCAGTCAGGGACTCAAAGCATCAGCAGGAGGAGTTCCTGTCCCATCCTGGAAGTCCAACCTGGATGGTTCACACAGCCAACTCATTTAAAGAGCCACAACTCCCCCACCCCCTTCATCAGGGCCCAAAATAGAAACACAACTTTAAAGTGGACTCAATCATCATCATCACCAAAGAGCAAAGTCATTATTAATGACATCACACAGAGGAGGGGCATCATTACTGACATCATCACACAGGGGATAGGCATCATTACTGACATCATCACACAGGGGATAGGCATCATTACTGACATCATCACACAGGGGAGGGGCATCATTACTGACATCATCGCAAAGGGGAGGGTTAATCAATGACATCACCACACAGGGGAGGGGCATCATTACTGACATCACACAGGGGAGGGGCATCATTACTGACATCATCACGCAGGGGAGGGTTTATCAATGACATCACACAGGGGAGGGGGCATCATTACTGACATCACACAGGGGAGGGGCATCATTACTGACATCACACAGGGGAGGGGCATCATTACTGACATCACACAGGGGAGGGGCATCATTACTGACTGGGAAGGGTAGGTAGGGGCATTAGGTAGCTAGGAAGGAAGCACAGGTAGGTAGGGGGAAGGGTAGGAAGGTAGGTGGGTGAAGGAGGGAGGGAAGGGTAGGTAGGTGGGGGAGGGGGGAAGGCAGGTGGGGTAGAGGGGAAGGGTAGGTAGGTGGCGGGAAGGGCAGTACGGTAGGTAGGTGGCGGGAAGGGTATAAAGGTAGGTTGGGGGGGGAAGTGTAGGAAGGTAGGTGGGTGAAGGAGGGAGGGAAGGGTAGGTAGGTGGGGGAGGGGGGAAGGCAGGTGGGGTAGAGGGGAAGGGTAGGTAGGTGGCGGGAAGGGCAGTACGGTAGGTAGGTGGCGGGAAGGGTATAAAGGTAGGTTGGGGGGGGAAGTGTAGGAAGGTAGGTGGGTGAAGGAGGGAGGGAAGGGTAGGTAGGTGGGGGAGGGGGGAAGGCAGGTGGGGTAGAGGGGAAGGGTAGGTAGGTGGCGGGAAGGGCAGTACGGTAGGTAGGTGGCGGGAAGGGTATAAAGGTAGGTTGGGGGGGGAAGTGTAGGAAGGTAGGTGGGAGAAGGTAAGATGGGGGGTAGGAGGGTAAGTGGTGGGAGGGATGAAGGGTAGGTGGGTTGAATGGGGGGAGGGTAGGTAACACACTCCCAGGCTTTGCTGTGGTAGAAGTGTCTCCCGCAGGGGATGATGGGAGCACAAAGCCCCGCCCACTACTTCCCCCTGACAGTCTTTATTTCAGGCACTGTGAGTCTCTCACCCTCTCCGCAGCCGCCATCTTCCTCCGCCCCGGAAGTTCTCACCATTACTTCTGATCTCCGCCTCCTGACCCCACTTCCTGTTTGCGTTCCATATTAGAACGTCATTTCCGTACAGATAATGTGGGCGGGGTTACTTCCGGCAGATTGGGAGATGTGAACGTCACGTGACATCTGGCGGTGACAGCGGAGAATAGTAATACATCAATTTACAGCGACACCCAGCGGTCCTTTATAATAATGATGAGCCGCCCCTTCTGGTCATAGCGGAGAGCTGCGCCCACTGATCACATTCCACAAATGACTCCAAATCTCCGCCCTATCACCCGGGGGAGGGGCCTGGCTTCTGCTCAGGTCATGTGACATGGGCGTGTCTACCATCACTCCATCCGTACTAGAGGCAGAAGTGTCCGCCCATCAATGTCTTCACTTCCGGTCTACAACAAGATGGCGGCAGATGACTGACGGGAAGAGGAATGGAGGAAAAGAACGGCTGGTTCGGGGTTTTCCCGGGTAAGAGATCCACCGGAACCCCAACACGTGTGACGTCACACATCCTCACCTGATTGGTGATCGCATTGCACTGCCCCTCACCCTCCTGACCCCTCCCCCTCACACACCTGATAGCTATAGAACACCTGACCCCTCCCCCTCACACATCTGATAGATATAGAACACCTGACCCCTCACACATCTGACCCCCTCCCCCTCACACACCTGACCCCTCCCCCTCACACACCTGGTTGATATTCAAACCTCCCCACCGTCCTTTACCATCACCTCCCCACCGGTCCTTCACCGTCGCCTCCACACAGCCCTTCACCGTCTCCTCCCCACCGGGCCTTCACCAACGCCTCCCCACCAGCGACCGTCCTTCCCCATCGCCTCCTCACTACCTTATCACTCCTCTTCCTCCTGACCTGTCCCATCATAAACCGACCTTCACCATCACCTCCTCACTACCTTATCCTCCTCAACCATGTTGGCCAACAACCTTCACTGTCACATGCTCCCTACTTTATCCTTTTTTCTTTTGCCTCCTGTGCACAGACAGAACCATCCCCACCAAACTCTTTGATTATGTTTATTCTTCATATCAATCCTGAGGTGAACATCATCCAGCTGTTGTGTGTTTTTCTCTTACAGGCGGAATGGCAATGGCAGACCTCTTTGGCCCACTGACCACCCCAATTTCTGCCGTGGATTTCAGGGACAAAATAAAGATCACAATAAAAAGCAACGCAGGAGTCAAATGCCTAAAAGTATCAAAACCATGTGACCCCCTGGCCATTTCCCATGCCATAGACCCAGACCCCAAATCATGTGATGCCCTGAAGACTTCACTGCCCAGCCCACCCACAGGCTTGGAAGGCTCTATGGTAGGATCTCAGCCGTATCTGAAGATGTCCCCATCCAGCTTGTCTGAAAAACGAGAAAGTAATAAGACAGAAGAGCGAAATCCTGCTAATATGAAGGGGGGAGGACTTTCATGTAGAGGAGCAAGGTGTTCCTCCACAAATAATAAACTATGTGCAGCTGCTGGCGGGTCACACCACATCGACACTCATCATAACGAGGAGTCAGGAAAAGGGGCATGCAGCACGGTAACGGACAAGACACAAAGTAACTACAGAGAAGAATGTCTCCAGAGTACTAAAGATGAAAGGTCTCTTCAAATTAAGGAAGAACCCCTCTCAGAAGAAGAGGGACCTTCCGATCACATGTCTCGTAATATTAAGAAGGAACCTGTTTCCGATGTAGAAGATAATCTGGCAGACAGAGACAAATCTTTCTCTATTAAAGAGGAGCCGTTCTCTGATAAAGAAGAAGAAGATCCTAAAAACATAGATGAGACACAGATTATCCCAATTAAGATAAAAGAGGAGCCCACATCGAGCGAGGAGGAATCGGATGTAGAGGAAGAATCCTCCTCGCACCAAGATGGAGGTCCCTCAACCAGCAGCAGAGGAACACAAACCATATGGTCATGGGCTATGAGGAAGGACAGAATCCTGCCACGTACCTTGCCCCTGGTGATCCGTAACCCACTGCTTACAAACAGGAGGATGGCCCTGCCTAAGGAAACCAAGACCGGCTTGCTAAAGAAACTGATGGAACTCGGCACACCTGCAAATGATAACGCACAGGAAATGCGGACTTTAACCTGCACACCAGTGAAAATGTACAAATGTTCCAAGTGTGGGCGCTATTTCACCAGCAGACTGCGTCTCAAGAGACATTACCTGGCTCACAAGAAGTACAAAGTGGCCTGTCCGGACTGCGGTAGGCTCTTTGCGTGTAAAGCCACCGTCCTTCGACATCAGGTGGTTCACTCCAACCAAAAGCCATTTCCTTGCTCCTTCTGTGAAAAGAGCTTTTCCACCGACAAAGGCTGTGAGATCCACGAAAGACGACACACCGGCGATAAACCCTTCATATGTTCTGAATGCGGAAAAAACTTTTTATTCAAGGCACAGCTGGAAACTCACCAAATGATCCACACCGGGGAGCGATATTCGTGCCACGAGTGCGGCAGATGTTACCGGACCAAACCTGGCCTGGTCCTACACATGAGGATCCACCAAGGAGACGTCCCTTACTTCTGTCCTGAGTGTGGAAAGGGCTTCGTCCAGAAAAGCAACCTGAAGAACCATCTTCACACCCACAGCAAGGAGAAGCCCTTCACCTGCCTGGAATGTGGCAAAGCTTTCCGCCAAAAGTACAATCTCAAGCAGCACATGAGCGTCCACGTCGCCAAGGAGCGCGAGAAATATTCCTGTCCCGAGTGTGGGAAAAGCTATAAGCGTAAAGCAGATTACAGGTGGCATATGCTGATCCACCTTGGAGAAAAGCCACCAAATGTCACCAAAATTGGACCATCTGGACTTTGACCCAAACAAGCTGGATGTTTTCCTTCAACACTTTATCTCACACACAAAACCTGATGATATTCCCAATAAATGTACTGTCTACCTTTTATAGTTTGTGTCTGTAAATCTGTAACAGGTCTATGCATTGTGGTGGTGAAGGAGGCTGACCACCAGTGGGATCCTTCCCTTTATCCTTCCATTGTGGCGATGGAGGCTGGCCACCAGTGGGATCCTTCCCTTTATCCTTCCATTGTGATGGTGGAGGCTGGCCACTAGTGGGATCCTTCCCTTTATCCTTCCATTGTGGTGATGGAGGCTGACCACCAGTGGGATCCTTCACCTTTATCCTTCCATTGTGGCGATGGAGGCTGGCCACCAGTGGGATCCTTCCATTGTGGTGATGGAGGCTGGCCACCAGTGGGATCCTTCCCTTTATCCTTCCATTGTGATGGTGGAGGCTGGCCACCAGTGGGATCCTTCCCTTTATCCTTCCATTGTGGCGATGGAGGCTGGCCACCAGTGGGATCCTTCCATTGTGGCGAAGGAGGCTGGCCACCAGTGGGATCCTTCCATTGTGGCGATGGAGGCTGGCCACCAGTGGGATCCTTCCCTTTATCCTTCCATTGTGATGATGGAGGCTGGCCACCAGTGGAATACTTCCCTTTATCCTTCCATTGTGGCGATGGAGGCTGGCCACCAGTGGGATCCTTCCCTTTATCCTTCCATTGTGGCGATGGAGGCTGGCCACCAGTGGGATCCTTCCCTTTATCCTTCCATTGTGGCGATGGAGGCTGGCCACCAGTGGGATCCTTCCCTTTATCCTTCCATTGTGGCGATGAAGGCTGGCCACCAGTGGGATCCTTCCCTTTATCCTTCCATTGTGGTGATGGAGGCTGGCCACCAGTGGGATCCTTCCATTGTGGCGATGGAGGCTGGCCACCAGTGGGATCCTTCCCTTTATCCTTCCATTGTGATGATGGAGGCTGGCCACTAGTGGGATCCTTCCCTTTATCCTTCCATTGTGGTGATGGAGGCTGGCCACCAGTGGGATCCTTCCATTGTGGCGAAAGAGGCTGGCCACCAGTGGGATCCTTCCCTTTTATCCTTCCATTGTGGCGATGGAGGCTGGCCACCAGTGGGATCCTTCCATTGTGGCGAAGGAGGCTGGCCACCAGTGGGATCCTTCCATTGTGGCGATGGAGGCTGGCCACCAGTGGGATCCTTCCATTGTGGCGAAGGAGGCTGGCCACCAGTGGGATCCTTCCATTGTGGCGAAGGAGGCTGGCCACCAGTGGGATCCTTCCATTGTGGCGAAGGAGGCTGGCCACCAGTGGGATCCTTCCATTGTGGCGAAGGAGGCTGGCCACCAGTGGGATCCTTCCATTGTGGCGAAGGAGGCTGGCCACCAGTGGGATCCTTCCATTGTGGCGATGGAGGCTGGCCACCAGTGGGATCCTTCCCTTTATCCTTCCATTGTGGCGATGGAGGCTGGCCACCAGTGGGATCCTTCCCTTTATCCTTCCATTGTGGCGATGGAGGCTGGCCACCAGTGGGATCCTTCCCTTTATCCTTCCATTGTGGCGATGGAGGCTGGCCACCAGTGGGATCCTTCCCTTTATCCTCCCATTGTGGCGATGGAGGCTGGCCACCAGTGGGATCCTTCCCTTTATCCTCCCATTGTGGCGATGGAGGCTGGCCACCAGTGGGATCCTTCCCTTTATCCTTCCATTGTGGCGATGGAGGCTGACCACCAGTGGGATCTTTCCATTGTGGCGATGGAGGCTGGCCACCAGTGGAATACTTCCCTTTATCCTTCCATTGTGGTGATGGAGGCTGGCCACCAGTGGGATCCTTCCATTGTGGCGATGGAGGCTGGCCACCAGTGGGATCCTTCCCTTTATCCTTCCATTGTGATGATGGAGGCTGGCCACTAGTGGGATCCTTCCCTTTATCCTTCCATTGTGGTGATGGAGGCTGGCCACCAGTGGGATCCTTCCATTGTGGTGATGGAGGCTGGCCACCAGTGGGATCCTTCCCTTTATCCTTTATGCAGCACGGTAACGGACAAGACACAAAGTAACTACAGAGAAGAATGTCTCCAGAGTACTAAAGATGAAAGGTCTCTTCAAATTAAGGAAGAACCCCTCTCAGAAGAAGAGGGACCTTCCGATCACATGTCTCGTAATATTAAGAAGGAACCTGTTTCCGATGTAGAAGATAATCTGGCAGACAGAGACAAATCTTTCTCTATTAAAGAGGAGCCGTTCTCTGATAAAGAAGAAGAAGATCCTAAAAACATAGATGAGACACAGATTATCCCAATTAAGATAAAAGAGGAGCCCACGTCTAGCGAGGTGGAATCGGATGTAGAGGAAGAATCCTCCTCACACCAAGATGGAGGTCCCTCAACCAGCAGCAGAGGAACACAAACCATATGGTCATGGGCTATGAGGAAGGACAGAATCCTGCCACGTACCTTGCCCCTGGTGATCCGTAACCCACTGCTTACAAACAGGAGGATGGCCCTGCCTAAGGAAACCAAGACCGGCTTGCTAAAGAAACTGATGGAACTCGGCACACCTGCAAATGATAACGCACAGGAAATGCGGACTTTAACCTGCACACCAGTGAAAATGTACAAATGTTCCAAGTGTGGGCGCTATTTCACCAGCAGACTGTGTCTCAAGAGACATTACCTGGCTCACAAGAAGTACAAAGTGGCCTGTCCGGACTGCGGTAGGCTCTTTGCGTGTAAAGCAACCGTCCTTCGACATCAGGTGGTTCACTCCAACCAAAAGCCATTTCCTTGCTCCTTCTGTGAAAAGAGCTTTTCCACCGACAAAGGCTGTGAGATCCACGAAAGACGACACACCGGCGATAAACCCTTCATATGTTCTGAATGCGGAAAAAACTTTTTATTCAAGGCACAGCTGGAAACTCACCAAATGATCCACACCGGGGAGCGATATTCGTGCCACGAGTGCGGCAGATGTTACCGGACCAAACCTGGCCTGGTCCTACACATGAGGATCCACCAAGGAGACGTCCCTTACTTCTGTCCTGAGTGTGGAAAGGGCTTCGTCCAGAAAAGCAACCTGAAGAACCATCTTCACACCCACAGCAAGGAGAAGCCCTTCACCTGCCTGGAATGTGGCAAAGCTTTCCGCCAAAAGTACAATCTCAAGCAGCACATGAGCGTCCACGTCGCCAAGGAGCGCGAGAAATATTCCTGTCCCGAGTGTGGGAAAAGCTATAAGCGTAAAGCAGATTACAGGTGGCATATGCTGATCCACCTTGGAGAAAAGCCACCAAATGTCACCAAAATTGGACCATCTGGACTTTGACCCAAACAAGCTGGATGTTTTCCTTCAACACTTTATCTCACACACAAAACCTGATGATATTCCCAATAAATGTACTGTCTACCTTTTATAGTTTGTGTCTGTAAATCTGTAACAGGTCTATGCATTGTGGTGGTGAAGGAGGCTGACCACCAGTGGGATCCTTCCCTTTATCCTTCCATTGTGGCGATGGAGGCTGGCCACCAGTGGGATCCTTCCCTTTATCCTTCCATTGTGATGGTGGAGGCTGGCCACTAGTGGGATCCTTCCCTTTATCCTTCCATTGTGGTGATGGAGGCTGACCACCAGTGGGATCCTTCACCTTTATCCTTCCATTGTGGCGATGGAGGCTGGCCACCAGTGGGATCCTTCCATTGTGGTGATGGAGGCTGGCCACCAGTGGGATCCTTCCCTTTATCCTTCCATTGTGATGGTGGAGGCTGGCCACCAGTGGGATCCTTCCCTTTATCCTTCCATTGTGGCGATGGAGGCTGGCCACCAGTGGGATCCTTCCATTGTGGCGAAGGAGGCTGGCCACCAGTGGGATCCTTCCATTGTGGCGATGGAGGCTGGCCACCAGTGGGATCCTTCCCTTTATCCTTCCATTGTGATGATGGAGGCTGGCCACCAGTGGAATACTTCCCTTTATCCTTCCATTGTGGCGATGGAGGCTGGCCACCAGTGGGATCCTTCCCTTTATCCTTCCATTGTGGCGATGGAGGCTGGCCACCAGTGGGATCCTTCCCTTTATCCTTCCATTGTGGCGATGGAGGCTGGCCACCAGTGGGATCCTTCCCTTTATCCTTCCATTGTGGCGATGAAGGCTGGCCACCAGTGGGATCCTTCCCTTTATCCTTCCATTGTGGTGATGGAGGCTGGCCACCAGTGGGATCCTTCCATTGTGGCGATGGAGGCTGGCCACCAGTGGGATCCTTCCCTTTATCCTTCCATTGTGATGATGGAGGCTGGCCACTAGTGGGATCCTTCCCTTTATCCTTCCATTGTGGTGATGGAGGCTGGCCACCAGTGGGATCCTTCCATTGTGGCGAAAGAGGCTGGCCACCAGTGGGATCCTTCCCTTTTATCCTTCCATTGTGGCGATGGAGGCTGGCCACCAGTGGGATCCTTCCATTGTGGCGAAGGAGGCTGGCCACCAGTGGGATCCTTCCATTGTGGCGATGGAGGCTGGCCACCAGTGGGATCCTTCCATTGTGGCGAAGGAGGCTGGCCACCAGTGGGATCCTTCCATTGTGGCGAAGGAGGCTGGCCACCAGTGGGATCCTTCCATTGTGGCGAAGGAGGCTGGCCACCAGTGGGATCCTTCCATTGTGGCGAAGGAGGCTGGCCACCAGTGGGATCCTTCCATTGTGGCGAAGGAGGCTGGCCACCAGTGGGATCCTTCCATTGTGGCGATGGAGGCTGGCCACCAGTGGGATCCTTCCCTTTATCCTTCCATTGTGGCGATGGAGGCTGGCCACCAGTGGGATCCTTCCCTTTATCCTTCCATTGTGGCGATGGAGGCTGGCCACCAGTGGGATCCTTCCCTTTATCCTTCCATTGTGGCGATGGAGGCTGGCCACCAGTGGGATCCTTCCCTTTATCCTCCCATTGTGGCGATGGAGGCTGGCCACCAGTGGGATCCTTCCCTTTATCCTCCCATTGTGGCGATGGAGGCTGGCCACCAGTGGGATCCTTCCCTTTATCCTTCCATTGTGGCGATGGAGGCTGACCACCAGTGGGATCTTTCCATTGTGGCGATGGAGGCTGGCCACCAGTGGAATACTTCCCTTTATCCTTCCATTGTGGTGATGGAGGCTGGCCACCAGTGGGATCCTTCCATTGTGGCGATGGAGGCTGGCCACCAGTGGGATCCTTCCCTTTATCCTTCCATTGTGATGATGGAGGCTGGCCACTAGTGGGATCCTTCCCTTTATCCTTCCATTGTGGTGATGGAGGCTGGCCACCAGTGGGATCCTTCCATTGTGGTGATGGAGGCTGGCCACCAGTGGGATCCTTCCCTTTATCCTTTATGCAGCACGGTAACGGACAAGACACAAAGTAACTACAGAGAAGAATGTCTCCAGAGTACTAAAGATGAAAGGTCTCTTCAAATTAAGGAAGAACCCCTCTCAGAAGAAGAGGGACCTTCCGATCACATGTCTCGTAATATTAAGAAGGAACCTGTTTCCGATGTAGAAGATAATCTGGCAGACAGAGACAAATCTTTCTCTATTAAAGAGGAGCCGTTCTCTGATAAAGAAGAAGAAGATCCTAAAAACATAGATGAGACACAGATTATCCCAATTAAGATAAAAGAGGAGCCCACGTCTAGCGAGGTGGAATCGGATGTAGAGGAAGAATCCTCCTCACACCAAGATGGAGGTCCCTCAACCAGCAGCAGAGGAACACAAACCATATGGTCATGGGCTATGAGGAAGGACAGAATCCTGCCACGTACCTTGCCCCTGGTGATCCGTAACCCACTGCTTACAAACAGGAGGATGGCCCTGCCTAAGGAAACCAAGACCGGCTTGCTAAAGAAACTGATGGAACTCGGCACACCTGCAAATGATAACGCACAGGAAATGCGGACTTTAACCTGCACACCAGTGAAAATGTACAAATGTTCCAAGTGTGGGCGCTATTTCACCAGCAGACTGTGTCTCAAGAGACATTACCTGGCTCACAAGAAGTACAAAGTGGCCTGTCCGGACTGCGGTAGGCTCTTTGCGTGTAAAGCAACCGTCCTTCGACATCAGGTGGTTCACTCCAACCAAAAGCCATTTCCTTGCTCCTTCTGTGAAAAGAGCTTTTCCACCGACAAAGGCTGTGAGATCCACGAAAGACGACACACCGGCGATAAACCCTTCATATGTTCTGAATGCGGAAAAAACTTTTTATTCAAGGCACAGCTGGAAACTCACCAAATGATCCACACCGGGGAGCGATATTCGTGCCACGAGTGCGGCAGATGTTACCGGACCAAACCTGGCCTGGTCCTACACATGAGGATCCACCAAGGAGACGTCCCTTACTTCTGTCCTGAGTGTGGAAAGGGCTTCGTCCAGAAAAGCAACCTGAAGAACCATCTTCACACCCACAGCAAGGAGAAGCCCTTCACCTGCCTGGAATGTGGCAAAGCTTTCCGCCAAAAGTACAATCTCAAGCAGCACATGAGCGTCCACGTCGCCAAGGAGCGCGAGAAATATTCCTGTCCCGAGTGTGGGAAAAGCTATAAGCGTAAAGCAGATTACAGGTGGCATATGCTGATCCACCTTGGAGAAAAGCCACCAAATGTCACCAAAATTGGACCATCTGGACTTTGACCCAAACAAGCTGGATGTTTTCCTTCAACACTTTAATATCTCACACACAAAATCTGATGATATTCCCAATAAATGTACTGTCTACCTTTTATAGTTTGTGTCTGTAAATCTGTAACAGGTCTATGCATTGTGGTGGTGAAGGAGGCTGACCACCAGTGGGATCCTTCCCTTTATCCTTCCATTGTGGCGATGGAGGCTGGCCACCAGTGGGATCCTTCCCTTTATCCTTCCATTGTGATGGTGGAGGCTGGCCACTAGTGGGATCCTTCCCTTTATCCTTCCATTGTGGTGATGGAGGCTGACCACCAGTGGGATCCTTCCCTTTATCCTTCCATTGTGGCGATGGAGGCTGGCCACCAGTGGGATCCTTCCATTGTGGTGATGGAGGCTGGCCACCAGTGGGATCCTTCCCTTTATCCTTCCATTGTGATGGTGGAGGCTGGCCACCAGTGGGATCCTTCCCTTTATCCTTCCATTGTGGCGATGGAGGCTGGCCACCAGTGGGATCCTTCCATTGTGGCGAAGGAGGCTGGCCACCAGTGGGATCCTTCCATTGTGGCGATGGAGGCTGGCCACCAGTGGGATCCTTCCCTTTATCCTTCCATTGTGATGATGGAGGCTGGCCACCAGTGGAATACTTCCCTTTATCCTTCCATTGTGGCGATGGAGGCTGGCCACCAGTGGGATCCTTCCCTTTATGCTTCCATTGTGGCGATGGAGGCTGGCCACCAGTGGGATCCTTCCCTTTATCCTTCCATTGTGGCGATGGAGGCTGGCCACCAGTGGGATCCTTCCCTTTATCCTTCCATTGTGGCGATGAAGGCTGGCCACCAGTGGGATCCTTCCCTTTATCCTTCCATTGTGGTGATGGAGGCTGGCCACCAGTGGGATCCTTCCATTGTGGCGATGGAGGCTGGCCACCAGTGGGATCCTTCCCTTTATCCTTCCATTGTGATGATGGAGGCTGGCCACTAGTGGGATCCTTCCCTTTATCCTTCCATTGTGGTGATGGAGGCTGGCCACCAGTGGGATCCTTCCATTGTGGCGAAAGAGGCTGGCCACCAGTGGGATCCTTCCCTTTTATCCTTCCATTGTGGCGATGGAGGCTGGCCACCAGTGGGATCCTTCCCTTTATCCTTCCATTGTGGCGATGGAGGCTGGCCACCAGTGGGATCCTTCCTTTTATCCTTCCATTGTGGCGATGGAGGCTGGCCACCAGTGGGATCTTTCCATTGTGGCAATGGAGGCTGGCCACCAGTGGGATCCTTCCCTTTATCCTTCCATTGTGATGATGGAGGCTGGCCACCAGTGGGATCCTTCCATTGTGGCGAAGGAGGCTGGCC
This sequence comes from Lithobates pipiens, assembly GCF_037356315.1. Classification (NCBI taxonomy): domain Eukaryota; kingdom Metazoa; phylum Chordata; class Amphibia; order Anura; family Ranidae; genus Lithobates; species Lithobates pipiens. The sequence goes on from NW_027507900.1 coordinate 715,996, forward strand.
ACCAGTGGGATCCTTCCATTGTGGCGATGGAGGCTGGCCACCAGTGGGATCCTTCCATTGTGGCGAAGGAGGCTGGCCACCAGTGGGATCCTTCCATTGTGGCGAAGGAGGCTGGCCACCAGTGGGATCCTTCCATTGTGGCGAAGGAGGCTGGCCACCAGTGGGATCCTTCCATTGTGGCGAAGGAGGCTGGCCACCAGTGGGATCCTTCCATTGTGGCGAAGGAGGCTGGCCACCAGTGGGATCCTTCCATTGTGGCGATGGAGGCTGGCCACCAGTGGGATCCTTCCCTTTATCCTTCCATTGTGGCGATGGAGGCTGGCCACCAGTGGGATCCTTCCCTTTATCCTTCCATTGTGGCGATGGAGGCTGGCCACCAGTGGGATCCTTCCCTTTATCCTTCCATTGTGGCGATGGAGGCTGGCCACCAGTGGGATCCTTCCCTTTATCCTCCCATTGTGGCGATGGAGGCTGGCCACCAGTGGGATCCTTCCCTTTATCCTCCCATTGTGGCGATGGAGGCTGGCCACCAGTGGGATCCTTCCTTTTATCCTTCCATTGTGGCGATGGAGGCTGGCCACCAGTGGGATCTTTCCATTGTGGCGATGGAGGCTGGCCACCAGTGGAATACTTCCCTTTATCCTTCCATTGTGGTGATGGAGGCTGGCCACCAGTGGGATCCTTCCATTGTGGCGATGGAGGCTGGCCACCAGTGGGATCCTTCCCTTTATCCTTCCATTGTGATGATGGAGGCTGGCCACTAGTGGGATCCTTCCCTTTATCCTTCCATTGTGGTGATGGAGGCTGGCCACCAGTGGGATCCTTCCATTGTGGTGATGGAGGCTGGCCACCAGTGGGATCCTTCCCTTTATCCTTCCATTGTGGTAATGGAGGCTGGCCACTAGTGGGATCCTTCCCTTTATCCTTCCATTGTGGCGATGGAGGCTGGCCACTAGTGGGATCCTTCCCTTTATCCTTCCATTGTGGTGATGGAGGCTGACCACCAGTGGGATCCTTCCCTTTATCCTTCCATTGTGATGATGGAGGCTGGCCACCAGTGGGATCCTTCCCTTTATCCTTCGATTGTGGCGATGGAGGCTGGCCACCAGTGGGATCCTTCCCTTTATCCTTCCATTGTGATGATGGAGGCTGGCCACCAGTGGGATCCTTCCCTTTATCCTTCCATTGTGGTGATGGAGGCTGACCACCAGTGGGATCCTTCCCTTTATCCTTCCATTGTGGTGATGGAGGCTGACCACCAGTGGGATCCTTCCCTTTATCCTTCCATTGTGGTGATGGAGGCTGACCACCAGTGGGATCCTTCCCTTTATCCTTCCATTGTGGTGATGGAGGCTGGCCACCAGTGGGATCCTTCCCTTTATCCTTCGATTGTGGTGATGGAGGCTGGCCACCAGTGGGATCCTTCCCTTTATCCTTCCATTGTGGTGATGGAGGCTGGCCACCAGTGGGATCCTTCCCTTTATCCTTCGATTGTGGTGATGGAGGCTGGCCACTAGTGGGATCCTTCCCTTTATCCTTCCATTGTGATGATGGAGGCTGCCCACCAGTGGGATCCTTCCCTTTATCCTTCCATTGTGGCGAAGGAGGCTGGCCACCAGTGGGATCCTTCCCTTTATCCTTCCATTGTGGCGATGGAGGCTGGTTGTTAGGTCCTCACAAAGGACATCCTACTTAAAAAAAACACTATTGTCTGGTGGATAAGACAACTGGTCTTAAGAGCTAACACTTTAAATTATAAGACCCCTCCAGTAGAGCAGATTGGTGGGTGTTTGCTGGGCGTTGCATCCTCTCCATTGCTCAGCTTTATAAGGCCGCCATCTGACCTTCCGTTTTTTGTATCTTCTCCACGTTCCACCAGCTGGACGGCCAATCCTCTGCTGATGCCACAGGGTCACTCTGAGGTTGGGTCTGTTGCCCCCGGTCGTTGTTGTGGTTGGGCTGGTCAGTTCTGTTTGCCTAGATCCCCCCCCCCCTCCCCCCATTCATTGCCTGGGGACACCCCCCTTCCCCCGAGGTCTATGAATACTCAGCCTGTGTCCTGCAATGTGCATATTGCACATCAGTCTCTGCTGACAAGGAGCTGACACTCTAAAGTCTCTCTCGTGTGATTGTGTACAGGAACCGGCGTGTCTTTGTAGTGTGGGAGGAAACCGAAGTGCAGGCAGAACATGTATTGGTTGGGGTTCGGAGCGAGGGTCGGTTCTAACCACTCGGCCACTCCTGACATTTTTGCTGCCAGACCCATGATGTAAAACCTCCAAACATGATATATTTTCTGAAAGCAAACACCCTAGAGAATAAAATGGCGGTAGTTCCAATTTTTTATGTCACGCGTTATTACTAGAAAGATCTAGCAAATGCAAAATTTCTGTAAAAAACGCACTAAAGTGAATTTTAGGGCAAACAAATTACGCAAATATTTTTACCAAAGAAAAAAAAATAAAAGACGAGGTCAAATCGAGTAAATAGATACCAAACATGTCAAACCTTAAATTTGCGTACGTTCGTGAAGTACCTGATATTTTCTACAAGTTGACGCCTCAAAAGCCCCCCCTACAGGTCATCAGACGGAGGAGGCCTGGGGGTAGAATTATCGTTCTCACTCCGGCATGTGCGGTGATGTGTATAAGGTATCACAATCGGCGTTTTCATGCATAGGCGCCCCCCAAGCGTGCGTTTACGTCTGTACACGTGGAGGAATTGTGCTTGGGTGGAACTTCACTGAAGAATGGAGGACAAAGAGTCGCCCCTCCCCCCATGTGAAGATTTTTAGGTGACAAGTTCTCTCTAATGTTTCCTCCGAGCTCCACTGAATGTTTTGTGATCCATCCCTTCCATGCTAGGCGGGGCCACAGAGAGGCTGACCTAGAAGTGATGTCATAGCAAGAAGGGGAGGAGAATGATCGTGTACCCACTCTTCTCATTCCCCTACCCCATGAACTACCTACCCACCTCCCCATGAAGTACCTAGCCCCATCCCATGAACTACCTACCCACCGCCCCATAAGGAACCTAGCCCTACCTACCCCATGAACTACCTACCCACCTCCCCATGAAGTACCTAGCCCTACCCCATGAACTACCTACCCACCTCCCCATGAAGTACCTAGCCCCATCCCATGAACTACCTACCCACCGCCCCATAAGGAACCTAGCCCTACCTACCCCATGAACTACCTACCCACCTCCCCATGAAGTACCTAGCACTACCCCATGAACTACCTACCCACCCCCCCATGAAGTAACTAGCCCCATCCCATGAACTACCTACCCCCCCATTAGGTACCTAGCTCCATCCCATGAACTAGCTACCCACTTCCCCATAAGGAACCTAGCCCTACCACATGAACTACCTACCCACCTCCCCATGAAGTACCTAGCTCCATCCAATGAACTACCTACCCCCCTCCCCATGAGGTACCTAGCTCCATCCCATGAACTACCTACCCCCCCATGAGGTACCTAGCTCCATCCCATGAACTACCTACCCCCCCCCCATAAAGTACCTAGCCACCTCCCCATGAAGTCCCTAGCTCCTCCCCATAAAGTCCCTAGCTCCTCCCCATAAAGTCCCTAGCCCCTCCCCATAAAGTCCCTAGCCCCTCCCCATGAAGTCCCTAGCCCCTCCCCATGAAGTCCCTAGCCCCTCCCCATGAAGTCCCTAGCCCCTCCCCATGAAGTCCCTAGCCCCTCCTCCGTATCATGGCTGTCTGGAGGAAAGGGGCTGACTTTGGGGGGCAGCACCCACTCAAACACGACATGACCGCTCAAGCAGAACCGTAATGTCCTGGAGAGGGGACTGGAAGGAACAGGGGCAGTTTCTGGTTAGTGATGTCACAGGGGGCGGATTTAAGAACATGGCTGGGGTCAGATGATCGGAGGTGTTCTCAGATTTTCACCATTATCCCCAAAAATACAAAAACTTCAACACAAAATATGTTCTAAAACTTCAGCATTTTTATTATGGCTGAACATCTTCACGTTATCTCTTCTGACAAGGAACACTTTGGGGTTGATTCATACAATTCCAACATTCGCCCAGCTGTCACACTTTCTGTCCAATAGGATTATTTCCTATCATTGTCGGCTCCTTCTAGTGACCAGAATTCTCCTTAATCAGGAAAATACCGCAGTATGGCCACTAGATGGAGCCAATGATAAATCATAATTCTAAGCAAACCCATTACAGCGGGCGAAGGTTCGTGATTTGTTTTATTAATAGACCCCTTTGGGTGGGTTTGGACTTAAATATATAAATGGTTCTTTTTATAAACAAACCGATGCTGATCTTGGCTACAGGGACGCCCCCTACTAAACCTTGGGGGTTATCGGCAGAGACCAGGCTGCTGGAATACACCCGCTCTCCTGACTCTCACTTACTACTGGATACTGTGGACCAGCAAGGAACAGTCATAACCTTCATCAGGTTCCTACTACTGTGTCCCCAATGGGAAGATTTGTAGTCACTTCCTGTCCTGGTGAGCACACAGGAAATCTTCCCAATGAGGACAAGTTGTGACCATTCCCCTCTCCATCCATAAAAGTCAAGCCTTGAGTCATTTCTCAGGGAAGGAAACCTGAAGTGAGAGCGTATGTGGTCGGCCATTTCTGAGAATGCTGGTCGCCTGGCATAAACATCACATCGACTCTTCACAAAAATGCCTTGAAGCACAAACAACACACCACCTACATACATATCCAGTAGATTATGAAAGATGGGGGGCCAATCAGGTCACCCTCCAATACGTGATAATAAGAATGAGAAGGCGGGTGTCATAATACGGCTCAGCTCTACGCATCTCGCCTATTCAACAGAGGCTTCTTCAGGATTTTATGGCGTATTCTATGACTAGAAAAATCGCAATTAAGTTTCTCACATTTGTTTATTTCACTGACATACATGGTGAGTTTAATATCACCGCACAGCCCCCCCCCCCCCCCCCCCCGGGAAATTGAGAGTCCCCACCAAGCTTGGTCACCGCACAGCTACCCCTCCCCCCCAGGAAATTGAGAGTCCCCACCAAGCTTGGTCACCGCACAGCTACCCCTCCCCCCCAGGAAATTGAGAGTCCCCACCAAGCTTGGTCACCGCACAGCTACCCCTCCCCCCCAGGAAATTGAGAGTCCCCACCAAGCTTGGTCACCGCACAGCTACCCCTCCCCCCCAGGAAATTGAGAGTCCCCACCAAGCTTGGTCACCGCACAGCTACCCCTCCCCCCCAGGAAATTGAGAGTCCCCACCAAGCTTGGTCACCGCACAGCTACCCCTCCCCCCCAGGAAATTGAGAGTCCCCACCAAGCTTGGTCACCGCACTCTTACATCTCGGGGGGGTTATCAGAGGGCTCTCTGGTGGGAAGTGATCTATAGTTGATGATTTTTTAGTCTGTTCTTCCAAGTATCATTAATGTACCACATATTACTATGTATACCGGAGAAATCTGTGTGTCCAGTACTGGTATCATTGTCTACCGTTTGTATTTTCTTACTTTCAATAAAAACATTGAAATATAAAGCATTTGTAGATGGCATATGCAGGTGGTAAGTGGTAGATGATATATGCAGATGGCATATGCAGGTAGTAGAGGTTATATCCACCACTTGCATATACCATCTACATATATCATCTACCACCTACATACACTTTAATACTCCTATATACAGATTGGTTTAGAAGTGATGTGAAGATAACCTTCCCTGGATATTATTCTCCGCTTATCCTCCCCCCTCCCCCTCCCCCTTCCTGACTAGAAATGGAAGTGGGAATTTATTTACATTTAGGGTTTACATAAGCTCCTGAAGAAGCGTCCGTTGAATACGTGAGACATGTAGAGCTGAGCCGTATTATGGCACCCGCCTTCTCATTAACAAGTATTAGAGAGTGACCTGATTGGTCCCCCATCTTTCGTAATTTATTGGATATGTATGTACAGTGCCTTGCGAAAGTATTCACCCCCCTTGAACTTTTCAACCTTTTGCCACATTTCAGGCTTCAAACATAAAGATATAAAATGTTTATTTTTTGTGAAGAATCACCAACAAGTGGGACACAATTGTGAAGTGGAACGAAATCTATTGGATTTTTGAAACTTTTTTAACTAATAAAAAAAATGAAAAGTGGGGCGTGCAAAATGGTTGGGCCCCCTTGCGTTAATACTTTGTAGAGCCACCTTTTGCTGCGATTACAGCTGAAAGTCGCTTGGGGTATGTCTCTATCAGTTTTGCACATCGAGAGACTGAAATTCTTGCCCATTCTTCCTTGCAAAACAGCTGGAGCTCAGTGAGGTTGGATGGAGAGCGTTTGTGAACAGCAGTTTTCAGCTCTTTCCACAGATTCTCGATTGGATTCAGGTCTGGACTTTGACTTGGCCATTCTAACACCTGGATACGTTTATTTGTGAACCATTCCTTTGTAGATTTTGCTGTATGTTTGGGATCATTGTCTTGTTGGAAGATAAATCTCCGTCCCAGTTTCAGGTCTTTTGCAGACTCCAACAGGTTTTCATCCAGAATGGTCCTGTATTTGGCTGCATCCATCTTCCCCTCAATTGTAACCATCTTCCCTGTCCCTGCTGAAGAAAAGCAGGCCCAAACCATGATGCTGCCACCACCATGTGTGACAGTGGGGATGGTGTGTTGAGGGTGATGAGCTGTGTTGCATCGTTTTGCATTGTGCGCAAAAAGTTTTCATGTGGCCAGAGCACCTTCTTCCACATGTTTGGTGTGTCTCCCAGGTGGCTTGTGGCAAACTTTAGATGAGACTTTTTATGGATATCTTTGAGAAATGTCTTTCTTCTTGCCACTCTTCCATAAAGGGCAGATTTGTGCCGTGTACAACTGATTGTTGTCCTATGGACAGACTCTCCCACCTCAGCTGTAGTTCTCTGCAGTTCATCCAGAGTGATCATGGGCCTCTTGGCTGCATCTCTGATCAGTCTTTTCCTTGTCTGAGCTGAAAGTTTAGAGGGACGGCCAGGTCTTGGTAGATTTGCAGTGGTCTGATACTCCTTCCATTTCAAAATGATGGCTTGCACAGTGCTCCTTGGGATGTTTAAAGCTTGGGAAATCTTTTTGTATCCAAATCCGGCTTTAAACTTCTCCACAACAGTATTACGGACCTGCCTGGTGTGTTCCTTGGTCTTCATGATGCTCTCTGCGCTTTCAACAGAACCCTGAGACTATCACAGAGCAGGTGCATTTATACAGAGACTTGATTACACACAGGTGGATTCTATTTATCACCATCAGTCATTTAGGACAACATTGGATCATTCAGAGATCCTCGCTGAACTTCTGGAGGGAGTTTGCTGCACTGAAAGTAAGGGGGCCGAATAATTTTGCACGCACCACTTTTCTGTTTTTTATTTGCTAAAAAAGTTTAAAATATCCAATAGATTTCGTTCCACTTCACAATTGTGTCCCACTTGTTGGTGATTCTTCACAAAAAAATAAAAATGTTATATCTTTATGTTTGAAGCCTGAAATGTGGCAAAAGGTTGAAAAGTTCAAGGGGGCCGAATACTTTCGCAAGGCACTGTAGGTGGTGTGTTGTTTGTGCTTCAAGGCATTCTTGTGAAGAGCCGATCGATTTTAATGCAATTGTCTTGTATGTTCTTGTAATAAATTTTATTTTTTAACTGATACCTGTAAAGTCCATCATCCACAAACCTACTCTTTAATAACCAAATATGCAAATGAGTTCTGTGATGTAACTGGAGGCGTGCTGGTCCCAGACAAAGACAGCCAGAGAAGTCCACCTCCGCATTTCTCTCAGCTCCGGATTCCTGGCCACAGACTGGCAGATCTATTGGGTGGGAGATCCGAGTAACTGCAGAAAATTCTCCTCTCCACAATGTCCCTTCTAAATGGACCGCGCCATATTCTTGTATGGACTGTACCAGATTCATGAATAGACCGTATTCATGAATGGGCCGTACCAAATTCATGAATGGACCATGCCATATATATATATATATATATTTGGACCGAACCATATTTATGTTTGAACCGTATGATATTTATGATCGGACCGTACCATATTCATGAATGGACCGTGCCATATTTATGATCGGACCATACCATATTCATGAATGGACCATGCCATATATATATATTTGGACCAAACCATATTCATGAATGGACCGTGCCATATTTATGATCGGACCATACCATATTCATGAATGGACCATGCCATATATATATATTTGGACCAAACCATATTCATGAATGGACCGTGCCATATTTATGAATGGACCGTGCCATATTTATGAATGGACCGTGCCATATTTATGATCGGACCGTACCATATTCATGAATGGACCATGCCATATATATATATATATATATTTGGACCGAACCATATTCATGAATGGACCGTACCATATTTATGAATGGACCGTGCCATATTTATGATCGGACCGTGCCATATTCATGAATGGACCATGCCATATATATATATATTTGGACCGAACCATATTCATGAATGGACCGTACCATATTTATGAATGGACCGTGCCATATTTATGATCGGACCGTACCATATTCATGAATGGACCATGCCATATATATATATTTGGACCGAACCATATTCATGAATGGACCGTACCATATATATATATATATATATATATATATATATATATATATATATTTGGACCGAACCATATTTATGTTTGAACCATACCATATTCATGAATGGACCGTGTCATATTCATGAATGGACCGTGCCATATTTATGATCGGACCGTACCATATTTATGATCGGACCGTACCATATTCATGAATGGACCATGCCATATATATATATTTGGACCGAACCATATTCATGAATGGACCGTACCATATTTATGATCGGACCGCGCCATATTTATGACCATCAGTAGAGATTTCTGTGGCTATGTGCAGTCATTACCCGTCCATGTGGCGGCATATCAGGTACGTCCTAGGATAACGCCTTTCATTCATTACGGACAGTCCTAAGTTCCCGGGGCGTGTGCACCAAGCTGATTGTCCTTCAGCTGAAGAATCATCTAGAAGCAGCTGGAGTCTCTCTTGTGAATTTTGACGTGGCGGTTGAAGTGACTTTTGCTGCCGAAACGTTTTCCGCATTTGGCGCAGCAATAGGGGCGTTCCCCGGTGTGAATACGGTTGTGGGTGGTGAGGTTGGACTTTTTGGTGAAACATTTGCCGCAGTGGAAGCAGACATAAGGACGCTCCCCCGTATGAATCCTCTGATGTGTGACCAGGGTTGAGTTGTGGGCAAAGCGCTTCCCGCAATGGAAACACGCGTAGGGCCGCTCTCCGGTGTGGATCCTCTGATGCGTCATGAGATGCGTGTAATAGGCAAAGCATTTCCCACAATAGGCGCAGACATAAGACGTGTCCTTGTTGGGCGTCCGCGGATGCACAAAGAGAGGCGAGGCGTCGGTGAAGTCACATCTGTACGGAGGGAACGGCTTGATTTGGAGTTTTTCGGCTTTGACAGACTTGGTGCTGAAATAGAAGGGATTTCCACGTTGGTCGTATTGTCCTCCTTGTGTGCGATCCAACACGCTATACACGTCTGGGAAATGGTCTTCTTCCCCGGACAGAGGCTCCTCCTTACACGCCGATAAGTAGTCTGCTGGAGTGTAGACCTCATTGTCCTCACAGGAGACCAAGGCCCCAATGTACATGGAGGAATATCTGCTCTGACTATACACGTCTGACAGATGATTGTCCTCCTGCATCCGATGGGCCGGATACACTGCCAGATCTGCAGGGATAGAACAATCGTTGTCTGTCAGATTTTCCTCTTCACATGAGACGGGTTCCTGCTTAATATACACCAACCGGGGCGGAGTGTCTTCTGGAGAGACAGAATCCGATAGGTTATCCTCTTCACATGTCATAGTGGAGGTATACATGACATGATTGGGAGGTGTGGGACCATCCCGGTCCATCGATGTAGATTGTGTCTGAGACAAAGGCAAGTCCTCTACTGTTCCTCCGTTCCTCGTGTCCGCGGCCTCCACTCCTCTCTCATCCTCCGATTCCTCCGTCCTCCATATCTGAGATGGGACTTCTCTTTCTGGTGTCACCTCCTCCTTCTGATATTTATCGGGGATGGGGGAAGGCGATGCCACTGGTGTACTCCTGTACAGACATTTATCTGGAAGAGAGACGAGACTTGTGATATGTCTGTATATAGCACTTCCGAATTACAAGTACAATCCATTCCTAGGAGTCCATCTTTACCCTTCAACCTCTGTGTGCACCTACCTTCACGTGATTGGATACTGCCAAATAAAGCTGCAGGGACATCCCCACCATAGCCATTCCCAGGAAGGACATCCCCCTATATAACCCCTCCCAGCAGGGACATCCCCCTATATAACCCCTCCCACTCCCAGCAGGGAGATCCCCCACCATAGCCACTCCCAGCAGGGACATCCCTATATAGCCACTCCCAGCAGGGACATCCCCCTATATAACCCCTCCCACTCCCAGCAGGGAGATCCCCCACCATAGCCACTCCCAGCAGGGGCATCCCTATATAGCCACTCCCAGCAGGGAGATCCCCCACCATAGACACTCCCAGCAGGGAGATCCCTATATAGCCACTCCCAGCAGGGAGATCCCCCCCCACCATAGCCACTCCCAGCAGGGACATCCATATATATAACCCCTCCCACTCCCAGCAGGGAGATCCCCCACCATAGCCACTCCCAGCAAGGACATCCCTATATAGCCACTCCCAGCAGGGACATCCCCCTATATAACCCCTCCCACTCCCAGCAGGGAGATCCCCCACCATAGCCACTCCCAGCAGGGACATCCCTATAAAGCCACTCCCAGCAGGGACATCCCTATATAGCCACTCCCAGCAGGGACATCCCTATATAGCCACTCCCAGCAGGGACATCCCTATATAGCCACTCCCAGCAGGGACATCCCTATATAGCCAATCCCAGCAGGGACATCCCCCTGTATAACCCCTCCCACTCCCAGCAGGGAGATCCCCCACCATAGCCACTCCCAGCAGGGAGATCCCCCCACTATAGCCACTCCCAGCAGGGACATCCCTATATAGACACTCAAGCAGGGAGATCCCCCCACCATAGCCACTCCCAGCAGGGACATACCTATATAGCCACTCCCAGCAGGGACATCCCCCTGTATAAGCCCTCCCACTCACAGCAGGGACATCCCCACCATAGCCACTGCCAGCAGGGAGATCCCATATATAGCCACTGCCAGCAAGGAGAACCCCTATACCCTATATAGCCACTGCCAGCAAGGAGAACCCCTATACCCTATATAGCCACTCCCAGCAGGGAGAACCCCTATATAGCCACTCCCAGCAGGGAGAACCCCACCATAGCCATGCCCGGCAGGGAGATCCCCACCATAGCCATGCCCAGCAGGGAGATCCCCACCATAGCCACGCCCAGCAGGGACATCCCCCTGTGTATCCCCTCCCACTACCAACAGGGACATCCCCACCATAGCCACTCCCAGCAAGGACATTCACTATATAGCCACTCCCAGCAGGGACAGCCCCACCATAGCCACTCGCAGCAGGCACAGCCACTCTGTAACCCCTCCCCACTCCCAGCAGGGACAGCCCCACCATAGCCACTCCCAGCAGGGACAGCCCCGCTGTAACCCCTCCCACTTCCAGCAAGGACATCCCCTCTATAGCCACTCCCAATCCCAGCAGGGACATCCCCTCTGTAACCCCTTTTTTCTCTAGTAGGGACATCCTTGGATCCCCCTGTTAGGGAGTGAGAGGAGCGATATAGGGATGTCCCTGCTGGGGGTGGGAGGGGGATGTCCCTGCTGGGAGAGGGAGGGGAAATAGAGGGGATGTCCCAGCTAGGATTGGGAGGAGTTATATGGGGGGATGCCCCAGGAACTTTCTGCCAGCGTCCAATTACCGGCACGTAGCCGCATATAACCCGTGGTTTGGGGGGAGGGGGGGGATCTCTGGATCAGTCCCAGATCTGCCCTGCGGATCCCGACATAGGACCTCACCAGCTGCATGCTCCAAACTGAGGACTCCCTGATGCTTGTACACTTCAATACCCAGGTAATAATGGCGGCAATGGATCCATCCTTACTGGTTCACAATAAATAAATCTCCCACTAGAATGAGGAATTTATTGAACAATGGAGAAGCAGCAGAAGGACCTCCGACCTCGTATCTCTGATGGGTACCGTGTGATATGTCTGTCATCTGATCTCACCTGATACAACCTACAGGTCCCAACATATCCTCCTAACCCCCCCAACCAAGGAAGACAATCTCTTACCTGGAGCCGGGAGGGTGTGGTGGTCCTCCATCATGACGTCCTTGTAGAGATCCTTGTGTCCTTCTAAATACTCCCACTCCTCCATGGAGAAATAGACAGTGACATCCTGACACCTTATAGGAACCTGACACACACAATGATACAGTCACCATCCAGACACATCCCTTGTCTGTTACTGGATAATGTCCCACAATTCCCAGAATCCTCCTCACCTCTCCTGTCAGCAGCTCTGTGATCTTATTGGTCAGTTCCAGGATCTTCTGCTCATTCTTTCCTTTACAAGGTCTAACCGTAACCGGGCTCCGAGTCCTGCAGGATCCTCCTGATATAAGCGGGCGGTTTCGGTTATGGTCGAGTTTCTTTACAACGACATAATCCTGAAAAATAGAAGAAAGATAAAAGAAATTTTCTTGGAAAGGAGTCCATCGAGGGACACAGAAATCTTTCACCTTCAGGTTCTACTTCTGCCTACAGGATGATTGGACACATTATGGGAAGCAACAAAAATTGTAGGCCAGCCCAGGGAAAGCCCTCCCGCTACCAGCATAGCTTAGTTATTATTATTATTATACAGGATTTATATGGCGCCAACAGTTTGCACAGCGCTTTGCAACATCGGGGAAGACAGTACAATTACAATGCAATTCAATACAAGAAGGATCAGAGGGCCCTGCTCATTAGAGCTTACAATCTAGAAGGGAGGGTCAAGTGGAACAAAGGGGAGTATCTGTGGGGGATGATCAGATGGAGAAAATGAAAATACAGTTGTTAGGTGGGGGGAGGGGAGGCTTCTCTGAAGAGAAGGGTTTTCAGGGATCGCCTGAAAGCCAATAGAGTAGGAGATAAGCAGACAGATTGGGGTAAGGAGTTCCATAGGCTTGGAGAGGCTCGGGAGAAGTCCTGGAGGCGGATATGGGAGGAGGTGATGAGCGAGAGAGCAGGAGGTCTTGAGAAGAAGAAAGAGAGTGGTTAGGTTGGTATTTTGAGACTAAGTCAGTGATGTGGCTGGGGGCCGAGTTGTGGACGGCTTTGTACATAGTTGTTAGTATTTTGAATTGAATTCTTTGGCCGAGCGAAATCCAGTGGAGGGATTGGCAGAGAGGAGTGGCAGAGACAGAGCGATTGGTAAGGTGGATGAGTCTGGCAGCGGCATTCATGATGGACTGAAGGGGGGGGAGGAGCCTATGTAGAGGTAAGCCAATAAGGAGGGAGTTGCAGTAGTCGAGGTGAGAGATGACCAGCGAGTGAATGAAGAGCTCTGTGGTGTGATTGGTTAGAAAGGGGCGCATGTCGGAGATGTTCTGGAGGTTGAGGCGGGAAGATTTGGACAGCGATTGGACGTGCGGCTTAAAGGAGAGTTCAGAGTCCAGGACCACACCTAGATCCTTGGCATGTGGGGGATGGGCTGATAGTTGTGCCATCGATTTTGACAGAGAGATCAGGAGAAGTGGCACGTGGGGGAGGAGAAATGAGAAGTTCAGTTTTGGATAGATAATAGCAATACAGAATAGAGAGCATGATGATAAACACAGAGGGACAGGACCGGGGTCCTTCCATGGACTTCAGAAAAAGAATTTATAGTATAAGCCTTTGTCTTTCTCATCCATTGAGGGACATGGGAGAGTCTTTCACATTTGGGACATCCAAAAGCAGTCCAACCGAAGGGTGAGGGACACGAAAAAACAACCGCTAACAGGCCCAAAGTAAATAGGATGAAAACTGAGGACTGAAGAACCAAAAGGTGGTACCAGACGAGGCTGCAACCTTCACCTGCCTACAAAAAACACGGGAACCTTCATAGGGCCTTCGCAGGACCTTCAGAGGGCCTTCACGGGGCCTTCACGGGACCTTCACAGGACCTTCACAGGACCTTCACAGGACCTTCACAAGACCTTCACAGAACCTTCACAGAACCTTCACAGGGCCTTCACAAGACCTTCACAGAACCTTCACAGAACCTTCACAGGGCCTTCACAGAGCCTTCACAGAACCTTCACAGAACCTTCACAGAACCTTTACAGGACCTTCACAGGACCTTCACAGGAACTTCACAGGACCTTCACAGGACCTTCACAAGACCTTCACAAGACCTTCACAGGAACTTCACAGGACCTTCACAGGACCTTCACAAGACCTTCACAGGACCTTCACAAGACCTTCACAGAACCTTCACAGAACCTTCACAGGGCCTTCACAGAGCCTTCACAGAACCTTCACAGAACCTTTACAGGACCTTCACAGGACCTTCACAGGAACTTCACAGGACCTTCACAGGACCTTCACAAGACCTTCACAAGACCTTCACAGGAACTTCACAGGACCTTCACAGGACCTTCACAAGACCTTCACAGGACCTTCACAAGACCTTCACAGGACCTTCACAGGACCTTCACAGGACCTTCACAGGACCTTCACAAGACCTTCACAGGACCTTCACAGGACCTTCACAGGACCTTCACAAGACCTTCACAGGACCTTCACAGGACCTTCACAGGACCTTCACAAGACCTTTACAGGACCTTCACAAGACCTTCCCAGGACCTTCACAGGACCTTCACAAGACCTTCACAAGACCTTCACAGGAACTTCACAGGACCTTCACAAGACCTTCACAAGACCTTCACAAGACCTTCACAGGACCTTCACAAGACCTTCACAGGACCTTCACAGGACCTTCACAGGAACTTCACAGGACCTTCACAAGACCTTCACAGGCCCTTCCCAGGCCCTTCACAAGACCTTCAGAGGACCTTCACAGGCCAGAAGATGGAGAAGTCAAATATGTCTCCACAAGGAAAAGGACTGATACAAGGGACAGCACAGGGATCATGTATGACTCCACGGGAAAGGCTTTCCTCCCACAAAGTCAAAAAGCACAACCAAGGTAACCTACGTGTGAACTCCACATACAAGAATCACACAAGGGTTAGAAGGTTAACCTTATTAACAAAAAATAGCAAGAAAGAATGTAGACTTAATGTTTGTTTTTTCTGGAACAGAGAAGGCCCCCCTCATATAGATGAACAAGACGATTTGGGGGGGGGGGGGCTTGGATTCAGGAATATAGATCCCTCAGAGTCACCAGAGTGTTCCCTGCCACCAACAGCAGATTACTCTACTTGGAAATTGTTTAGAATGCATCTGAAACCAGGATATGAAGACGCCACATCCAGCGTCCTCTACCTGCAACACCTGAGTGTATGGAGCGCTCCTCTATGTCCAGAAGTAAGTTGGGGTGGCCTGACCTCCAGTTGCCTGCACCTGAGATGACCTCCGCTTGCCTGCACCTGAGATGACCTCCGCTTGCCTGCACCTGAGATGACCTCCGCTTGCCTGCACCCGAGATGACCTCCGCTTGCCTGCACCCGAGATGACCTCCGCTTGCCTGCACCCGAGATGACCTCCGCTTGCCTGCACCCGAGATGACCTCCGCTTGCCTGCACCCGAGATGACCTCCGCTTGCCTGCACCCGAGATGACCTCCGCTTGCCTGCACCCGAGATGACCTCCGCTTGCCTGCACCCGAGATGACCTCCGCTTGCCTGCACCCGAGATGACCTCCGCTTGCCTGCACCCGAGATGACCTCCGCTTGCCTGCACCCGAGATGGCCTCCGCTTGCCTGCACCCGAGATGACCTCCGCTTGCCTGCACCCGAGATGACCTCCGCTTGCCTGCACCCGAGATGACCTCCGCTTGCCTGCACCCGAGATGACCTCCGCTTGCCTGCACCCGAGATGACCTCCGCTTGCCTGCACCCGAGATGACCTCCGCTTGCCTGCACCCGAGATGACCTCCAATTGCCTGCACCCGAGATGGCCTCCAATTGCCTGCACCCGAGATGGCCTCCGCTTGCCTGCACCCGAGATGACCTCCGCTTGCCTGCACCCGAGATGACCTCCGCTTGCCTGCACCCGAGATGACCTCCGCTTGCCTGCACCCGAGATGACCTCCGCTTGCCTGCACCCGAGATGACCTCCGCTTGCCTGCACCCGAGATGACCTCCGCTTGCCTGCACCTGAGATGGCCTCCAATTGCCTGCACCTGAGATGGCCTCCAATTGCCTGCACCCGAGATGACCTCCGCTTGCCTGCACCCGAGATGACCTCCGCTTGCCTGCACCTGAGATGGCCTCCAATTGCCTGCACCTGAAAAATGCACTAGGCTCAACACTGGGGCAATTACCCCAGAGAATACTCAGTGTGCGGGGGCAGTATGGAAATGTCAGAGCACTGTGAGTACGACAATCAGTAGGTAAGTGTCCTAGGTGACCACAGAGGCCAGAGAATCCCCTGGGAAAAGGGAAGGAATGGTGGATCTGGTGGATACTGTGTAAAACTTTGAGGCATTGAGGCCCCCAAATAGGCAGATGTTTCCTCTGGAAGAGTGACCAGGATGGAATACGGAGATGAATCTGACATAAGAGCTGGGACAAGGACACCTTGTTCATGGAGACCCCAAAAGGAGCCGAGGTAAGTCTGTTACCTGGTACAGCGATACGGGAGGGCTGAAAATGAGGAGCTGGTGGTGAAGGCTCTGTCTGTATCCCGGGACTATCACCCTCTGCATTGCCTGAGGGGACAACTACCCAAGACTTACCCCCACTTTAGAAAGTGCCCCCAGCTTCCCCACATAGAGATGAGATTCAAATAATCAGAAGACTGGTGAGAATGTAATAACATAGTGGTGGCACAGTGGTGTAGTGGTTAGCACTCTCGCCTAGCAGTAAAAAGGGTCGCTGGTTTGAATCCCAACCACGACACTACCTGCATGGAGTTTGCATGTTCTCCCTGTGCCTGTGTAGATTGTGACCTCCCAGAATCCTCCTCACCTCTCCGGTCAGGTCTGTGTTTTATTAATAGAGATAAGAGTGATGTCATGTGACCTCCCAGAATCCTCCTCACCTCTCCGGTCAGGTCTGTTTTTTATTAATAGAGATGAGAGTGATGTCATGTGACCTCCCAGAATCCTCCTCACCTCTCCGGTCAGGTCTGTGTTTTATTAATAGAGATAAGAGTGATGTCATGTGACCTCCCAGAATCCTCCCCTCCTCTCCGGTCAGGTCTGTGTTTTATTATTAGAGATAACAGTGATGTCATGTGACCTCCCAGAATCCTCCTCTCCTCTCTGGTCAGGTCTGTGTTTTATTAATAGAGATAAGTGACGTCATGTGACCTCCCAGAATCCTCCTCACCTCTCCGGTCAGGTCCGTGTTTTATTAATAGAGATGAGAGTGATGTCATGTGACCTCCCAGAATCCTCCTCACCTCTCCGGTCAGGTCTGTGTTTTATTATTAGAGATAAGAGTGATGTCATGTGACCTCCCAGAATACTCCTCTCCTCTCCGGTCAGGTCTGTGTTTTATTATTAGAGATAAGAGTGATGTCATGTGACCTCCCAGAATCCTCCTCTCCTCTCCGGTCAGGTCTGTGTTTTATTAATAGAGATGAGAGTGATGTCATGTGACCTCCCAGAATCCACCTCTCCTCTCCGGTCAGGTCTGTGTTTTATTATTAGAGATAAGAGTGATGTCATGTGACCTCCCAGAATCCTCCTCACCTCTCCGGTCAGGTCTGTGTTTTATTAATAGAGATAAGTGATGTCATGTGACCTCCCAGAATACTCCTCTCCTCTCCGGTCAGGTCTGTGTTTTATTATTAGAGATAAAAGTGATGTCATGTGACCTCCCAGAATACTCCTCTCCTCTCCGGTCAGGTCTGTGTTTTATTAATAGAGATAAGTGATGTCATGTGACCTCCCAGAATCCTCCTCACCTCTCCGGTCAGGTCTGTGTTTTATTAATAGAGATAAGAGTGATGTCATGTGACCTCCCAGAATCCTCCTCACCTCTCCGGTCAGGTCTGTGTTTTATTAATAGAGATAAGAGTGATGTCATGTGACCTCCCAGAATCCTCCTCACCTCTCCGGTCAGGTCTGTGTATTATTAACAGAGATAAGAGTGATGTCATGTGACCCCCCCCCAGAATCCTCCTCACCTCTCCGGTCAGGTCTGTGTTTTATTATTAGAGATGAGAGTGATGTCATGTGACCTCCCAGAATCCTCTTCACCTCTCCGGTCAGCTCTGTGTTTTATTAATAGAGATGAGAGTGATGTCATGTGACCTCCCAGAATCCTCCTCACCTCTCCGGTCAGGTCTGTGTTTTATTAATAGAGATAAGAGTGATGTCATGTGACCTCCCAGAATCCTCCTCACCTCTCCGGTCAGGTCTGTGTTTTATTAATAGAGATAAGAGTGATGTCATGTGACCTCCCAGAATCCTCCTCACCTCTCCGGTCAGGTCTGTTTTTTATTAATAGAGATGAGAGTGATGTCATGTGACCTCCCAGAATCCTCCTCACCTCTCCGGTCAGGTCTGTGTTTTATTAATAGAGATAAGAGTGATGTCATGTGACCTCCCAGAATCCTCCCCTCCTCTCCGGTCAGGTCTGTGTTTTATTATTAGAGATAACAGTGATGTCATGTGACCTCCCAGAATCCTCCTCTCCTCTCTGGTCAGGTCTGTGTTTTATTAATAGAGATAAGTGACGTCATGTGACCTCCCAGAATCCTCCTCACCTCTCCGGTCAGGTCCGTGTTTTATTAATAGAGATGAGAGTGATGTCATGTGACCTCCCAGAATCCTCCTCACCTCTCCGGTCAGGTCTGTGTTTTATTATTAGAGATAAGAGTGATGTCATGTGACCTCCCAGAATACTCCTCTCCTCTCCGGTCAGGTCTGTGTTTTATTATTAGAGATAAGAGTGATGTCATGTGACCTCCCAGAATCCTCCTCTCCTCTCCGGTCAGGTCTGTGTTTTATTAATAGAGATGAGAGTGATGTCATGTGACCTCCCAGAATCCACCTCTCCTCTCCGGTCAGGTCTGTGTATTATTAATAGAGATAAGAGTGATGTCATGTGACCTCCCAGAATCCTCCTCACCTCTCCGGTCAGGTCTGTGTTTTATTATTAGAGATAAGAGTGATGTCATGTGACCTCCCAGAATCCTCCTCACCTCTCCGGTCAGGTCTGTGTTTTATTAATAGAGATAAGTGATGTCATGTGACCTCCCAGAATACTCCTCTCCTCTCCGGTCAGGTCTGTGTTTTATTATTAGAGATAAAAGTGATGTCATGTGACCTCCCAGAATACTCCTCTCCTCTCCGGTCAGGTCTGTGTTTTATTAATAGAGATAAGTGATGTCATGTGACCTCCCAGAATCCTCCTCACCTCTCCGGTCAGGTCTGTGTTTTATTAATAGAGATAAGAGTGATGTCATGTGACCTCCCAGAATCCTCCTCACCTCTCCGGTCAGGTCTGTGTATTATTAACAGAGATAAGAGTGATGTCATGTGACCCCCCCCCAGAATCCTCCTCACCTCTCCGGTCAGGTCTGTGTTTTATTATTAGAGATGAGAGTGATGTCATGTGACCTCCCAGAATCCTCTTCACCTCTCCGGTCAGCTCTGTGTTTTATTAATAGAGATGAGAGTGATGTCATGTGACCTCCCAGAATCCTCCTCACCTCTCCGGTCAGGTCTGTGTATTATTAATAGAGATAAGAGTGATGTCATGTGACCTCCCAGAATCCTCCTCACCTCTCCGGTCAGGTCTGTGTTTTATTAATAGAGATGAGAGTGATGTCATGTGACCTCCCAGAATCCTCCTCACCTCTCCGGTCAGGTCTGTGTTTTATTAATAGAGATAAGAGTGATGTCATGTGACCCCCCCCCCAGAATCCTCCTCACCTCTCCGGTCAGGTCTGTGTTTTATTATTAGAGATGAGAGTGATGTCATGTGACCTCCCAGAATCCTCCTCACCTCTCCGGTCAGGTCTGTTTTATTAATAGAGAAGAGTGATGTCATGTGACCTCCCAGAATCCTCCTCACCTCTCCGGTCAGGTCTGTGTTTTATTATTAGAGATGAGAGTGATGTCATGTGACCTCCCAGAATCCTCTTCACCTCTCCGGTCAGCTCTGTGTTTTATTAATAGAGATAAGAGTGATGTCATGTGACCTCCCAGAATCCTCCTCACCTCTCCGGTCAGGTCTGTGTATTATTAATAGAGATAAGAGTGATGTCATGTGACCTCCCAGAATCCTCCTCACCTCTCCGGTCAGGTCTGTGTTTTATTAATAGAGATGAGAGTGATGTCATGTGACCTCCCAGAATCCTCCTCACCTCTCCGGTCAGGTCTGTGTTTTATTAATAGAGATAAGAGTGATGTCATGTGACCCCCCCCCCAGAATCCTCCTCACCTCTCCGGTCAGGTCTGTGTATTATTAATAGAGATGAGAGTGATGTCATGTGACCTCCCAGAATCCTCCTCACCTCTCCGGTCAGGTCTGTGTTTTATTAATAGAGATAAGAGTGATGTCATGTGACCTCCCAGAATCCTCCTCACCTCTCCGGTCAGGTCTGTGTTTTATTAATAGAGATAAGAGTGATGTCATGTGACCTCCCAGAATCCTCCTCACCTCTCCGGTCAGGTCTGTGTATTATTAATAGAGATAAGAGTGATGTCATGTGACCTCCCAGAATCCTCCTCACCTCTCCGGTCAGGTCTGTGTATTATTAATAGAGATAAGAGTGATGTCATGTGACCTCCCAGAATCCTCCTCACCTCTCCGGTCAGCAGGTAAAGGATCTCCAGGGTGAGGTCTATGATGGTCCCGTGATCCATGCTGATTTGGGGGAATGGTGTCAGATCCTAGATGTAATCCGGGTGTTGCAGGGAAGCTGTATACAGTAACAATGGAGGAAAAGGTTATTATTATTATTATCGATTTATATAGCGCCAACAGTTTACGCATCACTTTACAATGTATGGGGGGGACGACACAATTACAGTACAATACCAAAGGTACAGGAGGGCCCGGCCCGTAGAGCTTACATTCTAAAGGGAGGGGGTGGTGGTACAAAAGATAATAGCTGCAGAGAATGATTTGATGGGGGGGCTCGGGGACGGTTGTTAGGTGGGGTTGGGATCGGCTTCCCTGAATAAATGAGTTTTCAGTGAACTCCTAAAGGTGGACAGGGTAGGGGCTGATCGGATAGACTGGGGCAGGGAGTTCCAGAGGAAGGGAGAGGCTCTGGAGAAGTCCTGAAGGCGAGCATGAGAGGAGGTAATAAGGGAGGTAGAGATCAGGAGGTCCTCAGAGGAGCGGAGAGGACGATTTGGGCGATATCTGCAGATGAGGTTGGTGATGTAGATGGGGGGGGGGGCGATATTGTGGATCACTTTGTATGTTATGGTGAGCATTTTGAATGTTACACGGTGGGGGAGGGGAAGCCAGTGAAAGGATTGGCAGAGAGGGGCGGCAGTCACAGATCGATTAGTGAGGTGTATTAGTCTAGTAGCAGCATTCATAATAGACTGAAGGGGGAGGAGCCTGCGTAAGGGTCGGCCAATAAGCCGAGAGTTGCCGTAGTCAAGGTGGGAAATAATCGCGGAGTGAAGAAGTTGCTTTGTGGTGTCATTGGTCAGGAAGGTGGAATTCTGGAGATGTTGTGGAGGGGAAGGCGGCAGGATTTAGCCAGTGATTGGATGTGGGGAGAAGGAGAGGTCAGAGTCAAGGATTACACCCAGGACCCCGCCATGTGTGGAGGGACCAATGGTTGTGTTGTTGATATTAATGGTGAAGTCATGGGGGGAGGAGGAAATATAAGAAGCTCAGTATTAGAACGATTGATTTGGAGGAAGTGGTGTGACCTCCATATAAATAGGTCATTCAATAAGTTGGAGATCTGTGAGGGGATGGAGGGGGTGAGTTGAGGAGATGGAGGGGGGTGAGTTGAGGAGACGGAGGGGGGTGAGTTGAGGAGACGGAGGGGGGTGAGTTGAGGAGACGGAGGGGGTGAGTTGAGGAGACGGAGGGGATGAGTTGAGGAGACGGAGGGGATGAGTTGAGGAGACGGAGGGGGTGAGTTGAGGGGATGGAGGGGGGTGAGTTGAGGGGATGGAGGGGGGTGAGTTGAGGGGATGGAGGGGGTGAGTTGAGGGGATGGAGGGGGTAAGTTGAGGGGATGGAGGGGGTAAGTTGAGGAGATGGAGGGGGTGAGTTGAGGAGATGGAGGGGGTGAGTTGAGGGGATGGAGGGGGTGAGTTGAGGGGATGGAGGGGGTGAGTTGAGGAGATGGAGGGGGTGAGTTGAGGGGATGGAGGGGGTGAGTTGAGGGGATGGAGGGGGTGAGTTGAGGGGATGGAGGGGGTGAGTTGAGGGGATGGAGGGGGTGAGTTGAGGAGATGGAGGGGGTGAGTTGAGGAGATGGAGGGGGTGAGTTGAGGGGATGGAGGGGGTGAGTTGAGGAGATGGAGGGGGTGAGTTGAGGGGATGGAGGGGGTGAGTTGAGGGGATGGAGGGGGTAAGTTGAGGGGGTGAGTTGAGGAGATGGAGGGGGTGAGTTGAGGGGATGGAGGGGGTGAGTTGAGGAGATGGAGGGGGTGAGTTGAGGAGATGGAGGGGGTGAGTTGAGGGGATGGAGGGGGTGAGTTGAGGGGATGGAGGGGGTGAGTTGAGGAGATGGAGGGGGTGAGTTGAGGAGATGGAGGGGGTGAGTTGAGGGGATGGAGGGGGTGAGTTGAGGGGATGAGTTGAGGGGATGGAGGGGGTGAGTTGAGGGGATGGAGGGGGTGAGTTGAGGGGATGGAGGGGGTAAGTTGAGGGGGTGAGTTGAGGAGATGGAGGGGGTGAGTTGAGGGGATGGGAGGGGGTGAGTTGAGGGGATGGAGGGGGTGAGTTGAGGAGATGGAGGGGGTGAGTTGAGGAGATGGAGGGGGTGAGTTGAGGGGATGGAGGGGGTGAGTTGAGGAGATGGAGGGGGTGAGTTGAGGAGATGGAGGGGGTGAGTTGAGGGGATGGAGGGGGTGAGTTGAGGGGATGGAGGGGATGAGTTGAGGAGATGGAGGGGGTGAGTTGAGGAGATGGAGGGGGTGAGTTGAGGGGATGGAGGGGGTGAGTTGAGGGGATGAGTTGAGGAGATGGAGGGGGTGAGTTGAGGGGATGGAGGGGGTGAGTTGAGGAGATGGAGGGGGTGAGTTGAGGAGATGGAGGGGGTGAGTTGAGGAGATGGAGGGGGTGAGTTGAGGGGATGGAGGGGGTGAGTTGAGGGGATGAGTTGAGGGGATGGAGGGGGTGAGTTGAGGGGATGGAGGGGGTGAGTTGAGGGGATGGAGGGGGTAAGTTGAGGGGGTGAGTTGAGGAGATGGAGGGGGTGAGTTGAGGGGATGGAGGGGGTGAGTTGAGGAGATGGAGGGGGTGAGTTGAGGAGATGGAGGGGGTGAGTTGAGGAGATGGAGGGGGTGAGTTGAGGAGATGGAGGGGGTGAGTTGAGGAGATGGAGGGGGTGAGTTGAGGGGATGGAGGGGGTGAGTTGAGGAGATGGAGGGGGTGAGTTGAGGGGATGGAGGGGGTGAGTTGAGGGGATGGAGGGGGTAAGTTGAGGAGATGGAGGGGGTGAGTTGAGGGGATGGAGGGGGTGAGTTGAGGGGATGGAGGGGGTGAGTTGAGGAGATGGAGGGGGTGAGTTGAGGGGATGGAGGGGGTGAGTTGAGGGGATGGAGGGGGTGAGTTGAGGGGATGAGTTGAGGGGATGGAGGGGGTGAGTTGAGGGGATGGAGCGGGTAAGTTGAGGGGATGGAGGGGGTGAGTTGAGGAGATGGAGGGGGTGAGTTGAGGGGATGGAGGGGGTAAGTTGAGGAGACGGAGGGGGTGAGTTGAGGAGACGGAGGGGGTGAGTTGAGGAGGTGAGTTGAGGAGACGGAGGGGGTGAGTTGAGGAGACGGAGCCCCCTCCACAGGGGTATATAGATCTCTGTGTATATATGACGTGTATACTGTCAGTAAAGACATCACACCACAGGGGTATATAGATCTCTGTGTATATATGACATGTATACTGTCAGTAAAGACATCACACCACAGGGGTATATAGATCTCTGTGTATATATGACGTGTATACTGTCAGTAATGACATCACACCACAGGGGTATATAGATCTCTGTGTATATATGACATGTATACTGTCAGTAATGACATCACACCACAGGGGTATATAGATCTCTGTGTATATATGACGTGTGTACTGTCAGTAATGACGTCACACCACAGGGGTATATAGATCTGTGTATATGTGAGGTGTATACTGTCAGTAATGACGTGACACCACAGGGGTATATAGATCTCTCTGTAGTAATATAAATTCTCATAATTTACCTTCTCTCTCATCTGTTTTACTGCCTCTCCCCGCAGCCGGAAATGACTTGCGTCTCAGCACTGTCAGCTCTGCGTTCCAGAAGCCGGAAGTGACGTCCCGATAAGGTAGAATTGTGTGACACGGCGCCCCCTGGTGTTTGGCTGTGTGAAGTGCGGTCTTCTTTATATATAAATCGGGAGAGATTATTGGAGATGAGAATCCTGATCGCTCTGTTATCTTATCGCAACTTCGCCTCACATATCCGATCACAGGATTTCACACCAGACTCTCATTCTCCGCGATGGTGCTTGTTGGTCTTCAAGAAAATGGCGGCTAAAGACCCAGAATTCCCTGCTGTGGGGGGAGGGGGCGGGGCGGACGCTGTAAGGTGAGGAGTCACCTGAGACACTGGAAGAGGTAATTGTATTGTGTGTCCCCCTCCCCCATCATCTGTATGTACCCCTCCCCCTAATCATATCCTTTTGTGTCCCCCTCC